>NW_024039540.1:600000-1200000 GCF_016077235.1 Cyprinodon tularosa
TTAAAGACCTTTGTGGAAACATTCAGTTCTACCCTGTTTTTAATACACTCTACAAAAAAAACTGTTGATAAACGATCGATAGATTTTAGTGTAAATAAACTAATGCAGATGAGATGAGAATGCTAAAAAGCTTTGAAAATGCCCTTTATGTGGATATGAAAGACCTCAGCTTTGAGTTCATTTTAGTCATAAAGCTGCTTATACAGTAACATTTCTAAATCATCACCTAGCTGGTAACATATGTAACATACATTCTATATTTGGTCTCTGAAAGGATTCAGGGATACTACTGTAGCATCCATCCAAAATGGCCCTTTCCATTAAAATGCCAGCCAAATGGCAGCCCACTTTCCCCCCAACCAGCAAAATTGCATATTTTTTTACTCTGACTCCAACCTTTCACTGAAATATTGGGTCTGACCAGGAGATTATGCTTCTCTTTAGATCTTAATGTCCACAAATCATGAGAGAAAGAATATTTTAGTACAAAGATTGATGTTTAAAAAGGAATTGTAGGGGATCAGCCAAGGACCAGCTAAGGGCCCATCAAGAAGGGGACATTTTGAATGGCTACTACTGTATCAATCCAAGACAAAATCAGATTCCAGAATAAAAAAAGAGCAAAATCAGGCAAATAAAGAACAATTTCTAATGAAAAGGAAAAGGCAAGAGGAGAACATGTTATGATCTTACGTTCTGGACCTCTTGTTTCTGTTAAGTTTTACTTTTCGGGTTCTTAAGTATGCTTTACTTTGTTCTGTGTTGCTCTCTAGATTTACATCCTTTTTTTGTATTCTTGGTTTTGCTGTGTCCTTTCCTTTCCACCAAGCTCCTTCTAGTTACTTCTGTCTACACCTGCTCCCTATGAGCTAATTAGTCCTGACATTGTTGAAATTGGTTGAAAAGACAATGAAAACATGGCAGGATTCACGTCCAAACAATTTCTACATTTGGTCGAAAAGTGAAAATTGAAAAGCCGTAATTTTAAGATAATTGAAAATACATTGAAAACCCAGCTTTCAGCGTCTATGTTTGGACTAAAGTGGGACAAAATAAGACCAACCAAAATTTTGGGAATAAACCAGATTTAGCCTAAAAAACAAACTTCTAAATTAAGTCTTGGTTTTTAGCAGAACTTCCAAAACTGTGCATAAAAATTTCACAGCCAAAGTTGGATTCAGGTATTATAGAATTTCAATAAAATTGGAAGTAAGCCTTCTCGCATTGTTTCGGTCTCCCTTTATACACCTCCTGCTGAATCCTCGTCATTCTTTATGTTTTTTTTTCTCTCTAGTGTCTCTTTGGTTTTTTGGTTCTTAAAGGTGAAATCCAGTCAGCGAGGAATAACCAGTGGGTCGTTATTTATACCTTAAACTAATACATATGTGGTGATTTAATGAATGAATTTATTTATCAGTAAAAAAATAAAAACAATAATTTTGGTCACGATCACTGAGTCCGGGAGCGGCCATTTTTGCCCAAATATAGTAACCCCTCACTCCTGCCATCTTCCTGCAGTGACATCACGGTGCGGTAAGCCTAGCGCCATTCTCCCCGCTTTACAAGGAAAATCAGTGGGAACTACTAGACACATCTGCAATCAACAACAATTATTGAAGATTTCCAGAGGACTTCACCATTGAAACTCACCAGAGCTGTAGTGAAACTGACAATGCCCATGTGCATGGCAGTTGGATGTACTAATAAATTGAGTAAAAGTGAAAACAAATGAGTTATTTCTCCTTTCTGATTCCTGATCCTCCACGGACGGGTTCGCCGTTGGATTGCTAACTTGAAGAGGGAGGATTTGCCATCGAACTTCTGGCCAGAGAAAAAAAACACGTCATTAATCTGTTACTCTCTGTGTAGCATAGTGCACTGGTCGTCGCCATCATGGATAATAGAGCGTTGTGACAAACACCAGACACAGCACTGGGACTTGATCAACAGCCGATACTGCACCGTGACGTCACAACCCAGTAGGTGGCGGTAGTGTTCTTTGACAAACATGGATGCCTCCAGTAAAGCACATTCAAATGAAAATTACTCATAATTAAAATAGTTATCATTAATTGAACAGTGTGTAATAATTTTATATTCAAAGTACTTTCAGAAGTTTGTATTCTGAATGTTACCGGACTTTTCCTTCAACTTTCTTCTCAATCGATTCTGGACTATGGATTTTTACTTCTTCATTCAATTTTGCAAGCAATCATCCCTGCCTCTTCTACTCTGCATTTAGGTCCAGAACAAAATCCATCAACCTTGACAGGACATCAGCAGAATTTACCCCACAGAGACGAGCGCAGCTGTATGTATTCGATGCTGGACTGTCTCTCTGTAACCATTTGCAACTTCATGAATGGTCGGGTAAAGGTTATTGGGCGTCTTCTTTCTCTTAGCTTCTGCTTGTGTGTTTTGATAGCTTGGCTCTGGGATACTGTCTCAGCGTGTCTCTTGTCTGTGTAAGAACAGGCGCTGGAGGCGAGCCTGAGGCTGCCCTCAGGGCGTCGCACACTTGGGAGATACATGCACCTGACATACAGCCACATATTCCCCCCTAACAAACACACATACATGGAGAAGAACTGGGTCCAAAAAACATTTTCTTAAAAGCTTGTATTTGGATTCAACCTTCTGATCAATGCAGAATAATGATACTTGTTTTTGCTGGACAAACAAATCCATGTTATCCTGTCATTCACACTCACACATTCAGATCCCTGCTACCTTTCTACCAGAACATCGTCCGAACCTCCAAGAGTTTAAATTCATTTAAAAAACAGACAGGAGCTCTAAGAACTACCTAAACAGTAATTTCCAGGCATTGTAGGTTGAGTCTAATTACCTGATGGAGTTTCCTACATGGATTTCTTTGCTGTCTGTCAGCGCACTCAGAGCAAGCCACTCATTATCACAGCCAGACCCACTTTAGCTGGAGGTTGTGTTTTACTTTCAACACCCCACGGTGTCATTATGGCTGTCAAAGAGAGTCAAGTGGGTAACACACGTGCATTTATTCCATCCACGCGTTTTAAAGGCGCCAGTCCAATGATGGAAGTGTTTTAAAGACATATAGTTCCCTGTATAAGCTGATTTTACTCACTCTAGGCTTCAGTTAAACTGAGCAAATGTTCCACTAATTACTCTAACATTCATGTTTCTGCATTGTTTGAGGACCCTAAAGCACCTGAGCTTCATTAGTTTTCTTTTTCTTCAATTTTCTTTGGCACAATTGGCCTTTACTTTGGAAAAGGAACTGAGAGGAAATGGGATGGACTGAGGGGACTTTAAACAAAGGTCTCTCCTACCATTTTTATTATAAAAGAACTTAGGTGGAGAAGAAGGTTTTACTACATAAAAATGGTAAGAAAAAATTGTATTTACAAACTGCCATAAAGCATGGGGAGTAGAAGTTCTGTCCAAAGCTTGGGATGTAGAAGGAAAGACAGAAGGATCCAGCGGTGATTAAAAAAAACAAACCAGTGAGGTTGTATAGACTGGGGCAGGAGGGGGGGCAATGAACGGCAATCCAGAGGAGCTAAACAGAGGGAATGAGGGTGAGAGATGTGATTAACCAGGAGGGGGAGAATCAGAAGAAAACCAAAGAAAATTAAGACAAATGAACTTCTCCATTGAATAAAGTTGTATTCTGTTCTAATAGAACCAGCAGGAAGAAGCTAGATGGAGAATTATCAAGAAAAAAAAAAAAACAGAAGAGAATGATACCCAACAATAATGAACAATATGTAATATTTTGTAATATGTAAACAATCTGTAATATTGTGGATAATCAGAAATGTACAAAACTATTTTCAAATCACAGAAACACTCAGTTTTGGACACATTAGGACTCCACCCTTTCACTAAATTACAGGGTCTGACCAGGAGATGAGGCTTCTCTTTAGATCTTTATGCCCACAAATCATGACAAAAGAATATTTTAGTGCAAAGATTGTTGGATAAAAAGGAACTTTAGGGGACCAGCCAAGGGCACATCAAGGAAAGTTGGGAAGTCTTGAATGGCAACTACTGTGTATAAATGTTTAGTTGTTTTTGTACATCACTAAAGGGATAGATGTCCGTTCAGGTAGTTTAAAGTCTATTTTTGTACAAAACTAAAGGATAAATGCAAATCTGACATCTGGATTCTTCTCTATGTTTTAATTCAGACTTAGACAAAAAAGAAACTAAACATTTGTCACGCTTTTGGGCATCAGTGTGGACTTAATGAAGCAAAAAAAAGCCACATGGGTGTCTCCGTTTCTCATCTAAACAGCTAAGTTCCATCCTTGGTTCTAGACAGCAAACAACAGGGGCCAGTGTCCTGGTAGAACTGGTTCTTTAGAAAAAAATAAAACTTGCCTCATCCAGGCCCCCTTTGGAAAATTCGATGCACTTTTGGCATCCTGGTATCATAACCATTAGCAGACCCGGCAGCCAGCTGGAAAGCGTAACGACAAAACGAGAGTGGGCGACGGCCTTGCCTTCAATCTATGTCCCAGCAGACCCAGACTGGCCATAGGGAGAACAGGAAGTATTCCCAAAGTGCTGGCCTGCGTTTCTCGCACTCTTTCTTTTTAAGTCTGTGCAGCAGCGCCATTTTTTGTACCACGAATCTCTCTCTCTTGCGCCACTGATGTTGAAAATGAAATCGCGTGTGCCCTCTGGGCCACCGTAATTTGGTCAGGCTACACATAAGAACACAGCCTGCCAAATTTTCTCAAAGGAAATATTATTGCCATTATGGTTGATATATAATAGAAATGTAGACATTCAGTGATAAAATGTCACAGCGGATGGTATGGGGGGGATGGTCACATAAGAAGATGCCATCCCCCCTCATCCCCCTTCAACTTGAGTACTGATTATGTCTGAATTCCAGGATTCCTTATTGGTTTTATCTTTCAGGAGAAAAGAGGGAAAAACAACTGCATAAAGAATTTGAGGCAAATGAAAAAGGAAAAGCTGCAAGAGGCAGTGGAAGGTGAAGTGATGGGGGAACGATGCCAGTATATGGCGGGAGCATGTGTCACATCGTATCAGGCGACGGGACGATTTAAAGATACAGTATTGCCTCTGCTGTGTTAGGAAATCACAAACACACCAGTGTGACACAGATGTACACACTAACACACAAACGGAAAGCAGGCCCAGCCAGGCTTATCTGGCTCTCCACGGCTCCACGGCCTCCGTGCAGAGCAGCCGTCGCTGTCGGCAGAGGCCCGGATCATTTTGGACAGTATCATTAAATGCCATGTCATTACCCGTTATGGAGTAGTGCTCTCACATCCCGCTTCTCCCCCGGGATGGTGAAGCCCATCTGATAGGTATGAAGGAGTGTGTGTCTGCGTGCATGTCAGTGCATGTCTGCATTGATGTGCTTGATGTGCAATGTGCTTGAGTCTTGTGAGGGTTTGATGCAGGCAGCTGGAGACGGAGGCGGAGGGCACAGTGTCGGCTGTGGAAATGGGATGGACGGGGTTGAAAGATGGAATTGGCATTAAATTTCAGACGCGGAGCTCGGATTGACTTTGACTGGAGTGCAAGGGGGCTGTTAGCTTATCTTTAAGGCCGTGTTTGTCACACTGCTGAGGGCAGCTCCGCTAGACAGGCCGGCATAAGAAAAAATAAATAAAAAAATAGAGGAGAGAGCTGATAGGAGCGTGGGCTGAACGATGTGGATAGGTGAAAGCTCCCGGTGGGACTCCTTGCCTGAGCTGGCGAGCTGTGTGGAGGAAGGAGTGGAGGAGAGCGGCTAAATTGAAGGTTTATTTATCCAATTCGCTGTCAAGGTCGGGTTGTCGGCGAGCTGTCCTGTGTGTGTTCACAAAATGCCAAAATTCAATGAATTGTTAAGAAAAAAAGAGGGAAAGAGCAGGCTTTGTAGAGGGGGGAATCAATGACCTTTGGTTGCGTCAAGCTTCAAGCTGCCAGTAGCTCTTAAGGCTGTCCTTACCGGCCATTATGGTTGCCTTTTAAAAACAAGGCAAGAAAGAGAGGAGCTGTCAGGCCATGGAAGTCCAACACAAAGACACACTTAGAAAACCAACTTCCCTTACATCCGCACACACCAGTGGACACACACCAGCGGACACACACAACCAGCGAATCCTTTCAGCTATTTAGCCGCAATGTTTAAGTATTAGCCTAAAACATCAGGGGACATGGCTGCATTTCTTGTATTCACCATGTTTTTGTACTTATACATGATATAGTGTGTATAATCAGGACATGCGGCTGAGCTTTCAGCTTATTTTACATGCTACAGTGGCACGGCGGATCCAGACGCCGACACAAGTGCCACTCATCACCGATGATTATGTTCTTTTGCATCCCGTTCGGAATGCATGAAGGATCGTCCATCTTGGTTCAGCATGACTGCTCCTGGAAATGCAGCTTGAATAGAATAAAGGCTTTCGTGATGTAGGGCATTAATCAGTGCGGTTTGCTAGTGTTGGTGTAGCTGCGGTATAACAACGCTATCCTTTCAAGGGACCCCCCCCCCCCCAACCATCCAAGTTTTGGAAGGCCTCTGTCAACGTGAAAAGAACATGACCTTTAAGATTGTATCAGCATGTTTGCTGGTGCATACACAGCCAAAGTAAAGGGTTCAGTGGCCCTTAAAAAAAATACGACTGTAAAAACATAAGAGAAAAGATGCAGTAAGGGAAAAACCCTGCAGTTTTCTCAGAGAGCTGTTTGCTGGAGGAAGCCTTTGGCTGTGACTGAGGAGAAACCAGCACTCCAAAAGCCGCGACTTTAACTAGTGCACAGAAGCTGGATATATCCAAAAAGCATCCCGTATTAAAATTCCATCTAACATCCCACATGGATGCATTTCAAAGTGCAGATCTTATGGTTTTTGGTGATAAAAAGTCCCAATACTGTGAATGTCACACACATTAAAGCACAACAATTCATAATAGATGCTTCTGGTTGGGCATACATCATGGCATGCATGTGTAATTACCACACTTGCTCCTGTTGACGGGGAGGGATTTACCATTAGGCAATACTAGGCAGTTGTCTAGAGCCCCAAGTTCCAAGGGTCCCCATAAAACTCTGTTTCCATGTTTGGTTAATACAACTGTTCCTTATTTGTGCACATTAATTATGTTTCTGATAAAAATCCTTTCACTAAAATCAGAACGCTTATAATATTAAGTGTGTCTCATCCTCCCCCCTTCCTTCAGTGTCCACCATATTGGATCAGTCCATTTGCTGCACATGTTCAGAAAGGTCCAAACAGACAGCAGAAAACCATTTGAAAACAAATGGTGCGAAAAGCAGTGTTGCCAACTTAACACTTTTTTTGCTATATTTAGCGACTTTTCAGACCCCTCTAGCATTTTATTACAAAAAAGTTTCTAGCGTCATATCTAGCAACTTTTTTCTGCTACTGGAGATTTTGGCGACAGCATTTAAAAGCAGTGAACTCTGCTCTCCAGAGCAAGTAGATTGGTAACCCCGCCTCCTGCTCTCCTCTATCTTGTCTGCTGTCATGATTCATGCAGCTATTATTTCATCCAAATGAAAAATGGAGAACAGAGAAGCAGATCATGGCTTGTCTACAGTGAAAAGAAGGACTGGGTTATTCACTTTTTGGAAACACAGGCAGGAGCAATCAGCTAAGTGAGCTTAGTGCTTGGAAAAAATCTTTCATTCATTTTGAGATGGCATGAAAAGGGATAAGAAGAGAGGAACAAAACCTAGAACAAATAATGTATCTCTATTCTATTAACATTTCTGTACCTGTATAAGGGGTCTGTTTTATGTGTTGTCATCTCAATTCAGAGGGCCCCCTGCCTGTCTTTGCCTAGGGCCCAAGATTTCCTAAATCCACCCCTGCCTGTTTAGAATGACGTTTGTTATCAATAGAAAGAAGTAAGTTGATGCTTTAGGTCTGTATGTATGAAGTGGGTCCCTTCGGCACATTGAGCCTAATTCTGTGTTTTGCATTTTACAAAAAAAAAAAAAAACAACAAACAAACATTTTCTTATTTTGTAGGCTACAAATTTTCTTCTTTGTTTTTAATTTTTTTAGAAGGGGTCGAATATGGAGGCTGATGTTTTTGATGATCAGCTGGCTAGTGTCCTCACAGACATTTTTAACACCTCGCTGGATCAGTCCATAGTGCCAGCATGCTTCAAGTCTGCCATCACCATTCTGGTCCCAAAGAAGCCTCAGGTCACCTCACTAAATGACTACAGCATGTCGCACTGACTATAATCATGATGAAGTCCTTCGAAAGGCTGGTTAAAGAACACATCGTCTACAGCCTGCCGCCTACATTTGACCCATTCCACCGACACAAACCGCTCCACTGAGGACGTCATCTCCTCTGCTCTCCACCTAAGCCTGGCCCACCTGGAGGAGAAGAACACCCACGTGCGGATGCTGTTCCTGGACTTCAGTTCAGCGTCAACACCATCATCCCACAGGATCTGATGGGCAAACTGGAACAACTGGGATTCAATACACCCCTCTGCTATTGGCTGCTAGACTTCCTCACCAACAGACCTCAGTCAGTCCGGGTTGGACAGAACATCTCTGATGTCATCAGTCTAAGCACAGGCTCCCCTCAGATCTGCGTCCTGAGCCCTCTGCTGTTCACCCTGATGACACATGACTGCGTCCCCAGGTTCACCACCAATCACATCGTGGTCACATCGGTGGTGGGCCTCATCAGAGACAACAACAACCTGGACTACAGAGAGTAGGTGGAGCAGCTGGTGGACAAAGATAACAGCCTGATCCTGAACGTGGAGAAGACCAAGGAGATCATCTTGGACCTCAGGAAGAACCATCCTAACCACGCTCCACTGGTCATCAACAGCTCACATGTAGAGGTGGTCAGCAGCACCAAATTCCTGGAGATGCACATCACAGACACCCTCACCTGGACTGTAAACACCACCTCACTGGTCAAAAGGGCACAGAAGCACCTTTACTTCCTGCAGAGGATGAGGAGAGCCCACCTGCCCCCATCCATCCTCCCCACCTTCTACAGAAGCACCATAGAGAGCGTTCTGACCAACTGTCTCACTGTGTGGTGTGGAGGCCGCAACGCCTCAGACTGAAAGAAGGTGAGGAGAGTGGGAAGAAAAGCAGGGAAGATCATTGGGGCTCCTCTTCCCTCCATAAAAGACATTTCATCCCAGCGCTGCGTGTCCCGAGCCCGATACATCATCAGTGACCCCTCACACCCCCACCATGGACTGTTCTCCCTGCTGCCCTCTGGGAAGAGACTTTGTAGCATTGGATGGAGGACCAGCAGATTCCACAACAGTTTCTTACCCACTGCCATTAGACTGCTGAATGTTTTCAAGAATGGGTTATTGTATTGTATTTTATTATTATATTTATTATATTTTATCATCATTTATAAGAAAAGAATAAAAAAAATTATAGGACTGTAAATTTACAGTCATATGTTTATATTACTGTTTTTATATATTCATTTCTATTTATTTTATTTTATTTTTATTTTTTATTTATTTTTTTACTATTTGCACTTTTAAATAAGATGAAATTGTCCAGAGCTGTCCCAAATGAAATGTATTTTTGTTTTACACTTGTGTAAACAAAATGACAAATAAAATCTGTCTAAATCTCTAAGTCTGAGTCTATGTTTTTCAGTTTAGTTGCTCTGTCAGTTAAGTCATGACAGATGAATGGCTGCTACTGTACTGAATATTCATGGTAGTAGTTATAATTTGAATATAAAATAGATGTCCATGAATGTGGAATACTTGCAAGGATTCCACTAAACCTATTAAAACAGCTGCAAACTGCACGTGGTTTGAACCAGGTGGTAGGTGGTTACAGCCACACAGGAGGAGGAAACTGGAATTCCCTTTTTTCTGGCTTCCTGTTAACTCAAGAATGGAATTTAAAATCCTCCTTCTCACATATAAAGCCTTAAATGGCCAAGCTCCATCTGATATCAGAGATCTGATTGTTCCTTAGTTTCCTAACAGAGCACTTTGCTCTCAATCTGCAGGTCTACTAGTGGTTCCTAGAATTTCTAATAGTAGAAATGGAGGCAGATCTTTTAGTTTTCAGGCTCCTCTCCTGTGGAACCAACTACCAGTTTTAGTCCGTGAGGCAGACACCCTGTCTACTTTTAAGGCTAGGCTTAAAACTTAAAACTTAAAACAGATTTTTTTTTTTACAGTAGCTCAGGTTATCCTGAGCTATCTCTATAGTTATGCTGCTATAGGTTTAGACTGCTGGAGGACATAGGGACTCCTTTTTCATCGTTCCGCTTCACTCTATTTCTATTCTCCCACTCTGCGGAATCTGTTAGTTCAATCTCTAACGTTGTGCTCTCTGTGCGTTATCTCATAGAAGCTTTGCCTCGTCTGTTCCTGTTTGGCTTTGATTCCATCATGGAGAGAAATATCAACGGTGCTGCTGCCATTAACACCTTTCTTTATAGATGTTGTTTTTTAGTGTAATCCTGTTTCTCTGACAGTGACTGACTGGATGTGCTCTCTTCATCCTCTGACATGGGAGCTGGCTTGTAGCTTGTTTGCTTGGCTGTGAGTTTACGGGGACACCTTATGCAGATGTTTTTGTATCTCTGCTTCTGTCTCCTTGAACCCCAGTAGGCCTCAGCAGATGGCCGCTCACACTGAGTCTAGTTCTGCTGGAGGTTTCTTCCTGTTTAAAGGGAGTTTTTCATCTCCACTGTCGCTACAAGCATGCTTAGTGTGAGGGATTGCTGTAGAGTCAATGAGTCAAGCAATAAACTGGTTTTCCTTAGATAGAAACTTTGAATCAATTTGACTTGATTATGTGGTGAACATGAGATGACGTGTTGTGAATTGGCGCTATATAAATAAACTGAATTGAATTTAAATTGTATTTACTCCTGTGAATAGTTGCATAGGTCAATCTCTATTTATTTGATGTAAGATTTGAAGATTCACCAACAAATGATCAAGCTCGAAACTGACCTCCAATATAAAACAACCAGATTCTGCAGGTTGGACCTGCTTTCCCTCACAGTATGCATCTACCTTCCATTTTCTCCCAGTGTGTGTCAGTGTGGGTGTGTGTATGCACCCGTACCCCCATGTTTGTGTGTTTATTGAGTGTTATGAAGAACTGATAGAGATGTGATGGTGGTCATCAGTCAACTCCTACACCCTGTCTGGAAGCCAGTGAGCTGTGTGCTCTGTTACACTGAGACACACTGACATGGTGTCATGGTTTGCAATCAAGATACCTGAGTTAGTAAAATGTAAAATCAGCAGTAGAAGAAAATATAAACTCTAAATCATGGATAAACCGTAAACAATGAGGTGATAACCAGTGTTGGGACTAACGCCTTATTCACCAACTACGTAACTTTTACAGTAACTAGCATTGTAATTAATTATTTACAGTCAGTAATGCGTTAGTAATTGCTGAGCTTTAAACTGATGTGTTTTTGTTACTTAAACGAGAAGTCCAGTCATGTTCAGAATTCAAATTTCTGAAAGTACTTTAACTATGAAATGATTACATATTGTTCAATTAATGATAAGTGTTTTTAACGAAGAGTCATTTTCATTTGAATGTGCTGTACTGGAGGCATCCATGTTTGTCAGAGAGCACTTCTGTCACCCACTGGTTTGTGAGGTCACGGTGCGGTATCGGCTGCTGATCAAGTCCCAGTGCTGTATCTGGTGTTTAGTTATCTAGAAAACATTCTTCTTCCAAATGTTGGCTACATATTATGTGTTTTTTCTTTGGCCTGAAGTTCGATGGCAAATCCTCCCTCTTCAAGTTGGCAATCCAACGACGAACCCGTCTGTGGAGGATCATGATTCAGAAAGGTGAAATTACTCTATTTTTTCACTTTTTCCCGATGTATTCCAACATCCAGCTGCCATGCATGTGGGCATTGTCAGTTTCACTATAGCTCTGGTGAATTTCAATGGTGAAGTCCTCTGGAAATCTTCAATAATTGTTGTTGATTGCAGATGTGTCTAGTAGTTCCCATTGATTCTGCTTGTAAAGCGGGGAGAATGGCGCTAGGCTTATCGCACCGTGATGTCACTGCCGGAAGATGGCAGGAGGGAGGTGTTACTATATTTGAGCAAAAATGGCCGCTCCCAGACTCAGTGATCACCACAAAAATTATTGTTTTTTTAGTGGTTATCCAAGTCACCTAGAAAACATTCTTCTTCCAAATTTTGGCTACATATTACGTGTTTTTTCTCTGGCCAGAAGTTCGATGGGAAATTCTCCCTCTTCAAGTTTGCAATCCAACGATGAACCCGTCCGTGGACGATCAGGAATCAGAAACTGGAAAATTTTTTTTTTTTTTTTTACTTTTACTCTAGCTAGCTACCCCTTACTTACAGAAATAAAAACCGTGTAAACACAACAAGTGCCCAGTAGAAAAGTGCAGCAATAGCACTTCTCTACAGTAGAGTAACTTACAGAGATCACAGAAAAGAGAATTAAACTTAAATGGACCTTTAGCAGCACCACAGAAAGTAGGACTACAACAACAATTAAGGGCAAAACATCAAAGGGGGTGAATACTTAAAATAAGCAGTAAATAAATGTTTTTCTCTAACAGCTGATGTGGGGCTGCATCACCAATAGTGCTTTTTCCTTGTGTTTAAGTCAGTAAGTGTTTTTATTGAAATGCACTGTGATTTTACACACAGCGCATTCCCTGCTTCCATAACATCTTTGCACCGACTGGTAAAGAAACACCTCAGACATTTGTAGTTTATCTCCTCTCAACATTAGAGATTAGCTGCATTAACACATTGTTCCTATGCTCCTTTCTGGTATCTGGGGGGATTATGTAAAGTGTAGGGCTGGTTTCTTTTCAGTTTTTTCATAAAGACAGGTCTCTAAATGCAGCAGCTCCTTTTTTCTGCATCTGCACTCATTTCCTCCAAGCCTACTGTGATTACAACTTCTATTTTCTCATGCCGTTCTCTGCTATTTTTCAGTCAGATTTAAGAAGAGATCATACAACATCGTCACAGGGATAAATACCCCCGGGCAACAAAAAACATCCGCTTCTTTCCTTAACTTTTCAATCTCCAATTTGCATTGGGCAGTACAGCACGTTGTCAGAGAAAAGAATGAAAATAAAATAAATTAGAAGCATGCGCTTCCACATACCATGCATCCCTGGAGCAATTATATGATGAAAATTCATGGCATATTCACATTGTTTGTCCCAGTGGCATTTAAAGAACCGGTGTGTACTGTTTATTGTTGTCTTCCTGATAATATGCAGGGTACAGCCAAGTTAATACGCCAAGCCCTACGTGATTCATAAGTCCTGCTTTGGTGCCAGACGTATATCAGATCTTTGTAAGAAGGACCCACTTTGCTCCTGGAAATAAAGGGGTTATTTTAAACTAACAACAACATTAACAAAAGTTCTCTACATACAGTAGCAACCATTCAAAATGGCCCTTCCCAGTCAAACGCGAGCCGAATGGCAGCCTACTTCCCCTCCAACTTCCAGCCACTAGCCTTCTCCTGGGCATATTTTTTTACTCTAACTTCACCCTTTCACTGAATTACAGGGTCTGACCGGGAGATGATGCTTCTCTTTAGATCTTAATGTCCACAAATCATGATAGAAAGAATATTTTAGTACAAAGATTGATGTTTAAAAAGGTATTGTAGGGGACCAGCCAAGGCCCAGCCGAGGACCAGCAAAGGGCTTATCAAGGAAAGTGGGGAAGTTTTGAATGGCTACTACTGTACTAAGAGATCCCATTAAAGGTCTCGACATACTTTATCCCGACTGTATCTGTGAAACAATGAAATAAAGTCAATTCAAACTTGTTTGTAATAATACAAACAGAGCATAATGGTTTAACTATACATCTAATTAACTGGAGATGGAATCAATAAGTCTACATCACTTATTTCCATCAAACAGCAACAATTGACACAACAGGCAAAAAAAAATCAAATTAACGTAATTAATGTAATAGTAGTTACTAATTTTTCTCATATTAATATCGACTAGGTCCTTTTACTTTTTCTTAAACTGCGCACAAAATAGTCGCCTAACTATGTAAATCAATTCAATTCATTTATTTATTTCTATAGCACCAATTCACAACCCATGATGTCATCTCAAGGCACTTTACAGTTCACCAGATCATCCAGTCAAATTGATTCAAAGTTTTTTACCTAAGGAAAACCAGCTGATTGCATCGACTCATTGACTTGAGGGCAATCCCTCACACTAAGCATGCTTGTAGCGACAGTGGAGAGGAAAACTCCCTTTTAACAGGAGGAAACACAGGACAGCAGCCTGAGAACTAAAAAACCTGCATCCCATTCTACTTTTAGAAATTCTAGGAACCACTAGTAAAACTACAGATTTAGAGTGAAGTTATAAAATCTTTGATATAAAAAGGAGCTTGGCCAATTTACTATAAATGTTTTTAAAAAAAGAGTAGCAGCCATTCAAAATAACCATTCCCAGTCAAACGCCAGCCGAATGGCAGCTACCTTCCAACCACTGGAGTGACCCCCTCTTTTTTTTTTTTTTATTCTGACCAGGAGATGGTGCTTCTCTTTAGATCTTAATGTCCACAAATCATGACAGAAAGAATATCTTAGTGCAAAGATTGATGTTTAAAAAGGAATTGTAGTGGGCCAGCCAAGGACCCATCAAGGAAAGTGGGAAAACTTTGAATAGCTCCTACTGTAAATGTTTTAAAAAAACATTTAAAGAACATTTTGTGTGTTTAGCACATACATTTAAATTTCATCTGTTTGATTGCAGGATATAGACATATATATTTGTGGAACTGCTGTTGTTTTGGCTTACAGTGGTAAATGGCAGAGGGTGTTTTTTTTTGTTTTTATAGTGAGAGACTGCACACCCACAGCTGCAATATTTAATGCCAAATCTTGTCTTGCCTCTGACCTCCCTGCCGAGAGCCGACCTTATCCTTGGTGTTTTGTACATTCGCCAATGTACACTGTAACTGAGTGTGTATGTGTCTTCTTTTATTGTTTTGGTCCTGGAGTGATGGTGTAACCTGATAAAGGAGGGCTGACTTTAATCCTTAACTTTCCACCCCCAAGGTAAGACTGAGAGGATAAGAGAAGAATTTACCTACGGTCTTGGTGTGTGCAGAGCGTTTGTGTCCGTGCAAGTCTTGGGTTTGGCCATAGAGAATGAATGGGTTTAGTGCTGTGGCCAGACAGAAAAATCAATGCTTCATATGAGGAGGCTGCGGGGGTTAGGCCTCCGTGTTCATGTCAACAAGGCTATTGGTTTTCTTAATACTCCAAAGTTGGCGTTTCCCCGCTTCGGGAGGGCTGGGGAGGTGACTTGTGTGGTCAAAGCTTAACAAAGGGATCCTGCCTTCTAGCCCTGGCTGAACAACGGCAGAGGGAAGCCGAGCCAGGATTAATTACCAACAGTGCTGGCTGGATATTAGTTGTTGTTTTCTCCTGTTGTCACATGGCACTGCTGGACTCATGCTATTGGAAGGTGTTTGTGTGCTACAGAGCACCCAGCTAATGCTGTTAGAAGCAGTAACATGGTTAGATGTAATAGCAGTGGAATGATGGTGTGGCGGTTCCTCTGTCCCTCTGTGTGGCTTCAGTGTGATCCATTAACTATAACAATAAATCATTACTGATCAAGACAATCTATAGATAGCAATGTAAAGCAAGTACACATAGACAAATCATAGAGTTGTATTTATTTCTTTGCATATTAGTACCAAAACAAAAGTCCTTAGATGTGTTTATACAAATCAGTCACATTAAAGCCAAAATAGTTTAATATCAGTCCACAGATCAAAGGTTTTACTTCACAAATTCAACAAATATTGCATTAAAGCCTTGGCTTCACTCTGAAGACAAAACCTTCAGTCTAGTGCTGCAGCGCTGATTGGGGTTCCTTAATATCATGCTATGCATAAGTTATCTTGCTCCAAAAATACACAGCTCCCCAGAGGCAAGCCTGAGGAATTAACCCCAAATTAATTTCAATTAATTTCAGTTTATTGATATAGCACCAGTCCATAACACATGTGATCTCACGTCACTTTACAGAGACAATTCCAGAGTTCAACAGATTGATTCAAAGTTTTCTAAGGAAAACCAGTCGATTGCAACGACTCATTGACTCTAAGGCATTCCCTCACACCAAGCATGCTTGTAGTGAAAGTGGAGAGGAAAACTCCCTTTGAACAGGAAGAAACCTCCAGCAGAACCTGGCTCTGTGTGAGCCTGCTTCTTCACCCAGAAATATTACTCCTTTGTAAAGGCAGGCAATATTTTTGTAAAATCAGACAGGACTCAAAAAATACTAAATAGGACTCAAAAAATACTAAACATATACTAAATACTAAAAAAATACTAAACATTTTATCAAAATTGTACAGTATAACAGAAAGGCAGCGAGGAATATTTTTCAGGTGGAACCACTATTTTAAATTTCACCATGTCTGATTTATGAGTGATTAAACAAAGATAGAAATTAAATTATTTAGCCTTGCTAAATACTTTTCAAAAATAAATACTTAAAACACCATGAAAACCCATTTGAAACTCTGGATTGATCCTTAGACTTTGCAGATTCTCATCTTGACTATAACTTGTTCCACAAAGGTTTCAGTGAGTAGTTTGCCAGGCGGAAATGTAAGAGACAGAAAACAAAACAGGAGCTGAAGTTATTAGAAGGAGGCAGTGATAAAGGACAGCATCCACCAGACAATACAGAAAAACAAGAAGAAAAACCTCAGAGAAAACCAACCTATAGTGAGGCAACCCCTAACTCAGGAATAAAGATAGAGAAAGAAAGACACCACCACTAAACCGGCAATGCTACTGGGCCTCAGCAAACTGAAGAGAAATTAACGAACAGATGGAGGTCACAACGTTACTACAAAAAAAGAAAAGAACAAATATTAAATATATATTTATAAAATAACTTTCAAAATAATCCCACTACTAGTTGTGCCACAAGTTGACCAAGTCACACCAAGATGCAAATGTCTGTGTTGAATAATCCTCAGAGACAGCCACTGCCGTCTGGACACAAGCAAATGAAAAGCAGCAATCCAGGGACGTCAAAGCAGCTGCAGTCGGGATGAGACCTGTAGAAATACACTCAAACAGGAAGAGGAAAGCAGCAAACTGTCATTCACCGCTATGAAGGTTACGCACCACACCTGCTGAACCACCTCTGTTACCCAACAGAAAAACAAACTCCACTCCACAAACTCACGACGCAGGCCGCTTAGCGGGAGCGTAAACAGGATATGATGTGACTTTTCTGTAGTTTCTTTTATATTCCATCCACCTCATTTAACTGTGTAATGATATTTGTTTAGAAATATTTATTTCTTTACTACTTCAAAAGAAGAAAGACACCTTATCAGGAACAATGTTCTGTCCTATTTGCTTTGATCCGAGGTAGAGGAGAGCAAAAGACAGAAAAACACTGAGAGACAAAAGAAAGACAAAAAAAATAGAAGCAACAGTTTTAACTTCCATTGTGAATAAAAGTAGAAGCCCTTCAGTGCATCTGATCCTTCAGCCGTCTAGACTGGCAGGAGCAACACTAAATAAATGACCTGTTGTACTACCTACCAAAAAAGGAACTTTGGAACTAAAGGTAGAAGAACACATCATGCTACATTGATCAGGTGATCAGAGCTCCCAGGCCCCCTCTTGCAGCTCCTCACCCTGAACGGTCTACTGCACAGGGTGGTACGGTCATGGAGGATGGAATGTTACTGACGCACCTTTGGATGAAGAAAGCCAGTACATCAGAACTGACCTGAACCAGAACCGATCGCTTATATAAATGGTTACACAATGACTGTGGTTGTTTTGAGGTTTGGTCATTTGTCCTCCATTCCCTTCTCTATTGGAGGAAAAGTAAAAGAGTTTTTAATATTTTGCCTATTGAGCCACAGATCTTAGTTTTACTTTTGCCATTTGCAGGACCACAATAAGAAGCTTGATTAACAAAGACTCTGTGAGAATTGATCATCCCTGAAAGGATGGGTCAGATGAAAATATGCTCCACGAAAACATCCTAATGCTAAAAAAAGAGCAAAACAAAACCCCTTGACAAGCAGCACATACACTGCTATATCCTGCCCCCATATGGCAGGAAAGAAACATCCCGAAATAAGTCTCCATAAAAATACACAATAACTACACAATACTGTGTCTAAACAGTGTGATCACAGAAACAAACAGGACCACAAGAAACTGCATCAGCGCCTACAGACCTCACTCCATAGAATATTGGACAAAATATAAAGTATAATAATATTGGTAAAAAAGTGAAATTATATTGATGCGTGAGAGAGTAAATGACCAATATGGGCATGCATTGCCTAGATTATATTCGTTTCATTTCACTCTAATGGGACAGAGAATTAATAATTGAATACAATACTATAGCTCAAGGCACCTTAAGTATACAAAATGAAATTGTTCTTAGTGTAGTCATGCTTCCAAAGTCCAAAACTTGGTGTGAAAGGGATGAAACGGTCAGAAAGGACTCAGAGAACAGTCAGACCCTCTACAGCACCATCAAGAACAACAATAACAGTAATGGAGAGTGAAAGAGATACCTCACTTTATAGAGTCCAAAAATACAGCAGCTGACTCCAGAGTACTAAAAAGGTGAATCAGACCCTCATGCAAACAACAGAGGCGAGCTGGATAAGCAAATCCACGGTACTTGTTAAGCCGAGCCAGAGCTTTCCCCATGGCATTAAACTCTCCTTGTCTATGCAGAACCTCAGAGGACAGATTGGGGTAGAAGCACAGCTGGGAGCCGCCATGCCGAATGTCCCGTTTCTTTAAAGCAGCCCTGAGCACAGCCTTCCGCTGAGAGAATCTTAAGAACCGAACCAGGATGCTCCTCAGAGGTTTACCCGGATCAGGAACGTGGGCCAAGGCTCGGTGAGCCCGCTCGATCTCCAGCGAAGGAAAGTCAGAAGGAAGATCAACCAGAGCTGGAAGAGCTGACTGGAGTAAATCAACCAGAGGAGTAGTGCCCTCCACACCCTCAGGGAGATTGATGATTTTCATATTTTTGCAGCGGCTGCGGTTCTCCAAATGGTCAACTTTCAGTAGAAGACGCTCTACTGTTTTTTCCATTCTAGGCGAGTGCTGTGGTCCTCCGAACAGTTCTCCGCAGTGGAGATCCTTTCCTCAGCCTCCCTCTGCATGCTTCCCCAGCTGTGACGCTCGGTTGGATAGAGACGATAAGTAGTCCTCCACAGAGGTAATGGAAACCTTAATCTCACTCAGAGTACCATCGATGCCATCGAGACGGACACCGACAGATACATCTATTACGGTTACCTTGGAAGCTATGGATTTTACCTTGGCCAAAATCTGCTCCATAGTAGTTTGGTTAGCTGATGCCGGCTCCGAGGGGCCGGCAACAATTAGCTCTGTCTCGCTAGCCGCACGTGTGTACTGCTGAGTGGATCTTTTGCTGCCTGTCGATGAAAAAATGGGGATTCCTTGTCACACTGCAACTTTGGCAAATCCAATGGACAGTTTAATAGACAGAGTGTAGGTGTTGAAAGTGGAAAGTCAGGGAATTAATAAGGTCCTGGGGCAGAGCAAACTCCTAAGCTTCCATACTGGTCCAAATGACGTAACCCTCCCCCCCATCATTTAATTCTAGGGCTTTTTACCAGGCTTGCATTAAGGCAAATATGCAATTTTCAGCCCAACCAATGTTACACACCCTATTCAGAGACCTTAAGGACCAGCACCAAATACCCTATATAATCATTCTATGACCACTTTGAAGTAAACTTTACCTGATTCCGAACTATTCAAGACAAAGTTTTGTCAAATCTATTAAATCATTGCCTCATTTTAATGATTATGGTTTTCTATAAATTTTTTTTCTGTGTGTACATTGGAAATCATTTTAATAAACTTTTGTCATTAAACTCATCATACAAGAATGAAAGTTGTTTATTTATGTGTGCAGAGGTAACTGACCATGAAGTCAGCATGAATCACACTTTCATCTGTTCATCTAGTCAGTTGGTGGTGTGTTCACAGAACAACGTCCGTCCGTTCGCCCGTCCATCCATCCATACATATATACATGCATACATACATACATAAATAATGTCACAACAGCATCTAGTTGCATAACGGACCTTATTCAACAAATGTGTTTCCATTTCCACTTACAGGAATATAAGAAACACCTGAAGCGAGCATTGTCTAAGAAATTTAAGAAAGTCGAAGTGAATTCTGTTCTTTCTATCAAACTTCTCTAATGCAGTAATTCAAAAATAATTAAAAAGGTTGATTTAGTAGATTTAGATATGTCTAGTGTCTTTGGCACTAGCGGTTAGCCAGCGTTGCTTTTCTTACAGCGTTTACAAGTCATTCAAATCTTATTTATACCTCTGTCACCAATTTTTTTCTTTTTTTGGTTACACAAACTGTCTAAAAGTGGTTGAAGCAGCTTCAATCCTTTGCAAGCCAGGGACTTCAGCCACCCCATCCTGGTTTCTTCATATGCCAAGTCCTTTCAAAATATAGGGGCATAGACCATTATCGGGCATTGCAAGCTAACAAACAACTCGTCATTTATAAGGAGGAACCAGTTTTTTTCTGTTCAATTTGCATGCTTTCTAATCTGAAACAAGGCTTTGCTTCGAACTCAACACTAATTCTGATATTTTGAATTGACAAAGCTTTCTTGATGGGAAGCGAAACGTCTTCAATCATGGAGTCAAGTGGATTGTGTTTTTTTTTACTTTTTTGAAACTTTCAAAAGTTTCAACTGGATTTATAAATATCATAAATCAGACTCTAGTTTGATGGCAAAATTAAAGCTTTACACTGTATTAGAATTTTTGTTTAGAAATTGACACTGCTTTCTAAAGCTCCTGATGGTGAAAATATCCATCTCTCACTGAAAATATTCTGTGAATTACAGTGCTGCTTCTACGTGAGGTTTAGTCTGATCACAGCTATTCTTATTTTAATCTGCTTTACTTTTCCCCAGTCTTAAAAGGGATAAGCTTTTATTCCTACAGAATTACCATGATCTCACTTTACTCAAACACAGTTGCACACATAAAAGTTGTTAGCGACACCAGCCTATGGACAGCAAACCTATAGGGAGCGGTCTGCGGGCTGGTGAAGGCAGGGCGAACCCGGCCATTGAGCATTGCTCACCCAGAGCAATCGGATGAAAACGCAGTGCAGATGTAATTTGTTTTCAATGGCTGTTTCAAAAGAATAATTGTGGTGACACTGGCTGGTCGATAATATGGATTTTTGTTTTCAAGTGCGGTGTGTGTGTGGCGCTAAGAGAGCATAGGAAACACAAGGCTGTGGACCCAAATACAATAAAAATGGATTGTGTATGTGTGTGTGCGTTTGTTTGTTGGGGTATTTGCAGGTCTGGTAACCATCACTTGGCCCAGGACATCATTGAAGGGATTACTAAATGTGTCCTATGGGCTTGCAATAGGCCGATGTTCCCTCCCTCACTGTTTGTCTTTGTTTCCTTCTTTTATTTAAGGGAAAAACGGCAACTTGGCCTGAATTTACTCAGTTAAATTGAAACACAGCACACTGTGCAGAGTAAAAAGTGAAACTAATCTGCAGGAAAATCCCACACAAAGAATAAGACAAGTGATCCCGATTTTTTTTAAAACCATTACCCTCCATTTAATTAGAACATGAACAATCATCATATTTAGACTACAGCCTCAACCACAGCGTAGATAGATGTGTTAAAAAAATTTCTTCTCATTTCAGGGTTTCTTCTTCAGTCATATCTTTTTTAAATAAGCCAACAGAAACACTCACCCTTGGAAACCTAACACAGAATTGAAAACAAGTTATTTCAAACAGCAGAGATGTTATTGTGCCAATTCCAGTAATTTTCTTGTCCAAAGAAAAGCTCAAATATAGTTCAGAGTATATCAATTAAATGATTTAATTTTGCACAAATATTTCTAAACTTTTAGATTTTGGAAAAGAAGCCTTTGAACATTACAGGAAAAAATATATTGAGCCAACCTGCAAAATGCAAAACAAAATTATTTGTTTTAGAACGACTGCTCCTGCACCCTATTTTATTAAAAATGGTAATTCCACCAGAAACAGAAATCAGATAATCAGTAATTCTATTCGTCTCTTCCCTGTTAAGGGTTTTCAGTTTCAGAAAGATATTGATATCATTACTAAATGGGCATCTCATCATCTCTGGATTTATCACCAGGATTTACATAAAATAAGCCCTTATCAATGAAACACAAATAATGGAATTTCGCCATAGCAACGGCAGCACTAAAGCCTCTAACAGCTCAGTACGTGGCCACACCCCAAGGCCATGGAAATTCTGGGCGGAGTCTTTCAAAGGATGACTTATTTTCTTATTAGTTGCTCCTCTGCCCTGGGGGTGTGAACGCAAACTGAGCATAACCCTGTGATTATTTAGCATATACTATATATATATATACACTCACCGGCCACTTTGTTAGGTACACCTGTCCAACTGCTTGTTAACACTTAATTTTTAAGCAGCCAATCGCATAGCGGCAACTCGGTGCATTCAGGCATGTAGACATGGTCAAGACAATCTCCTGCAGTTCAAACCGAGCATCAGTATGGGGAAGAAAGGTGATTTGAGTGACTTTGAACATGGCATGATTGTTGGTGCCAGAAGGGCTGGTCTGAGTATTTCAGAAACTGCTGATCTACTGGGATTTTCAAGCACAACCATCTCTAGGGTTTACAGAGGATGGTCCGAAAAAGAAAAAACATCCAGTGAGCGGCAGTTCTGTGGGCGGAAATGCCTTGTTGATGCCAGAGGTCAGAGGAGAATGGCCAGACTGGTTCGAGCTGATAGAAGGGCAACAGTGACTCAAATAACCACCAGTTACAACCAAGGTGGGCAGAAGAGCATCTCTGAACGCACAGTATGTCGCACTTTGAGGCAGATGGGCTACAGCAGCAGAAGACCACACCGGGTGCCACTCCTTTCAGCTAAGAACAGGAAACTGAGGCTACAATTTGCACAAGCTCATCGAAATTGGACAATAGAAGATTGGAAAAACGTTGCCTGGTCTGATGAGTCTCGATTTCTGCTGCGACATTCGGATGGTAGGGTCAGAATTTGGCGTCTACAACATGAAAGCATGGATCCATCCTGCCTTGTATCAACGGTTCAGGCTGCTGGTGGCGGTGTCATGGTGTGGGGAATATTTTCTTGGCACTCTTTGGGCCCCTTGGTACCAATTGAGCATCGTTGCAACGCCACAGCCTACCTGAGTATTGTTGCTGACCATGTCCATCCCTTTATGACCACAATGTACCCAACTTCTGATGGCTACTTTCAGCAGGATAATGCGCCATGTCATAAAGCTGGAATCATCTCAGACTGGTTTCTTGAACATGCCAATGAGTTCACTGTACTCAAATGGCCTCCACAGTCACCAGATTTCAATCCAATAGAGCATCTTTGGGATGTGGTGGAACGGGAGATTCGCATCATGGATGTGCAGCCGACAAATCTGCGGCAACTGTGTGATGCCATCATGTCAATATGGACCAAACTCCCTGAGGAATGCTTCCAGCACCTTGTTGAATCTATGCCATGAAGAATTGAGGCAGTTCTGAAGGCAAAAAGGGGTCCAACCCGTTACTAGCATGGGGTACCTAATAAAGTGGCCGGTGAGTGTATATATATATATATATATATATATATATCTATATATATATATATATATATATATATATATATATATATATATATATATATATATGTATATATATATATATATATATATATAGATATATATATATATATATATATATATATATATATATATATATATATATATATATATATATATATATATATATTTATATAGATAGATAGATAGATAGATAGATAGATAGATAGATAGATAGATAGATAGATAGATAGATAGATAGATAGATAGATATAGATATATATGTGAACTAATTCAATTCAGTTTATTTATATAGTGCCAAATTACATCATGTCATCTTAAGGCACTTCATAGAAACAATTCAGGCAGATCATACAGACAGAAAACGGAAAAACCGACTGATTGCATCGAATCATTGACTCTTCATCAATCCTTTACACCAAGGGATTGGGACCCTATGTCCTCCCACAATCTAACCCTATAGCAGCAGAAATGTAGAAAATAGCTCAGGATAAGTATTTTGGATGAGGTATAAGGAAGGTAGAGCCACAGTGTTGCCAAGGTAGAGCCAAACATTTAGGTCTGAGACTTAGTTTAAGATTTTACGTACAGTAAAGTTACTGTACGTAAAATCTATTACTGTTATTCCTGGTATTGATTCATTTTGTTTTTAAATATTTGTGTTCCAACAACTTGTTTATTGGCACATTTAGATACTACTTTGTGTGTCAAAAGTTTGGGAACTTCTGGTCTAATCACACTGGGTCAATCTAATACCATCAGTGTGTGAGTGTGTGTGTGTGAATCAGTGAATGAATAAATGTAGTGGAAAGAGTTTTGGTCAAGTCTCCTGACTTGGCCATTGACAGGCCATTTACCATTTATACACTGCTCAAAAAATAAAGGGAAACAACAACACAATATAATTTCAATCAAATCAAACTTGTGTCAAATCAAACTGTCCACTTACGAAGTAATATTGATTGACGATCGATTTCACACGTTGTTGTGCAAATGGAACAACAGGTGGAAATTATTGTCAATTAGCAAGATGCATTCAATAAAGTAATGGTTCTACAGATGGGGACCATGGACCACTTCTGAGTTCCTATGCTCTCTGGCTGATGTCTTGGTCACTTCTGAATGTTGGTGGTGCTTCTGGGCAACAACCCAGCAGCAGGGCCACTGCCTCCAACTTTGTGCAAGGAGAAACAGGAGGATCACTGCCTTAGCCCTGCGAAATGACCTCCAGCAGGCCACAGGTTTGCATGTGTCTGCACAAACATCTGGAAAACGGCTTCATGAGGATGGTATGAGGCTCTGACTTTCACAGATGTGGGTTGTGCTTACAGCCCAACTCCGTGCAAGGTGCTTGGCACTTGCCAGAGAACACCAGGATCGGGAAATTCACCACTGGCACCATGTGCTCTTTATAGATACAAGCAGATTTACACTGAGCACATGTAACAAATGTGACAGAGTCTAGAGATATCTTGGAGAGCGCTCTGCTGCCTGCACCATCCTTCAGCATGACCAGTTTGGTAGTGGGTCAGTAACGATGTTGGGTGGTATTTCTCTGGAGGACACAGGCCTCCATGTGCTCAGTTGAGGTAGCATGACTGCCTTTAGATACAGAGGGGAGATTCTGAAACCCCTTAAGAGACCAGATGCTGGTGAGGTTGGCCCTGGGTTCCTCCCAATGCAGGACATGGCTACATTCACAGTGCAGGCATTAATGCTCAACTCTGATTTTTTTGTGAAATCTGATTTTCTGCCTGGTTGCTCTAATTTACAGATATATGAGACTTGTATGTGATTTTCTGTGTAAACTGCATTCTTAAAACTTAAGTGTCCTCCACGTGTGGTAGAGGATGCAATGACGCCACATGAAGCAAGCATGCTCTGCATTTACAGAAGTAAGCATAGATGGTGATGCTGGAGCGCATTTATTGATCTCTCATTTTTTCCCAAGAAATGTGTGTTTTTCCAGCTTTTTATTGTCACTACATTGTCACAAGTACACAGCGACAAAACTCATTCTCTGCATTTAACCCATCCCCTTGAGGAGCAGTGGGCTGCCATTGTGCGGCGCCTGGTTAGCGGCAGCCTGTGGGAGTGGGGCTTGAACTCAGAAACTCTGGAATCCAAGCACAATGCTCTTACCACTAGGCCACCACTCTGCATGTGTATACTAGATTCATGACCACATAGCCAAGTGTCTTTTTTCACACTGGAAAAAATCAGATCTGTGTTGTTCAGACTGTCATGAAAACATCAGATCCAGGTCACATATGGGCAAGAAAATGGGATTTGGGTCACTTCAGGATCCAGTGTGAATGTAGCCTATGTCTCGATCAGTCCACCAACGTCATGTTGCACCAAAGATTTTCCAAGAGTTGGCGGATGGTTTAGTGCAGGTCTGGGATCAGGTCAGGAGACCATCATGCTCATCAGAGCATGCCCAGGCTCTGTAAGGACGTCATATAGGCACGCAGAGGCCACACACAGTACTGAGCCTTATTTTCTTCTGTTTTATGGAAATTACATTAATGTTACATCTGCCTGTAGTGATTTACCACTTTCAT
The DNA here is from genome assembly GCF_016077235.1 of Cyprinodon tularosa. Classification (NCBI taxonomy): domain Eukaryota; kingdom Metazoa; phylum Chordata; class Actinopteri; order Cyprinodontiformes; family Cyprinodontidae; genus Cyprinodon; species Cyprinodon tularosa. The sequence goes on from NW_024039540.1 coordinate 626,289, forward strand.
TTTGTGTGTCACCTAAAATCCAGGCCTTCATTGGTTAATCAATTTGATTTCCACTGATGTGATTTTGTTGTCAACGTTGTACAGAACAAAGTATTAATTGAGAATATTTAATTGATTCAGGATGTTATTTAAGTTCCCTTTATCGTTTGAGCAGTGGAATCTTCACTTTAACTGCCAATTCAGATGCTTTTTGTTGTGGTTATAATTCTTCATGGGAGGCAGTGTTGTATCCCTATATGAACACTGCCTGGTTTATCAAATGGGTGAGATCTAGATGGCTCACCTGGGCTTGGGGGAGAGGGAAATACAGTAACAGGTCATTATTCCTCTGTCGTCCAAGCCTCTTCTCATACTCTCCAGTTCACCTCCCTTCTCTCTTCCCATCTCCATTCACTATTCCCTTGCCGCGGGTGGTCACAAGAGACCAGGCAGGTGCTGATTTATTCCCCCTCTCTCCTGTCCTCTGCCTGACTGCTTCTGAAATGGAGAAATTTCCTTTCTCCATTTCTCTCTGCTCAGCATCAGCAGTGGTACTAAGGAGGGGAAAGCAGGGGAATGAGAATAGGAGGGCAGACATTATAACATCTACCTCCCTAATACACTGTACCACTCTCTCTGCTCCCCCCTGCACAGTTTCTCTCCCCAGCAATGTCTCTCTCAAAAGCAATCTGGATGTGGCGATACACCAGAAAAACAATCTAAAAATTAGATCTTATTTTAAATGTAAATTGCCTTAATCCAATGGCAAAGTGTATAATTTATCTGCTTAATTCAAGAAAAAAATGCTCTTATTTTAAGAACAATGAACTTACTTAGATTTCAATTTTTTGCAGTGTACGGTTAACATCTTAAACCGAATGGTTAGCCCCCCTCTACTCTGCTATGAGTCCATCCTTTCCTCCTCCTTCTCCTTCTAACACGCTGCTGCCACCATCAGGGACAAATGCAATTGGCCGCGATCTTCCCTCTCCCTAGGAGCTGTACACCTCCAGGACTCAGAGGCAAGCAGGAAAGATTACAGCAGACCCCTCCCACATTGGACATAAAGACTCCTGTGTTGCAGAAGGCTGCGGTTCATCAGGACCAGAATATCCAGACACAAAAACAGGTTCTTCCCCTCTACTACTAATCTGATAAACAAGACTGTTTTCCACACCTTTAGACTGAAGGAAAAATGATAAAAAATAATAATAATTCAACATCTTTGATCTCACAATGGAGAAATTCCCTCTCTGCATTTAACCCACCCCCTTGGGAAGCAGTGGGCTGCCACTGTGTGGCATCTGGGGAGCAATCAGGGGTTAAGGGGCCTGCTCAGGAACCCAGAGTGCAGGCCGTGTGGATCGAACCGGGTTCTTGCAACCAATAAGCAACCACTACCCCCTCCCAAAAACCAAATATCTCTTTAATATTTATTCAAATTTATCCATCCATCCATCCATCCATCCATCCATCCATCCATCCATCCATCCATCCATCCATCCATCCATCCATCCATCCATCCATCCATCCATTTTCTTACACGCTTAATCCCAAGGGGTGCTTTTGCCTATCTCCAGCTGTCTACGGGCAAGGGCAGGGTCCACCCTGGACAGTTCACCATTCATATATATTTTTGCTTTGTTTGTATTTTTATTTTTGGAGGGGCACCTTGCACCACAAGTGGCTTTGATTACCACACATCTCAAGGCTTGAATTGTTTTATGTTGAGCTTCACAATTTGAGAGGAACCTTTTTACCAACCTGTAAAAGCAGAAATGTATGCTACTAAATCTTCAGCAATTTCTTAAATTAAGTGTATTTACTCTTATTTGAGTAGGTAAATTACCGTAGATAGTTTGCCAATTAAACGAGTGTTTTTACTCTTAAAATAAGATAATTAGAAAATATGCACTTGAAATAAGACAATGCAATTGTTTTTTCTTATTTTAAATATAAATTATCTTGTTCCATTGGCAAAATGTCTCTTTTATCTCCTCAATTCAAGAACAAATCAACTTATTTTAAGAAAAATATGAGTTATGTAGATTTTAATCTTTTCCAGTGTGTGAAGAACTTGCTGTTGCTTAGTCCAGATTTCATATTCCAATGTTTATTTTGTCAACTGTACGTTCGCTTGTCTTTCTATAGCACCTCATCACCAAAAATAAAAAACAATAAAAAAAAACGTCTCATTCATATAAAACACTACTTGGCAGTAATACATTTTCTGTTTCATGATTTTTAAAGTCGCATGGAGGATTGGGACAACCCCTACACTGGAAAAAATCGAAATCTGGATAAGTAATCTTTTCTTGGATTGAGGACATTTTGCCAATGGAACAAGACAATTTATATTTGAAATAAGAAAACACCATTGCATTGTCTTATTTCAAGTGCTTGTTATCTAATTATCTTATTTTAAGAGTAAAAATACGCATTCCATTGGCAAACTATCTCATTTGCCTATTCAAATTAAGGGTAAATACATTTAACATAGGAAATTTTTACTTATTTCAAGATCCTTTTTCCAGTGTATTGAGGGTGGTGCGAATCTTTTCAGACAGGGGAAGAGAAAGTGGTTTTCTCACTAAGGGGAACACAAATCTCTTCCTCCATTTAGCAGCTAAGTCCATGATTTTTCATGGTCTGTAGGAAACAGGAGCTGATCTTTACCCTTGCAGAGTTGCTGAAGGGATTATGGAAGGTTGTACTGCAAGAAATCAAAATCTACATAAGTCATTTTTTTCTTAAAATAAGTGCATTTTCTTTAATTGAGGAGGAAAGTGAGATATTTTGCCAATGGAATGAGACAATTTATATTTAAAATACAAAAATGCAATTGCATTGTCTTATTTCAAGGGTGGGTTATCTAATTATCTTAATCTAAGAGTGAAAATATTAATTCCATGGGCAAACCATCTCATTCACCGACTCAAATTAATAGTAAATACACTTAATTGAAGAAATTTGTACTTATTTCTTGAGAATTTTTCCAGTGTGGTTGTCCAGTCCACACTGTTTTTATGGATCTAGGGAAATCTTACAAATGTCTCCAATGAGTGATGGTGTACACAGAGGGAGAAGGGATGGTGGGGAAGAATTTAGGGATTCTTGTTTAAGCAAAGCAGGAGGTGCTTCAGCATTCTTGGCACAAGATCAAGACCATTTTCAGTGCAGACTTGATATAATTTGACTGTATGATCTGGTTGAACTGTAAAGTGCCTTGAGATGACCTGTGTTGTGAATTGGCGCTATAGAAATAAACTGAATTGAATTATATAACTTGTCTTTAGTTAGACCTGGTTCTATGTACAATGAATAAGAATATAAAAGCACTGTTAGGTGGAACAATACTGCTGAAATTTACCTCCAAAAAAGGGAAAAAAATAAAATTGAGTTTAAAATGTGATTTAAATTGTTTTCATTTAAATACTGAAACTGGTCACTATGGCTCTAGGATATTATAGTTTAGGAGGGGGTTTTGGGGGATGGTTGGTGGTGCGTACAAGGACAGCAAGTGAAAAGACTAATCAAAAATAGTGCAGCTTCTCCTTCTAGTTAGTTATAAGTTGCTTGATAATCCTTTTGATCAAGCGGTCGAAATCCGAGGAGGAAAGTTTCTAAGACAGTTTAAAAAAAGAAGGAAGCATCTTTAGGTATTAGCAGAATTCATTCCAGTCATGTTTAACAAAATCATTGATATAAGCACATATTGTGGAGGAAGTGTTCACCTTCTTTGTCTAAGGCCTGAGTTGAAGGCCAGTTAACATGATGCCAACAGTCAGATCGCTCCGTGTATGAGGAAATTTGCAAGCCAGTGTGAGCAACGCTTGGTTCAGAACCAAAAACGCAGGGCAGTTTTTATGGATACAATGAGCAACTCTGCCTGGTCAGCAAAGCCTCCTGCAAAACAACTGGGAAAATAATTTTCTGAGTTTTCTACTGGCAGTTTGAGGTGAGAGCAGTCATAAAAGAAAGATGAGGTTATTAGCCATGGAGATGGAGATTATAATGATATTCAACAATTGATAATGCTGCTTTAGTAGGCAAAGTTATTTTAAAGCAGCAGTAGATACACTATATTGCCAAAAGTATTTGCTCACCCATCCAAATTATTGGAATCAGCTGTTCCAATCACTTCCATGGCCACAGGTGTATAAATTCAAGCACCTAGGCATGCAGACTGTTTTTACAAACATTTGTGAAAGAATGGGTCGCTCTCAGGAGCTCAGTGAATTCCAGCGTGGAACTGTGATAGGATGCCACCTGTGCAACAAATCCAGTCGTGAAATTTCCTCGCTCCTAAATATTCCACAGTCAACTGTCAGCTGTATTATAAGAAAATGGAAGTGTTTGGGAACGACAGCAACTCAGCCACGAAGTGGTAGGCCACGTAAACTGACGGAGCGGGGTCAGCGGATGCTGACGCGCATAGTGCGAAGAGGTCGCCAACTTTCTGCAGAGTCAATCACTACAGACCTCCAAACTTCATGTGGCCTTCAGATTAGCTCAAGAACAGTGCGCAGAGAGCTTCATGGAATGGGTTTCCATGGTCGAGCAGCTGCATCCAAGCCATACATCACCAAGTGCAATGCAAAGCGTCGGATGCGGTGGTGTAAAGCACGCCGCCACTGGACTCTAGAGCAGTGGAGACGCGTTCTCTGGAGTGACGAATCGCGCTTCTCCATCTGGCAATCTGATGGACGGGTCTGGGTTTGGCGGTTGCCAGGAGAACGGTACTTGTCTGACTGCATTGTGCCAAGTGTAAAGTTTGGTGGAGGGGGGATTATGGTGTGGGGTTGTTTTTCAGGAGCTGGGCTTGGCCCCTTAGTTCCAGTGAAAGGAACTCTGAATGCTTCAGCATACCAAGACATTTTGGACAATTCCATGCTCCCAACTTTGTGGGAACAGTTTGGAGCTGGCCCCTTCCTCTTCCAACATGACTGTGCACCAGTGCACAAAGCAAGGTCCATAAAGACATGGATGACAGAGTCTGGTGTGGATGAACTTGACTGGCCTGCACAGAGTCCTGACCTCAACCCGATAGAACACCTTTGGGATGAATTAGAGCGGAGACTGAGAGCCAGGCCTTCTCGTCCAACATCAGTGTGCGACCTCACAAATGCGCTTCTGGAAGAATGGTCAAAAATTCCCATAAACACACTCCTAAACCTTGTGGACAGCCTTCCCAGAAGAGTTGAAGCTGTTCTAGCTGCAAAGGGTGGACCGACGTCATATTGAACCCTATGGATTAGGAACGGGATGTCACTTAAGCTCATATGTGAGTCAAGGCAGGTGAGCAAATACTTTTGGCAATATAGTGTATTTACATACTATACAAATAAATACAAGCCTACTCTTTCCACAGACAAAAGAAGATCTTTGATTATAGGAGGCTGGCTCCTTTGTTTAACACAGAGCTGCATACTTTAAAGCAAAATGTAAGGAAACTGGAGAAACAATGGTGCTCTAAAAGCCTATTGAAATCCTACTTAGTCTGGAAAAAAGGTTTTTGCTGTATGGAGTGTCTCTTCTTAAAGCAAGAGCAGCATTGTTATCAATAGATAAAGCTATAGGTCTGTTGAACACCCACAAACATAATAAACCACATATTTGATGAAAATATACGTTTTAATATGATTTTTTTGATAAACGATAACATTTGTGAGATATTAAAATAAAGGAAATAACTATACTAAATAGTATATGTATATATATATATATATATATATATATATATATATATATATATATATATATATATATATATATATATATATATATATATATATATATATATATATATATATATATATATATATATATACATATGGTTGACCCCCCATCAATTCCTTTTTAAACATCAATAGTTTTACTAAAATATTCTGTCTGTCATGATTTATGGACATTAAGATCTTAAGAGATGCGTCATCTCCTGGTCAGTGTTAGGACTCCTCATTGTGTGATTTGTGTTTTTGTGTGTTTGTCTTCCTTCCTCCAGCAGGCAGCGCCTGGTCCTGATTCACCTCCTCACACACCTGCAAAGGGTTACCTCATTAACAGAGTGCTCTTAAGCTGCTGACTGTCACTACTTCGAAGCCAGAGTGTTTGCCAGTTTTGGGTACTCTAGCCAAGCTGAGTTTGCTGAGTCAAACTGAGTTTGACCAGTTTGCAGGAAGTCATCCTGCAAACTGGGCATTTTGGACCTTCTCTCCCGGGAAGGATCAACAGAGCCTCAAACTGAGCTGGGGATTCAAACAGGAGGTTTGGATCCACTCTCCTCCAAGGGATCGTTTGAGTTTCACACTGAGCAAGGGATTCATCTGCACCGCAGTCCGTTCAAGTACCGCAGGAAATCTGAGCGGCAGTCAGTCTCTATGTTCTCCTACAAACAACCGCATTCTGGCCGCCCTCCACCGAATGAGACAAACACTGGAACACCCAACACCGACTGGAGTCAAAGAGTCAACCACTTTTTTGGAAACACGAGTCTGCAAACAGTTTCTCCTCTTCAAATTCGAGAATCAATTTTTTCACTGAAGCTGAACTAATCGCAGTGTCTTCCCCTCAACTTTCAGTTCTGGTTGAGCAGTGTTGAAAGCAACACTTGAATCTCCACAAGTACCTCAGTAAACCTGTTAAACTTTTTCCCCGGTCTCTCTGTTTTGGTTTCTCTGCATGTGGGTCCGAGCTCTTGATAAAATCATGACAGTCAGACCCTATAATTCAGGGAAACAGTGGAGTCAGAGTAAAAAAATATGCCAGAGGGGGTCACACCATTGGCTGGAAGTTGGAGGGGATTTCGCTGGGAGTTGAAGAGAAGTGGGCTGCCATTCGTCTGCCGTTTTATTGGGGAAGGAGTAGATATGCCGTTTACTGGGAAGTAGCAGCCATTTTTATCAAGGATCCTGGTAAAGTTGTCAGAAGGCGCTCCTGCGATCACTATTGCTGATTGGTCAATAGCTGACAAACCCTCAGGATTGATTGACGGATGGCATCACGTCAGTCTATTTTCATTTACATTACCTGTTAACAGATAGTCCCCCCATGAACAGCATACTACAAGGTTAAAGACTTAAAGTTTGACTCATTTCAATCTGCCTCAGCCTCTCCCCTCCCCTGCTCTCTCTGCTTCATGATCTCAGACATGGATTTTTGTCAGAGTTAAACAGCTCCAAATGAGAGTCTCTACCATGTTGATCAATCAGATTAAAGCACACGAACAAGTGCGGCAAATACATTCACTTCCCACGGTTCCTTCCCCGACCCAACATTCCATTACCTCCCCATAGTTGCACAGTCGAACGGATAAAAATTGCACCCCGAACATCATATGTCAGGGATGATTTGTTGAACAGGAAGCCTGACAATTCCCAGAGACTTACACTACACATGGCTGTGCTAAAAAAATCAGGCCTGTTATGGCGGCTGCACGTCTATAAAGATTGCTCATCTGCTGGAAAACAGCCACCTAGGCAGGAAAAGAGAGAGTGATGCAGAAAGTGTTGTAAATACTCAGGGAGATATATGGGACAGGATGACCCAGGGACTATAGCAGTAGGCATGATGAATCCAATGAAACAGTCTCGGTGAAGGGTCTTTATAGGGGAACACAGGGATTATTCTTGCTAAACAAAAGTTCAGCTTGTCATGAGCAAACATTATTTCACTAAGCATATAAAAACAGTAAAAGCAGCCAGGTCTGTAGATAGTAAATGTAAAAAAAAAACTCTCGGTTAACAACTGGTTTCTGGGTGTTTCTAATACCTATGTATAGTCTAAAAAGAAAATAAAGTAAACATGATCATTAGGACAGCAAATAGATTTTATTTAGAGATGGGCACTTATTGTAATTTGTAATTTAACAAAATGCGATTTTCAAACCTATTCTAAGACATACGCATAAAGTGGGTTGAGAAGTCTTGAGAAGCATTTTAGCTTTACTAATCTTTAGTAGAATTTATCCCTGGAGCAGGTTTGCCTAAAAAGTGGCCAGAATGCTGCTGCCTACGTCCTCACTAGAACTAAGAAAGTAGATCAGACAGCTGCAGATGATCTACAGGTTATCCTGAGCTATCTCTATAGTTATGCTGCTATAGGCTTAGACTTCTGGAGGACATAGGAACCCCCATTTTATCATTCTGCTTCATTCTGTCTCAATTCTCCCAATCTGCTGAATCTGTTAGCTCAATCTCTCTCTTTGCTTTTTCTCATAGTAGCTTTGCCTCATCTGTTCCTGTTTGGCTCTGACATCATCCTGGAGAGGAGTATCGGCTGTGCTGCTTCCATCAACACCCTTGTTTGTAGTTGTTGGAGATTGGCCTGTTTTCCAGTGTAGTCCTGTTTCTCTGACTCTGACTGGCTGGATATGCTCTCTTCATCCTCTGACATGGGAACTGGCTCGGAGCTTGTCTGCCTGGTTGTGTGTTTCCTGGACGGGGCCACCTTTTACAGTTGCTGGAGGTTTATTCCTGAGGGATTGCCTTCGAGTCAATGAGTCGATGCAATCAACTGGTTTTTCTTAGATAGAAAACTTTGAATCAATCTGACTGGATGGTGAACTGTACAGTACCTTGAGATAACATTTGTTGTGAATTTGTGCAATAGAAATAAACTGAATTGAAGAGAAGATAAAGAAGAATGCTAGCTCCCATTAGCTTGTTGGCTTGTAGCAGTAATAGCTTCTACATAAAGATGGGGCATCGTTGGCTCTTTATTTCAAATCTGATGTTGCCATAAAAAATGAAAATATGAATGACATTAGTTCAACTAGTCATGAATAAGAGCATATTTGCCATCATCAGCTGTAGGATTGGAACCCATTTAGTTCATTTTTTTTCACCCTTCATCCCTCAGCCTCTTTCCATCCTTTTTCTTTTATTCTTCTCACAGCTGTCCCCTCAGGTGAAGGACACTTGCAGATGAAAGAATGAACGAGGATAAGTTGCAGCGAGGACAGCTCCTGCCCCATCCAGATCACCACACCCCACACTGGTTCAGTCGTCACTACTCCGTAGCTCTGTTCACACAGCTCTGTTCTGTCAGCTGTCATCTCCAGGGAATGTGAAATGAGTCAACCTGGCAGCAGAGCAGGAGAGTTGAGTGGGCAAAGGCCTCTGACATGAGCCTGACACGACCAGTCAAATCACTTCACATGTGGTAAAAGACTGGACACATCAAAACGAGAAACTGAGAAGGCAGACGGTGCAATAGAGATGACAAGTGGTTTCCTCCTAGCCTAAAGATGTTTGAAAAACAGGTAAGATAAAGTTTCTAATGTGAATATGAGAGAAGATGAGGATGTTAGCTGCTCAGTGGAGTTAGAGGGTACCACTGATCCTTGCATTAAGAAGGTCCTGGGTTCGATTCTCGGCCCGGGGTCTTTCTGAATGGATTATGCATGTTCTACCTGAGCATACATGGGTTCTCTCCTGCTTCCTCCCACAGTCCAAAATCATGACTGTTAGGTTAATTGGCTGCTCTGAATCCTCCTTAGGTGTGAGTGTGTGTGAATGGTTGTTTGTCCTGTTTGTCTCTGTGTTGCCCTGCGATGGACTGGCGACCTGTCAAGGGTGGACCCCCCCTCTTGCCCGTAAAGCATGATGGAAAATGAACAGATGGATGAGGGTATTTTGGACATATTGTTTATAAATGTGGTGGGATGCAAAGGAGGTCATTTTTGAACAAATCTTTGGGACCAGGGGCGGAGCTAGATGGGGGGCCAGATGTGGCCATGGCCACCCTTAGTCAATCATTGGCCAGCCATGTGACCAACCCTACCATTTTTTTCGTCCTCTAATACTGACGGTGGCAGCAGTAACAATCTCAAGGGGAATTTTCAAACTTATTAAACATTTGAATTTTTCATATCATATAGTCTCCGTGTGTTTCCTGTCCAGGAAACACACGGAGACTGCTTCTGTCTCCGTGAACCCCAGTTAGCCTCATCAGATGGCCGCTCACACTGAGCCTGGTTCTGCGAGAGGTTTCTCCCTGTTAAAAGGGAGTTTTTCCTCTCCACTGTCGGTACAAGCATGCTTAGTGTGAGGGATTGCCTTTCAGTCAATGAGTCGATGCAATCAACTGGTTTTCCTTAGACAGAAAACTTTTAATCAATTTGACTGGATGATCTGGTGAACTGTACAGTACCTTGAGATGACATGTGTTGTGAATTAGTGCTATAGAAATAAACTGAATTGAATTGAATTTAATCTAGGAGTCTTCAGAAAATCATACATAAATAACTTATCATTTCCCTGATTCTGTTTAGGGAAATCAAGCTACATTCCATCAATTTATTGTATATATTAATACATGTAAATATTGCTTTTATGCAGAACAATTTTTGATAAAAGTAGGTAAGCAATGACAATGGAAAAGATGTTCGCCTCAGAAATTTTGTCCACTATACCTTTAATTTAGACAGCATGGAGGTCAGGGGAGGCACTGGTATTTCTGTCTCCTTAAATCCCCTATCTTATAGTAACTTATACCTATGTCTGTCTATCTATCTATCTATCTATCTATCTATCTATCTATCTATCTATCTATCTATCTATCTATCTATCTATCTATCTATCTATCTATCTATCTATCTATCTATCTATCTATCTATCTATCTATCTATCTATCTATCTATCTATCTATCTATCTATCTATCTATCAGGTCGATACTCTGTCTGGTTTAAGCCCAGTTTGCTCATTGAAAAGCCCTTATAGAGACATGAATGAAGATATTGCAGATAAGTAATCAGATTTTTAGATCCAAGACAGCACCTTCCTTTTCCCCTTTATTAGATTTTAAATGTTGATTATGTTTCAAATTATTTTAAAATTTTGATACTATTTTTAATCTATTATTTAGCTGCTCCTGCAGGACTTCTGTTCAGTTTAAGCTATATTATCCAGTCTGACATTTTAATCTGCAGCAAACTAGAGCCACTATTAGTCACTATTATTCCCAAACTTTTTTTGACTTGTGTACCTCTTTCGGCATTTTGTCTTACCATGAGTCCCCCTCTCTGTCAAACGTATTGATGATTATCCAAAAGTGGATTCTACAATACCTGAAATAAAGACTATTTCAAACTGATCTATGTGAGAAGCAGATGATCTTTTGTCACGGCTGGCATTTGATAGTTTAATGCCTCTTGGAGGACTGAGTTTTTTTTATTATCATTACTTTTATTTGTGTGTTTTTTATCCTATTTTAACTTATTTTATTGATAATATATCTATCTATATCTCTCTATCTCTATCTATCTCCATAGCTATCCCTATCTATCTTAATTAGAACATTTAATTTTTATAATTTGATGCTTTCAATTTAAAATTAAACAACAACATTAATATGTTGGCTGGAAATTAGTTAGGAATTTAAATAAATAAATACAAAATAAAATCCTATCATAACCCTATATTTATAAATCTGGAGCTCCCCTAGTGACTCCCATATAATCACATTTAAACTTGATGAATTGGGAACAAAATATGAAATGAAAAGGAATTTGTTTTAATAAATAAGTCAGACAAATACGCACAAAAAAGAGACTGGTTAACATACAAAACAAACAAACTCCAATTTTCAAACAAACTAAATTCACCTGAACAGAAATAGAAACAAAACCCTCCACTAAATAAACCTGTCAGTATTAGCAGCCAGAGACCTGACATCGATTAAGGGAAATTTTCTGAAAAGGGGTATGAAGAGATAAACATTTTTTTCATCCTTCCTGTTAGACTGATATATATATATATAAATATATATATTTTTATTTATATTATTGTATTTTATCAAGACTTTTAGATAAGAGGGGAAGATTAGATATAGGTCTATAATTGACCAAGACATTAAATTGCTCAGATGCAAAGCACACTTTTTTCTTGATCTTGTGACCTTGTGGAAAAAAATAAAAAATAAATATATATATATATATATATATATATATATATATATATATATATATATATATATATATATATATATATATATATATATATATATATATATATATATATATATTATTATTATTATTATTTATTTCTTGCTTTATATGCAGCAGGCTTCAGAAATAGTTGGATGATCTTGCTCCAGAATAGGAAGCTCAGCGAACACCCACTGTTTCTTAATACTCCTTAATGTAATGTCAAATTATAGTTGCTATCAGAAAAGCCCTGATATCAACTTTCTATAAATAACTGCAGGTTCGTCTTTCATTTTTACATGACTTTACATGTCGCTACCCCTTAAACTCTAATGACCTGCATTTTATTAAATAGAACTACATGGTTCAAGATGGGAAGCACATATTTTGTTCACATGCAAATCTGGACTTTTTGTGTCATTCCTTTGGTGAGGAGGACGATTTAATCACAGAAGCACAAACACAGGAAAGCATGCAAAGTAATCTTTTCATTCCTGGCACGGTAAAATTAAGACTGAGTGCTAACAGACACTCCCAGTTTAACCACATTACTCTTAAAAAATGTTACACTAACCAGAGACATCTCTGACAGCGCAACATTATCCCACAGTTACAATTAATTACCCACACGTCCTCCCCGTGCATCCCATTTACATATCTTAACAAAAGCGAGGGGATCTGCCAGGGGGGGAAACACAGGTTAGTTAAGCATGCCAGGAAGCATGCTGTGTGTGTGTAGCTGAACTCCTGCGTGTAGCACTCACGCTGTCATGTGCCTGATAAAAACCAAACAAATTATTGCAGATTGGGTGCAGATATCCAACCAGACCGGACTGGAAATGAATCCCGTCCAAAACTTCAGCATTTGTTTCACTTTGATTCTCCATTTCAGGACATCTGCATGCATTTCCACAAATGTGTGCTGACATTTAGTTGCTCCCGCCAACAGTCTTTGTGTTCTCTTCCTTCCTCTTTTCTTCTCCATTATTTTTACCTCTTGTTTCCCTTCTGTCTCTCATTTATAATAGGAAGAGGGGAGGCTGCAGATAAAAAAGGCGAGTAGGGAGACAGAGTGAGCGGTCACACCGTGTGATGCTATCTGCTATCCACAACGCACCGCAAGTGGACGCCTGACATGTTCTATACATCTTTCCACTCTGGCGCTCATTAAACAAATGCCCGTTGATATATGGCCCTCAAGAAATGAATTTTTTCCTCTGTGTGCCGGGGACCGACTCTTTCTCTCTCTGTCTCTGCCTCCTCTGGGATCTCCTGTAAAAACACACAAAAACAAGCCAACAGGCTGTGGGTACACACTCAGACATAAAGTCCAACAGATAACAAATGTGGCCGTGAACATACTCACTTATTTCCCTTCGCAGGGCAGCAGGGGTTGTGTTTGCTATCTACTGGGTGTGAGTACTTACGAGAGTGGGATGCGTATATTCAAGCAGATATGATAACTCAGATAATCTGAGCGCATGCATAGCATGCTGCAGAGCTATTTCCTATAGCTAACAGTCCTTTTCTGTGATTTGGATAAGGAATGATTAGATTCCTAAGAGGTTACTTTATTATTGTTGTTGCTTTCTGTATTTCCATCCCTGTTTAAGGTATTTTGGGCCTTATCTTGGGGAAAATCTGTTTTGTTTAAAAACTTTATATAAAGAGTTCAGCACACACACACCTTTTAGAGGCTGTCATAAATCACCACAGAAAGTCGTTCTGCCAGTTGGGTAAATATTGGTAAAACCTTTTAAAAGACAAAAAAGTACTGGAAAGCATTTGCTGTACTATTGAAATGTTTCCACACCAAGCATTGCTTTATTGAGAAATATTTCTATGTTTTAGAAAAGCCTCCTAAATGGTACCTGCTTTTGTACATTAAAGGTGGTCCTCAAACTGTTTGTTTATTTAATGATTTGTTATTTTGAACTTGTTTTAATATCAGCAGGTCTTCTGAACAATTATTTTGCCTAACAATAACCAGATATATTTATAGGTTTTTAGTATCTCTATTGTTATGCTGCTATAGGCTTAGACTGCTGGTGGACATAGGGTTCCCCTTTTCATCATTCTGCTTCACTCTATCTCTATTTTTCTATTCTGGAGTATTTGTTAGTTCAACCTCAAATGGTATACTCTCTCTGCTTTTGCTCATAGTAGCTTCATCTGGTCTGTTCCTGTTTGGCTGTGACTCCATCACTGTTAAAAAAGTAAATGGCAATTGTTGTTCTAACACACAATTGTATTGTAATCCGACTCAGAAATATAAATTTGACATCTAACAAATAAATACACGTTTGCCCAACTCAAATTCTCAGAAGTTGGTTTAACAAGGAGTTTTAAATCGCCTATACAAGATTTTTTGAGTTCCCTCAACTGTAAACTCATGGGCATGCGCACTGCTTATGTTCATGGACACGCCCACTACGGTACGGGGTTTCCTATCCCTTTCTTCAAGGGCACAGCCTTTTTCCCTCGTGTTTGAGAAGATTGGCGGACATTGTGATTTTATGCATCTGGAGAACTACGGAGGAACGACCCTGGGACCTTACCAGTTTTCCCGGTGAGTGCTGCAAAGTACAGACAGTTAGCGGTTAGCTCCGTGAGTTAGCATTCCCTTGTGGTGTATTGCCACCGAGTTGAAGCATGAGTTCACATGTTTTTCACGTTCTGATGAAAGGAAAAGCAGCGCACGTGCGCGTTTATAATGCGCGTGTGCGCGTGCGTGTTTATGCCGCGCATGTGCGGGTGAGTGTTTATGCATAGAGAAAAGAGTGTGCCTGTTATTTTCATTGTACAAATGAAAAGAGACATTAAGTTGAGTGTAATAACTTATTAAATTTCTAAATTGTTTTATGTAGTGCAGTGTTGTTGCACTCAGGCACAGAATATTACAAGACTACATTATTTTACTTTCTTAATCCGATGTGGGTATTTACTGTTATTTACATTATTTACATGTGGATTTTTTGCTTTCATGATTTTATTTGCTTTACAAGAAAAACAGTGACATTAACATTTTATATGTTAACCCTGTAATGCAGCAGTTAATTCGTAATGAGTTAGAAAAGTTACATTACACACTGAAATTTATCATACTTGGAGAGATATAAACTGTACAGTTAAGAACAAGAAGTGAATGGATTTAACTAAGCTCTGTTGTACTATGCAGGCTGGGTTTTTTGGATACCCTGGATTCTGGATTCTCTCCTTAAATGGAGATGGCGAGCCAACCGTGTGAACATCTGGATTTGGACTGAAGAGGACTTTCTTTTTTTGCATTCATCGTCCTGTCGGAGTGGTAGGACTAAAAAGAAAAACTCAGAGATAAAAAGGGAAAACCTTTTTCTTTTTCTGTTGGGAAACAAGACATTTTATTTCATTTTATTTTTTTTAAAAGGGTGCACCCAATTTAAAGAGACTACAATTGAAAAAAACAAACTGAAGGCTGTCCAAATTTGTAAAACTGTTATTTTTTCATATATGTTAATACACTTACTTCACAAAAAATTACCTGTGTGTTTTCCTCTTACTAAAATGGTGTCTTACTGTTTTTTCCCTCATCATCACTCTTACGAATCTAGAACATTCTGGTCCAGTGTCAGGTTACTTTGATCTGTGCAGTTAAGATTATGTTGTTGAACATGGTTTTATACTGTATCTATTGATGCAATGTTTGGCTTGAAGCAATAAAAATGTTGTATTAACATAATTTTTTGTGTGTTGAATGATTGGTAGTGAAGACGATTGGTAGGACTAAAAAAACTGAGTTGATAGAACTCAACTTGCAGATAACACTACAAAATCTGAGTTTGTAGAACTCAAAATCTATATGTCAAACTCATAAAACAAAGTTGATAGAACTCAGAACTTAAAGGTGAAACTCAAAAACCTAAGTTGGTAGAACTCAAAATTTCTATGTAACACTCCAAAAACCTAAGTTGGCAGAACTCAAAAATCTTTGTAAACTCAACCACAGTGAATTTAAGTAAGGAAAACTCAAAAAACCAAATGCATCACGTTGCCTAGAAAATGTAAGTTCTGTCAACCTCTATTTTTTTTTCAGTGATCCTGGAGAGAAATATCAGCTGTGCTGCTGCCATCAAAACCTTTCTTTATAGATCTTGGAGATCTGCCTGTTTTTCAGTGTAGTCCTGTTTCTCTGTCTGTGACTAACTGTATGTGCTCTCTTTCATCCTCTCACATAGAAGTTGGCTCACTGGTCCTCTGCCTGGCTGGGTGTTTCCTCGAAGGGCCCGTCTTTGGAGCTGTTTGACAGTAAACTTTTGTATTTCTGCTTCTTTTTCCATGTCTGCTTCTGTCTCCTTGAATGGCCTCATTGGATGGCCTTTTACACTGAGCCAGGTTCTGGTTCTGTTGGAGGTTTCTTCCTGTACAAAGAGATTTTTTGTCAACACTGTTGCTACAAGCGTTCTTTGTGTGAGGGATTGCTGTAGAATCAATTTTTCGATGCAATCAGCTGGTTTTCCTTAAATAGAAAACTTTGAACCAATCAGACTTTATGATCTGGTTCAGTTTTCTCTGTAAAATGCCTTGAGACGATATGCTGTGAATTTGCACTTTATAATTAAACAGAATTGAATTTAATCATATGGATTGTTCTCTTTAATATTACATTTTAACTGTTCGATTATGAACCATAAAGTTACAACCAACTCACTACTCACTACAGACTACACTCGCTGTTAAGCACCCTAGCTGCTGAACTGAGTCCCCTTGATGGCGCAAGAGGGTATAACTACACCTCCCCGCTTTTGAGATTTCCGTTCCTCACACTACTAGAAGAGGAAACTGGCGTCACCGTGTAGCAACTGTTGCCTTGATACACTAACTCCTGGATAATAAAGGCCTACGCTCATCTAAAAGATGCAAACAGTTAACATGCACCCTTTGTTTGTTATTACTGCTGCATCAACAGAGGATCAATGTGCTGTTGAGTTTAACCTTTGTAGCTTGAAATAATAAATGATAATGTCATAGCAGCTTTAATAGACAAAAGGAAATATTTAATCAAGTGCATATTATTTAGTGCTCTAATTTTTGACTTAACCCTTAAACAGGCACTGTGCACCAGGGGATACACGGTCTTTAACATCCTGTAGGGGGTATGCTGGGAGTTTTTCACTAATCAAGTTAGCATTTATCGAAAGTCTTGTCTAGTATTAGCATCTAGATCACATAATTTGGTTCAGACTATCTTTCATCGTTTCGTCAGCCTGATCAGAAAACATCATGGCCGCCAGTGATGGAGAACCCGCTTCCTTGGGGGTAAGTTATCATATATTAGTCACACTTATTTTCAAGAAAACAACATTATAAATTCCTAAAATGAATTAGGACATTTGTCTAAACATTCTGATGAAGAAAAAAATATCCAACTATGTTTGTGGTGTTACTTAGCAGCTTTTGAAATGTATGTATCATCTGAGATACGTTGCCAAATTAGGGATGGGAATTTGGTCAATGTGCATTATACAAAATTTTATTTCAAACTGGAAGGCATGTTAATTACTGCAGTACCAGATATTATCATGCACAGATGTGCCCATTATAACAGTATAACTGTATTTTACTCAAAAAAATCTATTTATTTTCAAGCAGCGCATCTCAGCTAGGTCCTTTTATGGGAAAAGAAAGCAAAGCACAGGAATGAGAGTGATAGAGGAGATTCCTGCAAGTTCTTCTGACTCTGAGTCAAACAGTGATGAAGATCAGGAAGTAATGTTCAGACAGCATGAGATGGAGGCAGTGAATGAAGGCAGTTCTGATGAGGAGGATGAAAGATCTGATGAGGAGCATAATGAGATGGATCGCAGTATTGGTAGAAATGAATAAAATCAACTTTAAAAGTGCTATATGTAATATAAATGTATAATTTATCTTCATCAAATTGAACAGTAATATGTTTATCATTGGGGCTCTGTTTATACCTTAATAGGGCAACGTATCCTGGGAGATACAACTCATAAAATCCAAAATATTTAATATATATACATTTTGAATGTGAAAATATTTTACATAAGGCCTAAAGAGATGAGTGATACAATTTAATTATTTTTTGCAACTTATTTTCCACTCCTGCCTGTTTAAGGGTTAATTTATGACAAAGAGTGGGATAGTTTAACATTAAACAAAATTATTTGTATAACCTATGTGAAAAAATAATTCTTGCTGAGATAATATTTGTTGCCGACCATAATGTAGTTCTGTGAAGCTGCTTAAGTAGGGAAGAAATCCTCACTCGCTGTGGAGGGCCTTATACAGTAGTACCCATTCAAAATAGGTATTGAATGGGTAGAAACTGATCTGGTGATTAATTCAAAAAATCCTGAGTGATGCAACTCTAATTTAAACAAACCTCGTCATCACTTGACAAGGTGATGCGGACATTGCAGAAGTCATTTTTTACCACGATAGCCTCCGTGTGGTTGGAGGTCTGTTGGGGGAAAGGATTATGCCACTGCAGTCCAACCTTTTAAAAATGAAACACTATTTTTCCTTTTTCTTCCCTTTCTCACCTAAACTCTCCCAATATGTGAAATTCAAAACCTGAACTCACAGCATCTCTCCAACAAACACCCACATTTTGACTACAGACTGAGGCTATCTAGATGTTACATTAGGGTAGTGGGGCTTTCAGCATCATCTTTGGCAGCTCGTCCTCCAGATGAAGCAAGCCCTGATACCTGCTTTGTAGAAATGCCCCCTCCATTCCTCCACACATGGTACAAAGCCTCTCACAAGATCATGACCTAAACATTTAACAGAAAAAAGGAGAAAAAGTTCAAAGGCGCTGAACGCATTTGCACGACTCTATTCATAGTCTTCAAGCTGAATTTCTCACAAAGCAATTGTTCCTCCTCATTGGTACTGTCACAAGAATCTGCCTCATGAATTTCCTCATCAGCGTGAGAGCAGCACTAATTCACAATAATCATTGTGCCACTAACCCTTCATCATTATGATGGAATATTACCAAAAGGAAGAGAAAACATTAACTTGCATTACCTGTTTGTTTTCCCATGTACTGGGTGAGTATTAGCATGGGTGTTGCAATACGATACGTGTCACGATACTTGGGTCATGATACGATATTATCATGATATGGAAATATCACTATATATTGCGATATTTTTCCTTGCTGTAAAAATAAATTCATAGATAAAAAAGTGAGCGCTGTAGATGGGCATATACCATGTTGTTTGGGGTTTGAGTTCACTGTGACTGCCTCAGGTATAGATATGGTACTTTGCCGCACAAAAAAAAGCTTAAAAAAAAAAGATTCAAATCCATCCTTCCATTTGGTTAACACTGGACAGCTGAGTGCTAGAAGAACCTCAGACCCGTTTGCCCTTGTGTGCATTTGTTTAGCGCCTGGTTTCTCTCATTAAAGCTCGCTAATGCACTTGTAAAACAGTCAGCAGAAACCATAGATCACTGCATGTGGTGGAAACAAGGTGTTTGTGGTTGTGTGTGTTTCTAAGTGTTTGAAACTGTGTGTATTTATGTGGAGGTGGGGATTTATTCTATGAGAGGGGGTGTAAAAGTACAAGGGAAAAAGGGATGGGGTGAAAAAGACAGGCAGGAGGAAGAAAGAGGGGGAGAGGAACAGAGAGGAGGAAAGCGAGGTGGTATCGGGTGGAGGTGGATGCTGGTCAGTGGAGATGTCGGTGGCCCATTAATCTTGGCCTCTTCCTGCCTAGTTATTGTGTATTTCTTTTGGCCAGAGATTGATTGTAGCAGGGGAAGATGAATTTGCTCGTGGACCTTCTTTTCTCTCTCACACCCTTTGTTTTTTTTTTTTAAACTTCAGTCGTTGGCCAAGGTGATAATGCTCTCTGTCTCCATCCCTTGGTTTCCCTCCTCCTTTTTTGCCCTCAACTCTCCCCTCTGCCGTGTTTTTTTCCCTTTCATTTATTTCAGATTACAATCATCATCTATTCCAGGTTGCAGAAAATGTGTTTGTATGGCCAAACGAAATGGAGATTGTGAGTTTGGATGCCAATGCCTGCGGACGTGGAGCAGGCCAATGGACAGTGACTGTATGATCTGGTTGAACTGTAAAGTGCCTTGAGATGACATGTGTTGTGAATTTGGCGCTATATAAATAAACTGAATTGAATTGAATTGAATTGACCCAGCCGGACAAACTTGTAATGCAGAGATATTTTCAAGCAAGCACATTCTTAACTTCCCTCTTCTTGTCATGCATTGCAGACATTCTCTCTCAACTTCCCAGATATCCAGAAAAAGTGCAAGTGGTCACATGTGGAATCAGAAGTCCTTCTTTAAAACTCAAACACAAAAATTTCACTGTAAGTGACTTTCCGTACCTACAGTAGCAGCCATTCAAAATGTCCCTTCCCAGTCAAATGCCAGGCGAATGGCAGCCTAATCCCTTCTGACTCCTAGCCAAATCCCCTCCAACTTCCAGCCACTAGCCTTGTCCTAGGTGTTCATTTTTTTTTTTTACTCTGACTCCACCCTTTCACTGAATTAAATGTTCTGACCAGGAGATGGTGCTTCTCTTTAGATCTTGATGTCCACAAATTATGACAGAAAGGATATTTTAGTACAAAGACTGATGTTTAAAAAGGAATTGTAGGAGACCAGCCAAGAACCAGCCAAGAACGAGTCAAGAACCAGCGAAGGACCAGCCAAGAATCAACCAAGGACCAGACAAGGTGCAGCCAAGAACCAGCCAAAGACCAGACAAGGGCCAGCCAAGGACAAGTCAAGGGCAAGCCAAGTACCAGCCAAGAAACAGTCAAGAAACAGCCACGGAGCAGCCAAGAACCAGCCAGCTTAAGAAAATATTTTGCATTGGAGGGTAAATCTATAGACACCGATTCCTGTCATATAAGAAGTTTGGCATACCTCAACAATCTGAGAATGGTATGTAGTTCTGCCAGGGTTGGTGGATGATCAGACAGTTTAAAAAACGATGCAAATCAATTAATTCAACTCCTGGGCCATATTAGGTGCTTCAACTACAGTCATCTGGGTTTTATGGATACCCCACATGTCTGGTGACCTTCCCTTACTCTATCTGTTTTAAATACCCCATCAACTATAAAGGTTTGTGCACTACAAACCCATTTTGAGCGTCAAAAGAAGCAGAGTTTGTACAGAGGCCTATGATGGAAGTTAGGTGGAGCTCTTCAGCTCTTTTTTCTGTGCCTGTCTCTTATTTAATGCAGATGCAATTTGGAGAGAGTGCCTTTGATGAGTGGGAAGCAAAGTAATTTGAACTTGTTTTTAAGCAAGAAAGTAGATATTAATCATCTGTGAAGTAGGTTCATAAGGATTAAGCACCTCCTTTTAAATATGGTGTAGTTGTTCTGAGCGGCAGACCCTCTGCATACTGAACGATGTCAGTGCTGGTAATCGTCAGGGACTGTTGCCTCAAACCGGCCAGGCGGTCAGGGATACCCGCTGTCTGTAGTGGCTAAATATTAATATAAAGTTAAAGTGGTTTTTTTTTTTAGATTTGTGCAAAACACTGCATGCTCCGGAAAATAAAACTGAATTTTTTTTTTTTGTCAGTATGTCTTGACATTGTTCATTAATTAAACTGTTTCACAGTTCATTGAGAAAATACTTAAAAGTAGAACTATGATAAGATCACTCTCATATTTCCTTGTACATGGAAACATTTAGTCACCTGGCTTTTTAATGTAACCCCAGTGCAGTTTAACTATATGCATTTATATAGCTCTATACTTACACATGTGCCGAAACACAACTCACAGTTTGGGTGTAGAGTGTGTCTCCCAGAGAGCTCCTGGATGATCTTTTCTGATTGGTTGACATGCTGCAGCAAGTTACAAAAGTTACAAAACGTTGAAATCCGCTGCTTTGGATGCCCTCGATGCTGAAACACTCAAAACAAGCTGAAGAACCTCTCAACACCATAGACCAGGGGTAAGCAATTAAAAATCCTCGGGGTCCGAAAAAAGAAAATCATCAACCATTAAAGGTCTGGAGATATTTTTAATTATAATCCGTTACTTTAAAGAGAATTTAACACTGAAATAAAATATGGTGTTTTTACATCCATGTTATACATTGCATTATTAAATAAATAAATATTTCAAAAATAGAGAGTTTTTCCATTTTAAAATCTAAATTGATTTTGAAGAGGAGAACAACAATCTTTCAGTTTGGTATATAGATAATTTCCTGATTCATATTTTTGAATTGACCGTTTGCTATTTTCTTTCTTTTTTCTGTCTTAATGAGAGCAGTGGGCTTTCACCAGTTCACCGCAGTTCTTCCAGCAGTCCACACTTTCTCTGCTCTCTTTTTCTCATCATCTTCTCCTTCTTTCCCATCGTCCGGCTTGCCATAGGTTTGCCTGCTGTCTAAAAGTAGCAGCAGTAGCAACCCAGACTGACAGCAGCTCATTGGCTAATTTGTATCACGTGTAGCCTGGTGCCTGACGCTCCGAGTGGCTTTACCGTATTAACAGGAGAAGCAGCGCAAGTGACGTTTAGGCACTTTTATCAGAAGACATGCAGTGATTTATAAATATTTTAAATTAGTTGGGTCCAGATTAGCTACTGTAGCAGGTGGGTCTGGATTCGGACTGCGGTCCGCTAATCTGTGACCTCTGCCATAGACTATGCACATCAGATGCCCCGGATGCACAATATGCATTCAGTGTGAATGCACAAAAGCACTGTTGTTTTATGAGTGATGTCACTACTGCCCTGCACTATAAATGTACTATGTTACTATCACAATACGATCCCCAAACTGGATGTTTTCTGCTGGCGCAGCTAAACTCTTTCTTTTTTTTTTTTATACTGAGTTTTATTTCACAATTTGTAAATTAACTAATGTGCAGTAGTGGAAAGTAAATTTACTTGATTACTGTACTGAAGTATTTTTTTTTTTTTTTGAGTATCTTCTCTGAGTATTTTTTTTGAGTGTGGGGGTACTTATAGCTTTTACTCCACTATATTTCTAGAAAGATGCTAGTTCCCTGTTCCTTTTGGCTCAGTTTAGCTTTGTAATCCAATCTTGCTGTTTTTCTTTATTCAAATGCAATTTGAACATGCGGAAAACAGGACTAAATTTGTACAGTACATCACTTTTTTAAGATTTGCATGACATTCTATTAATTATATTTCAATTCAATTCAGTTTATTACTATAGCACCAATTCACAACACATGTCATCTCAAGGCACTTTACAGTTCACCAGATCATACAGTTAATTCAGATTGAAGTTTTCTATCTAAGGAAAACCAGCTGATTGCATCGACTCATTGACTCGAATGCAATCCCTCACACTAAGCATGCTTGTAGCGACAGTGGAGAGGAAAAACTCACTTTTAACAGGAAGAAACCTCCAGTAGAACCAGGCTCAGTGTGAGCGGCCATCTGCTGAGGCCAACTGGGGTTCAATATGAATGTGATACACTAAGGGAAGATACAACAATAGCCAGTCAAAATTTTTCCCCTTTTTTTGGCTGACCCTTTACTGGTCCTTGACTGATCCCTACATTTTCATGTTAAACATCTAAAACGTTCTTTCTGTCATGATTTGTCGAAATTAAGATATAAAGAGAAGCGTCAAATCCTGGTTAGACCCTGTAATTTAGTGAAAGGATGAGTCAGAGTAAAACAATATGCACGCCCATGAGAATGCCAGTGGCTGGAATTTAGAGGGGATTCGGCTGAGATTTGGCTTTTGTCTGGAAAAGGCCATTTTGAATGGCTGCAACTGTATTATTAGTAGTTTATAAATTTTATCAAGGCATTAGTTGATGCCATGTGACCAATTAGGATGAGTTCTCAATGCAGAGTAGTCTCTTTGTGGTTATAGATTCCACCTTAAACCTCTATTCCATAGTGAAAGTGTGAGGAGAATCAAGAGTCTACTGTTTTTTTTTATTTGTTTTGAATAAGAAATAAAAACCAAAATAGCTGTCCTTATGCTTTTTTGTGCCATTTTTATGCTGAAGTTCTTTCCAGGAGGTGTATAATCTGCACCAGCTGGTTCTACGCATCAAGGTGGTTTCGGAAAGTTACAAGGTTCTTTAAAATTACTCTGAAAATTATACAGAAATGTACTAATATTAGAACAATTCATGTGTATTTCTCAATACATAAGTACTTTTAAATGCATGGACTTTTGAATACTTAAGTATTTTCAAAAGTGGGTACTTCAATACTTTAACTTGAGTAGATGCTTGACCGGGTAACTTACTTGTAGTTGAGTAAGATTGTACTAAGTGTATAAATACTTTTACTTAAGAACTACTGTTGAGCACTTCATCCTCCACTGCACTGTGGCATTAGAAAATTAAAGTATTAATGCAGAATTTCAAAAAAAAAAAAAACTTACATTTTAATGTAATTACTGTGCATATTATCATTCTGAGACAACCTCTCATTACGGCCAGTTCAATGGCTAAATAGGCTGTGATACCTCAGTGATCCGATGCTTGTGTTGCTGTTGTATCGGTGCCAGAGCTGCTGAAGTCTATTCCCTGGTCTGAATGCTACTTAACCTCCTGACTTTAGCATGGCCAGACATATGCTTCTTCAGGCCACCGGGATGGACTCATCTCACACTCATTTATTCAAACATTTGAAGATTATCCCTCCTCAAACTAACTTATGCGAAAAAAGCAGTAAAATTAGCACTTGAAAATCTTGAAAAATGTCCTCATCATTTCTATCCATTTGATTTTTCTGTAAAACCCTATTTTTTCTGTGAAGTCATCATCTAGGAAGAATCTTGTAAATGTCCACCTCTTCTGTGAACATTGATGCACAGATGTTGTGAGCCTCCATGTGTGGACAAATGCAGCAAAACTGTCCTCAGTGCAGCTGTCTACAACTCGAGATTTACCTTCTGCTGAACAGCATAAATCAGCTCCTAAAAAAGCTGTTTCAAAAGCTAAAAATAAATACTATCAATAGCAGTATCACCAGCTAATGCTAGGTAGCTTAAATCCACCAAATAACGAGAAACGAGGGAGCATCAGTTGGCGTAACTGATGGCTATAATCAGGGGCGGATTTAGGAAATTAGGGGCCCTAGGCAAAGACAAGCAGGGGGCCCTCTGAATGAGAAGACAACACATAAACAACCAGACTATTATACAGATAAAGAAATTTCCTCTCTATGTTTTGTACTCAGCTGACTTTTCATGCTGTCTCAAAAGGAATGAAAGATTTTTTCCAAGCACTGAGCTCACTTAGCTGATTGCTCCTTCCTGTGTTTCCAAAAAGGCAAAAGTAAATAATCCAGTCCTTCTTTTCACTGTAGACAAGCCATGATCTAATTATCTGTTCTCCAGTTTTTATTTGGATGAAATAATAGCTGCATGAATCATGACAGCAGACAAGATAGAGGAGAGCAGGAGGCGGGGTTACAATCTACTGGCTCTGGAGAGCAGAGATTGCTGCTTTTAAATGTTGTTGCCAAAGTCTCCAGTAGCAGAAAAGAGGAGTCTGAAAAGGGGTTTGCAAAATATAGCAACAAAAGGCGATAAGTTGGCATTACTGCTCGTCGCATTGCTTGTTTTCATATGGTTTGCTGCTGTCTGTTTGGACCTTTCTGAACATGTGCAGCAAATGGACACACTTAATATAAGCGCTCTGATGGCATTTTAGGGAAACGATTTTTATCAAAAACATAATAAAGGTGCACAAATAAGGAATAGTTGTATTACCTATACATGTAAACAGAATTTTTAGGGGGCCCCAGGAAGTTGTGGCCCTAAGCAACTGCCAAGTATTGCCTAATGGTAAATTTCCCCCCTGGCTATAGCTTTAAATTCTCTTTGATCTGTTTTCAGACACTGTGGTGCACCTCTCTCATACTGTAGGTGACCCAAGACAGTGCCGTAGACAGGAGGCCTCTGATTGGTCAAATCGACATCCGCTCTACACTATGCGTATTTCCTGTTTGGTACCTTACCGGCTTATTTTGTTTGTGTGACCGCCATTGTGGAAAACGATACATGAGGATGAAGCAGCTAGAAGAGCGAGGTCCACGAGAATGCTGAGACCCTTTTTCCACCTGGATCCCCACACTTTTTCACCCTCCATTGTCGGACAAACTTGCCTCCACTTCCTCACCGTTTCGGCCGTATCTAGACCCACAGCTAGTTCCTTATTGTCCCTCTTGCGTTGTAGTGTGGAATAACATAGCGCAGACCATGCTTCAAAATTCTCAAAAATCCAAAATATTTCCTTATTACCTGCGATAAGCTCACTGCGACACACTGCTGCTCTGAATCTTCTAATTAGATGGAATACAGACAGATATTTCCCTCTTATGTTTACAGTTTAATGCCAAGGCTAAAACAGAGTGAAAACCGTTACGACAACAACAAAACCTTGTATCATGTATCTTTTTCTCTTTTTTTTTTTATTTGTCAGCTGAATGTTTGTCTATCTTTAGTTGATGAAACAATAATTGCTCTGATTTTATTTCTTACCCACAGCAACACAAGCAAACAAAACTTTGAAAGTCACATAGACTCAGAAGAGACACACACACCTCTGCTATTTTTCTCTCCTGACATTATTATGTGTGTATGAATGCGTGTGAGTACCGCTGACCTTTCTGCAACGTTGCCCCGTATTCACTGGTTGTCAGCACAGTCTCTGTCCTAGGCCATTCGTCTCTGCCACCAGTCAGTCCTCCGACCAATCCTCTGCCGTCCCATTAACACAAACCAGCATGCACATACTTACACCCCACTCATCACACACACACACACACACAGAGTCACAGACATAGAGCCAATCCTCTGTTGTCCCATTAGCCCGGGATAAGGTGCTCTGCTTTCCTTTGAGCCTGGGCTCATCCCGGCTAGCCAGGGGGATCATTAAGGCCTTGCAGTGCATGCAGAAACACACATGCTTCCTCACATGCACTTCCACGTAGACATGTATGCCAGAGCTGGAGAAACATGCAGGAGGAGTCCAGGTGGCCTGTTATTTATAACAAAAGGAACAGCACAGCAGAACCGGCTGACATCAGGTCCATGTGGACCTGTGAGTACCTGAGCATTGTTTTTCACTCAATCTACTGTTTGCGAGTGGTGGAGAAAAGGAGATCACTGAAGGACGGCTCAAAGTGTCTGTCGGACATAAGCCCCCCCACTCCTCAACCCCAGACGGCGGTCTACCAGGACTGCTGGACCAGATGTTGGCTCAGGAGCAACAGAAAGATTGATTGGTTTAATTGCTCTCTGGTGTGGGTATATTTAATGTCAGCTTTTAGAGGATGTTTTTCTTCTTGTGTTTAGCTTATTTTTATCTTTGGCCCAAGAGATGTGTCATGTTTTCTGATCAGTGGAGTGTGTGAAGATGTACAGGTCACCTTAACATCTGTTCAACATTTCCTACTGATTAAGGTATTTACAGAAGTAATGGCTTTGTAGATTTCTAACAGGCTTCTACTGTTAAACAATCCCTTCCAGCTTTTCCTCAGGTTTTTGTATCGTCTGTCTGCAACAGCTGACACCTTTGTGTTGGTTAAAGGGGTCTATTAATTAGCTCTATTTCCATACAAGTGTCATTGGGATTTAAAGCACATTTTTAAAATTCTCAAAGAAATAAAATGCAAATTAGACATGTTTTTATCCAATTGGAATGAAGTTACTGGGTGATCCATTGTGTAACGGCATTGTACATTTACAGTAGTAGCCATTCATTAATTCCCCACTTCCCTTGATGGGTCCTTGGCTGGTCCCCAAAATTTCTTTTTTAAACAACAATCTTTGTACTAAAATATTCTTTATGTCATGATTTGTGGACATTAAGAACTAAAGTGAAGCGTCATTTCCTTGTCAGACCCTATAATACAGCGAACGGATGGAGTCAGAGAAAAAATATATGCAAGAGGAGGACACTCCATAGGCAGGATGTTGGCTGCCGTTCGGCTGGTGGTTGACTGGGAAGGGCTCTTTTGAATAGGTTATCCTTGGCTCTAATTATCAGGAAGTAGGGTTAGCTAGATAGCAGGGACCCCAGATCAGTAAAGGGCTGGTTATCCTCCCGCAGCAGTGTGTCACAGTTAGCTTCTTGCAGACATTTTTGATTTATGCCTAATATTGAAGCGTGATCTGCGCTATGTTATTCCACGCCACAACACAAGAAGGACAAGCAGGAACTAGCTGTGGGTCGTGATATGGCCAAGGTGGTGAGGAAGTGGGGGGAAGTTTGTGCGACAATGGAGGGACATGAGGGCCAAAAAGAGTGGGGATCCAGGTGGAAAAAGGGTCGTAGTGTTGTCGGCCACCTCGCTCTTCTTGCTGGTCCATCTTTACGTGTCGTTTTCCACAATGGCGGTCATACAAAGAAAACAAGCACGTAAGGTAAAAAACAGGAGACGCATAGTTTAGAGCGGCTGTAGATTGGACCAATCAGAGGCCTCCTGTCTACAGCACTGTCTGCGGTCGCCTACAATTTGGGAGAGTCGCACCACAGTGTCTGCGGAGGGGGCGGGGACGTCTCTGCGTTCACTGCGACAAACACGCAGACAAACTGGTTTCGAAGTATAAATCAGCCTTATTGGAGCAAGATTTTAATAAATGGGTTTTAATCAGGTAAGTTTTACTGACTTTATCATGTCGGCTAGTATTAGCCATGCTAAATGCTATCCAGGAGGACTGATGCTAATGCTGGTAGCAGAAACACAGCTGATCAGTCATTTTAGTTTAATTATCATTGATGTTGTGCAAGATTATTAAACCTTTATATTAGCTGCCTCTTGTGTGTCAGCACAGATGTTTTTTCTAGTGGTTGTGGCTGTGACGCCATCCAGGAGAGAAACATCAGCTGTGCTGCTTCCATCAACACCTTTGTTTATAGATGCTGGAGATCGGCCTGTTTTCCAGTGTAGTCCTGTTTCTCTGACCGTGACTGGCTGGATGTGCTCTCTTCATCCTCTGACATGGGAGCTGGATCGGAGCTCGTCTGCCTGGCTGTATTTCCTGGATGGGGCCGCTTTTTGCAGTTGCTTTTTGTTTCTCCGCTTCTGTCTCCTTGAACCCCAGTTGGCTGAGCCTGGTTCTGCTGGTTTCTTCCTGTTAAAAGTTTTTCCTCTCCACTGTCGCTACAAGCATGCTTAGTGTGAGGGATTGTATTTGAGTCAATGAGTCGATGCAATCAACTGGTTTTCTTTAGATAGAAAACTTTGAATCAGTTTGACTGTATGATCTGGCTGAACTGTAAAGTGTCTTGAGATGATGTGTTGTGAATTTGGCGCTATAGAAATAAACTGAATTGAGTTGAATTGGTTTATCTAATTAGGCCAGTTCCTTGGTCCAGCTCTATACAGTTATCATTTTAATTCTGTACAGGGTTATGATTTGGGAATGGAATGAGAGCGGCTAAGCACTACAAAACAATCTCAAAGTGAGCAAAAATGTCTTAAATGAAGTGTATTTACCCTTAATTTGAGTAGGTAAATAAGATAATTTGCCAATGTAATGAGTATTTTAACTCTTGAAATAAGATAATTAGATAACATGCACTTGAAATTAGACAAGGCAATTGTTTTTTCTTATTTTAAATGCAATTTGTCTTTTTCCATTGGCAAAGCTCACTTACCTCCTCAATTCAAGAAAAAAAAATCACTTATTGCAAGAAAAAATGAATTATTTAGATTAAAATTTTTTGCAGTGAGAACAAAGTGTATTATTTTGATAATGCTGGAGCCATGGATGTCTCCTCATCTGCTAATGTGTAAGATATAAAATGTGATTATGTGGCAGACTGGAGATGTATAAAATGTTTCTTTAACTGTTAATCATTACAACTTCCTGAGAAATGAGACCAGTTAGTAAGCAGCTGCCTTCTGCTACTCTAAGCAACTTCTCTGATCTGAGTAAGATTACAATTTCTATCAAAATCTCTGTTATTTACAAAATGTCTCCTGGTTATTTAATACATATAAGTAGTGAAAAGTTATTTGATATTTATATGAAGAGTTTCTTCCAAGTAATCTCTTTGCAGATATAGAACTAGAGAGAGGAAGCTTCAAGGTGCAGACACAGATATCTATAACAAATAGGTGTTTCTGTCCAGTTTTGAACCAGGGACCTTTGCTAGTTAGGCAAATAACCCCTACACTACAGAAAGGTATGTGTGCAGTACATATTCCTTGAAAAAAATGTATTGAAAAAATATGTTTCCATCTCCTCTTTAAAGCTACAGTGTGTAATAATTACAGGCATATAAATTCAGAAATTTAATATATTATACATAACTATGTTATTTATCATCACCTATGAGCTCAGCCTTTTAACCATAACATTTGCGTTGCCTTAGAATTCGTTATTTATAATTACATAGGAGCGGGTCTCGCAGCCATGGAGGCTGACATCTTTGCGCTACGGCAGCGCAGAGGCAACAAACTAGCGATTGCGAGATCTCCCATGACGCTCGAAAATAACTACGGCAAGTTGAGAGAGATGAACTGAGACGGTACTGAACAGTAGATGGCAGTATTATGCCTGAGAAGCGTTTAGTCTGCCTGAAACCAAAGAAGAAGAAGAAGCAGGTATACTGCGCCTCAGTAACAAGAAAGGTAAACAAGGCGGCAGGCGTGAGTGACTTTGCAAACTGTTTGGCACTGTGTGGCCAAACATCAGACGAATGGAGGATCATGCCTACTCTGTATCACAACGAAAAGCGGCGGACACCGAACCCCCGTCATCTAAGAAGCGGAAACACGACGAGAATAAACGCAAGAGTGACAAGAAACGACAAAAAACACGGATCAACATTGGCACGGCATTTACACGATGGAAGTCACTGATGGAGGAAAAAGGTTTTCAAAGTGACGCTCAAGTTGCCAGTTTTCTCTTGGACAGGTAATTAATCCTATACACACAATTGTCTAATATCACTGCAGTTTTTGGAGTACAGGATGCTCAGACCTGTCTAAAACAATAACATGCTGCGTGATGATGCTGTTACTCTCCAGTATACTTATTCAGCAACGTCCCTGACGTTTCACAGGTAATGATTCAGTAATTTTCTGTAAAATAATTTTCTGGATATATACCTCGGTTACTTCTCTCCGGCTCCTTTGGAGATCTTCAAGCCTTTCCTCCTCTTCTCTAGTCACCCCGCTGGCTCCCCTCTCTCGCCTGGCCCCAGCTGCACGCTCACCCCGGCCTCTCTGCCCTCTTCCTTTCCCTCTTCCTTGCCTTGTAACCCCCGTGCCACAAACAAGACTTGGACTCTGTAAACGGGGAATATATATTCTTCCAGCGAACACAATCTCGCTGTTAAACTAATGACTACAATTACTTCGTCTGTTTATGTCACCATGCAAAGCAGCTCACCAAAACGTCACAACGACGTAGAAAAAATAACGGGTATATTTATTATCTTAAGTCTACATGAAATCTATACCCTACACAGACTAATGAAATACTATCTGTAAAATTATCTATGTAAACAAACCTCATCACTTGAGAAGGTAGGTGATGCGGACGTCGTGGAAGACATTTTGTCCCGTAACGCTCGCCGTACTGTTGGGGGGGAGAAGCGGTGGGGGGGAGACGTTCATGTTGCTGCAGTCTGCAGTCTGACCGCTAGATGTCGCTGAAAATTACACACTGTAGCTTTAAAGCATTTACTCTTTTTTTGCAAAATGTTTAAAATGGGCCAATTTCTTCCATTGTCAGTTGAAGTAGATTCCCTCAATAATGTCCCTCCATTGTTAGCCATTTCCTTGTGATGATGCTTTTACAGGTCGTTATCTTTACCTTAACCTGCTGTATAACCTCCATGTTGTTAACCTTTTCAGAAAGCGATCTTAGATATGAAATCTGTGGATTGTTTGGGATCTTCTGGTCCAGAATCTTCTAAAAGTTACAGATTTTTTACACATGGTCAAAATTTATATGAATAATTGACACTGATGTGGCCACATAGCCTCCAGCATAACAGTGAGGGTTTTTAGCTGAGTAGTTTTTACTTGACGGGTGATAAAAAACATCTCTCCACATTCTTCTAGTCTCAACTCTCCAATGTCTGATGCTTTTGTTGTGTTACTTTGAAAAATAAATCAATTAAATTCAACTCAGTTTATTTAAATAGCGGCAATTCAAAACACATTTCATCTCAAGGCCCTTTACAGAGACAATTCTGTTAGATTATTTAGAAAAAAACTGTTTATTATATCCAGTCAATTGAAAGACATGCTGCCTCCTGACGAGCCTGTGGCAATGACCTTTCCCTGAATTTGGTTGTTGACTCCAGAGTAATTCATTCCAAGAGAATGCATGTAGCCACAGAGGAGAAGAAAGCTCCCTTTTAACAGGAAGAAACTTCCAGTAGAACCAGAACCAAGCTCAGTGTGAACGGCCATCTGCTGAGGCCGACTGGTGAAGCATACATAGAAAATCAAGCAAAGATACAAAAGCTAACAGTTGACCAGCTCCACAGGCGGCCCCGTCCAGAAAACAGCCAGGTAGACAAGATCTGAGTCAGCTCGCATGTCAGAGGATGAAGACATGGGAGTCAATTAAAAAGGGCCTGTGGCACATCTAGTTAGTCACAGTCAGAGAAACAGGACTACACTGAAAAACAGGCAGATCTCCAACATCTATAAACAAAGGTGTTGATGGCAGCAGCACAGCTGATATTTCTCTCCAGTATGCAGTCACAGCTAAACAGGAACAGACCAGATGAAGCTAGGATGATGATGAAAAGCAGAGAGTACAAAGTTATGGGTGGAACTTAACAAATACTGCAGAATAGGAGAATAGAGATAGAATCAAGCTTAATGATAAAAAGTGATCCCCATGTCCTCCAGAAGACCAACCATATAGCAGCACAAATACAGAAAATAGCTCAGAATAACTTAACTATTGTGGATGAGGTATCTCCAGCTCCACCTACTGTACCTGTCCACTTACCCAGAGACTAAGCAAACATCCCTCTGTTTTAAACTACGAGGTTTATCGAAAAGGAACATTTAAAGTCCAAGTTTAGGTGGAGTGTTGGCTTAGTGGTTAGAGCAGTGCGCTTGTGCTCTGAGAAGGTTGCAAGTACCCTGTTCAATCCCCACAGCCTCCAGTCTGGGTTCCCGAACAAGAACCTTAACCCCACACTGCTTCCCGGGTGCCACACAGTACAGCCCACTGCTCCCCAAGGGGATGGGTTAAATGCAGGGAAGTTTCCCATTGTGGGAGAATAAAGGGATTTAAGTTACATTACAAAAGTAGACAAGGTGTCGGAGCTGAGGCATAGAAAATTGATGATTAATGCTACGTTCAAACTGCATGCATGAAGCTTCATTTTTTATGCTTGTAAAAGTTTAGTTCTGACACGCGGCTGAAGCATCTTTGCTGCTTTAGCTGCGCGATGAAAAGTGAGTCTAGTGCGCGTTGGGCGGAGCTACCCTATCCTTTCTTTGCCTCTAACAATGAAAGCTATATTTGCTGTGATCAGTGGGTACAAATTTGTTTTAATGTTTTTAAGAGAGAAGGTCCACCTGAAAACCATCCGTGCAGCCAGTTCATCCAGATTACCATCCTGCCTTGAGATATTGCTTCGCTGTCGGAGCCGCTCAGACCCTCGTACACCGGCGGTCCTCTGTCACTGGGAATCCCCTTCAACAGTAACCTCTGGCCCGGTAGCCTCTTTGCGTTTTGCCGCTACTGTTGGAGGCGTCTGGAAGCCGTTTTTTGCGTACGGAATCCAAACTGCAGGCACCAGGATAATAAAATTAAACCTATTTTGCTGGCAGGTTTCTACATATTAAGTTAATTCAGGCGTTAATAAACTGTCTGTCTCCCTGCCAGCTCCCAGATCAGCTTCTCTGATTGGTTCATGTGCCGCGTTGAAGAGCAAAAGTTCAGTTTTTCCAACTCCAGAAGCTCCTGCTTCTGAAAAGCCTCACATGCATCAGCTGCTCAGAATCTCATGCTCCTGCTGTTCAAAAAGCACTGTGGGACCTTTTGCTGTGCCAACTATTGACTTTGCATGTAAATCTGCTGCTTCTGCTGCTAGCTGTCTGAACGTATCTTTACAAATTTTCAAGCATTCTGAGAAAAGAGCCCTCATTAAACTGCATACTTTCTAATGGCAAAACTATCAACTTACATTTTAATTTTTTACAAATCATCATTATTATTCAAGCTATTTACTTTGAGTAAGGAATATTTAAACTGGAAAACTGGAACCTGGAGCGATTTAAGCTGAACTTTAAGGTTCCTTAATTTGGTCTATTTAATGGTTCAAATAAAGCACTAAAGCTCTTCTTTCTCTGTTTTTAAAAACTTATTAAATATAGCAAAGTGAACAAACTGCACTCTAAAGAATCTGTTTTTCATGTGAACTCATGTCTAATATCATGCTCCTCTCTCCATGGGTCACTCTGGTGAGAAAGGAGGAATGAAGCAGGAGAGAGGAGGGAAGCATACAGCAGGCAATTAATTGTGTGACCGGGTGGTGAAGTGGAAAGACACTGAGAGTAAGAGTGAGGAAAAAGAAGGGAGTGAGAGAATAATAAAGTGTCCATAGTGGGCATTAATCTCCCTCACACAGCAAGCGTGTCAGTGGAGGCTAGCTTGTGACTAATGCCACGTTTTGCATGCCGTAGTAACAGAAAAGAGCTTTCTCACCAGGAAGCAACACATCAAGGAATTAACTGCTGGTGTGACTGGAAGACAGACATGCTGGGAAGACTGCAAAAAGACACAAGGAGTGGAAAATAACAGGATTTTTAGTACAATAATGGAAGATCGGTCAAACTTGTGGACCAGAATACAGCTGGGATAGAACCTTACCTGTTAAGTTTGAATAAATCAGGTTGTCCAAGCAAAACCAGAACATTTTAATGTTGCCTGACTGAAAGCTGCAGGTCTCTAGATATCCTGTTGCTCAATAATATTCCACCCCCCAACAAAGGATGTACTGATGTGGTTAACTTCAAACAGCCTTAAGAACTATTATTGTGTCAACCTACAATCATTTTACTAACAGCTTTCACCATGTGTTCATCATCACTCAAATTTATAAAGAAACTTAATTATTAGTATTTTGCTATTTCCTTCATGCTTTTCATCATGTGAATTCTCCATAGTGTCATGATGGGTTCACTAAAAGCGACCCAAGAATGCAGAACACCACTGACGGACACAAGGATGAAAGTTTAACAGTTTATTTATGCACAAGCACACAGTATACACTGGTTCAGGTTTGGGGCCTGGATTCTGGTTCACCGGAGTCTGCGTGAGAGACAGTTCAGTTAGCGTTGCCAACAGAGGTCTGATTTCCTGAAGTTTACTGATTGTACCTTGAGGGATCTTGAGGTTAGCTTTGGGAGAGTCTCTGTTGGTTCTGGAGATGAGTTCATCAGCAGAGTCCGTTTGCTGCTTCAGCGTCTCACGTCTTATTTGAACAGACCTTGGCTTTGGGTTTCCCAGCTCTAGTCCAGAGCTGCTTGGAGGTTCACTGAGAATCTTCAGGTTTGGCTCTGAGGGTCGGCTCGGCAGGTTAGCTCTTCCTGAGCTTACACAGAGGAGGCACAGGTTTCCTGGAAAACAGAAACAAGGATTAGAATCCAAGCTGGATTCAAAAGTCATCAAATTACTCTGAGGATCTAGGCTTAAGCGCTGACCAACTGGAACAACACTGCGGCATTGAGGCAAGGTCTGAAGACAGCTTAAGTAGTGGATCCTCTGATGATCTAGACGAGCTGCAGCTGTGCAGGAGGCTCCCTCAGAGGATCCAGGGCGGACTCTGCTGGAGAAAGGTGGAATTTCTCCAGCTCCCAACAGTACCTCCCCCTCACAACCGCCCCTTGGCGGTCCGGAAGAGGTTGATGGGCAGGAACGCTCGCACTCCACGATAAGGGCTGGATCGAGGATGTACGAGCCTGGAACCCACTGGCGATCCTCCGGTCCGTAGCCCTCCCAGTCGACGAGGTACTGCCATCCGCGACCTCGTCGACGGGAGTCCACGATGCGGCGAACCGTGAAGGCCGGATGACCATCGACCTCCAGGGCGGGTGGTGGGGAGTCGGACGGTGGGCACAGAGGGCTCGAGGAGACAGGCTTGATCTGAGACACGTGGAAGGTGGGGTGGATTCGGAGGGACTGAGGTAATTGGAGACGGACGGCTGAGGGGTTGATGACTCGAGTGATCTTGTAGGGTCCGATGAATCTAGGAGAGAGTTTCCGAGACATCCCCTTGAGGGGAATGTCTCGAGTGGACAGCCATACCTCCTGGCCTTCAGTATACTCGGGGGCGGGACGTCTCCTGGCGTCGGCGAAGCGTTTAATTGACTCAGAAGACTGGTTGAGGGTGGCGATGGTTTCCCTCCAGATCCTTTGACAACGGCGGATGTGTTGGTTGACGGACTGCACCGAAATCTCTCTCTCGTCTGCGGGAAAAAGAGGTGGTTGATAGCCAAGACTGACCTGAAATGGGGATTGACCAGTGGATGCAGATCTGAGGGAGTTATGAGCGTATTCTATCCATGGGAGAAATTGGCTCCAGTCCACGGGGTTGTTTGACGTGAGGCAGCGAAGGGTGGATTCCAATTGCTGATTCATACGCTCAGTCTGACCATTCGATTGGGGGTGGTGACCAGAGGTGAGAGAGGGTTTGCAGCCGAGAGCAGAACAGAAAGCCTTCCAGACCTGGGAGATGAATTGAGGACCTCTGGAGAACATGGAAAACCGGAAAACATGCTTGATGAGAAGCCGGGCTGTCTGGAAGGCCGTGGGAAGTTTTCTGAGGGGAATAAGATGGCAGGACTTCGGGAAACGGTCAACAATGGTGAATATGGTGGACATACCTCGAGAGACAGGGAGACCGGTGACGAAATCAATGGCGATATGGGACCAAGGACGCGAGGGAACAGGAAGCGGTTGAAGCAGGCCAGAAGGAGGTTTGTGTGAGGCTTTGTTACGGGCACATGTGGGGCAAGCCAACACATACTCCTTTACGTCCTTGTGGAGAGTGGGCCACCAAAAGCGTCTTGAAATGAGAGCAACAGTTCTACTGACACCTGGATGAGCGGAGAATTTGGCGGCATGCATCCACTGGATGAGACGGGACCTGACGGAAGATGGAACATAGGTTCGGTTAGTGGGACCGTTACCTGGATCGGGTTCAGTGGCCAGGGCTGAGTTGATGAGGTCAGTTATCTCCCAGTTGACCACTCCCACTGTGCAGGAAGCCGGAAGAACAGGTTCAGGTGTCTCGGGATGATCGACGGAGTAGAGACGAGAGAGAGAATCGGGCTTCACGTTCTTGGATCCGGGTCTGTAGGAGATGATGAGATTGACGAGAAAAGAAAATTGACCACCTGGATTGGCGTGGATTCGCTTGCTTGGTTGACTGGATGTAAGCCAGGTTCTTGTGGTCTGTCCATACAAGAACCGGGTGCTCAGCTCCCTACAGCCAATGCCTCCATTCCTCCAACGCCAGTTTAATGGCCAGAAGCTCTCGGTCACCCACATCATAATTTTGCTCTGCAGAAGAAAGTCTACGGGAGAAGAAAGCACAAGGGTGTATCTTTTGATCTGAGTCGAGTCTCTGGGAAAGGACTGCTCCAACACCGGAATCTGAAGCATCCACCTCAAGGATAAACTGCTTAGC
The DNA here is from genome assembly GCF_016077235.1 of Cyprinodon tularosa. Taxonomy (NCBI): domain Eukaryota; kingdom Metazoa; phylum Chordata; class Actinopteri; order Cyprinodontiformes; family Cyprinodontidae; genus Cyprinodon; species Cyprinodon tularosa. The sequence continues at coordinate 663,825 of NW_024039540.1, forward strand.
TGGGTCAGGTTGCATAAGGACAGGTGCTCTGGAAAATAATGACTTTAGTTTTTCAAACGCTGCTTGAGCCTCGGGAGTCCACTGAAAACTGCGTTTGACAGAGGTCAGAGAAGTTAATGGAAGGGCGGTCTGGCTGTAGTTTCTGATAAACCGACGATAGAAGTTAGCAAAACCCAAAAACCTTTGTAGCTGTTTGCGGTTCTCTGGAACTGGCCAGTCTAAAACTGCCTTAATCTTGTCCTCAGATGGTTTAACCTGGCCGCCCTCGAGCACAAACCCCAAAAAGGTGACTGAAGGTTGATGAAATTCGCACTTCTCGGCTTTCACGAACAGTTTGTTTTCCAGCAGTCTCTGTAAAACAAGACGGACATGTTTCTTGTGTTCATCGAGGTTCTTGGAGTAAATGAGTATATCATCAATGTACACGAAAACAAATACGTTGAGAAAGTCTCTTAGAACATCGTTTACGAGGGCCTGGAAGCAGGCTGGAGCGTTAGTGAGACCAAAGGGCATAACAAGATATTCGAATTGGCCCAAGGGTGTTTTGAAGGCAGTTTTCCATTCGTCGCCTTCACGGATCCTAAGGAGATGATAAGCGTTTCTTAAATCCAGTTTAGAAAACACAGTAGCTCCCTGTACGGGCTCAAAAGCAGAGGCAAGGAGAGGCAGTGGGTATTTGTTTTTAATAGTGATCTGATTCAAACCTCGATAGTCGATACAAGGTCTCAGGGAACCATCCTTCTTCCCCACGAAGAAGAATCCGGCGCCCAATGGAGAGGATGAAGGGCGAATTATTCCAGCAGCTAATGATTCGTTGATGTATTTTTCCATTGTTTCTCTCTCGGACTTGGAAATATTATACAATCTGCTGCTAGGTAAAGGAGCACCAGGTAAAAGTTCAATGGCGCAATCGTATGGTCTGTGTGGAGGTAGGGACGTCGCACTGACCTTACTGAAGACAGGGGCTAGGTCATGGTACTCAGAAGGAACTGAAGAAAGGTCAGGAGAGTCCATCTCCCCCCCACCTCTAGGAGACCCCACCAAGGGGGCAGCAGAACGCAGGCATGTCTCATGGCAAGAGATGGACCATGATTCCAGGTGACGTTCAGTCTGAAGACAGCTTAAGTAGTGGATCCTCTGATGATCTTGACGAGCTGCAGCTGTGCAGGAGGCTCCCTCAGAGGATCCACGGCGGACTCTGCTGGAGAAAGGTGGAATTTCTCCAGCTCCCAACACATAGAACAGCAGCAAGCAACCAGCAGCAAGGTCAGAAATCTCTAATGTGAGTTTACTTCATTTCAATTCAGTTTTATTTATATAACGCCAATTCACAACACATGTCATATCAGGCCACTTGACAGAGACAATTCAAGCAGATCATCCAGTCAGATTGATAAAAAGTTTTCTACCCAAGGAAAACCAGTTGATTGCATCGACTCATTGACTCTTCAGCAATCCCTCAAACTAAGCATGCTTTTAGCGACAGTAGAGAGAAAAAAACTTTTAACAGGAAGAACCTCCAGCAGAGCTCAGTGTAAGTGGCCATCTGCTGAGGCCGACTGTGGTTCAAGGAGACAGAAGCAGAGATACAGAAAGAGGGAGAGATACAAAAGGCAACCATCAACCATCTTCACAGGCGACGCCATCCAGGCCACTCCTCTGCCTGGACGGTGGTCTGCCAGACAAGCTCCAAGCCAGCTCCCATATCAGAAGATGAAGAGAGCACATCCAGCCAGTCACGGTCAGAGAAACAGGACTACACTGGAAAACAGGCAGATCTCCAACATCTCTAAACAAAGGTGTTGATGGCAGCAGCACAGCTGATATTTCTCTCCAGGATGGAGTCGCCAAACAGGAACAGACCAGATGAAGCTGCTATGAGAAAAAGCAGAGAGAGCAGAGATTGAACTAACAGATTCACGGGCGACATCAAATCCTACCTGAAACTACTGGCTAAGGATAAGGTTAAATACAGTAAGATTGTTATTCACGCTGGTGGTAATGACACCCGGTTACGCTGATCGGAGGTCACTAAAATTAGTGTTGCTTAGGTGTGTAAGTTTGCCAAAAAAATGTCGGACTCCGTAATTTTCTCTGGTACCCTCCCTGATCTGACCAGTGATGACATGTTTAGCCGCATGTCGTCAATCAACCGCTGGTTGTCTAGGTGGTGTCCTGAAAACAACGTGGGCTACATTAATAATTGGCAATCCTTTTGGGGAAAGCCTGGGCTGATTCGGAGAGACGGCATCCATCCCACTTTGGATGGTGCAGCTCTTCTTTCTAGGAATCTGGCCACATTTATTAGTCCTCCAAAACCCTGACCACTCAGGGTGCAGACCAAGAAGCAGAGTTGTAGTTTAACACACATCTCTGCAGATTCTCTACTGTTACCAACTCTTTACTCCATCCAGACAGTGTCTTGCCCACGACCAAAATCTAATAAATTAGCAAAGATTCACAAAGGAGTAAATCATGATAATCTAATTAAAATCAAAATAACTCCAATTGGGGAAAAAGTTAAAACAATTAAATGCGGTCTGTTTAACATAAAATCTCTTCCCTCTAAAAGTCTACTAGTTAATGACTTGATTTGTGATAATCACATTGACTTGTGTTGCCTTACAGAAACCTGGCTGCAGCAAGAGGATTATGTGAGCATAAATGAGGCAACTCCTTCAAGCTATTTAAATTTTCACATACCCAGAAGTTCTGGGCCAGGAGGAGGAGTAGCAACAATCTTCCAGTCTGACTTACTGATTACTCCCAAAACAGTTAATACCTACAACTCTTTTGAACATTTAACCCTTTATTTCCCTGATCCAAATTTCAAGGCAAGAAAACCTCTTCTTTTTGTAACTTTGTATCGTCCACCAGGTCCTTACTCTGAATTTTTAGATGAGTTTTCAGAGTTCCTTTCTGATTTGGTATTAAAAACTGACAGGGTCATCATAGTGGGAGATTTTAACATCCATGCTGACATTGAAGGCGATAGCTTAAGAGCAGCCTTTAATGCTATCTTATACACTATTGGCTTTGTTCAAAATGTGAATAGTCCCACACATTCCCATCTTCATACTTTGGATCTTGTGCTGACATACGGCATAGAATGTGAAGAAATAACAGTATTTCCTCACAACCCTGTCCTCTCTGACCACTTTCTAATAACCTTCAGGATTACTTTAACAGAGTTCTCCTCCCCCAAAAGAAGGTTCAATTTTAGTAGATCTTTATCAGATAGTGCAGTTATAAATTTTAAAGAATCTGCTTCACTTTCTCTCTCCTCTGTGTCGCTGAGCAGTGCTGCAGAGTGCAAAAGCATAGCTTATTCCCCTTCACAGGTTGATGATTTTGTTGATGGGGTTGCTAGTTCTCTGCATACTGCCTTAGACAACGCAGCTCCTTTGAAAATGAAAACCGTTAAAAATGGAAAGCTTGCTCCTTGGTTTAATGCAGAGCTGCGTACTTTGAAGCAAAATGCTAGGAAACTGGAGAGAAAATATCGCTCCACAGGCATGCGTGAGTGCTTCCTAGTCTGGAAAAATAGTTTAATGCTGTATAAGAGGACCCTTTGTAAAGCAAGAGCAGCATACTTCTCCTCATTAATTGAGGAGAATAAGAATAATCCTAGATTTCTTTTTAATACAGTTGCCAAACTCACCCACAGCCATAGCTCTGTTGAACCGTCCATTCCACCTGCTCTTAGCAGCAATGATTTTATGGGATTCTTTATAAATAAGATTGAACTTATTAAAAATAAGATCATAAGCACTCCTCTATCCGCAATTGTACCTGAGGTAGTCATGGAATCTGAACCGGGTTTAGACTGCTTTGATCCAGTTGAGCTTTCTGAATTAGCAAAATTATTGTCTTCATCTAAGCCTTCAACTTGTATGTTAGATCCAGTTCCAACCAGGTTATTTAAGGAGGTATTCCCTTTGATCTCCTCCTCCATTTTAGATGTGATTAATCTATCTCTGTTACAGGGATATGTACCTAAAGCTTTTAAGGTTGCTGTAATTAAACCTCTGCTTAAGAAACCGTCTCTTGACCCAGATGACTTGGTTAATTATAGACCTATATCCAATCTTCCTTTCTTATCCAAAATTCTTGAAAAATTAGTTTCCAAACAAGTTTGCGATCACTTACACCATAATGAACTTTTTGAAGAGTTTCAGTCTGGCTTTAGAGCTCATCATAGCACTGAAACAGCTCTGGTGAAAGTCACTAATGATATTCTCATGGCCTCAGATTATGGACTTGTATCTGTGCTCGTCCTGTTGGATCTTAGTGCTGAATTTGATACAGTTGACTATAATATTCTTTTAGAAAGACTTGAATATTTTGTTGGAATTAAAGGAACAGCACTAGACTGGTTTAAATCTTATCTATCTGATCGAATTCAGTTTGTTCATGTTAATGATAGATCTTCAACATGCTCAAAGGTTACCTATGGAGTTCCACAGGGATCAGTGCTAGGACCAATTCTCTTTACTTTATACATGCTCCCAATTGGTAGAGTTATTAGACAGCATGGGATTAATTTTCACTGTTATGCTGATGATACCCAGCTATATCTGTCTATAAATCCAGATGAAGCTAACCCATTACATAAATTACAGGCATGTCTTGAAGACATAAAAACCTGGATGACTCTTTACTTTCTCCTTCTGAATGCAGACAAAACAGAAGTTATAGTCTTTGGACCAGAGTCTCTGAAAAAGAAGCTGATTAGCCAGTCACTTCATTTGGATGGGATTAAACTGATTTCAGATAATAAAGTAAAAAATCTTGGTGTTATTTTTGATCAGGACCTGTCATTTAAATCCCATATCAAAGAGGTTTCTAGAATATCCTTCTTTCATCTGAGGAACATTGCAAAAATTAGAAATCTCCTGTCCAGGGGTGATGCTGAGAAACTAGTCCATGCATTTGTTACTTCAAGGCTGGACTATTGTAATTCTTTACTATCAGGAAGTCCACAAACTGTAGTTAAAAGCCTTCAGCTGATCCAAAATGCTGCAGCCAGAGTTCTGATGAAAGTTAAAAAGAGAGATCACATCTCTCCTATCCTGGCTTTTCTTCATTGGCTTCCTGTTAAATCCAGAATAGAATTTAAAATCCTCCTTCTCACATATAAAGCCTTAAATGGCCAAGCTCCATCTTATATAAGAGATCTGATTGTTCCTTATGTTCCTAACAGAGCACTTCGCTCTCAATCTGCAGGTTTACTAGTGGTTCCTAGAATTTCTAAAAATAGAATGGGAGGCAGATCTTTTAGTTATCAGGCTCCTCTCCTGTGGAACCAACTACCAATTTTAGTCCGTGAGGCAGACACCCTGTCTACTTTTAAGGCTAGGCTTAAAACTTTCCTTTTTGATAAAGCTTATAGTTAGAGTGGCTCAGGTTATCCTGAGCTATCTCTATAGTTATACTGCTATAGGCTTAGACTTCTGGAGGACATAGGGACCCCCATTTCATCATTCTGCTTCATTCTCTCTCTCTTCTCCTATTCCGCAGAATTTGTTAGTTCAATTTCTAACGTTCTGCTCTCTCTGCTTTTCCTCAGAGTAGCTTTGCCTCGTCTGTTCCTGTTTGGCTGTGACGTCATCCTGGAAAGAAACATCAGCTGTGCTGCTTCCATCAACACCCTTGTTTATAGATGTTGGAGATCGGCCTGTTTTCCAGTCTGGTCCTGTTTCTCAGACCGAGACTGAGTGGATGTGCTCTCTTCGTCCTCTGGCATGGGGGCTGGCTCGGAGCTTGTCTACCTGGCTGTGTGTTTCCTGGACGGGGCCGCCTTTTACAGCTGCTTTTTGTGTCTCTGCTTCCGTCTCCTTGAACCCCAGTCGGCCTCAGCAGATGGCCGCTCACACTGAGCCTGGTTCTGCTGGAAGTTTCTTCCTGTTAAAAGGGAGTTTTTCCTCTCCACTGTCGCTACAAGCATGCTTAGTGTGAGGGAATGTATATGAGGCAATGAGTCAATGCAATCGACTGGTTTTCCTTAGATAGAAAACTTTGTATCAATTTGACTGTATGATCTGGTTGAACTGTAAAGTGCCTTGAGATGACATGTGTTGTGAATTTGGCGCTATATAAATAAACTGAATTGAATTGAATTGAAATTCTGCAGAGTGGGAGAATAGAGATAGATTGAAGTATTGAATGGGTATTGAAGTTGGGTCTGGTATGGGAGGCAAATGCTGATTTTTTTCTGCATTGTTAATTACTAGAAATAGTCATTATAAACTCACAAGTTAGTAATACAGGTACGTACTTAATGAGTTGTTTTATGAAGCTTGACAGACATGTAAGAACACAAAATTACCAACTAAAAGTGAAATTTTGAGGTCCAACTCATTTATTCTAGGAAGCTTGAGGTCTACCACAAGACAAAAGAAGAATAGAGCAATAAAGTTACCAGGATGTTACCAATATTGCCTTCACCTTATCATGCATCTGACACAAAATGATACACAGTTTGATCATTAGATAAACCTGAATTTAATTTATTTATATTTAATTTTGTACACGAGCACAAAATGTCACTTTCACTAAGCGATTATAGTTTAATTATAGCTCTGGTGAGTTTCAATGGTGAAGTCCTCTGGAAATCTTCAATAATTGTTGTTGACTGCAGATGTGTCTAGTAGTTCCCATTGATTTTGCTTATAAAGCGGGGAGAATGGCGCTAGGCTTACCGCACCGTGACGTCACTGCCGGAAGATTTGAGGGGTGAGGTGTTAATATATTTGTGCAAAAATGGCCGCTCCCAGACTCAGTGATTGCAACGAAAAATATTTTTATTGTTTTACTGATTAGCGCTAAATTCATTGAGTAAGGATCCATAGATTATTCCTTGCTCACCAGACTTTTCCTTTAAAAAAACATCTCCTATCTGCATCCTGCAGTCTTTGTCAATTCTGTTGGCTCGCACCAGAGCAATCTGTAGTCGGAGCACTGATGTTGTCAAGCAGCATGGAGGTCCATCTTCCTGAGCACATTCCAGGTAACACTCAAATCAACGACCCAACCATTGTTGTTTAGTATGAGTTTGTGTTTCACCTTTTCAATCATGATGAGACTATTTGTGACCTCGCTTTGGAGTGAGTTGTTGCTTTTATCTTTTCAAACCAGTTGTACAGCAGAATCTTGCCCCGTGTTCTGTCAGATGAGCATACCTCTTCAGACCAGCATGGCCATAGTCAATACGCATGAGCAAGTCATGTAGGAAAAAAACCCTAAAAAGTAAATAATTATATTGTTATATTGTACATGACTAAAGGGATACATGCCCGTTGAGGTAGTTTAAAGTTTATTTTTTGTACAAAACTAAAGGGATAAACGGGTATTTACTATGGGTATGCTGATCTGAAGACTGGAGCTGCTTCCTGTGTGGAGGATCTCCTCTACATTACAGGTAATATTTTTCTTTTTACATTGGAAATAATTAACACTTAAATGTCTAATAATTGCTACAAAATGCAGCCAAAATAACACAGGCAGTATTTTTTTTTACCACAATTAGGGAGTCATGTTTCCTAACAACATACAGATGGCTGTACAAATTCGAATTAAACATCAATTAATTAATATCAACCCCTATTTAGTCACAAAGGAGCAAACTTTTCTTCCGTAGTGAAATGAGCCCAGCTTAACAACAAACAAGACATAATTATTATTACTAAATACGATGTTCACCAATGCAGACTGGCATAACAAAAGAAGGACATGTTTTACTGGGAAACAGCAAAGTTTTATCAACTTATAATTCTTATTTTTTTCTTGTGGTGATTGGTTGGAAAGCAATATCCTGTTTTCCCTCCAATCATGGAAGGAATGGGCTCAGGTCTGTGTCACTATGTGTTTCTAGAACTGGCCTATTGATCATAGCCAGTGATGGTATATAAGGACAAGGCTGTCCGTGGACAAACCATTTGCTCGGCTTCTCTCCGTCCTCTCAGTACCGCTCAGGACCGGCGTAGGGCCATTTGTCAAAGTTTTATCTGATTCCAGAGGTATTGGATCTATCAGTCACTGGCTATGAGAGAGGAGATTGACCTACTCTATGGGCATTTTTCTAAATTAGACCTTGCTCATATAGAAGCAGTAAAGCTATTATTCTGTTCGTGACCAAAGCATTGTCTCATTAATGCCACATCTAACCCTGGCCATAAGGAGGGTTTTGCGTGAGTTGTGGGCAGGTGGGATTTTTGAGTTGTGTAAGAAATGTTAAGGTGGTGTCCCTGCAGACTAAGTGGTTTCTTCCCCCCTCTCCCGGGGTTTTAGATTGCCTTCTGGACTGACAAAGCACCTGCCAAGGATTCATCAACAACCCCATCCATCTGTCCATCAGTTTGGCGGTCCACTCGGTCATCAACAGGTAATGTCTAGTGGCCCGGCAGGCTGCCTGATAATGAAAGATAGGAAAACATCACACACTCTGTCACCCAGTGTTAAGGCCCATATGTATCCCACTTAACTCAAAGCATGCATCTCATACGTTACCCTCTCTGCATTAAACCTTTTGTTTCTCGCTTCCTCTTTCTCCATTTTTACTTTTTCATTTGATTCATATTAAGCTGTCAGTAAATCAAAAATTTCAATTCCTCCTTCTTTTTCTGCAATAGTAAAAATAACTATAAATAGCTATTTTTTTTTTTCGGGGTTGTTTTTAGTTTAAAGAGCAGTAGTTGAGCTAACGAGCAACCATTTGGATACATCCACCTAAATTGGCTGACTCTCTTTTGCTGGCTGGCAGACAGAAACAGTTAATTGCCACTTAATTAGTAGTTCTACCCAGCATGCTTTGACCCTCTTGGGACAGGTCTCTCATTAAAGGCAAAGTTTCATCACGGATGTTAAGGAACATTTTGCGAAGAAGAACACAATTATAAGCATTTAGATGCATATGCTGTGGAATAGGTGTTATTTTTTGCAGACTTCACAGCTAACCCTTGGAGGGATCAGCGTTTTTAATTTTGGCCTTCTTGCTCTCAGAGTTTACTTTCTTTTGCTGAAAACTTATAAGTTTAGGATGTTTTTCAGTTTTTAACAGAGCACGCTGTTTAAGTTGAACTATTCTGTTTCATAAAAATACAAACTTTCAGAAGATTTTGCAAAGCTTTCTTTGCACAAAATTTTTTTCCCTTTTGTTTTATATTTAGAGCAGTTTAAACTGATGTCATGGTGGTTGCATTTGTGATTTTCAGTGATGCTTAGAAGCCCCGAAGGGCTCCCTCCGGTAACAGTTCAGAGCCAGTGAACATCCCTCGCTCTGGCTCAGCACCCTCCCGGCTCCATCAATATGCCCCCAACTTTTGACAACAAGCAAAGACACACATCCAAGGCGTAAGGAACTGAACCACAGACATCAGGGCGATCGAGCTTGCATGCAGGAGGATGAGCTGTTTTTCTAATAAACTTTTCTTTTACCTGATCAGTCATACTTCAGTTGGCAAATCAGACGCCCCAGATCTGAAAACTTACAGTCAAAGCTTTTAATTTTGCTCGGTCCGATGCTCCTCTCCCAACGTTCCTGTCTAACTGTGAATCAGTTTCCCTTGACTAACAGCAAAAAAGGCAGAGATGTGTGGCTTCCACCATACAAATATCGGCAGTGTGTCATCAGAATGAATGAACCGCTCTTGCATCGCAACTGCCAACTTGTCAGCTACGAGCTGGAATGCATGACTGACACCCCCCTGACTGGTTGATTTAATATAGAGAGATGGAGGAAAGCGGATGGTTGTCTGCCTTCCATGAGATCCGCTAGAGTGGGAGATGGAGGGAGAGGTGTAAGTCTATTTGTCGGAGACATGAAGCGCTAACTCTCTAGGTATGGGCCTGTATGCCTTGTTAGAGGAAAGAAGGGTTGCTGTTTTTTTTTCAAAGAGAGAGAGAGTTAGCATGCAGTTTGTTATCGCCTCACTCTTGATGTTACTAAAAAATCGACCTGAACTAGATGGTCTCGCAGAAGAAGAAGGTTTAAAAAGTGGTGTCAAACCAAATATATAAGTTAAGGGGTTTTGGTTAATTGATTCATTATACCATTCTCTGATCCTGAAAGCCTGCTGTTTGGACATATGCACACGCTTTGTAAAATTTTTACCAACTCATGACATAGGATTTATTGCCTATTTCTTCCCTCTAAAATGCACTCAAAGTTCCCCTTAATGAGCTTTATTTCTACTTATCACAGTTTCAGTTCAGTTTAATCCTGCCCAATTTCTCATTACTGCTCATGTGATCCACCTGCTCCTGCTTCTATTTAAACTCCTTGGTCCCAGCCATCAGTACCAGATAATTCTTGAGCCTTTGGTGTGAGAGTTTTCTGATAGTGTTCTGATTGGCTAATCCTTGAGCCTGCTTGCCCCTGTCTCATCTGTTTGCCTGACCTGTCTTCGGTTTGCGTTGGACTTTTCTTGTCTCCCCGAAGGGGATGGGTTAAATACAGAGGTAAATTTCTCCAATGTGAGATCTATAAAGGTAAATTATAATAATAATAATAATAATAATAATAATAATAATAATAATATTAATAATAATAATAATAATAATTATAATGATTATTATTATTATTATTATCCATCCATCCATTATCTGACACGCTTATCCCGAGTGGGGTCATGAGGGATGCTGGTGCCTACCTCCAGCAGTCATTGGGCGAGAGGCGGGGTTATTATTATTATTATTATTATTGTTATTATTATTATTATCAAATCTACTATCAAGAAGCCCCTATTATGTTTTATTTATGGCATTTTACTTTTGCATTTAAGTATGATCTTCAAGCTGTACTGTTTTACTGTTACTTGAGTAAAGAGTTCACCTGTATTTCTACCAAAGCCTTCTTTTAAACAGGTATGTGTACTTTAATTTAAGTAAAGAATGTGAGTACTGTTGACACCTCTGGATATAGATCCTAATCTAGCTCAAGTCCTATAGGAATGCCTTCTAGCACATGTTTCCTGTGCTCCCTGTCCATGGCCGCTAGCAAAAAATGGCTTTCTACTCACAGCTTTAGCAGATTTCTTTCAGATTTTATTTTGAAATGAAGCTAAAAAACATACAATTTTATATATACTATGTGTTATACTAAAATTTGTGATTGAAATATGTGATAAAGTTTAAGGAACATGAATCATATTCCTTCAAATCTCCCAACTTCCATCTTAATAGAAAACTCACCTCAGGTTTAAAATAGAAAAAAACTGGGCCTATTATAATCGCATTAAATGTTCACAGATTGTTTTGTCAGTTGTTTTGATTTCATGATCATGAATGGGAGCAGAACTGTAAACTAGCCATGTTGTCAGTATGACTCGGCCTCAGCTTACTTTTGCCTGATGGAGACGGCGGATTATTCTGCTTTAAAGAACTGCTGTGCAGCTGGATGGTGACAGGCTAAAGAAGAACGCGCTCTGGCTCAGCATGTAATTTCATGTTACTGAGATTCCAAACATTATTGCCCCCCTCCCAGCCTCCCTCTCATGCTCCAATTTAGAGACAGATCAATATTCAGCTTTGTTTATCAAAGTGACAGCTCCTGGATATTGCATTTTGCATTTTTATGTTTTTTTCTTTATAAGCGCGTATTAAAACATAATATATCTGGAGTCTTAGTTTTATGGGCTGACAAAGGGTGGGGAGTCGCTGTTAATGGTATAAAACCGTTGAGGAATGGTGGTCCCTCTCGTTTGCACACTCATTGCTGCAAATATCCATCACACACATCAGCATCAGTGTTGGCCTAATGAAGACACTCTCCTCTGGCAAGTGTCGTCGATAACAGACGCAAACCACCGAGGGATTTCAGTAGGGGTTTGCATATGTAAGTGCACACATCGATATGAGTGACATGCTTAAGTCCCAAATCATGCATTATTTGCAAACCAACCATAAAGAAATGACAATGGTAACCCTGTGCATACAAATCAAGGCCCATTATCTGTTTCAGCCTGTCAGTTAGCATGCTGCATGTGAAGGGAGACTTGGCCAAGGGGATTCATATTGGAGGTCCTGATAAATGCTTTAGGAGATTCTTCTTGTGAATGATGGAGCACTAACCCTGTTTAGCTTCTTTAATATACTTGTATTAGTATGAATAAATAACAACAGTGTCCGGGTGCAACAAATATTTGATTGTGCCTTCTTATTAGGTTGGTATCTTCCAACACATGATGCCTTCACTACTCTCCTATTGTCACAGCACAGACACACTGACATTGATCTTTATCGCCTGCTCCCTGAATCGATAATGAGCCCCCAGAGGAAGTGGCATAGATACAAAGAGGGACAAGGTGGCACTTATGGCATTGGAGGCATGCATGATGTTTTTTGAACTTCTTTTCCCAGTATAAAGTTTATGCTTTTCAGTGTAATCAAATGACTGATGTATGAGGGAAAAAGGCCAGGCATTGCCTTATAATTAAAAATGTACCAGTCTACTGAACACCTGTTGGACAAGGAAGACTATCCCACTGTAGACTACAGCTCACAATGAGGAGTCGAGGCTCTACAGTTTGTTATGAACCTCAAAGAAGCATGATATACATAGATGATCTATGTAGACATTGAGCTGAAGTATTCCTGTGCAACTAGACTCCATAACCTAAAACAGATAAAAATGTTGTTTGTTTGTTTATTTTATTTATATAGCAGCTTTCACAGACATATACCGTAATTTTCGGACTATAAGCCTCGACTTTTTCCCCATTTTTAGACCTTGCGGCTTATATAACAATGCGGCTTATCTATGGACTTTTACAACTAACGGCCACTAGCGTAATACCTAAATCTATGTATTTTACCATCCACCATGTTTACGTCACATTTGCTTCAACACACAAATACGGTAGCCACGCATGGGGGAATGCGGAGGTCCTCCAGAAGCAGACTTCTACCGCGAGTGGTACGAGAGAGAACGACAGCGAGAAAGACGGACATTTAACATAAATACAAGTGTGGCTTGTATATGTACAAATCATGCAATTTAGCTTCTCCGGCTTATATTCAGGTGCGGCTAATAGTCCGAAAATTACGGTAGGTCACAAAGTGCTTCACAAAATTAAAATACAAATAAAATACCTTTACAGTCACAAAAACATGGTCATAAAACAACCCTTAATCTACTGGAATAAAAATGCTTTCCTAAACAAATACTGTAGGTTTTCAGTTTACTCTTAAAAACATCAAGAGAATCAAATAAGCACAAGGAAAGTGGAAGATTGTTCCAGAGCGCCTGCACGACTGCTTGAAAGGAGCGACCTCCCCAGTCCTGTAACGAGTACGAGGGACCATGAGCAGGATCTGGTCCTGAGACCTCAGCCTCTGAGAGATGGTATAAGGACACAACTCTCTAATGTAGGAGGGTTTCATCAAAAATAACGCCTAGGTTTCTGAGGCTTAGTTTAGCAGACAAACTGAAATCGCCCAGATACTTGTGGATACCTGGAATAGCATCATCAGGGGCAATCAACAGCTCCTGTGTTTTATCTGAGTTTAATTGCAAGGAATTTGCACCGAGCCATTGTTTAACGTGGGCAAGACAATTCAGCAGAGAGCTTAACTTATGGATCTCTAAGGACTTAAAAGAGCAGTAAAGCTGAATATCATAAGCAAACATATGATAGGAAACATCAAATCAAATTAGTTTTCCTAATAGAAGGACAAACAGTCAAAAAAAAGGGCCCAAAACAGCTTGTTGCAGTGACAAGTTGCTTTTTTGCCTCAAATGAAAATAAAGTTTTATTTCGAAAGATGCCAAATCTAACTTCAAGTTTTTTAACACGACTTTCAATATGAAGATCAAAAGAAAGGGAGTCATCAAGTAAGATTTCAAGGTATTTCATGAACAATGAACCACCTAGATGACGTTTTTAAAGTAGACAGTGTGGGTGGACTTTCAGAAACATTCTTAGTGTTGGAAAACAGCATAAGTTTAGTTTTGTCAGTATTAGGGTCCACCTTTAACTGCCCACGTGTTAGCTGGATCACATTAAATGATTTTTGCCGAATTGTCAAAAGGTTTAGCAGGTGTTAATCAAAACCATCACATGGCTGTGTCATCAGCATAAAGATACATACGTATCAGCATTTTGGCCAAGTTAATTAATGTACATAATGAACAAAAAGGGGAGCCAGTTTTAAATCCTGTGATCCAGGCTCCTAGGAGGAGCCAGTTTAAAGTTCTGCAGTTTTCCTGGTACCGTGTCTTGTCTCTGTTCCTCTCAACCACCTGGCCCGGATGTCTCCATCTGAGCATGTCTGTCTGAGCTCGCTGCTGGACTCATAGAACTCTGAACCTGCCTGTAGGCTCTGTGGTTTCCTGGAACCCTGGATCTGCCCCCACCTGTTTGGATCGGAACCCCTGACCGGCCTACAGACTTCTGGATCTCAGAACAGTCCTTTCCTGAACTGTTTCCCTGATCTGGATGAGTCTGCTGCCTGCTCACTGGGGTTGCTCCATCGGGGACAGTCTGGACGGCTCAGCGCTGCATTTAGTTAGCAATGCATCAGTGGATTCTACCTTCATGAGAGGATAAACTGCTCTGGTAAACCAGGAGGGTGACGCACACAGATAAACATCTTTTGTCAGATTATCGTGGCCACTTACCTGTGTTTCTCCCACAACTAGAGTGCCAGTGATAAGCGATGCTCGGCTGTCGGGCCGCAGCCACAGCAGGTCAGATGATCCACGTTTCTGTTCTGTCTTATTTTTTGTAATTGGCGCAATACTAGTAAAAATGCAATTTTGCTCCACAAATCAAGAAGTTTTGTTTTTTAGCACTCTTTATTTACACATTGCATTTACACAATATGCATACTAAGCAAAGTTGAAAAATATTCATGAGGACGGAGGGCGTACCTAAATAACCATTAGTCCAATCAGGGAGCTTCATACCTCTTAGGAAAGCTTGCTTTCTAAAGAAACATGCACCAATTTGAGATGGACAGAAACTTCAGCGAATCACAGGCAAGAGTAGCAGAGGGCATTGTGTTTTATGTACAGATGAGGCCAAGCCTCTCATGGGATCTATGGAGCAGGGTGGGTCGTTAAGCTGGCTACTAGATGTTGGGAGCTGGAGAAATTCCACCTTTCTCCAGCAGAGTCCGCCGTGGATCCTCTGAGGGAGCCTCCTGCACAGCTGCAGCTCGTCTAGATCATCAGAGGATCCACTACTTAAGCTGTCTTCAGACCTTGCCTCAACGCCGCAGTGTTGTTCCAGTTGGTCAGCGCTTAAGCCTAGATCCTCAGAGTAAATCTATGACTTTTGAATCCAGCTTGGATTCTAACCCCTGTGTCTGTTTTCCAGGAAACCTGTGCCTCCTCTGTGAAAGCTCTGGAAGAGCTAACCTGCCGAGCCGACCCTCCGAGCCAAACCTGAAGATTCACAGAGAACCTCCAAGCAGCTCTGAACTTGAGCTGGGTAACCCAAAGCCAAGGTCTGTTCTAAGTAGACGTGAGACGCTGAAGCAGCTACGGACTCTGCTGATGAACTCATCTCCAGAACCAACAGAGACTCTCCCAAAGCTAAATTCAAGAACCCTCAAGGTACAATCAGTAGACTTCTGGAAATCAAACCTCTGTTGGCAACGCTAACTGAACTGTCTCTCACGCAGACTCCGGTGAACCAGAATCCAGGCCCCGAACCTGAACCAGAGTATTCAGTGTGTTTGTGCAAAATAAAACTGTTAAACTTTCATCCTTGTGTCCGTCAGTGGTGTTCTGCATTCTTGGGTCGCTTTCAGTGAACCCATCATGACAGAACACTGCGGCCAAACTCAAGGCCCAGCAGATCACTACATCCGTCGTCTAGAGGAACAGGCTGCCCAAATTCATGGACACGGCCTGGCTCTACGTGAGTTAAACACCCACATCGAAAGACAGAATCAAGCCATTCAAGGCTATGCTAACTACGTGAACAGCGCTAATGCTGCGTCGGTACAACAACCATTTCCGGGTCCAGTCCCTCCTCCGCGGTCACCAGCAGTGACGTCATCAGAGTTCCGTCCTAGTCTCCCAGAAAGATTTTCTGGCAACATGAAAGATTGCAAAGGATTTTTATTTCAATGTCGGTTAATTTTTCAGAACTCCACTGGCTGTTTTTCCACGGATCACAAGAAGATAACTTTCATTCTCTCTCAGTTAACAGGAAGAGCCTTGGAATGGGCTCAGGCAAGATTTGCCGCTGACGACAGCTTAAATTGCTACTACTCTGATTTCATTTCTGAATTTACCCAGGTATTCAACCAAGAAACTGACCAAACTATTGATTCTAGAGCTCTTTTCAATCTTAAACAGGGAAACTCTTCGGTGGCTGAATTTTCTATTAACTTCCGGGTTAAAGCGGCAGCTTCCGGATGGAACCAAAGCGCCTTGAAAGGAGCCTTTTTCATGGCATTAAACGAGCACATTAAAGATGAACTGACCAGATTGCGCTTCTATTTAGATCTTAATGTCCACAAATCTTGACAGAAAGAATAGTTTAGTACAAAGATTGAGGATTAAAAAGGAATTGTAGAGGACCAGCAAAAGACCCATCAGGGAAAGTGGGGAAATATTGAATGGCTGCTTCTGTAAATCATGGAACTAATCATATTCTCTGCCCTGTCCTACATTATAACCTATAAGCACAGAATATGGTGTAACACCAGTAGGCGGAGAAATGCTTTTCCTTTTTGATGACGCTGGACAGAGTATCACTATGGTGTCATGGTGTCATGAATAAGAGTCTTCTTAGGAGGTCCACAGCCAAGTGTGGAGCAGCCTGTATGACATCAGCTCTTTTGAGCATAAGGCAATTATTCTCACCAGAAAAGGTGAATCTGGGTCAGTCTTTATCTCAAGTGGAGATGTTCAAGTATCTTGTTAAAGAGTGATAGTAGGATGGAGAGGGTGACAGGTTGATAAAACAGGGCCTCTAATATAAAGAAGGCATTCTCCTTTTTATCACTAGGAAAGTGCTGTGCCAGAAGCAAAGATCACTGGTAGTTCTATGTACCTTAGGTAGAATGAAATGCAGTAGCAGCCATTCAAAATAGCCCTTCCAACTCAAAATCCCCTTCAACTCCCAGCCACTGGAGTGACCCCCTTTTGCATATTTTTTTTACTCTGACGCCACTCTCACTGAATTAGAGGGTCTGACTAGGAGATGATGCTTCCCTTTATATTAATGTCCACAAATCATGACAGAAAAGATATTTTAGTACAAAGATTGATGTTTAAAAAAGGAATTGTAGGGGTCCAGCCAAGGACCCGTCAAGGAAAGTCGGGAAATTTTATATGGCTACTACTGTAGATCTTGACCAAACCAGCAAGATTCAGGACGGGAGTCAGTAGAAGTGGTTTGGGCATCTGAATAACCTCCTAGATGCTCTTTTTTTGGAAGTTTTCTGTGCATCCTTTTTCCCTCCAGCTTTGAAGCCTGAGCCTGTCTGACTATAATATTTCAAAACTGATTTTTATTTAAACGTGGATTGCAATCCTTGTAATGTTTACCTTATTTTTGGAAACATAGAGAAAAGGTCCATTTTTATTTGGGTATTTTGACGACTTTAGACTTATTCTCCACTGATTCCTGACCTTTTAAAACAGTTTGTCATTTGAAAACTGTAAAACTAAAGAGATTTTTCTGAGATTTAATCCAACAAGTGTTCAGATGCGATTTCACCCTCATGATTTGTCTCATCCGTCATCCTGTGCTTTGGGGGATTTTGTTAGTAGTTGATACCTCTGACATGCGTCAGTGGCTCACTACTGTTGATCAAACAGCTCATCATGTGTTCCTTCAACCCTTTGAGGCTTTCACTGCAGTTTAGAACTCTAATGCTATTGTATAAGAACTAATTTCCCACATTCAATCAGAGTCAAACTAAATATTTCTTCCTATTAGAATATTGGATAAATCATAAACAAGGTGACAAAAGGAAAGCTATGAGTGAAAACTATGTTTCATACTCCGTGATGGCTTCTTGTTTCCGCGCAGCCCCCTGAAGGTCAAACTTCTCATTATATGTTTGACAGCTGGCATGATGCATTGGGGTTGACAGCTCTGCACATTTTGCCCAAACATTTAAATTCTGGTCGTTTCACTAAACATGTAAATTGCTCACAGTCTCACGGTTAATTCAGGTAGAAGCAAACTTGTAGGGTTGAATACAGGCGTCCTTTTAATTTGGTGTCTTTCTATATGCAGCTGCAAAATAAAATTTATTTCATAAAAGTTTTACAAATCTGCAGTTTATGTCACAGGTCACAGTGACACTGCTATAAAAACACAGAGCATGGACAAAGAGGTACACCATCGTTATCAAAGTGTGAGTGTGACAGCTGCATACTAAATAGCCAATTAAAGGTGTGAATGTATTTGTTCTCATACCAAATAATTACTCATAATAATGAATGCAAAGGCTGAGGCTGGTGGTCTCGTTTGAGGAGTCTGTGTATCGTCGTATGTTTTCTATGTTCCTCTGGATATAATCAACAAAAACTACACATTAGAACAAACTTTAAAATGATGTCAAGGTGCCGTTGATTTTTATCACCAATCAAAAGACCAGCATTGCATTAGTTAATTGGCATAATTTGTAGCTAAAACATAAAAACACAAAAGTTGCAAAGAAGTTCAATAAAAATATACAGGTTACCTGAATACATATTTTTCATATCAACCCTTCTGTTGATTAGAGGGTTTCAGAAGTAATTTCCTAATGAAAATAGGTAACAAACTAAATTAATGGTTTCCTGATATGCAAACTTGTCTGTTGTTCAAAATTTGGCCTAATTTAATGGGATTTACACTCATAATTATTTTCCACAGAAATAAAGAGCACAGTTCCAGGTTTGGATGCAGTTTCTCATAAGCTCCTGGTGATCTTCCTACAAATGTTCTGCCATCATTGACTCCAGTTTTTTTTTTTTTTTTTTTTTTTGCATATTAAAATACTGTTTGATTTTTATAAGACAGTTTATACAAGGTGTAGATTCCTTGCTCCAGTGAGCTGACCATCTGTTTGTCTTGTTTTTTTGTATTCTAATAAATACAACTTTTGCTAAAAACAATTTGTCTTTGTGCTATTCACAAAATACTATCACAAAAATGTTGATAATGATGTCAGAAAAACAAGTCCAGTTTCTCTGACTGTAACTTGCTAGATGTGCTCTCTTCATCCTCTGAAATGGGAGCTGGCTTGGAGCTCGTCCGGCAGACAGCCGTGCAGGCAGACAAGTGGCCTGGACGGTGCCGCCTGTGGAGATGGTTGACGGTTGCTTTTTGTATCTCTGTCTCTTTCTGTATCTGTGCTTCTGAACCCCAGTCGGCCTCAGCAGATGGCCGCTCACACTGAGCCTGGTTCTGCTGGGGGTTTCTTCCTGTTAAAAGGGAGTTTTTCCTCTCCACTGTCGCCACAAGCATGCTTAGTGTGACGGATTGCCTTTGAGTCAATGAGTCGATGCAATCAACTTGTTTTCATTTAAAAAATTTGAATCAATTTGACTGTATGATCCGGTGAACTGGAAAGTGCCTTGAGATTACATGTGTTGTGAATTGGCGCTATAGAAATAAACTGAATATAATTTAATTTAGTAGTTATTGTATATGAACATGCAGCTGTGAAGCAATACGTTAAGCAAGATTCAGGTTGGTTAAACAAATATATATATGTATTTAAACTCATACTGCCAATGATTGAAGGGCAAGCATTGCAAATGATAGAAGTGTTTAATGAGCGGATATCTCTGAAGCTGCTCATCATTTATGGTTAATTGAGAAAAACTGATTTCAAATCAAATATTTCTTTTATACTTCTCTTTTCTTTACTAGTAGCACAGGTCTGGGTAAAAAAAGAAACAATGTAAGATGGTTAACTTTTGTTATTAATACAACTTTGTTTATGATAAGTACCCTGCCTCTCCCACGTAGACAGCTGGAGATAGGCACCAGCAACTCTTGCGACCCCACTTGGGATTAAGAGTAAATGGATGGATGGACGTTTATAATCATAAATGTAAACTATCGCTGTTATATTTAGCTTCCTGCTGATATTTTGCTAAATCTAATTATGTATTTTTGATATTTGTTTAAAATACCATTCACTGTAAATTAAACATGAATCAAACTCCTCATTAAAACAGGAGCACTGATAAAAATTTTGGGGCAGATCACAGATGAGCATTTAGTGCGCCTTTTCCCACTTCGTTTGATCCCGACAAGAACATTTAAACTATAGTTAAGCACATACAGCTAATCACACGAGTATTCTTGAGTATTGAAAAATGTCCTGAGAATAAGTAATGTAATCAGTTCTGAATGTAAACCTAACAATATTTTGTTAAAGTTTCATCAATAGCTCAGCTGTTACTATGCTTCACTAAAATTCAATGACAGAATATTGTCGAATTTAGAACTGAAGGATGCAGTATTCAAGGCTGACAAACACATTTCTCGTTTATTGACAGCAGGATCAGAGTGAGCGGCGTCGGTATCTAAGGCAGGAACCTCTGTGGGTGGACCAATACCAGCAGGTGACTTTGTAACAAAACATCACTGAATATGAAAACGTTAAACTGCGCTTCAAACAACAACCATTTTACTCATCTTTCAGATGCTGTCACCTTGATTTCTAAATCAAAAGCAAATTTTATTTTTTTTATCTGAGTTCAAAACTTCTACCAAACTGCCAGGTTCCTTTTCTAATAACAGTCTGGTTCCTTTTATGTCATGATTTTAACAAGAGCTCGGACCCACATGCAGAAAACCAACACAGAGAGACCAGGGGAAAGTTTAACAGGTTTATTGAGAAGATTGTGATGAATCCGCTCAACCGGAACTGGAAAGTGAGGGGAAGACACTGCGGTTAGTTCAGGCTCAGTGGGAAATTTGATTCTCGAACTTGAAGAGGAGAAATTGATTGCAGACTAACGTTTCCAGAAAATGGTTGACTCTTTTACTCCAGTGGTGTGGGGGTGTTCCAGTGTTAGTATCATTCAATGGAGGGCGGACAGGGTTTACCCAGAATGCGGTTATTTGTAGGTGAACGGAGAAGCTGACTGGCACTTAGATTTCCTGTGATACTTGAACGGGTTGTTGTGGAGATGAATCCCCTGCTCAGAGAGAAGCCCCAGACATTCCTTGGGGAAATGGGTTGATCAGAATCACACCCTTGAATCCTCAGCTCAGCTGGATTCACAAAAGATCCTTCCAGGGGAGCGAAGGTCCAAAACATCCAGTTGCAGGATGACTTTCTGCCGAGAGGCAAAGACAAAACAACGAGGTTAAAACTCAGGTAGACAAAAACTCAGTTTGACTCAGCAGAACTCAGCTTGGCTAGAGTACCCAAAAACTGGCAAACACTGGCGTCGAGGTAGTGGCAGTCAGCAGCTTAAGAGCGCTCCGTTAATGAGGTAACCCTCCGCAGGTGTGTGAGGAGGACAATCAGAACCAGGCGCCGCCTGGTGGAGGAAGGAATACAAACACACAAAACACAAACCACAACAGACAGGAGTCCTAACATTTTACACCACCAGTCCGGTTATTTTCCTAATATGAGTCTGGTTCCTTAAACCATCAGTCCAGTTCCTTTTCTAATAACAGTCCAGTTCCTTTTCCTTCCATCCATCCCTTTAGTCCTTAAAGAAATAGTACACCCAAAACATGATTAGCCTTCATTTTCTACACACCCCCATGCTGAACAACACTCTGGAATACTTTTTTGATATCTCAAATGCATCTGGAGATCTGGGAGGCTTCCTGCTGTCTGCTGACATTCAAATAATGGAGGTCTACGGTGCCCGAGACAGAAAGGTCCATAAAAGTCCACAAAAAACGTGTCAATATTCCTCCATACTGCTCGTCCAATGTATTCCAAGTGTCCTGAGTGGGTAGCATCCAGAATTTACTCGAAACGAAGTCATTTAGAATGTTTTTAGAGCATAAACAGTAGTGTATAGGATTTCCTAAAAGCGCGTTCACGAGTCTACGGAAACCGCGGCAGACCAAACCAGACGAAAGTGCGCATTCAGCTCGGCAAAGAACTCATGCTCTTCCTCAACACTGAAGTCCTCAGACATTTTTCTTTCGTTGTTTCTTTCTTTGCACAGGTAAACAGCACTTTCATCTGGTTTGGTCTGCCGGCTTCCGTAGCATCGTGAACGCGCAGGCGCGCGCTTTCAGGAAATCCTATACACTACTGTTTATGCTCTAAAAACATTCTAAATGACTTCGTTTCTAGTAAATTCTGGATGCTACCCACTCAGGACACTTGGAATACATTGGACGAGCAGTATGGAGGAATATTGACACGTTTTTTGTGGACTTTTATGGACCTTTCTGCCTCGGGCACCATAGACCTCCATTATTTGAATGTCAGCAGACAGCAAGAAGCCTCCCAGATCTCCAGATGCATTTGAGATATCAAAAAAAGTACTCCAGAGTGTTGTTCAGCATGGGGGTGAGTAGAAAATGAAGGCTAATCATGTTTTGGGTGTACTATTCCTTTAAGATCTCTCTGACGTTGCACCTGGTTTGGGAGTGCCTGTCATGAGGAGAGTAACTTTGTTAGCCCATGTTTACAGATGTTGCATTCAGGGTGACAGTGGGTCAGGCGGTAGGATTCGTCCTGTAACATCGGTCATGGTGGTGGTCATAGATCCCAAAGGTACTTTTGTTAGAAAAAAAGTGGAATATTTAGCCTTGCAGATCTCCCCACAGGTTGGCTTATTAAAAATAAAGCTTTTAGAAAGGCAGTGATCCACAACCCTTCAAAAATACATTGATCTCATCTCTCATTCACTCAGATAAATGCTAGCAGTTCTTCTCCTTGTGATATGTGCAGTACATCAAAAAGCATCCATGCTGTGTTTTTACAGAGCAGGAGATACATAAATGTCCTTCTTTAATATCTAGAAAATATTGACTGTCTTAATTAGAGCATTTAACCAGTTTCCTTAAACTGTTTAAACTTCATTTATCATCATAAGCAAGTGTTTTTTTTTATTTATTGAAAAAAGGTCCACTGCTTTTAGTTGGATGCATCTCTAAGCTGTCTGCCCCTTATCACCGCCTGCACAGCCGAATCCAGAGAGACCTGGCTGAATGCAGCCTTTCTACACACAGGCCATCAGTAGGCGCAGAAACCCTGTTTTCACACGGCAAAATTCAAACTGACATTTTTATTTTCCATTGAATTACGCCTCATAGCAAATTCACTTTGAACAGTTTGAAATCTTAACTTCTTCTCCTGGCATGGCACTGCATCTCAGGGAGAAAAAAAGGAAAAAAAATCTACAGCGTAGCAGTCATTTTACCCTAAAAGTCTTGATGTGTCAATCATTAGTGATGATCTGAGGCTTCACAAGTGCAATTGGTGGAAAAAATCAAAATGATGTAAATAGGTTAAAATGAACATCAGTTATTCATCACAAACTGGATCAGCCAGAGTCACATTTTCTTCTTCTTCCTTACAGTTAAGCGCAAATACTGACACGTGTACTTCAAGGCTCCCCGCTGCTTCCTCAAAGTGGGGATCTAATGTTATTAAAATTTCATAAGGTCATATTAATTAGAGACAGAATATTTTTTGCATGAGACTGATGAAGACACCCCCCCCCACACCCCCAAAAAAAGGTAGAATAAAAAGAGGAAAAAGGGCCTAAAGGATGATTTGGGTTGGTCTGGCCTCAGCGTGAGCGGGGAAGGTGAAAGGCGTGCGGCTTTAACACGGGCTTTGTTCTGAGGGCAGTCTCTTTGTTCATCAAACCCATGAGTAATTTGCTCGCCCGCCCCCACCCCGCTCTCTTACACACACACTCCAGCACACACTCAGTCTCTTCAGCCATATTTCTCCTTTATTGTATATTCTTTTTTAGTTGAGTGCTGCTGATTTGAAATGCTAATTAAACATATTTTTAATGTATTCACCAGGCTCATCAAGGCTAGCTCATATATCAAAGTGTCCAAAGTTGTATTGATGTCGGATATCAAAGAGGTGATTACATAGAAACATCCAGAATTTTTTTTGCTGTTAATTGTGTTTATCCTGATCTGAAATCATTTCTGTAGCGATAAGGAAGCAGCCATGAGGGATTTTTCTTTTTCTCTTTGTTTTCTTGATGGGAAACAGGAACAACACCTGCTTCGACACTTTTTTTTCCTTCTTCTTCCATTTGCTTTCCTTCCCCCCCCCAAGATGTTTTCTCCCTTTTATTTTTTGCATGTGGAAAATGTTGCCTCATATATATTAGCAACAGCACCCTGTAAGCTGTTGCTAACGTCAGGCTCACAGGCGCAGGCGTGCAGCCGACGAGCAGGTAGCTGAGGCTGTGTGTTACCGCAGCGTGTGTGTCCGTAACAAATCCACAAACAACAAAAGACGAACTCAAAAATACATGAAAGGAAATAATTCATTAGCAGCCCACTCCACGTTTTCCTCATTTCGCTCTAATTAGACTCGAAAACAATGAGAAAAGCTTCATTTCGGTTTCAAACAGCAATCATAATAATGCTGGTGGTAAAACACTCATAACTGTGCCAGGCACTTGATCTCAAAAGGGATTGTGATGAGCAAAAAGATCAGCCATCAGAGGATCCTTTCTTTTTTATTTTCCACTTCAATTCTTATGCATTCTTCTTTTGCAATGGCAGCAATGATTTCCACTGTCTTCTTTTCTTTCCCCTCTGTTCTCTGTGTGTGTGTGTGTGTGATATAACTAATGCCATTAACTCTCCCTGCCACTTTCCAGGTCACTAATTCTTCAGCTCTGAGTTCATTGTGCCCAGACCGCAGTGCTGTCTCCATAACGAGGTTATTTCTGGGTTATTACCCTCCTCCATGATGTGGCACCTGATGGGAGGCATGAAATCGATATAAATCAAAAACAGTTTGCAATGAACAAATTGAATTATTGGTTAATTTTTGCTCCCTTCTGTCCCTGAAATCTCCATATTTGGATTACAGGAAAAAAATAACCGAGTTGAGAACCTTTTTCCCGTTATTGCTTGTTCCTGCCGTTAAACAGCTGTTAGGAGCAACCCAAACCTCTGGCCTGGAAATACTTAAAGCCACGTAGATCTGCAAACCTCCACGTCGTATTTTAATGTTTCCAGATTTGTAGTTTTTTTTCAGGAAAGTCAAATGAATTTCGATTGCATCTCAAACTGGAACAGCTTTTTCTGCTCACATGAGAAACTTGAGTTAGTACTTCATTAGAAGTGAAGAAAAATACTCTACTTGTTTTCTTTTTTCTTATTCTTGAGAGTTGGCCTTTGAAATGTCACAAGAACCTACATTTCCAGCACATTCAAAAGTTTCTTTTTTCTTTATCTAAAAACCACTTCCTCTTTTTGTTATACAGTGTTTCACAAAGATATAAAACATTATTTTTTTCCTTCCATCTACAAAAAGACATCTAGTGAAGAAAAGGTGTCCAGTGGGAGCCTTCATAGTTATTTTGTGCGGCACTTTGCTACAGTACAAAAGTGTTATTAATTTGGTTGGCAAGCAAAGGAGGATGATGCAAACACAGAGAGGGAAATGCTCACTGATGGGAAAAAATAAAAGAAACAGTGATCATCGTTTATCAGCCTTTTGACTTGAGAACAAATCCAAAATAACCTGTGGCTTTTTCCTAAAAGCAGACATAGAATAACCCATTTTTAAAGGCAATAACGACCCATATCTGTTAAGAATTCCCATAAATATCTGGACAGAGAAAATAAAAAATATTTTATATTCAGGCATTATTCTAAAGAATTTTTTTAACACAACAAATCTTCTACTTATATTTCTGCAGTTATTTACCTGCAGAGTTGGATCAACTCGATTCATTTTATCATTTTCATAAACGATCGAAAATCTATAGAATAAAAAAAAACAAAAACAGTTGTTTAAAAAGCGTGCTCCATTCCAGCAGCATTTTCACCATCCCTTGTAATCAAATCATCTGTTCATCTCATTTTCTTTCTAAAAAAAATAATGCAGGAGCTTAGACAACTTTTTTTGACTTGGACAACTTTTATTGTCATTTTGTGTACAGAATTTATATAAAAAGAAATTTAGTTTTGTGCAGCTTTCAGGCAGTAGCAGTTTTTCAATTTCATAAAGTGCAGCAGTGAATGTCAACATGTGTGGGAGAAAAAAAAACATGGTGCAAAAACACATTGATATGGAAGTTCAGAGCATTAATATATATGGTGCATATGTTTTAGTTTTAGGTGTTATCAGTGTTATGAGAGTCTTTGATTTGTTTTAGAGTTGTTTCAACAGTTCAGCTGTCTGATGGCGGTGGGGAAGAAGCTGTTGCAGAATCTGCTTGATCTGCATGGAATGCTGCAAGGCCTCTTCCCAGAGGGCAGCAGGGAGAACAGTCCATGGTGGGGGGCTGAGGGGTCATTGATGGTGTTAGGGGCTCAGGACACGCAGAGCTGGGATTAAATGTCTTTAATGGAGGGAAGAGGAGCCCCGATGATTCTCTCTGTTGTTCTCACCACTCTTCTCACCTTCTTCCAGTCTGAGGCACTGCAGCCTCCACACCACACAGTGAGACAGCTGGTCAGAACGCTCTCTATGGTGCTTCTGTTGCAGGTGGGGAGGATGGGTGGGGGCAGGTGGGCTCTCCTCATCCTCTGCAGGAAGTACAAGGGCTTCTGTGCCCTTTTTACCAGTGAGGTGGTGTTTACACACTGCAAAAACGATCTACAAATAAGTAAAAAATGTCAATTAAGTGTATTTACCTTTGATTTGAGTAGGTAAATGAGATAATTTGCCAATGGAATGAGTACTTTTACTCTTAAACTAAGATACCTAGATACTATGCACTTGAAATGAGACAATGCGACAATTGTGTTTTCTTATTTTAAATCTAAATTGTCTTGTTCCATTGGCAATATGTCTCTTTTATCTCCTCAATTCAAGGACAAATGCACTTATTTTAAGAAAAATTGACTAATTTAGATTTGAATTTTTTCCAGTGCAGTCCAGGTGAGGGTGTCTGTGATGTGAACCCCCAGGAAATTGGTTCTGTTGACCACCTCTACAGCTGAGCTGTTGATGAGCAGTGGAGCGTGGTTAGGACGGTTCTTCCTGAAGTTGATGATGATTTCCTTCATCTTCTCCACGTTCAGGATCAGGCTGTTATCTTTGCACCAGTCCACCAGCTGCTCCACCTCCTCTCTGTAGTCCTGGTCGTTGTCGTATCTGATGAGGCCCACCACCGTGACTCATCTGCGCGCGCCGGCTAGTTTTCCTCACATGCCTGGAAGATGTCTATTGCTGCTACCACAGAGGATCTCGCTCTCCAAATGGAATTGAACTATTCAGATTAGCTATCTGAATATATAAGGGGTAGTGCGCAGCCGCCTGGTGTAATGTACATTGGTTAAATAAAGTTTTATTGGAAAAAAAATAAAAAATTCCAGTCCAGCGCGAATGACGTCATACACGCGTCGCTTTGTTCTTAAAAGATATAAATATAAAAAATATAACCGTGGATATTCTGGGGGACAGTGATTGGCCTACATGTTGTGAATGCTGGCGTAACATGAAGAATAAATTATGAACAGTTTAGTTTGTTCCTTCCAGTCATTGCTCATAGGAAGGCGTTACTTGGATATACGGAATATCTTCAGAACGGCTTCAAATGACACAAAACTCATATGGGTGAGTAGAACATGATGTAATAATGTAAAATCAAGGGACAATGTAAAAAAACAAAACAAAATTCCCCTTTAACTAATCTTTCTGTTAGCGGGCAAGGCTATGTTGTGAAGATCAGAGTTCTTCATCAGAGTAATTCATACAAAGGCGTCAAGATGCGCTGCTGCTGCTGCAGCACGAAAAGCGCTGCAAGACCTTTTGATGCGCCTAAATGCTCATCAACCATTGACTTTGAATGTAAACTATCTGCATCTGCTGCTTTATCAGAGCCCGGTTTGAACGTAGCATTAAAGTTTTAGGTCTAGCACCAATAGTGGCTAAAAGTTGCACAGAGCTGCTTAAGAAATATTTAGACAACTAAATACAATTTTACAATCTAATTTGATCCTAGTTATAGAACAATCCAGCTTATTTTTTAACATATTTAAGGTGAGGAAAAGTTTCAAATTCCAAAATCATCTATATTTAAATGTTCTTTTGTGCAAAGAATCTAAAACAGTGACTCTTTTGCTCAAGATTATCTTACCATGAAAGTCTCTCTCAGACCTGTGTCCATGTGCAAGTCAGGATAAATGTCATAATATGTTAATGAAGCCAAACAGGAAGCCTGATGTAGTAAAAACGAACATTGTTTCTTGATGTTCAATATATCAAAGTCAGCCTTTAGATAATGGCAGTGTAGTGAAGCAAAAAGCTCGGACCGCGGTGCTCTTCTGTTTGGCTGCCACACCGATCACCGCTTGAAGCACTCGGTGAACCCCGCTGCCACTACAGCATCCAACTGTGGGCTACATTACCTCTGGGGCGCCGGGGATGCATGGCGCCGTGCTGAGCTGGCTGTTTTCTGTTTGGGGGGTGCACAGTTAGAGGCTGAGATGAAATGAATGAAATGAAGCGGCAATCAGCCGTTCAGATCAGGCCTTTATATATGAAGCCAGGAGATAACAGGGAAAAACATCTACAAAGCAGCTGGTGTCTGATAAACATTTCTGTTTTTTTCTTTTTATTTATTTCAAAATACTCTTAAACTCAATGTATAATTTTACAACTAATGTCCAAGCAGGATCTAGAAAAACTCATTCATAAATTTAGCTTTAGAAAAATCAATTACTGCAACAGTGATTTCATGGGTTTACCTAAAAACGTCCATCAGACTGTTCAAAGAGCCATATTGAACCATAATGACAAAAAAAAAAAAACAACAGCATTCATGATTAAATGTTTATCCTGGACCAAATGTCACATCATGTGACTACTCTGCTGAATGATATTTGGTTCTTTAAGTTTAAATTCCATTCCAATATTAATGCATTAGGTTTTGCAGCACTGATGAAATTATAGAAACATTATAAAGAAATCAGATTTATGTTGTTATTTCTATTTTGAGGTTTTGGGGCAAAAAAAGGAAAAAGTTCACTACCTGCATGAGAGCGCTACCTGTTTGATCTGTGAACGGTTTTCTATGCTTGCAGCAAAACTAGCAGTAGTGGAGTTTAGAGAGGCAATCCACTTCATCAATCTATCTTTGCTCTCTTTTAATTTATCCAGAAGCATTCACTCTTTTTTCCTCACTCCCAACTAGGTGGTCAGCTGCATACTTAACATGCCTTCCCTGGAAATGCATTTCCAAATTACTCTTTATTATTTGACAACTTCTCATTAGAAAGCAAGCATGCAAGCAATCCTTCCACATCGGGAATGAAAGCAAATGATTGGGTGCATTTTTCTTTAAATTCTCTGTTCACATCAGCTATCTTATTTTTTTTTTTCCCTTTTTTCCATGGCCTGAGACAAACCCAAGGGTTTGTTTACAACAGCCACCTGCCTGGCACTGCACTGCGCCGCGCTGGAACGTGTTGCAAGCTATGGCACAAATCTTTGTTGACAGAAACGTTTACATTTATTGTTTAAATGTATTTAGTACACATATTTTTTAAAGCACTGTAAAACACAATGAATGTTTGTTTGACCTCCTGCACACCATATTAAGACAAACAAACAAAAAAATCCATCATTTTCATTTTTATTCATTTTTGAAAGTTTCACCCAGAACCAGGGGTGGGTTTAGGAAATCCGGGGCCCTAGCAAAGACAGACAGGGGGGCCCCTCTGAATAGAGAAGACAAATGAGGAAATAGACCCAATTTACAGATACAGAAATTTTATCTGAATAGACATCTATTATCTGTTCCAGGTTTTGTCCCTCTCTTCTTGTCCCTTTTCTTGTTGTTTTCCTCTCTGTTTTGTACTCAGCTGACTTTTCATGCTGTCTCAAGAGGAATTAAATTTTTTTTCCAAGCACTAAGCTCACTTAGCTGATTGCTCCTTCCTGTGTTTTCAAAAAGGCAAAAGTAAATAACCCAGTCCTTCTTTTCACTGTAGACAAGCCATGATCTACTTATCTGTTCTCCATTTTTCATTTGGATGAAATCAGGGAAGGATCAGGGACCCTGATGGTGAAGATTAGAGTTTAGACTTTCTGTTAAATCCAGTTCTAATGTAAAATATGACAGATTACTGGATTAAAGAAATTTCTAGTATACTAACTACATGCTATCACACATAACAGTTCCCCCTCCATAAGATGGGATTAAATAAAGGTTCCTGCAAGTCTTTAACTGTGTTTATTCCTCGCTTAATCAACAACAAATTCTATGGATTTGGGGAACATAAGATCATCAACAAGTTATGAGAAGTTATGAGCTCAAATATTTTAGCCCTCTGATATAATCTGTTCCTCCCATAACATGGGAAAAAATATACAAATCCTGTGAAGTTTGAAACAGTCATTATTCTTCTATATTATATTTGAAACATTTATTATTTTATATTTTGAAATCCAAAACAAAATAAATGTCTGTTGGTTTGATGATCTTTATTTAATGTATTTTCAATTCTAAATTCAAAATATCGCAGTAGCATTACTCCAGACATTTTGAATTAAGAAATTTTTCTGGATGGAACAAAACATCTTCAAACTTGGAAAACAAAGCCCAGAGGTTTGGTTTAAATTTTTTATTGGAATATTTTTAAGTTGTTAGATAAACCTTTAAATAGAAAATACCTTTCATAAAGATCATAAAAGGGGGAACGGATTGTATCAGGTGGCTCAAATATATGGTTCCCCTCCTTTAATTTTGGCAAATAATGATCAAATATCACCAAATCCACAGAGTTTGTTGTTGATGAAGAGAGAAATAAACACAGTTAAAGACTTGCAGGTGAATTAATTTCTTCCCATGTCTTGGAGGGGGAACGGATTATTTCAGGCAGCTAAAATATCCATTCTCTCCTCTCCTCCTCCCATATCTTTCGGGAAATAAAGAGCAACCGTTTCCAAATGATCAAAAATTGTTACGTGTGATAGCATGTTGTATACTAGAAATTTAGTTAATCCAGTAATCTGTCATATTTTATATGGGATTAACCAGAAAGTCTGCACTCTCATCTTTTCAGGAACTCTTAACTCTTGTGCCCTGCTATCAGCCAGTTTCAATACTCTCATACCACCTATGAAAAATTATAAAAACTCACTATGTGTTGGAAAACTGGATTTGGTGACTGACTTTTATTTCTGTCAGGCTGAAGTTACAAAAGTTGGAAAAAGACAGATTCTCTTGGCCTTTAAAAAACAACACAAAACAGCTTAAAGGACCTCGTCTATTTTTTTTTTTACAATTTTATAGACAACAGCTGCTGATTATACTGGATGTTACAACTGTGATATGATTATAGGAGTTGTTTTTTAGCGTGAAAAGTGATAAAAATGATCCCATCCACCATGTCCGCCTCTCTGGCTTCAATGCACGCTACCGACACAAGGGGAACAGAATTTTATACAACACCAGGACAAAGAAAGTCTAGTCAGTCAGTCAGCTTCACCTACATGGGACATTAGTTTGTTTTGCAACAGCTATAAGTGACAACTTTTTCTGCTTCTTCTGGAATGCTACAGATTGCTTTCCTGTGCATGCTTCCACTATCTGGTGAATTCCAGTACTGCACATTTTATTCAGATCAGCTCAGAAGCGAGATCCAGGTCTCTTGGGGAAACATCCGGGGCTGTAGCCCAAGTAGCTGCCCCCTAGATCTGCCACTGGATGAAATAATAGCAGCATGAATCATGACAAGATAGAGGAGAGCATGAGGCAGGGTTACCAATCTACTGCTGAGCAGAGAGAGCAGAGTTCAGTGTCTTTATATGTTGTCGCCAAAGTCTCCAGTAGCAGAAATAAGTCGCTAGATTTGGCACTAGGCAAATTTTTTGAAATAAAAGTACTAGAGGGGTCTGAAAAGTCACTAAATATAGTGACTAAAGTGCTAAGTTGGCAACACTGCTCTTCTTACCGTTTGTTTTCAAATGGTTTGCTGCTGTCTGTTTGGAACTTTCTGAACATGTGCAGCAAATGGACTGATCCAATATGGTGGACACTGAGACACAATTAATATTATAAGCGTTCTGATGGCATTTTATTAAAAGGATTTTTATTAAAAACATAATTAATGTGCACAAATAAGGAATAGTTGTATTAACCATACATGTAAACAGAGTTTTATGGGCAGTCGCCTAGGGCCCCAAGTTCCTGGGGGCCCTAGGCCTAGTATTGCCTAATGGTAAATCCCCCCCCGGCTCAGAACTAGAACCAAACATGGAGCAATTAGTTCATAAGCTCAACTGATCTGGAACAAACTTCCAGAAGACTGGAAAAGTGCTAAAAGGCTGAGTTATTTGAAGCTGAATTTGTTTAGAGCTTCCTTTGACTGTTAAAGTTAAACTCTTATCTGAGGTATTATTAGTTTAAGGTTCTGGTCGAACTCTTTGACTTGTTTTTATTATTTTTCTTATCTTTATTTGCCTTCATTTTGCTTTAAATCTCTTTATTTTCTATTAATGTAATGAATTGTCTTTGCACTGAAGTACACTGTACAAATATTCTGGCCCCGCCTTGTCATATTAACAGACAATCCCATTTCCAAGATGGTGGCCAGGCGTGAATGTGAGCTCAGGGGAGCAGAAACGTGGCTGGGTGGCATTTGACTTTGCTGAATAAGCTGAAGATGTGCAGCTTTCCAGGTTAGAGGGGCTGATGGGGGTGTGTGTGTGTAGGGGTGTGTTAACGAGGGAAGGGACGTGCATGTAGAAAGAGCAAAGGGTGGGGGGTTGTCAGGGTGTCAGCCCTGCTCATTATAGTCTGTCTCATTGAGAGGTGAAATGAGGCCTGCTGATGGCTCAGAGCGGAAGGTACCGTCCTCGTCGAGGTACCTGATGACAGCGAAGGCAAAACCTTTATCAAGTCCATTAAAAGTTCTCAAGCGCTACTCACTGCTCGGTCTTCCTTTTGAGCGGCATCTAATGTCACTAAACTGAAGAAAATGTCTTCCACAGCAGCGTTTCAGGTGAGAGTGAAAGAGAAAAAGCAGCTGAGGCTTATTTTGGAGGATGGTGGTGATCTCCTTCTATTGTGGACCAAACAGGGAGGATAAAACTGGGAAAGAGTCACCAGTAAAGATAACCTTATACAAAACCAACACCTTGTTGGTAGAAATGAAGAAATATTTGCCCTGATAGATTTGTTTTTTAAGCTTTTGCCTGACCAGTCACAGCAGTTATGTAGAAAAAAACAAATTAAAATCCCTTTTTGTAATAAGCTGAGAACATAAGACCCAGAATTCAGTCGAGACAGACAGTTGAATACTTAAAAGTGTTTATTTTGAACACAGGAGGATCTGCGGATTTTCAGCGGTTAGGGCATCAGAAGCAGGAACTTCTATTGGAGAGAAACACAGGTTAGTGACTGCAAAAAAAAACTGAAGGAGGATGATTATAAACGTGCAAGTCGACTAAACAGAGGCAGCCGAAGCGGTCAGAGAGTTCCAGACATGGAAGGCTGCAAAGCTGACAGGAGATCAGATCCATGTGGATGAAGGTAGACAGTTATCCGCAAGGGCGAAGTCAAGAGGCAGATCCAGGTTCAAACCACAAAAGAGTCCGACAGGAAACTGAAGACAGGCATGCCATCTAATAAGACAGGGGCAAGCAGGCTCAAAGGTCCAAAGGCAGAAACAGATCAAGATCAGACATTCCGAATGCTAGAAACCTCTCTTAACCAAAAGCTCAAGAATAATCTGAGCTGATGGCTGGGAAACAGGCAGCTTAAATAGGAATTTGGAACAGGTGGATCTGGTGAGTGAATTGGAACAGGGCAGAGATAGAAAGGTGAAAGACAGGGGCAATCAAGCCAGCCAACAGTGCCAAAATCAGGACACTTTTGGGATTCCTTAAAGATGCTGGCTGATAGTCTTTGGAAGCTTGGATACTTTTCCTCCGGATCGAATTTCACATCCTGCTACATGCACTGCAAAAATGATCCAGAACTAAGCAAAAATTTCTTAAATTAAGTGTATTTAACTTTAATTTTAGTATTTAAATAGATAATTTGTTAATGTAATATGGAGTATTTTTACTCTAAAAATAAGATAATTAGATAGTATGATCACAAAATAAGACAAAGCAATTGTTTTTTCTTATTTTAAATGTAAATTGATTGCTCCATTGGCAATGTCTCACTTACCTTCTAAATTCAAGAAAGCATGCACTTATTTTAAGAGAAAATGACAACACATTTTAGTTTATGCTGGTGTAGATTCTCAGTCATCTAAGTAGTAGTCATTCCAAAAAAGCCAAAGAAAAGAATCCCCTGGACTTTGTTTCCAAGTTTGAAGATGGTGTGCTTCCCATCCTGGAAGCTTTTTTTTTTACTTTTTGGAATGATTATGACCTGGATGACTGAGAATCTTCCTCCAACATTTTTGGAAAGACTGTTTAGTTTTTAGCAAGAAAACTTCTTTTTGTAACTTTGTATCGTCCACCAGGTCCTTACTCTGAATTTTTAGATGAGTTTTCAGAGTTCCTTTCTGATTTGGTATTAAATATTGACAGGGTCATCATAGTAGGAGATTTTAACATCCATGCTGACATTGAAGGCGATAGCTTAAGAGCAGCCTTTAATGCTTTCTTAGACACTATTGGCTTTGTTCAAAATGTGAATAGTCTCACATATTCTCATCTTCATACTTTGGATCTTGTGCTGACATACGGCATAGAATGTGAAGAAATAACAGTATTTTCTCACAACCCTGTCCTCTCTAACCACTTTCTAATAACCTTCAGGATTACTTTAACGGAGTTCTCCTCCCCCAAAAGAAGGTTCCATTTTAGTAGATCTTTATCAGATAGTGCAGACATTTTAAGGAATCTGCTTCACTTTACCTCTCCTCTGTGTCACTGAGCAGTGCTGCAGAGTGCAAAAGCTTAGCTTATTCCCCTTCACAGGTTGATGATTTTGTTGATGGGGTTGCTAGTTCTCGGCGTATTGCCTTAGACAATGCAGCTCCTTTGAAAATGAAAACCATTAAAAATGGAAAGCTTGCTGCTTGGTTTAATGCAGAGCTGCGCACTTTGAAGCAAAATGCTAGGAAACTGGAGAGAAAATTTCGCTCCACTGGCCTGCAGGAGTCCTTCCTAGTCTGGAAAAATAGTTTACTGCTGTATAAGAGAACCCTTTGTAAAGCAAGAGCAGCATACTTTTCCTCATTAATAGAGGAGAATAAGAGTAATCCTAGATTTCTTTTTAATACAGTTGCCAAACTCACCCAGAGCCATAGCTCTGTTGAACCGTCCATTCCACCTGCTCTTAGCAGCAATGATTTTATGGGATTCTTTATAAATAAGATTGATCTTATTAAAAATAAGATCATAAGCACTCCTCAATCCGCGATTGTATCTGAGGTAGTCATGGAATCTGAACCGGATTTAGACTGCTTTGATTCAGTTGAACTTTCTGAGTTAGCAAAATTATTGTCTTCATCGAAGCCTTCAACTTGTATGTTAGATCCAGTTCCAACCAGGTTATTTAAGGAGGTATTCCCTCCTCCATTTTAGATGTGATTAATCTATCTCTGTTACAGGGATATGTACCTAAAGCTTTTAAGGTGGCTGTAATTAAACCTCTGCTTAAGAAACTTAGCACTGAAACAGCTCTGGTGAAAGTCACTAATGATATTCTCATGGCCTCAGATAATGGACTTGTATCTGTGCTTGTCCTGGTGGATCTCAGTGCTGCATTTGATACAGTTGATCATAATATTATTTTAGAAAGACTTGAATATTTTGTTGGAATTAAAGGAACAGCACTAGACTGTGTTAAATCGTATCTATCTGATTGCATTCAGTTTGTTCAGGTTAATGACATATTCAACATGCTCAAAGGTTACCTGTGGAGTACCACAGGGATCAGTGCTAGGACCAATTCTCTTTACTTTATACATGCTCCCAATTGGTAGAATTATTAGACAGCATGGGATTAATTTTCACTGTTATGCTGATGAGACCCAGCTATATCTGTCTATAAATCCAGATGAAGCTAACCCATTACAAAAATTACAGGCATGTCTTGAAGACATAAAAACCTGGATGACTCTTTACTTTCTCCTTCTGAATGCAGACAAAACAGAAGTTATAGTCTTTGGACCAGAGTCAGTCATCTGAGGAATATTGCAAAAATTAGAAATATCCTGTCCAGGGGCGATGCTGAGAAACTAGTCCATGCATTTGTTACTTCAAGGCTGGACTATTGTAATTCTTTACTATCAGGAAGTTCACAATATGTAGTTAAAAGCCTTCAGCTGATCCAAAATGGTGCAGCCAGAGTTCTGATGAAAATTAAAAAGAGAGATCATATCTCTCCTATCCTGGCTTCTCTTCATTGGCTTCCTGTTAAATCCAGAATTGAATTTAAAATCCTCCTTCTTACATATAAAGCCTTAAATGGCCAAGCTCCATCTGATATCAGAGATCTGATTGTTACTTATGTTCCTAACAGAGCACTTCACTCTCAATCTGCAGGTTTACTAGTGGTTCCTAGAATTTCTGAAAGTAGAATGGGAGGCAGATCTTTTATTTCTATTTCATCCCTACTGACCACCAGAGGCGGTGCTTAAAGCACGAATGATCACTGTTGCGCATGCACAGGTCGAGAATCTTATACCAACATAGTCACGTGTAGGGCTGGGTACCGAACTTCGGTTCTTTTATGTTACCGACTGAAATGCTTCAGTTCTACAGTATATCGAAACATGCCTCGTCTTTCAGTACCAAGTTTCGGTGATTGGCTGTAACACTTAACATGATTGCGTCATCCAGGAAAAATACATAGGTGGTCACGCCTACAGCCAGTGTTCATGTGTATCTGTTGTGAACTGGTTGCGAGCTTCGTGGAACCCCTTTAAAATGCCCCCCAGGTCAAAAGTGCAGCTTCGCTTTATTAAGACCGATGCCAATAGTGCGCAATGCAATACCTCGTGCACAGAAATAATTTAGGAGCAGAAAGTTGCTCGTGTTTGACTGCAAGAAGAGCGGACCGCAGCCGGCGCAGCCATCCTCCTCTCAGCAGCCCGTGGGCAGTGCAAAGCCAGAGCGGAGTGAATCATGCTGCTTTCAAACTGGACGCAGCAGGAGCAGCAAAATCACGTCTGCTGCCTCATTTTTGCTGCTTGTACCAGCTTCTGACGCGACTGAAGCAGCTTTGCTGCTCTGGCTGCGCGGTGACAAAGTGTGTCTGACGCGCGTTGGGCGGAGCTACTCTATCCTTTCTTTGCCTTGCAGCTATATTTGCTGTGATCAGTGGGAATAAAATAGTTTTAATATGTTTTTAAGTGAGAAAATCCACCTGAAAACTTAATCAGTGCAGTCAGTTCATCCTGCCTTCCAATATTTCTGTCGGAGCCGCTCAGACCCCCACATACCAGCGGTGCGCTGTCAATAGGATCCCATTCAATGGGCTTGTTTGTCAGACATGGTAATTTTTCTAAAGGAAAACTGCTAAGTAAAAAAGTCCTCACAATGTAACAGTGAATATTAGACACTGAATTTTTTTTTATGTAAGAGGAAAAATGTAAATAGAAAAATCAGAGCTGAAAAAAAACCTCAAGATTTGTACTTTTTTATGTTGTGTAAATTTCTTTTTCTTCGAATTGATATTATAAATTCTGGTATCGAAAAAAGTATCGTTCAGGAACCGGTATCGAAGTGAAGGTATCGGTATTGGTACCGGAACCGAAAATTTTTGAACAATACCCAGCCCTAGTCACGTGTGACCCCCGGTGACACCGGTGTGCCTATATAGTCATGTGACAGCGACAGCTCAGTCCCTTTTCATCCTCTCGCATGCAGGTTGAACAGGTGGTAAGACACTGTTGCTAGTCACTGATAGCCCTGAGACTTAGGTCGGAGCTGCGAGGCTCATCTCGCCCTCCAGAGGCTCCGCAAGCTCTTCATTATATAGAACTTGGTTTCTTCGTCTGGTAAGTTTTTTTCTCTTATCGACGGCGAACGGGGACGCGTTCTCACCGCAACTCCTTGTTGCTGGTGCCTCGGCGTTAGCCGACTCCGACCAGCTTGTTAACTACTGTAGCAGCCGTTTTCGGGCTTGCTTTTTTTTTCCTGTGGCAGCCGTTTTCGGGCTTGCTTTTTTGTTTACTGTAGCAGCCGTTTTCGGGCATGCTTTTTTGTTTACTGTAGCAGCCGTTTTCGGGTTTGCTTTTTGTTTACTGTAGCAGCCATTTTCGGGCTTGCTTTTTTGTTTACTGTAGCAGCCGCTTTCGGGTTTGCTTTTTTTTTTTTTTTTGCTATAGCAACTGCTTTCTGGCTTGCTTTTTTTGTTTGCTATAGCAGCCGCTTTCGGGCTTGCTTTTTGTTTACTGTAGCAGCCGCTTTCGGGCTTGCTTTTTGTTTACTGTGGCAGCTACTTCTGGGCTTGCTTTTCTGTTTATTGTGGCAGCCGCTTCCGGGCTTGCTTTTTACTTTTACTAATGTGCTTGGCTAGTTCTCTTGTAGCCCTGTAACCCCTGCTGGCGTTCTCTGCTCGACCGGGTCTCCCGATCTGTCCGCTCGGTGAGTGTCAAGAGTGGCAATTTCAGCTCGACCTGACCTAGCCCTGTGAGCGTGACATGTTGGATGCACCGTGCTGTAGAGCTTGCTTGGCCGTTCTCCAGTTGGAGGATGGGCATGATTTGTGTCCCTCTTGTTTGGGCCTGGATCATTTGGAAGAGGCCTTGACTGATGCGGCATGCCCTAATTGTTCTGTCCTGCCTTTGTCCATATGTAACGCTCGTTTGGCTGGCCTTCAAGGCGCCAGCCAGCCTGTGAAACATGTGTCTTCTGAGGCTATGGGGCCTCCACAGAAGAGGAGCAAGAGGAGCCCCAGGGTTCCAGAGGGCATATCTGGGCAGGTGGCCCAGCTCGCTTCTGAGCTGGAAGGGATGAAGGCGTTGCTTGAGTCCCATTTGGGGCGAGCGTGGCGCTAGCATGTCTGTAGACCCTGACCAAGGACAGAGCGTTGGTTCGGGAGTCTCTGCTTTAGATGATGATGCCATTTCCCTGGCGGCGTCTGGCACTGATTTTCGGGATCAATTTGACTCCGGCTCACTCCACTCAGAAGCCGGCTCACATATCTCTTCTGGCTCTCAGTCGGAGGAGGATGGTTCTGTAGTGGGCACTCCACAGGACCAACCTGCGGCTTCCAGTGCTTTCTTTCGGCGTCCTACTACTAGGTCGTCCTTTCTGGTACTCCCGTCTGCAGAGTAAGTGAAGGAGCTCCATGCCTGTTGGACAGATACCAAGCCCTTCTCAAGGCTGACCTCTGATGGCAGGGCACTGGCGGCCATGCAAAATGCGCCCTGGAGCGGTCGGCTGAGGCCTCGCGTACCAGGCAGCAGTTGTCTGGTCCCTTCCACGCGTCGGGTGTACGCCCATAAGTGGAAGGCTTTTAGCCGCTGGTGTCAGTAAAGAAATGAGGACCCTGTACACTGTCCTGTTTCTGTTATTTTAACCTTCCTTCAAGCACTGCTTTCTCAAGGTCGCTCTCCATCCACTCTGAAAGTCTATGTGGCTGCCATCTCTTGCTGGCATTCGGTGGTGAGTGGGGAGACGGTGAGTCGTAACAAGGATGTTTCCTTGTTTTTGAGGGGTGCCCGGCATGCACTGAGAGGTCCCACACGCACTGTTGGGCCGGTGTGGGACCTCTCTATTGTCCTCGCTGCCCTGCGCTCTCCTCCCTATGAACCATTGGAGGAGGCAAGCCTTGAGTGTGTGTCAAAAAAGACAGCTTTTCTCCTCGCCATGGCCTCGGCGAAACGGGTGGGTGAACTACATGCACGGTCTGTTCACGAGTCCTGCTGCCGTTGGAACCCGGGTGGTTCGGGTGTTACTCTTTGGCCTGATGCGGCGTTTCTTCCTAAAGTGGCTTCATCCGCGAGCCACACTGTGCCCCTCCAGCGTGCTCGCCTTGATACGGATGGGCCTGATGAACTTCTCTACCCTGTTCGGGCACTGAAGGCATATGTCAGTCTCACAGCTTCTCTCCGTCAGTTGAATAATCTGTTTGTTTGCTACGTGGGGCCCCGCAAGAGGCAGGCCCTTTCTAAACAGCGCCTTGCGCGTTGGATTGTGGATGTAGTGGAACAGGCGTACATTCAGCGGGGCCTCCAACCCCCCGCTGGTGTACGGTGCTATTCCACCAGGGGTGTCAGTGTGTCATGGGCCGCTATGACTGGTCTCTCCCAGTGAGGTGGTCATGTTTTGGGTTGTTGTTTCTGTGTGTGATTCCTCAGGACTCTGTTGGTAATCGTCATCCGTGCTTTAAGCACCGCCTCTGGCGGTCAGTAGGGATGAAATAGAACGAAAGTTATGACTGAAACTACGGTTCTATGAATCCCGGATGACCGCCAGAGCGCACGGTCCCTCGGAATCATTGTGTTTTTGCAAGAAGATTAAGGGACTGAGCTGTCGCTGTCACCTGACTATATAGGCACACCGGTGTCACCGGGGGTCACATGTGACTATGTTGGTATAAGATTCTCGACCTGTGCATACGAAAGAGTGATTATTCGTGCTTTAAGCACCGCCTCTGGCGGTCATCCGGGATTCATAGAACCGTAGTTACAGTCGTAACTTCGTTATCAGGCTCCTCTCCTGTAGAACCAACTACCAGTTTTAGTTCGTGAGGCAGACACCCTGTCTACTTTTAAGGCTAGGCTTAAAGCTTTCCTTTTTGATAAAGTTTATAGTTAGATTGGCTCAGGTTATCCTGAGCTATCTCTATAGTTATGCTGCTATAGGTTTAGAATTTTGGAGGACATAGGGACCCCCATTTCATCATTCTGCTTCATTCTCTCTTTATTCTCCTATTCTGCAGAATCTGTTAATTCAATCTCTAACGTTCTGCTCTCTCTGCTTTTCCTCAGAGTAGCTTTGCCTCGTCTGTTTCTGTTTGGCTGTGACTCTATCCTGGAGATAAACATCAGCTGTTTTGCTTCCATCAACACCTTTGTTTATAGATGCTGGAGATCGGCCTGTTTTCCAGTGTGGTCCTGTTTCTCTGACTGTGACTGGCTGGATGTGCTCTCTTCGTCCTCTGGCATGGGAGCTGTCTCGGAGCTCGTCTACCTGGCTGTGTGTTTACTGGACGGGGCCGCCTTTTACAGCTGCTTTTTGTATCTCTGCTTCTGTCTACTTGAACCCCAGTCGGCCTCAGCAGATGGCCGCTCACACTGAGCCTGGTTCTGCTGGAGGTTTCTTCCTGTTAAAAGGGAGTTTTTCCTCTCCACTGTCGCTACAAGCATGCTTAGTGTGAGGGATTGCCTACGAGTCAATAAGTCGATGCAATTAACTGGTTTTCCTGAGATAGAAACTTTGAATAAATTTGACTGTATGATCTGGTGAACTGTAAAGTGCCTTGAGATGACATGTGTTGTGAATTTGGCGCTATATAAATAAACTGAATTAAATTGAATTGAAAATTTTGTTGATTTACACACCATTGTTTCAGGACTATGGCCCAAAATTTAAAATCTAAAACTAAGTGAGAATCTTCATGGAAGTCCTCTAAATCCTTTTGATCTAAATTGTTTAGGGTTTTCCAAGTCCGGCTGCTCTGCTTAGTGCAGTGGTTCACAAAGAGTGGGGTCCGCCCCCTAGAGAGGTTACAGCACAGGTGTCAAAGTCGTTCCAGTAAGGGCCATGTGGCTGCTGGTTTTCTTTCCACCCAAGCAGTAGCACACCAGACTCCATTCATCTCATCAAGGTGAGTCTAGTCTTAACCTGATGACTTGATGGGATGAATGGAGTCTGGTGTGCTATTGCTTGGGTAGAAAGAAAACCAGCAGCCACACGGCCCTTTCTGGAACGACTTTGACACCCCTGGGTTACAGTGTAATTGTAGGGGTCAAACTGAACTGAATGCATGGGCTATTTTTATGGGATTTTTTCATGCATTTAAGGTAAATTTTAAATTCAATTTAACATGATTGTCATTTTGAACTTGTAAAAATGATATTCTAAAGGTAGACTTGTGACTGAAATGAGATTCTAGACTTTTCCACAATATGTAATTCCTTTTTCAAGGCATTTAGCAGGAGATCAATATTTTATGGACAGCACTCCTGACAGCTGTAGGACCATTTGACACGTTCCCCTCTGAGCATTTAACTCATACATGTGTGAAAACCGCTGCATGTTTCAGTTGGAACATGAAGATATTTAGCTGTATCCTTGCAGCACATGTTTATATGCTCCTAACCTTCTGTGTTACAGCTCTGGGTGTGTTTGTGTGAATGAGAGCAGAGTGGTGCTGAGATGGCAGCTGCTGAAGCTAATCCCTGCCTGTGAGGGACGCGGCCCAGCCCCCGGTGTCACCCACACACGCCGGGCCTGACGGAGGAGCATTCAGCCCGGCCGCTTAGTGTCACCCTTCCCCTGTCACTCAGTGGCCTAATCACCCCCATGACTGACAGACAGGCCTTTCCCTTTGATGGTTCAGAGGATTTCAGAGGAGAGCCACAGAGCTGCAGTGATGATCCGCCGCCTCATGTGCATGTGTGAAAGTAAGGTAACCACCAGGAGGGCTGCCTCCTCACTGGAGAAAAATTATCATTCTGATGCAGCATGATGATGAAGATCGAGGAGATTGTACCAGAGATGATGATGAAGATCTCCCAGTAAGGCAGAAGACGCCACTGCTGAGGGAATGAGTGGTGCAGCCACACAGGGACCAGTCATGGTCGCACACAGTTTTTCAAAGAGCAGGAGAATCTAAAATACACATGTATTCACACGATTATGATAATACACGTCACGTGTCATCTTAGTTGATTTTCCGTGTGTGACATTGAGTCGTGTTTGAGCGCAGTGCAATCAACAGAGAAACCTTGTCAGGCCTTTCACCGTTCAGATTCCTTCGCCCTTATTTGCATGTGTTCATGCTGTGACGGAGTGAGGGACGAGGTGTGCAGGGCTTTTCTTTTTCTTTATCAACTTTCTTAGCAGTCTAAATTACTCTGGATTAACTTTAGGCGCTTCTAGGTATGGGAATTATGACTACAGGGCTTTACCACCGAAGCTTGAAGTTTATTTTTAAACCTTTCCACCACAAACTTTAATG
The DNA here is from genome assembly GCF_016077235.1 of Cyprinodon tularosa. NCBI lineage: Eukaryota > Metazoa > Chordata > Actinopteri > Cyprinodontiformes > Cyprinodontidae > Cyprinodon > Cyprinodon tularosa. Next base: position 706,975 of record NW_024039540.1, read on the forward strand.
TGTGTTAATGGATTTCATGTGAAAAAGCCAACTAAAGTAGTTCATAACTGGGAGGTTGATAGCAAGGTTCACATGGGTTTAAACATTGATCGAACAAAAAGTCTTACAGATAGATTTAAAAAACGTTTGCAGACCGCTGCAAACAAGGAAAAATAATTTTACACCTAGGACAATTGTTAGGACATTTAGGCGAAAGAAAAAACATTAACTTTTGCATTTGTGCAATGCTCCATTAACTCCAACATACCTAAAGTTTGTGCAGAGTTCAATTTGTCAGGTTATGGAACAAGTAAAATTGCTTCATTCATTTTTTAGGATATTCAAAAAATTTAAAAATCTGAATGTTTGGAGCTATATGAAGATGAATTATCTGTAAAAGTAAAGAAAAGATTAGAATATGCAGATTCAAAATTGTTTTCTCAATTTAGGACTGCGCTGGTCTCACTGGGAAACTAAAGGGAAATCCAGAACACTTGCAAAATCTCTGCTGTGGAAAATTACGTGATCATAGCTAAGGTACGGATGCTAGGTTAGAAGCAGCACTTTAAATTCTCAGATTGTTGTTGGATTTCGGCCCGCCAAGATATAAGGTGCATAAGGCATAAGGTGACCAGATTTCTGAAATCAAATCTGGGGATATTTTCAGCTCGTAGATAAATGAAATGCATATCATCAAAATTAAAATAGGAAACTGGGACAGTGATGCTTTAAATCATGTTTTCATATTTATTAATATTAAACAACAAAAATGACATGTAAAATCCAGGAATGTGCCTCTCCATACTGTCTGGTCATTTTGTCTTCTCTGTCTTCTTCCCTCTCCATCTTCTTTACTTTCTAATTCAAGCTGGACCCAGTATTCAAGCCCGACAGACAGTACGATTTCTCTAAATGCAGTGAAGAGCAAGGACATCTTGGACAGGAACCTCTGCAGAAAGGAAACACGGGTTAGTGACCTCGTAAATCTGGTAGAGGAAGATTATTAATGTGAGTTACTAACCTGGTTTAATAGTTCAGTCTGTGCCCAGAGAAGATGGTTGATTCCAGCTGGTCAGCTGACAGCAAGAGGTGGCAGGTGCAGCACATAGAATCCCAGATGCTGGAGCCCTGGAGGACGGAAAACAAGCAGGAGATCAGATACGGGCAGAGGAAGGAAGGCAGGATAATCTAGAGGACGAAGCCAGAGCCGGTGTCAAGGAAGTGCTCAGTGTTCAGAACCAAATGATCAGAAGACAGAAGAGGTTATGGAGGAAAATCCAGGTTGCTAACAGGAAACAGCTCCAAATTCAGCAAACAGGCTGTAGCGGAGGTTCAAAGTTATTAGACTGGCTTCTCTGATTTGTAATCACGACGTGTGCGTCTGTCAGAACGCACTAAGTTCCCCCAAGACTTATAAAAGATGAAGGAGACAGTCAGTCTTTTTATGGCACTTTAATCCAGTGTGGTTCTGAAAAATAATAATAATTTGATTGTTTAAACAATCAACAACAAATAATAACAATCATTAATATATTTTACAATAGCACACAAATTAAATAATAGTTATATATGTCCGGCACTAACAACAAAGGAAATGTTCAGTAGCATAAATTACTTTAATTATTAACTTAAATTACCATTTAAACCATCTGAGGTAACTAGCAATTAGCACTGCTAGCAATATGAACTGTAGCACCAGATATAACTCAACCAGCCGGCCTAACAGATTAAACATAAAACAACAATAATTTTGCCCAGCAAAAAACAATATAACTTACGTTTCTCTGGACGCACACTGAACCACAAGCTTCAGAGGGACGGATACAATGTTACAAACACAACCTGTAACTTGTAATACACTCAAATCACCGTCGTCAGTCTCTTCTTCTCTTGGCTAGTAGTGGCACCCAGCCCGATAGAGCGTGCGTGCGCCCCCTAGTGGCCAGATCAGCCCAAGTCCCCAGCTAAGGCATGCAGCCTTCAGAACAGCCGCCCCCAAATTTGCTCCAGCAAATTTGTCGTACCCAGTCTATCACTGTTCTTCTCCTCTGGTATAGCAGGGAGTCTGATAAGACGGCTCACAGGTCGGACATAGGTGCGGTCCCGAACTTCAACCTCTGCTGTACGAATCAGACCATCGGCCCCAGGGAACACCTGCTTGATTTTCCCAACAGGCCATGATGCTCTGGGCAGTTGAGGGTCGACGATCATCACAACTGTGTCCAGCTGAAGAGGGGATGTGTCCGACTGCCACTTGGACCGGGTTTGTAGTGTGGGCAGGTAGTGGCGTAGGAACCGCACCCAAAAGCGATCTGAAAGCACCTGACAGGCTCTCCATTGCCGTCGGCTGAGCCGCTCTGAGTCGTGGTATACTGCCTGAAGTAGGGAAGGGTCTGGCCGCCCCATCAGCAACAGATTGGGGGTCACAGGGTTCAAATCTGCTATGTCAGATGACACGTAACCAAGGAATTTGGAATTGAGGATACCCTCAATTTCAATCAGGATGGTGGTAAGCATTTCTCCACTGGCGATTTGTGAGCCCAGGGTAGCAGTTAGAGCAGCCTTGATGGATCTGATTTGCCGCTCCCAGGAGCCACCGTGATGAGGGGCAATAGGTGGGTTGAAACGGAACTTGATCTGGTACTCCGCCAGCTTTGCTTGGAGAGAAGGATGGAGGGCTTGGAAGGCTTCTTGTAATTCTCTATCTCCACCTCAAAAATTGGTGCCCTGATCCGAGAGCAGCTCTGTTGGTTTCCCCTGGCGGGATATTAACCTCCTCAAGGCCATCAGGAAGGAGTCTGTGTTGATGGTGGACAGCACCTCAATATTGACAGCTCTTGTCGTGAGGCATTTAAAGAGCAAGCCCCAGCGTTTCTCATTCCGTCGGCCGACTTTAATCTGCATCGGACCAAAACAGTCAATCCCCGTAGAGTAGAAGGCTGGTTGGTGTAACCTGAGTCATGCGGGGGGTAAGTCTGCCATTTTGGGGTTGACAGGATGGGCTTTCCATTTCTGACACTCAGGGCATGGGCGCTGTTCTATAGCCTCACGGCCACGAAGGATCCAGAATTTCCTCCTCAACTCTGCAAAGAGTCGCTCTGCGACAGGATGTTTCAGATCGTGGTCAACCTGTCGGGTGAGCAGCTTAGTCACAGCATGTCTCGGGTCAAGGACTATAGGGTGAACAACATCATCCTCCAGTTGCTGACAACGCCTCAGGCGACCTCCAACCCGTATCAGCTGGACTGATGCATCATATTCTGGAGCCAGCGTGATTAAGCAGCTGGAAGAAGGGGACTTGTTTCCCAGCTTGCAGACACTGGACTTCTTCAGGGAAGCTGTCTCTTTGAGCAGACCACAGGATGCTGAGTTCCGCTTCCTTAAACTCCTCTGCTGTGGGAGTCCCTTGGTCATCAGCAGCCGCCCCGTGAAGGTACGCCGCAGTGGCTTTCACCAGTTCTCCGAAGGTGTTAAACTGAGCATCAGGCATGGACTGGTGGGTGCCGGTTACTGTGCTAACCAGGCAGGTCATGGACCTTCGCAACTCTTCAGTGATGTGTTCACGCGTTGCAACTGGGTGCACTGGCCACTGGTCAGGTGGCTGCCGCAGGAACAAGGGTCCATAAACCCAACAATTCTCACCTGAGAGGTCTTTCAGTGACTGTCCCCGAGTGAGGTCATCCGCTGGGTTTTCTGACGTCTCCACGTAGCGCCAAGCATGTCTATCAGTCAGCTCTTGAATTTCTACAATACGAGTTCCTGCAAACACCTTAAAGCGGCAAGATTCCGACTTGATCCAAGAAAGAACAGTTGTGGAGTCTGTCCACATCACCACCCTGGATATCTCCAAGGTAAGCTCTTTGGTTAGCACGTTTGCGAGTTGTGCACCCATAAGTGCAGCACACAGCTCCAACCGTGGCATGGAGAGCTGGCGCTTGGGGGCCACTCGGGACCGAATTGTCAGGAAAGCCACCTCCACATGATCCTCTGCGTCTTCTGTGCGTAGATATCCAACACTGCCATACGCACGTTGAGACGCATCACAGAAAATGTGGACCTCTCACTTGTAGGCTGAATGGTCCATGGCTGGACTAACATAGCAGCGAGGCATACTAATGCGGTCCAGGTACTGTAACTCGTTCTCCCAATTTTGCCATGCTGTGAGCAACTCGCCGGGCAACAGAGGGTCGTCCCATTCCTGCTTCTTCTCCCACAACTGCTGAACAAGCACCTTGGCCCGCGTAGTATATGGTGTGAGAAACCCTATGGGATCATATTGGCTGGCTAATACTTTGTAGATGTGCCGCATGGTGACAGGGGAGCTCTCCAGTAGCCGTGATTTATACCGCAGCACATCTGAGTGGCATAACCAATGCCGCCCCAGGGCAGGTGCTTGTGGATCTGTGTCGGTGTGATTTAGCAACTGTTCACTACTCTCTGACCTGATCCCCTTAGGCAGGTGACCAATGACGTCTGGCATGCTGCTGGCCCACTGTCGTAGCTCAAAGCCTCCCTCCAGTACCAACCCTCTCATCTGGTCTGCGACATCTCTGGCTATGTCTGGGGTAGGGAAGCTCTGTAGGCAGTTGTCCACATAGAAGTGGTTCTAAATGCACCCATGCACTGCATCGCCAGGGTGGGTGTGATCATGTACATGCCTCTGTAGTGCGTATATGGCGCAGCATGGGGAACAAGTAGTCCCGAATGGAAGTAGTTGCCACTTGTACACTCTAGGTGGGAAGTCTCTCTGTAGATCACGCCAGATGAAGCGCAGCAGAGGGCGGTCCTCAGGCAACAACCTCACTTGGTGGAACATTCCCTTTATGTCACTGCTGACAGCAACGGAATGTTCCCTAAACCGCAGTAGGACACCCAGGAGGGATGCGCCCAGGTTTGGGCCGGACAGCAGTAGCTCGTTTAGGTTCTTATCCCTATAGGTATAGGAACAGTTGAACACGATCCGATTCTTCCCATTGTGGGTCACCAGGTGATGGGGAATAAACCACGACTCCTCTGAAGTCTTCAGCAGCTCCCGGCTAACTTCTGAGACGTAGCCTGCTTTCTTCAGCTTCACAATCTCTGCCTGATATGCCTCTGCCTTCACTGAGTCTCTGCTAAGGCGCTTCTCTGTGCTACGTAAGCTGGAAAGTACCGCTTCAGGCTGCGGCGTTAGTAAAGGCATGTTACTCACCCGCAATAGTGGGGTGGCCTCTTGGTCTCTCTGTGACCTAGTCATCAGCTTCTCATTTCTGTATGGCAGGGTGTCCAGTTGCCAGAGCTTCTCTACTTGGTTGCAGAGCACAACTCGCAAACTTAGCAGAGTTTACGAGTTGTGCACCCGTAAGTGCAGCACACAGCTCCAACCGTGGCATGGAGAGCTGGCGCTTTGGGGCCACTCGGGACCGAGTTGTCAGGAAAGCCACCTCCACATGATCCTCTGCGTCTTCTGTGCGTAGATATCCAACACTGCCATACGCACGTTGAGACGCATCACAGAAAATGTGGACCTCTCGCTTGTAGGCTGAATGGTCCATGGCTGGACTGACATAGCAGCGAGGCATACTAATGCGGTCCAGGTACTGTAACTCGTTCTCCCAATTTTGCCATGCTGTGAGCAACTTGCCGGGCAACAGAGGGTCGTCCCATTCCCGCTTCTTCTCCCACAACTGCTGAACAAGCACCTTGGCCCGCGTAGTATATGGTGTGAGAAACCCTATGGGATCGTATTGGCTGGCTAATACTTTGTAGATGTGCCGCATGGTGACAGGGGAGCTCTCCAGTAGCCGTGATTTATACCGCAGCACATCTGAGTGGCATAACCAATGCCGCCCCAGGGCAGGTTCTTGCGGATCCGTGTCGGTGTGATTTAGCAACTGTTCACTACTCTCTGACCTGATCTCCTTAGGCAGGTGACCAATGACGTCTGGCATGCTGCTGGCCCACTGTCGTAGCTCAAAGCCTCCCTCCAGTACCAACCCTCTCATCTGGTCTGCGACATCTCTGGCTATGTCTGGGGTAGGGAAGCTCTGTAGCCAGTTGTCCACATAGAAGTGGTTCTCAATGCACCTATGCACTGCATCGCCAGGGTGGGTGTGATCATGTACATGCCTCTGTAGTGCGTATATGGCGCAGCATGGGGAACAAGTAGTCCCGAATGGAAGTAGTTGCCACTTGTACACTCTAGGTGGGAAGTCTCTCTGTAGATCACGCCAGATGAAGCGCAGCAGAGGGCGGTCCTCAGGCAACAACCTCACTTGGTGGAACATTCCCTTTATGTCACTGCTGACAGCAACGGAATGTTCCCTAAACCGCAGTAGGACACCCAGGAGGGATGCGCCCAGGTTTGGGCCGGACAGCAGTAGCTCGTTTAGGTTCTTATCCCTATAGGTATAGGAACAGTTGAACACGATCCGATTCTTCCCATTGTGGGTCACCAGGTGATGGGGAATAAACCACGACTCCTCTGAAGTCTTCAGCAGCTCCCGGCTAACTTCTGAGACGTAGCCTGCTTTCTTCAGCTTCACAATCTCTGCCTGATATGCCTCTGCCTTCACTGAGTCTCTGCTAAGGCGCTTCTCTGTGCTACGTAAGCTGGAAAGTACCGCTTCAGGCTGCGGCGTTAGTAAAGGCATGTTACTCACCCGCAATAGTGGGGTGGCCTCTTGGTCTCTCTGTGACCTAGTCATCAGCTTCTCATTTCTGTATGGCAGGGTGTCCAGTTGCCAGAGCTTCTCTACTTGGTTGCAGAGCACAACTCGCAAACTTAGCAGAGTTTACGAGTTGTGCACCCGTAAGTGCAGCACACAGCTCCAACCGTGGCATGGAGAGCTGGCGCTTTGGGGCCACTCGGGACCGAGTTGTCAGGAAAGCCACCTCCACATGATCCTCTGCGTCTTCTGTGCGTAGATATCCAACACTGCCATACGCACGTTGAGACGCATCACAGAAAATGTGGACCTCTCGCTTGTAGGCTGAATGGTCCATGGCTGGACTAACAGCAGCGAGGCATACTAATGCGGTCCAGGTACTGTAACTCGTTCTCCCAATTTTGCCATGCTGTGAGCAACTTGCCGGGCAACAGAGAGTCGTCCCATTCCCGCTTCTTCTCCCACAACTGCTGAACAAGCACCTTGGCCCGCGTAGTATATGGTGTGAGAAACCCTATGGGATCGTATTGGCTGGCTAATACTTTGTAGATGTGCCGCATGGTGACAGGGGAGCTCTCCAGTAGCCGTGATTTATACCGCAGCACATCTGAGTGGCATAACCAATGCCGCCCCAGGGCAGGTTCTTGCGGATCCGTGTCGGTGTGATTTAGCAACTGTTCACTACTCTCTGACCTGATCTCCTTAGGCAGGTGACCAATGACGTCTGGGATGCTGCTGGCCCACTGTCGTAGCTCAAAGCCTCCCTCCAGTACCAACCCTCTCATCTGGTCTGCGACATCTCTGGCTATGTCTGGGGTAGGGAAGCTCTGTAGCCAGTTGTCCACATAGAAGTGGTTCTCAATGCACCTATGCACTGCATCGCCAGGGTGGGTGTGATCATGTACATGCCTCTGTAGTGCGTATATGGCGCAGCATGGGGAACAAGTAGTCCCGAATGGAAGTAGTTGCCACTTGTACACTCTAGGTGGGAAGTCTCTCTGTAGATCACGCCAGATGAAGCGCAGCAGAGGGCGGTCCTCAGGCAACAACCTCACTTGGTGGAACATTCCCTTTATGTCACTGCTGACAGCAACGGAATGTTCCCTAAACCGCAGTAGGACACCCAGGAGGGATGCGCCCAGGTTTGGGCCGGACAGCAGTAGCTCGTTTAGGTTCTTATCCCTATAGGTATAGGAACAGTTGAACACAATCCGATTCTTCCCATTGTGGGTCACCAGGTGATGGGGAATAAACCACGACTCCTCTGAAGTCTTCAGCAGCTCCCGGCTAACTTCTGAGACGTAGCCTGCTTTCTTCAGCTTCACAATCTCTGCCTGATATGCCTCTGCCTTCACTAAGGCTCTGCTAAGGCGCTTCTCTGTGCTACGTAAGCTGGAAAGTACCACTTCAGGCTGCGCCGTTAGTAAAGGCATGTTACTCACCCGCAATAGTGGGGTGGCCTCTTGGTCTCTCTGTGACCTAGTCATCAGCTTCTCATTTCTGTATGGCAGGGTGTCCAGTTGCCAGAGCTTCTCTACTTGGTTGAAGAGTTCGGCTGCCGGGGAGATGGTGGATGTGAACAAACACTGTGGTGGGCGGTTACCTTGTTGGAGGGAGTTGACTGGCCCTTGCAGTGCCCAACCGAGCCTGGTCTTTACTGCAGCTGGGCCCCCAGGTGGGCCGAGACGTACAGGTTGGATTGGGGTCACCAAGTGCGGACAGTCAGATCCTATCAACAGAAGTGGGTGAACCGCTGTGAACGTCTGCAGGGGGAGCTTCTTGAGGTGCTTATATTTGCGTTGAAGTCTCTCTACTGGGTAGGAGTGTTCCGCAAGGCTTAATCCATCTGCAGTCAAGGCACTCTCAATAGAAAATGTCTTTCTTGGTTGACCGGTTGGAGAGATTTTGAATGTTACAGATGAGCCATGTAGTGTTTTCACATCCTTCCAAACTGTTCTCAGGGTGAGGCTCTCTGGAGTTCCCTGAAGCTGCAACCTCTGAACGGCCTCCTGGAGGATGATTGTCCTCTCTGAGCCATCATCTAATATGGCATATGTCTCCAAAGTGTGGTCACCATTGCGCAGTAGCACCTTACTGACCTTTAGAAGGACCTGATTGCAGCCAGCATGACAATCCAGGTACAGAACATCTGTGGTTGACTGCAGCTCTGCACCAGTGCCGTTCCCTGGTGTGGTCTCATTTCTGCCAGACCGAAGATTAACCTCATGCAAAGCCTCAAGGTGCTTCCCCTTACACGTCTTGCATAGGACTCTCAGCCTGCACTGGGCGGCCTGATGGTGTCGGCCACAACGCCAGCAACGATTGTTGGACTTCACCCAGGTCATCTTCTGCTCCTTGGTTAACTGCTTAAAGTTCAAGCACTGGTCCAAGAAGTGCTGCCCATTACTGCAGTAGGGGCAGTAAGCTTTGGGTTTCTCCGGAGGCCCTTGATGATCCGAGACATCAGCTTGACCCGCTTGGGGGGTTGTGTCATGGGCGGTGCCATGCAGCACGTTCATGGTCTTCCTAGTGGCTTTCTGGTCCTTATCATGCTCCTTCTTTGTCCATTTTCTCCATCTCTGGACTTCTTCTATTTTGTGGAACCGGTCTCCATCCTCCTGGATTTCCAGCTCATATTCAAGCCACTCCGCAAAGTCCATTAAGGATGGGATTCCTGCCTTCCAGGAATGAAGGTGGCGCCAGAAGGTGGCTCGGAGATCCTGGGGAAGCTTCCTCATTAATCTGGCCACATGAGACCCACATCTTAACTCTATGTGCCCATCTTCACCAAGCTGCTCCAACATTCCGAGCAAAGCTCGGACTGTCAGAGAAAACCTCCTGAATGCTATGGTGTCACCAGCTCGGATGGCGGGCTCTTCCATTAGCTCTGACCATAGTGTTTGGTCAGGGAAGCCATAGTGTCGGAGTATGGGAATAAGGAGTTACTATAAGAATCAGCTATCAGTAGAGCTTCTTCAAACTTGAGGTGGTCACAGAGCACTTGGTACTTGAACATCTCTGTCATGTCAGCAGGAAGAATATTATCAAGTGCAAGCTTTAGCCTGGAAAACTCTCTGGGGTCACCTCATGTGAACTTAGGAATTGATGGCGCTGGGCCCCTGTAGGTCTTCTCGTTGCTGTTCGGCAGTGGCCCTGCAGAGGCTAGCCGTTGTTGGGGTCTTGGTGGTGCAACTGATGGCGGTACACTATGATATTGTGGTTCTGACAGCATAGATGGGGCTGGTGACAGTCGTGCTTCCAACTGCTGCAGGCGTTCTCTAAGGTTCTCCACAACATCAGCAGATTGCCCTACCGGTGTAGGCTGGTCTTTTGGTGGCTCATATTCATCATCATAGAAGGCTACTGGTGGGGGAGGCGGCGGCCAATCATGGTCGGCTGTATTCTTGTCCGGTACTGCGGGCAGACGGTGCAGCTCCCTTACTGGTGGCGGTGGTGCAGCCTGCAGGAGAAGTGGTGGCATCCGCTGGCCGACCCGGTCTCCTAATGGTGGATGACGTGTTTCAGGCAGTGAATGTAGCATGGGGTGTTGTGATGGTGAGGACCTGGTGCTCTCTTGTCTGGCAGGGGAGTGACTCTGTTGTTGATGGTACAGCTATGTAGTCTGTGAACTGCGAGGTGCTGCATCACTCCTATCCATCTGCTGTCTCATGTCCATCACTATCAGCTGCAACCTTTTGTTTTCCTCTTGTATTTGCTGCAACACATCCATTATTATAGATGGGCCCTGGTATGGCCATGGCGTACTCACATACGCAGGTGCTGCGGCTCCAATTGGTCTGGGGGATGTCTCTATGAACTCAGCAGGAGTATGCTGAAGCGAGCGCTGGGTGAGGGGTGTCATCTCGGCAATTCCCTCTCTTCCTCTGCTCCAGTCAGTCTCCTCTAACTGAGCAGAGGCACGGGCTGGGTAGCTCGCAGGTTGTGGGAGGGTGTACCGTTCATAATCGTCCATCCATCTGGGTTTGGTCGTTCGCCGACGTGGACGTACATCTTCACTTGGGGGAACCTGAGCCATTTTCACTTCGTAATTACCTTATCCGGCTCGAAGGACCATATGTAGCGGAGGTTCAAAGTTATTAGACTGGCTTCTCTGATTTGTAATCACGACGTGTGAGTCTGTCAGAACGCACTAAGTTCCCCCAACTTATAAAAGATGAAGGAGACAGTCAGTCCTTTTATGGCACTTTAATCCAGTGTGGTTCTGAAAAATAATAATAATTTGATTGTTTAAACAATCAACAACAAATAATAACAATTATTAATATATTTTACAATAGCACACAAATGAAATAATAGTTATATATGTCCGGCACTAACAACAAAGGAAATGTTCAGTAGCATAAATTACCTTAATTATTAACTTAAATTACCATTTAAACCATCTGAGGTAACTAGCAATTAGCACTGCTAGCAATATGAACTGTAGAACCGGATATAACTCAACCAGCCGGCCTAACAGATTAAACATAAAACAACAATAATTTCGTCCAGCAAAAAACAATATAACTTACGTTTCTCTGGACGCACACTGAACCACAAGCCAGCTAAGGCATGCAGCCTTCAGAGAACACAGGCAGAATCCAGTCCAGAGACAGGTCTGCCTAAGAAATCAGACAGGAACAGGAGGAACAGTGGTTGAGAGGCAGAACAGGTCAGGATCAGGTAATCAGAAACACCAAGATAATGCTCAAACAGTCTCACCATTGGCTCGTGAATAGTCAGCGCTGATAACTGAAAACAGGCAGGTTAAATAGAAGCAGGAGCAGGTGGATCAGATGAATGACACACTAGGTGGAGTAAGACAGGTGAATGAAATTAGTAATTAAGTCAGTCATCATTGCCAAGATCATGACATTCTAGCACTCTTCTTACTTTTACCTGCTCTCTGTTTAACTCTTAAGTAGACTCCTCTTACTTCTCTGCTCTCATTCCATCTTCTTTTTATCTGTTTTCTGATATTTTTCCTCTCCTTTTCTATCAATCTTACACTAATGTAAAACAGAAACAAGCAATAATCAAAATCATTTCCAAACACATTAGTATGTACAATATAAAAACTTACAATTTAATAGTTAAAATAAGATCCTTTTTTTACACACCTGTTGAAAGCTGGTAATTTTTAGATGAGATACTGGGAATATTCAGGTGGAGGAAGAAAATCTGTGACCCTTCATACATTGTGACCCAAGGATGTGCTACATCTATATCACTATAGACTTCTTTAGGTGTAGCTATGAATGCAGGGAAGTTAGGGTTAGTAGATAGCAGAGTTGTGAAGAGACTCTGACCAGACTCTTTGGTCTCACTATATGAGGGGTCACAGATTTTGTTGTAACACCGGTATAATCCTCATCCATACGTTAACAGCTGCCAACCAGCTAGCTGACAAATTTTACTGCGTGCAGCATGCTCATGCCCTCATTCCACCGTTATAACAGTCTACACACAACATTTTCCCCTCATTCATAAAACGGTAAAATCTGGGACATTTTCAGGGACAGCTTTAGTCGGGGACAGGTGTTCCAAAACAGGAATCGGGGACTAGTTATTTTCTTGAACTATAGTGCTTAACACTGCTTACAAGGTAGTAAGGCTATTTACCCATAGCTGGGACAGTGGTTGACGGATGCCAAGACACGTCCTCATGGTGGTGGGATTCGTCTCGTCCCGTCTCTGGGGCCCACTGTTGCTCCGAGATCCCCTGTAGTTTGGCCTGGGACAGTAAAGTACCCAGTTGACGTGTGTGGCCACGTGGAGGCACTGCTTGGAGTTCTGTGGTGGAGAGGCTATGTACCGGCAGGAGGAGAATCGCACACTGGCTCCTCTTTTCAGCCCAAATGTAGGGACATGCCAGCTGCAGTAGCTGAATGCAGAGAGCTGCAAGCACGAAGCAGGACCTCGACACTACTGCAGGAGACGCTTCACACTCACCTATGTGCATTCATTTGCACACAGACACACACTTAATTTTTTTTTTTTTGCTTTTTTATTTATTTTTTACTTTTTTATTTTATGTGTATAATTTAATCTTTTTTATGTTTTTTTTTTGCTTTTTTATGTATTTTTTTTTTTTACTTTTTTTATTTTATGTGTATAATTTAATCTTTCTTTTTTTTTCTTTTTTTTTTTCCAGCTTCCTTTTTCTGTTGGTTCAGGATCTGGACTGTCCCTCTGCTCTGGCAGGGTCTCCTAAGAGCGGGCTTCCTCTTCCATGGATTCAGAATCCAGAATATCTGCCTCTCTCAGCATCTCCTCTACAAACTCATCTAGCTCCATCTGGGTTACATCAGTATGTTGAATTTCTTCTGACAGGTCGTCCATGGACGCAGGGTCTGAAGTGGTTTTCGCAGGGATGGAGTCTTTTTCGGATCTTGCTTCTTGGCGCCTGGCCATTTTTCGTTTTGGAGGACCAAGGTCATCTCTGTCTTCGAGCTCAGCTGTCAGATACTCCAGCTGTCTTTTATAACTGCCCTCACACTCAGAGTTCAATTGTTGAAGGGAATTGACTTGCTGTTGGAGAGCGTCCTTCTCAGCTCTAAGGCTGTTCCTCATTTCTGTCCCTTTATCAAGCTGCTGCTCAAATGTGTCTTTTTGCCATTTTAGAGCAAAGACGTTGGTATCATACTTAGTTTTCAGTTCCTGTAACGAAACTTGAACCTTCTCCAGTTCACCTTGCAGGTTTTTCACCATCTCTGTGGATTTTTGATGCAGGGATTCAAAGTTTTGAGCTCTTTTCTGATGATTGTTCTTCTCAGCTCTGAGTTCATTAATGAGCTGCAGATCAGACTTTGCTCTTTTCTCGTTCTCCTGTTGACATTTTTCTGCTTTCTGCTTTAGTGCAGAAATGTCTGTTTCATACCTGGACTTTAGTTCTTGGTAAGCGACCTTCATTTGCTCCAACTCAGTCTTATATTTCGTTTCATTGTTAACCTTGGAGGCGGTGGTCGCAGGGCTGAGAGTTTCTGGGTCATTAGAGCTTTGAATTTTCACCAGTTTTATTTTGGTTTCTTTGCCCTTGTTAATCAAAATGTCTTTGAGATTTTTCTGTCTTTCTAACTCAAGTTTTGTATATTGGAGCTCTTCCTCCAGGGCGGCTACCTTTTGGGTCTCTTCAACCCATTTAGCTTTCTCATTTTCCAAAAGACAGCTGAGCCTTTGGATTTCATGCTGGGAATTATTATCAAGCTGCCTTTTCTTAATGCAGTGTCTCAAATCATGTCCATCGTCAGATTCATATTGCTGTTTTTTCTGCATTTCCAACTCAATTTTAGTTTTTTTGAGCTCTTCCTTCAGGGTGTTTACCTTTATATTCTCCTCAATCCATTTATCTTTCACGAATTCGAGAAGGGAGCTGAGTTGTTGGTTATCTAGGTTTTCTTCCTGGGAATGATTATCAAGCTGCTTGTTGTTAATGCGGCGTCTCAAATCTTGTCCATTGTCACATTCATGTGGCTGTTTTTTCTGCATTTCCAACTCAAATCTAGTTTTTTTGAGAAATGAGCTGGGTTGTTGGTTATCTAGCTTTTCTTCCTGGGAATGATTATCAAGCTGCTTGTTGTTAATGCAGCGTCTCAAATCTTGTCCAGTTTCCCGTCCATACGGCTGATGTCTCCTGCCACCGTTGGAGTAACGCTGCTTTTGATACGGCATTTTTACTCAAAAAACGGTTGTTAAAGGTTGGGTTAATCTCGAAAGGTTTTAATGTCGAACAGGAAAGCGCTTTGCATACGTCTGAACTCGTCAAAGGTGTAGCAAGCAATGAGAATTGGCAAAGGATTCTAAATGATGACATCACAGGGAGTGTTTTAGAATGTTTAGAATGTTGAAGTCATATTCACTCACACAAGCCCCTCCCACTTATACACACACACACACACACACACACACATATATATACATATATATATATATATATATATATATATATATATATATATATATATATATATATATATATATATATATATATATATATATATATATATATATATATATGTATACATACATACATACATAAATAAATAAATATAAAACTGTGACCAGCATGTCTACTGCTGATGCTAGTCTGCTCCATTCAGACTCAACTGCTGGTATTTCTGATTCCAGTTTAGCACGGCACTTGGTGGAGTTTAGTGAACTTCAACAACTAATGAAGACTCAGATAGAAAAAACGCATGTTTTTGTGCAAACTGTGCCCAACAGGACTTAACAAGCAAGTCCGCACCTCAGCCACATCCACTTGTAGAACATAACATAAAAAATCATTTTGATCCAATTCTTTTCAGCAGAGTTCTGTGCAGGTTCCAGTGCACGTCCAGTATACAGTAGCAGCCATTCAAAATTTTCCCACTTTCCTTGATGGGCCCTCTGCTGGTCCTTGGCTGGTCCCCCACAATTTTCCTCCAACTCTCAGCCACTGGAGTGACTCCCTCTTGCATATTTTTTGACTCTGACAGGATGGAGTCAGAGTATTACAGTGTCTGACCAGAAGATGACGCTTCTCTTTAGATTTTATTGTCCACAAATCATGACAGAAAGAAGATTTTAGTACAAATAATGATGTTTAAAAATACATTGGAGGGGACCAGCCAAGGACCCAGCAAGAAAAGTGGGGACATTTTGAATGGCTACTACTGTACTTTAGTCCAGTTAAAACGTGAAACAAAGGAGACTGTTTACGGTAGTTTGGACACACATTGGTCCCCGGGAAATGACTCTGGCACCAAGCCTCAGTAAAAATCTGGGATTTTTGTTCTTAAACCTTTTCCTTCTTTTTTATTTTCCTTTACTCCTCTGTTTCCAATCGGGAACTCATGAGTTTTCTCTGATAGTGATCCTGTTAAATTAAGTGCCTTGGCTTTATCCGGAGCCCTCTCACCGTCACTCCTTTAATTTAGTCATTATAATTAACCATTAACTGGTGTCAGTTTCTGGGCCACTAACAGGCCCACTCAGTTCTGCTTGTCTGCATTATCACAGTTTGGGGGAGAAAGTAAATTATAATGAAGGGCTATATAGTCCAATTACTGATAAAAGCAGCCAAGTGCGCTCCTTGTAATTAGGTGCCAGTGTCCCTCCCTCCTTTTCTCTCTCTGACTTTCTTTCCTTCACGGAGTGACATGTTTGAAAGGATTCTCTGCTTAATAGCTATTTTTATTAAAGTTAATCCTGCAGTTTTAACCTCTCTGATTTCCACAACAAAGAAAGAAACAAGCAAGACGTCACGTCCTGCAGGAAAATGATCTCAATTACTTTTGTTTCTGAAACTCAAAGTTGGAAGATAGATTTGAGAATTATGGAGCGTGTGAAAGAGGAAACAAAGTGAGCAAAGAAAGAGAAGTGCATTATTTTTTTTATTTTTGGGTATTGGGGGGTGGGGGGGTGTCGTTGAAGGATTGTAGGACAGCAAGAGGAAACAGGCGGCAGGGAATCCTTCTGTTTCCACTCTAATGGGATAGAGTTGAGCTGTCTCTTGTAGCTGGGTCATGTAGTTCTCCACCAGAGCACTTTACAAGTCAGGGCTGGTAATTAAACTGTACCATCCAGCCCATCTCTCTCTCTCTCTCTCTCCTCTTTGCTTTCTGTTCACTCTCGGCTGCGTTCTCCGGCTTCTCTTGTCAGGTGAGACAACATGCTTTGGAAAAGCGTGAATTAAGAGAGGCGATGAGTCGAGATGAGGAGCGGAAGACCAAATTACGGTGGCCAGAATTCGAACGCTTTTTATTTTTTACAACTGGAATTTTGATCAGTCTTAATTTAAAAGATTGGACACAATTTTAATTTATTTTTATAACTTGAGCAAACTTGAATCGAGTTGAGCTGAAGTGTTATTGCTCTATAACATAATTCTTAAGGCCATTTATTCTCTTGCACTCAAGCTATTGAGTTGGGACTTGTAGCCCACTTCTAACATTTCTTTTCAGCTCTCATTAACTCGGAAATACAATTCTTTTAACTTCTTGTGTAAAACAAAATGCAAACTCTCTTTGATGTAATTAGTTCATTTCCTCTGTGTTCACCTTAACGAAACATTTTCAGTTTTGCATGTTTTTTTAACGATTACTGAAAAATCATAACACCATCTTGTTTTGACAGACAGCAATTTAAATTCTGAGCGCAATAATTAGCTCTTTCAGTCACATTTCCTCTCGCTGAAGGAACTTTGTCTTGTTACATACAACATTTTATAACAAATTTGTTATTATTGTCTTGGCTCAATGTATGTGTATATAAAGCCTTTATATGTCTGCAGTTGAGTGAAACACAGGAATAACAATCACACATTAGAGAGAACTATGAGCCTAAATGCTTCAGACAGTAGATGGGGAGAGAATCACTAAACTGGGAGAACAGACAAACTTTACTTTAACCTGTGATCTTTTTGTTTGGTTAAACCTACTAATTTTCTCTGTAGTTCAGTGTCTTCCTCGTATAAAGCACTTAATTTCTCGCTATACTGGGTCCTGTTCAGATAAAACCACCTCAGAGATTATAACAGTGCAATCAACTGGTTTTCCCTAACTAGAAAACTTTGAATCAATTTGACTGTATGATCTGGTGAACCAAAAAGTGCCTTGAAATGATATATGTGTTTTGAATTTGCGCTATAGAAATAAACTGAACTGAATAACAAGTGTAATCATTGGAAAGGGGGCATAGACTACAGCCTAATCAACTCCTGCTACTGAGGACAGAACAGGAGGAACTTAACATCCATTCATCCATTATCTTACACGCTTGTCCCAATTGGGTTTGTGAGTGCTGGTGCCTATCTCCAGCAGTCAATGGGCGAGAGGCAGGGTCCACCCTGGACAGGTCGCCAGTCCATCGCAGGACAACAAAGAGACACACAGGACAAACAACCATTCATGCACACACTCACACCTAAGGACAATTTAGAGAAGCCAATTAACCTAACACTGGACTGTGGGAGGAAGCCGGAGTACCCAGAGTGAACTCTTGCATGCCAAGGAAGAACATGCAAACTCCATGCAGAAAGAACCTGCGCCGGGAATTGAACCCAGAACCTTCTTGCTGTAAGGCAGCAGTGTTACCCACTGTGACACTGAGCAGCCTGAAATTAATATCCAAACATGTTAAATAGAAGTGGCTCTTCTCTTTAAATCCCTTATTCCATATTTTTATGGTCACAATAGACAAAAATAAACAAATTTGTTTGTTTAAATGTGATTCTCTTTATTTTTCATTGGTTTACGCTTTACCACACCAGCTTCAAATTTCCATCCATAATTTTTTTTATCATGCTTATCCCAAGCGGGTTGGGAGGGATGCTGGTGCCTATCTCCAGCTGTGTACGGGTGAGAGGAGGGGTCAATCCTGGACAGGTCACCAGTCCATCGCAGGGCAACACAGAGACAATAAGGACAAACAACCATTCACACACACACTCAAACCTAAGGAGAAATTAGATAAGCCAATGAACCTAACAGTAATGTAATTAGACTGTGGGAGGAAGCCAGAGTACCCGAAGAGAACCCACGCATGCTTAGGTAGAACATGCAAACTCCATGCAGAAAGACCCCAGGACGGGAATTGAACCCAGAAACTAGTTGCTGCAAGGCAGCAGTGCCACTCACTGAAGACTGGCGTAATTGTTCATGTCATTCACCTGTCTAACTCTTCCCTGTTTCTAATTACTGCTCATCTAATCCACCTGCTCTTCCTATCTTTAAGCTGCTTGCTCCCAGTCATCAGTGCCAGATTATTCTTGAGCCTTTGGTTTGAGAGATTTCCACCTTTTCTAATAGTGTTCTGATTGCCTGATCCTGAACCTTTTCTGTATTCCGATGTTTTTCTTTATTTTATGGGCAATATGTAGAGTAACCATTATATAAAAGCAATGAGCCCGTTGAATGTGTGGATTAAATGGATTTTACAACAGCGGTTGTGAAATCCCTGTAACCCAAGGCTTATCTGGGTTCATTGATTTAAAATGTGCATTGTTTATTCTTCAGTAAAAAAAATTCTGCAGCAATGCTCAACAACTTTACAGCAACAGCTTTAAAACATGCCACCAACTAAAAGCTTCTGGTTAAAACCAAAGGGCATAGTGTGGGTTTCGTAGAGGGAGTTTTCTTGAAGTTTTGGTGACAGTCGATGGATTAAACGATGAATAAGTGATTTATTAGCTGCCGCTGTCATGCTGGTTAGATGGATTACTACAAGCCACCTCTGACCCCACTTACCAGCCCTATGTCTCCACGCAGGGTGTGTGTTTGTGGGTCTGTGTGTGTTTGGAGGTTGGTTTGCTGCTGGCGGGCTGTAATCTTGTGACAGGATGAGACTAGTTGATCAATGGCGTAATGAACACTGTATTTCATTGGGCCAATAAGTGAGAGGTGCTCCCAGACCCAGCAGGAGGGCCTTTGGAAGAAGTTGTTTTAGTTAAAGAAAACAATCTAATTGTCCAGATAAAAATGCTAAGAACTGTAATAAAGTTAAAGTGTGGGAATTTTTACTATTTGTTGACATTTCTTTAATGTTTGATCTCATTTAAATATTTCATTGGTCAATTATTAGTTCTAAAATCTTAAAGGAAAAGTCAGATGAGCAAGGAATAATCAATGAATCATTATCTTTACCTAAAATCAATACGTTTACGTTTTTTCTATGAATTTGGTGTTAATCTGTAAAAAAAATATAAATAATAATTTTCCAGGAGCGGCCATTTTTGATCAAATATAGTAACCCCTCCCTCCTGCCATCTTCCAGCAGTGACGTCACGGTGCGGTAAGCCTAGCGCCATTCTCTCCGCTTTACAAGCAAAATCAATGGGAACTACTAGACACATCTGCAATCAACAACAATTATTGAAGATTTCCAGTGGACTTCACCACTGAAATTAACCAGAGCTATAGTGAAACTGACAATGCCCACGTGCATGGCAGCTGGATGCTGGAATACATCGGGTAAAAGTTGAAAAAGTTATTTCACCTTTCCGATTAATGATCCTCCACGGAGAGAGGCAAAGTCTAACAACAACAGCATCGTAAATGAAAGTGTTCCCATAGCATAGCATGAGAATTTTATACATGCAGTGGTGGCGGCACACCCTGTTGTGTCACCATCTTTGAAATTGGTACATTGAAGGGAAAAAAAACTTCTAGCTTTATGCATGTGACCTGTATTTGTCACGATCTGCTCTGATAACTGGTCTTAATTGCTCATTTCACTCACCTGCCTAGTTCTGCCCAGTTGCTAATCATCCCTGATCTCATCCACCTATAGGTTTTGCTTTATATTCAGTCCAGCCCAGCTATCCAGGGCAGATCAGTGTTTGATTTTTGTTTCCTGTTTGCCATCTGTTAGGGTCCTGTCTGTCACTTTTAGATTTATTTCCAAGGTTCATGTTCCAGTGAGTTTATTTCCAAGCGCGTGTCCTCAGGCGAGTTATTCTGTAACCAGTGGTGAGAGCGTTTCAGCGTTTCCCTATGGGTTCTGTTGTTTCTGATTCTGTTCCCTCTCACTCACTGGCCCTGTCTGTCTCTGCCTGCTCTGTTCACCTGAAACACAGTTGGACTGCTGCCGGATTCTTCCTCCCAGGTGTGTTTCTATCTTAGCTGGATGTTAGATGCACAGGACTCTGAACCTGCCTTCACGCTCCGATGGATTCCTGGAACCCAAATCTATCTGTTCCTGTGTGGTTTGGAACCCCTGAGCGAACTCCTTGATTCCAATACAACTGCAGTCTGATCTGAATCCCTGACCTGGATGGGAGTCCAGCCTGCTCACTGGGGTTGCTGCATCGGACACTGCATAGCTCAGAGCCGCCTCTGGTTGGCAGCGCATCAGCTGATCTTGCCTATGATTCAGAGGATGGACTGAACTGTTAAACCAGGTAAGTGACTCACTCTGATAATCATCTCCTGTTCAGATGATTGTGGTCACTTACCTGTGTTTCTCCCTAAACCAGTGTGTCAGTGATCGGGCGGTGCCCCACCCCCTTCCTGCAGCAGCCGCGAGCCGCAGCTCCACAGCAGCGTGCTTCTGCTCAGTTATGTTTGTTTTAATAAACATTATGAACTTTCCTACTGGCTGTCAAACCTTGAAAACTGGGTTTATCTGTCTTGGTCTATGACATTATTTGAAGATCTGTTGTGGGTGAGGGTGGATTATAAAACAAGGACAGATGACTGTAGATTGTTCTAGTTGCTATTTTCTGTAGAAATTGAGGATCCATGTTCTTTCCCCAAAGACAAAGAAGAGGAAGCAACCAAAAAGAAAAATAGAAGTAATATTCAGGAAAAATGGGAATACTCCTCAAAGTAGAGGGGGCGTGAGGGGGCGGGGCTTCAAAACAGTTGTGGAGTTTACAGGCTTTTAGCTGGAGAGTAAGGTAACTCAATCATCCATGCATCCATTTTCAGACACGCTTAATCCCAAGTGCTGGTGCCTATGTCCAGTCCATCGCAGGGCAACACAAAGACAAACACAACAACCATTCACGAACACACTCAATTCAATTCAGTTTATTTCTATAGCGCCAATTCACAACCTGTCATCGCAAGGCACTTTACAGTTCACCAGATCATACAGTCAAATTGATTCAAAGTTTCTATCTAAGGAAAACCAGTTGATTGCATCGACTCTTCAGCAATCCCTCACACTAAGCATGCTTGTAGCGACAGTGGAGAGGAAAAACTCCCTTTTAGCAGGAAGAAACCTCCAGCAGAACCAGGCAAACCTAAGTCCCACCTAAGGGGACTTTAGAGAATCCAATTAACATAAAAATCATGGTTTTGGACTGTTGGAGGAAGCCAGAGTACCCGGAGAAAACCGACGCATGCTCAGGGAGAACATGCAAACTCCATGCAAGACAGCAGTTTTTACATTTATCAAAAGCACTCTTCTCTGTTCTTCCATTTTTATATAATTAAAATAAGATTCTTCCTGATCAAAATTACACTCCTAGACTCAATGTTAATATATTTTCTAAATTGCATTTTTGTGACAGAAACTAAATTTTAGAAAGTAAAAGAACAAAATTATACTATAAAGATTTAAGTTTTATATATATGGAAATGTTTACACATTTTAAGTGACCATTCTGACATTTATCAGCTTGACTGAAAATGTATTTATGATATCTGAAACATCTTTTTCATAGGTAAAATAATACAAATGCTGACCCAATTAATTGGAATATGGAGATCTGGAATTAATTTGTAGACATCCAGAAGGTTTATTCTAGAAATGGAGAATGAAATTTTCTTTAATATGGTCTTGACAAAGAATTTTTTTTTTTTTTAGAAACAGGAATACACATTCAGTAAAACTAGCACATATCAAAACAGCATGCCATAGACTGCTGTGACTGTGAAAATATTACAGGATTATTTCTTGGAGGTTAGCGGATCACTGTATTTTTTAAGGGTGAAATCTTCTGATAGCAGGTGAAAATGAAGTCTAAAAACGTTCTAATACTTATACAGAACCTGTGCATCATCTTATGGGTTCGTCCTCATGTTGATTCATTCTTCTTTGACACAGTAAATACTTAGAGGCTGTTTGCAGCCACGCTACGGATGTTATCATCCTAATAATTGGTTGTTATCAGTGGCTATCATTCCCATAGAATGTAAAGTAAGTAATATAGTAGTAGTATAATGTAAGTAATTAATTTTCCCCACTGGAATTAATGAATCTATTTATGTGTTATCTGAAAATAATTTCAGTAGTTCTAAATGTACTGTTAATATAACCAAATTAAAATAAAGTGATCCACATTTCGCTCATATTAAACAAACCAAAAACAAGCAATTTAATGCCGTGTCAACTGAGTTGTAGAATCTTTTCCCTATAAATATTTAATTGCGTAATGTTTGTTTTTAAAACCTAATGTGTCTAAAGTACGTGGTGAATGATTTTTATGCACAAATATCTGAGTAAGTCAGGAAATGAAACAACTTGATTGCCTGTAAGGAGAGCGGAGACAGAGGACACTCCGACTTTACTGAAGAAATCCGGCTCCTGACCAGTTTAGCTCTGAGGAGAATGTTACAGCGCTGACTGAAACAGAGGTTGAATCAACTCTATCTGTGAAATGGAAAAGTCAGTTTCCCTGTTTTCAGGTTTAGAAAAAGAAAGACTTTTCGGTAAACCTGCTTTGTGAAACTAACCCCTGGTTGGTTATTGTTACAGAGAATATGAGGTTATTGGGGCTGGTCAAAAGGGAATGAGAAAAATAGATTTTACTTTAGCTTCTGAGATTTAGGTTTCAGTAATTAATGGCCTCGCCCTTGTATTTACATTTGGAATTTAAGGTATTGGGTAGCCTGATTTTTGAGTTAAGCATTTACTATTTCAGGTTTTCATTTTAATTAAACTATTCTAGTAGCAAGTTGTCTGGAATTGTTGATGTTACTGCAATTATTTGATTTGATAATCTGAAGAGCAAGCTTTAAATTGGCACTGGTAAACCTGGAATTTAAAGAACCCAAATACACACCCTACCATCAGCTTTAAGTTCTTGTCCCAGGGAATAACAGAGCGGTGGGGTCCCACAGACAGGATTTCACGGTGCAGACAATTGACAGGGGGGTGTGGTTTGGGGTCGGGCAGGTTTCATCCCTGCTACTTGCAGATGACATGGTTCTGCTCCCTCCTGCCGAGACCTACAGCATGCACAGAGGTGGTTTGAAACAGAGTGTAAATCAGACATCATGAGAATCATCATGGAAAAGGTGGTTTGTCCACAGTGTGCGAAATACCTGTCAATATTTGGGGGGGTCCCCATTTCCCGATTGTTGCGCAATACCGATCTAAATTTTCTCAATATGCAGTAGGCCTATAACATTTCAAAGTCAGCTTTAATGTCAATTCTTCAGATTCACCAGACATATGAGGACTTTAGAGGACGTTTCTCATTCACCAACAATGAAACAGATAAAGTGCACAGACTGTCTGTCTGTCTGTCTCTCTCTCTCTGTCTGTCTCTCACTTTCATGCACGCACATGTCCTGCTATAATCCAGTTTCTGACGAATGGAAATGGGTCGAATTTGTCCAGAGGAGGTCCCTTTAGGTCCCCGCTAATTTGCATACGCGAACAGGATTGGCTGGCTCCACTTGGAAAAAAACAGAGCATATTTGTGAATAAATGTTTTGAATTTTAATACTGGACATGTTGAGCTTAAAAACATTTTAGTGACCATTAGTGACAAAAAATATTTTATTTTTCATTTTTTTGACACAATTTAAGACCCCCTTTAAATTTTGCTTTTGAGGCTTTTTTTTGAGGTCGAGCCCCCACGGACCCCCTCCGTATTTCGCACTCTGTTTGTCCACTTCAGGTTGGAAGAGAGTTCCGGCCTCCAGTGGAGGAGTTCCAGTATGTTGGGGTCCTGTTCACAAGCTGGAGAATAGAGATGGAGCAGGTAATCGCACTCGCTGAAGCGGAAGATGAAGAATACGACAAAAAAAGAGGAAAATCAGAATAAATTTTTCTGCCACTACTTTACTTTGTATATAATGGCCCCAGGTAAGCTGTATCTTAGTAAAGAATAGTAAAATCCTAAATAGTCCTGAACTAAGTACTCACTCAGAGTAGTTCAGACATCACAATTTGTTTATAAATCTGAACTGTCAAAGAAATAATAAAAATAGATCATCTGTTTTACAAATTGTTTTGAAAAATACGAAAGCATAGACAGCAGCTTTTGTGGACTAAAAAAACCAAAATACCTTCTGACGTCTTCGTCTATCCGGTTCCCTTCATTGTCTCCTGCTTTCATTAGCTTTTACAGTGAAATAAAAACAAAGGGATAGGGCGGCTTTTTACACCTTGATGGCTGCTGACTTTGTTATGAGATCTGTAATAAAGGAAAGTAATATGCTTTAAAGATTAAAGGCGACTTTAATTGTCGCCACCATGAGAAACGCGCTTCCTGAGGATGTAATTGAATATACCGATTGCACTGGGGGAATTAAAATAGGTCATTTTATGTGTTGCTTTATTTTTGATTGAATCAGCTCTTAAGTGTTTGAGACAGTGAAATTACCACTTCTTTAGATGCATCGATGAATGTTCACTGCCTAACAACTGAAAAATGACAGAACAGAGGAGAGGAAAATGTTGGGGGGGAAACGAGACGAATGAAGGTAAGAGAGAGATGGTGTTGGAGGAGGGGAGAAGATGACAGAGACAAATGCCTCTGCATTGACAGCTGTCCTCCATTTTCTCACAGACAGACATACAAATGAGGACCACAAATCAAACAAATCCCTCCAAGATTAATCCTGGGCCTAGAAAGGGATGCTGGCAGGAATTGGCAGGGCTGTGGACTGATGCAAGGGGATGGATCTTTCGACTTTGATAAACTGTATCAATACCAACCACTTTAGGATCAGCTAAATGATTCAAGATTTGCTCATAGGAGGATTGAATGGGTATTTGCTGTTAAAAAAGCCTATATCACTGCCTGACCAATAAATATAGGTCAAAGAAACTACTTTTTGCAGTAACAAGGAAAGTGTGCTGGAGTTTGTGAAATTTTTACATTTTTGATAGGGAGAGAGAGAGAATTAATCCCATGAAGGACAATTCATTCCAGCCACACATACATAGAAAAACAGAAAAGCAAATAAGTATGTGCTACAATCTTTCACACACAATGGTCAGAAATACAAACCAAAACACCTGATTCAAGTTAAGGAACATTATTGCGGAAGGTCTAAAATATTTAAAATAACTATTACAGGTGCTGGTCATAAAATTAGAATATCATGAAAAAGTAGATTGATTTCAGTAATTCCATTTAAAAAGTGAAACTTGTATATTATATTCATACATTACATACAAACTCATATATTTCAGATGTTTATTTTGTTTAATTTTGATGATTACAAATGACAACAAATGAAAATCTCAAATTCATCATATCAGAAAATTAGAATATTACTGAAGACCAATAAAAACAAAGGATTTATAGAAATGTTGGCCAACTGAAAAGTATGAACATGAAAAGTATGAGCATGTACAGCACTCAGTATTTAGTTGGGCCTCCTTTGGCCTGTATTACTGCAGCAATGCGGCGTGGCATGGAGTCGATCAGTCTGTGGCACTGCTCAGGTGTTATGATAGCCCAGGTTGCTCTAATAGTGGCTTTTAGCTCTTCTGAATTGTTGGGTCTGGTGTATTGCATCTTCTTCTTCACAATACCCCATAGATTTTCTATGGGGTTAAGGTCAGGAGAGTTTGCTGGCCAATTAAGAACAGGGATACCATGGTCCTTCAACCAGGTACTGGTAGCTTTGGCACTGTGTGCAGGTGCCAAGTCCTGTTGGAAAATGAAATCTGCATCTCCAAAAAGTTGGTCAGCTGCAGGAAGCATGAAGTGCTCTAAAACTTCCTGGTATGTGGCTGCGTTGACCCTGGACCTCAGAAAACACAATGGACCAACACCAGCAGATGACATGGCACCCCAAACCATCACTGACTGTGGAAACTTTACACTGGACTTCAAGCAACGTGGATGAAGTGCCTCTCTTCTTTTCCTCCAGACTCTGGGACCTTGATTTCCAAAGGAAATGCAAAATTTACTTTCATCAGAGAACATGACTTTGGACCACTCACCAGCAGTCCAGTCCTGTTTCTCTTTAGCCCAGGCAAGACGCTTCTGACGCTGTCTGTGGTTCAAGAGTGGCTTGACACAAGGAATGCGACAGCAGAAACCCATGTCTTTCATACGTCTGTGTGTGGTGGTTCTTGAAGCACTCACTCCAGCTGCAGTCCACTCTTTGTGAATCTCCCCCACATTTTTGAATGGGTTTTGTTTCACAATCCTCTCCAGGGTGCGGTTATCTCTCTTGCTTGTACACTTTTTTCGACCACATCTTTTCCTTCCCTTCGCCTCTCTATTAATGTGCTTGGACACTGAGCTCTGTGAACAGCCAGCCTCTTTAGCGATGACCTTTTGTGTCTTGCCCTCCTTGTGCAAGGTGTCGATGGTCGTCTTTTGGACAACTGTCAAGTCAGCAGTCTTCCCCATGATTGTGTAGCCTATAGAACTAGACTGAAAGACCATTTAAAGGCTTTTGCAGGTGGTTTGAGTTAATTAGCTGATTAGAGTGTGGCACCAGGGGCCATCAATTTTGAACCTTTTCACAATATTCTAATTTTCTGATATGATGAATTTGAGATTTTCATTTGTTGTCATTTGTAATCATCAAAATTAAACAAAATAAACATCTGAAATATATGAGTTTGTATGTAATGTATGAATATAATATACAAGTTTCACTTTTTAAATGGAATTACTGAAATCAATCTACTTTTTCATGATATTCTAATTTTATGACCAGCACCTGTAGATTTGATATGTAATAATGCCAACCTGAGGTAATTAAACTAAAACATGTGATAAGATATGCGTCTGATTCAAGTCTATGATCTGAAGCCCCTGTCACACCTTGACGATTTAGACCAGCGTATGCCTAACATACGAAAAATCTGGCAAAAACGCTGGGATATGTTGGATAAGTTATGGATACGCTGAAGCTTGTTGAAACAGTCTGGTACACGTCGACATACAGAAAGTAGTATGTCGACGTAGTATGTCGAGTATGCCAGCGTATGCTCATACGTGAGGCATAAGTTACAGGTTCGTTATCTGATCGTTGACGTATATTCAGTGTACGATACTCTTAAGTCGTGGCGTCTAGCTTATCCAGAAATTATGAATAACTTGTGCATAACTTATTCATAACTTATCAAGAACTCATGTCCAATGCTTATCAGCGTATCTGACATGAACGTGTTTCTGACTTCCAGCTACTGTATAATGGCGTATTGGCAGCAATTTGGTATAAAGGGGGTTCACAGGACGAAACCATCAGTTCTCCTCCACACTTCATCCCCATCATAGGGTGAGCCAGAAGGTGAGGGTGATGGATCCTTCCTGCGTTCACGCCCACCACCAAAAAACTTCCCAGCAGACATGATGCTGAATCTGCTGGGACTGAAAATCTTCTTTTTCTTTATTTTATTTATTTTTTTTTTTTGGCAGGCAGTAAACAGGTATTTTAATACCTTGATCAAAGAGTATGAGGGATTGTATTTGAGTCAATGAGTCGATGCAATCAACTGGATAAAAAACTTTGAATCAATTTGACTGGATGATCTGGTTGAACTGGAAAGTGTCTTGAGATGACATGTGTTGTGAATTGGCGCTATAGAAATAAACTGAATTGAATTGAAAGACATCTTTTTTTGCAGGCCGGGCACCTCCAGGCGCTTTGCTGCCCCCGTCAGGCCACTGGCTTGTGAAACTTAATGGGCATTACGCGGTTGTGCATTATGCATAAGTTAGGCTGTCGTTGGACATAAGTTCTGAACTAATTATGAATACTCTATGTATTATCCCAACAAATACATAGACAGTTCAGTGTGTGCTAGCGTTTTAGAAGATTCTGGGACGTCAGGCAAACCCTGGGTAGATTGTCAAGGTGTAATAGGGCCTTAAGCTCTTTGACAAACAGCTCTTTGATTAACGTGAAGTACACTTTAACAATATAGCTCGTATTTCCAAGAAAGTTAAATGAAATGGATTTTGTTTCCAAGTTTGAAGACGTTTCGCTTCCCATCCAGGAAGCTTTTTCGTTTAAAAATCTCATGAATAGAGTTGAATTCAAGGCTTTATAGTGGACCCAGGCAAAGCCTTGTTTTGGCTTAGAAAACATGCAAATGGAACCAGACAAGTGGGTCCGCCCCTTTGGAATGGGTGTCGTTTCAGCTTCCTGGATGGGACGCGAAACTCAGAAACAAAGTCCAGTGGATTGTTTTTTAACTTCTTTGGAATGACTTTAACCTGGATGACTGAGAATCTTCACCATCATTTAGCATTTATTCCTAAATAGTTAGAGCAATGGGAACCTGCAGCCATGTCTCGGTGAAACATCAAATATTGCATTTTCCTGATGAGAGACTTCCTTAGTGCTTTAAATTAATTCAGCCCAATCAGCAAATACCTCATGTTGCCATGATGATAAACAGTAGTGGTGATATAAACTTCCTTTTTCCCTTCCTCCTCTTTGCTAATGCTTTGTATCCCATTGAACCAAATCAATTATTCATCAAGAAGGAAAGAAGAACCTGCTGCTTAGAAGAAATTAGGAGGATTACTCAGACATGTATTAATCAAGATGCAATCTTTGGTATGCTTTTGATAAAGGTGAAGAATTATAACAAAGTAAAAGCATAAAACTTGATTTAGCATGATGAGTAGTAGCTACTGTTACTGCCTCTTGGGTTTGAGAGTTTGTCTATGAAAAGCTGCATGTTACATATAAATATGTATACACGTGAAAAAAAACCTATAGCCACTGATTTAAAACTTGTTACACTTAAATCAGGGGTCCTGAATCCCAGGGGGTCACTGTTTGGGGTGGTACAAAATGCTTTTCAAAGCCATTGAGATCTGAAAAAGGTAGTGACACTTTGTCGGCAAGGCACTGAAGGGGGTAAGACTGCATGACTGTGGGATTGTCTGGTGCTATTTACCTGGAGAGAGAGGGGGTTGCAGTAGTACTGCACAATTTGATGAAAATGTGGGACTGCGATTATTGTGGACTATATTAAGATTTGAGATTGCGTTTACAATATTATAAATGAATTGTTTAATGATTCTGTGTGCTTTAAATTAAAAAATAAAGAAAGAAAGAGCAAACAGTAGATAAGGGGTGTAGGATATAATAATTAACTTATATCCAGATGGAGTCTATGGCCAAAACAGTTGAATATTTGCCACTCATTAAGCTCTATGGCCTTTATGACGTTGCTAGCATTGTCTGTTGTTATGGTAACCTGATGTTCCTCACACAGTCCCACGCTGCCAAAGCCTGTTTAGCCTCTTTCCCACTAAAAACATTGCATTAAAGCAGGTTTTTCAAACATGGCTTAGCCTGCTAAGAGTTAGCATTCGGCTCCCTTCCAACTGGCAAAAAAAGTTGGGTCTAAATCGTCGCTAGAAGGCTGCTGCTCTGACCCAAGGTGATTTTAACATTGGTCGCTTGCAGAGTAGTTTGACCCAGGTAGATGCATGTTATTGGGCTGTTCCCACTGCCTCTAAAAGCCGATTCACTCTTTTTTTAGTTTTTGCTACAAACTGAGCTAGTTCCACCGTGGCATCCATGTTTGCTCCTCTTCTCTACTGAAAGGGTAGACAATTGACTATACCTGCAATTGCACGTCATGACATACCAACAACAAACCAATATGGCAGCGCCCGTAACATTCAGGAAGTTTGCGGAGAGTTAGGTGAAGAAGGCAGCCTTTGGTAAATTTACTTGACAGATTATGCTTTTCGGAAGTGGATACAACAAACGATAATCTAATCACGGCTTACAGATGCGGGAAACAACGACAGACGTTGAGGTTCATCACACTGCTAATCAGAAAAATCACTGGTTATCGTGTGGTATGGTAGGGAACAGGGGCGTGCATACATAGACACTAGGTGGTGCTAAAGCACTAGGAAGTTTGCCCTTTATCAAAGAAAATGCCCTTTTGAAACTCGTTTTTTTTATTATTAATATTATTAAGATTTTACTGAGGTCCGTTTTGAAATGATCTTTTGAAAACCTGAGCCATTAAAAACGACTGAAACAATGACCCGAAATGAGCCACCTCCTCACGCACACCCAACCAGCCTATCTCTCTTCCTTTGAACTCGCGCGGTCGCCTGGCATGCCAGATGCGCAGCATCATAGCAGTTCAGTAAGCATCTTCAGATAGCAGGAACGGTCGCTGACAGGCTGCTTCTCCTGTGCCCCATTAGCCAGGTAATATACAGATCAATGAAATCATTTTGTTGTGCATTAAAATGTCTCATTCAGCAGCACCAAACAAGCATTTTGCCGACTGGTCACCTGATAAACTAGTTGTCTCCTTGTAAGATGCTATTTAACTTTTTATATTTTATATCCATATTTTTATCTTAAAGGCACACTATGCAACATTTTCAGTAAATTAATGTGTTCCATAACGTTTTGGATGATTAAATGAGTCATTTCAGGTTGAACAAAGGTATTCTCGGCCGCCCTGGTGGTCTGTGGGGGAAATACCGCACTTGCAATTGCAGGAGCACCGACCCGCACCCACAGGCTCAGAAGTCTCGCGAGAATCGGTCTTGCTTTACGGCGAGAACTGCTACACGCCCCCAGTTAAAAGCATGCTCGTTGCTAGCACAGTGGCGATCTTTGTGCAGCGTTGCTTTCACACCGGACGCAGCAAAAGCAGCAAAATCGCGTCTGCTGCTTCATTTTTACTGCTTGTACCAGTTAGTTCTGACGCGCGGCTGAAGCAGCTTTGCTGCTCTGGCTGCGCGGTGCAAAAGTGTGTCTGACGCGCGTTGGGCGGAGCTTCACTATCCTTTCTCTGCCTTGCAGCTATATTTGCTGTGATCAGTGGGAATAAAGTAGTTTTAATATGTTTTTAAGTGAGAAAATACACCTGAAAACGTAATCAGTGCAGTCAGTTCATTCAGATTATCATCCTGCCTTCCAATATTTTTTCTGTCGGAGCCGCTCAGTCCCCCACATACCAGCGGTGCGCCGACAGTAGGAATCCCTTCATCAGCAGCCTCTGGCCGGGTCGCCTCCTCGCGGTTCACCGTGGCAGCTGGTAGGTGTTTTTCATCTAAATAATCCAAACTGCAGGCAGCAGGATAATAAAAGCGAACGTAGCATTAAACGCGCCCGACGCGCGGCTTCAGCTGCTCAGACGTGCTGCGCCTGCTGCTCAAAACGCGCCGCGGGACCTTTTGCTGCGCCTTGACGCGCGTCAACCATTGACTTTGCATGTAAACTCGCTGCTTCTGTCACGCCTGCTGCGTCCAATGTGTGCATTCGTTGCGTTCGTCTGTCTGCTAAGCTCAAAACAACCGCGCCTGGCTTGACTGAGAAACCAGGAGAACAGCTGTGCATATTTACGACAGTGCACTTTTACTTTCGCCCTCTGGGGGGAGCCTCGGTGGAAAATCTACACCGGTTGCATAGTGTACCTTTAAGTGTATATATTAGTCTTTTTTATTGCATGACGTATACCCACAGTTTTTAGATATTTTGATAATTCTATTTACATATTATATGTTTCATGTTGCACGATTGTACCACAAAAAAATTCCTAGTTTGTGAACTCCTTCACTAACAATGGCAATAAACCTGATTCTGATTCTGAAAGATTTACACTGTAGCCCAAGTCAATGACAGATAACGTGAGGACGACCACATAGGCTACAAATAATTTCGGTAGAGTTTGCAATTGCAAATCTACGGAAGAGGATTAGGGCTACTGAAAAAAAAAATAAGTTAACTGATTTTTAAATTTTATTTCAGTTTAGTATGGGAAAAAAGTCAGAATTCTGATAATAAAACAGTGCCCTCCCCCCCTCCTGAGCACCTGCCCCCCAAAATGTCTGTGCACGCCTCTGGTAGGGAAGCTAGTATTTTTATGAAATTCTGAAATTTCATGATTACAGAGGCTGACTGTAAGTTGATGACATAGTCTGCTTATGTGCTTTTTGTTATCTGAGAACTGAACCGCGCTAAGCCCTATCAATGAACTTTTACCATATTAGTGTGGTTCAGTTTTGTTAACCATCGCCCGATCTCCCAGGGCAAGTAGTTTTATCAAAATTTATCACTCAAAATTTCTTTAAAATCACCGACATTCGATGAAAACGACCCAGATGCGTTGCCGGCGCCACTTTTGTGGTTTTGTACACATTCTCGCGTGATTTGAAAAAGGCGCGTGATTTGAAAAGGACGGGTGATTTTCCGCCAGATGGCGTGATTTTTGTCCACCTAGCGGTAATTTTGATGTAGTTACCAAACGACAAACGGCTGCATTTATTTTGTCAGGGAAAACTAATCCTGAGTCAGTTAAAAGTCAGGGAATTCTGAAATGATGTAAGACTGTGGAAACCCTGTATAAAATAACTATGTATAATGATTCTCTTGAAAATTCAGATTATCTTAATAGTATTACCTTGTATAAACATACCTTGACTCTAAAATAAAAGTTATTCATTTGTGACATTGACTTCTGTCTTGTGATTTATCTTAAGTATTTAACCTGTCTAAAAAATGTTTCGATAATTTAAAATTACAATTTATATTTTTCCAA
The DNA here is from genome assembly GCF_016077235.1 of Cyprinodon tularosa. NCBI lineage: Eukaryota > Metazoa > Chordata > Actinopteri > Cyprinodontiformes > Cyprinodontidae > Cyprinodon > Cyprinodon tularosa. The sequence goes on from NW_024039540.1 coordinate 739,764, forward strand.
CCACACAACAGTTTAAAGCAAAGTTTAGTTTGAAAAGAATGTGCAAGAAGGATTGAAAAGCATGTTAACACGGTAATGTAGGCTTGAGTTCATTATCTGACGCATGCATATACACACCAGGAACCTGTAAACCTAAAAAATACTGAATTACAAAAAACATTTAAAAACAAACATGTTTCATTGATAAATATACAAAAATGAATATTAGGAACTATATTTATCAAACATTATACTGGGCAAGTAAAAATTGTTTCTGGGCAAATGAAATGTGAAAGTCACTTGCCCAAAGGGCAAGTGGTAAAAATCCTTAACGTCAACCGCTGACAGCTATATCTTTTACCATGCTCAGACCGATCTCGGTCACGGTTTCAAAACGGTAAATGGGGCTAAAGACTATGCTAATCAGCTGTGTGGATGCAGGTGTAGACAGGAGAATAAAGAAGGGAGCTAGGAGAAGGAGACTGACACATGAGCGCAAAAGAGGGTAAACAAGAAATACATAAAAACTCAAATACAACCAAAAACAACTAGAACTAAACCATGACGGAAAGCGGGACATTGCTAGCCTGACATAGTCCTTCTCAATTCTAGTCAGAATATGAGTCTGATACTGCTCCATAGAGCTGTGATTATGGGGCGTGTTTCGAACGAACCAGGAAAAAAAATGCCTCTGCACTCAATTGGATAGACCTACAACCAATTCAATTCAATTCAGTTTATTTATATAGCGCCAAATTCACAACACACGTCATCTCAAGGCACTTTACAGTTCAACCAGATCAAATTGATACAAAGTTTTCTATCCAAGGAAAACCAGTTGATTGCACTGACTCATTGACTCAAATACAATCCCCCACACTAAGCATGCTTGTAGCGACAGTGGAGAGGAAAAACTCCCTTTTAACAGGAAGAAACCTCCAGCAGAACCAGGCTCAGTGTGAGCGGCCATCTGCCGAGGCCGACTGGGGTTCAAGGAGACAGAAGCAGAGATACAAAAAGCAGCTGTAAAAGGCGGCCCCGTCCAGGAAACACACAGCCAGGCAGACGAGCTCCAAGGCAGCTCCCATGCCAGAGGACGAAGAAAGCACATCCACTCAGTCACGGTCAGAGAAACAGGACCACACTGGAAAACAGGCCGATCTCCAACATCTATAAACAAGGGTGTTGATAGAAGCAGCACAGCTGATGTTTCTTTCCAGGATGACGTCACAGCCAAACAGGAACAGACGAGGCAAAGCTACTCTGAGGAAAAGCAGAGAGAGCAGAAGGTTAGAGATTGAACTAACAGATTCTGCAGAATAGGAGAACAGAGAGAGAATGAAGCAGAATGATGAAATGGGGGTCCCTATGTCCTCCAAAAGTCTAAGCCTATAGCAGCATAACTATAGAGATAGCTCAGGATAACCTGATAACCAATAAGAGCAATGGAGTGTGTGATGTATGTTAAGTGACGCATAGTTGTTGTCAACAAAAATCAAAGCGTGCAGTTGCACGCCTAGAATAAGAAGATGAGCCTTGATCGCGTTTCTCTGTTCCTCTTTTAAAATTAATTTGCTGTCGATATCTTCTAGAACAGACCTAATAGCAGAATCTACACACCTCAACTCTCCAGCGGCAGCCTGCGAATTGAGACGCAGCCATTGTTGTTGTCACCCAAGCGCGCTTTGGTCACGTGGTTGATTACGTTACTGTTGATCATCTGTCCATCATCGTATAAAGCCCACCCTGACAATTTGATTGGCCCGCCAGATATTGTGTGAGCATTCTCGCGCTACTTTTGAGCAATGCCAGACCGAACTTCCCGACCTCAAACGTTGTGGGCGGGACTAAGTTCGGAATGGCACCCAGGCTAGGACATTGGGGCCAAACTGATTCACTTTTGGGGGACAGTGAACTACTAAAATGTTCTGCTCCTCTCTGGGGGATCAGTAAGTCTGAGGATAAATTGAAAATATAATTTCATCAGAAGACTTTTAGTAGATTATAACATATTTATATATAGTTTTTATATTTTGAGCTAATGAAGTTTATTTTTCCAGTCTGCAACTCTTCATCTTGTAGACAAGGTTTGCTCTCTGTAACTGTAGATGAGGGCCGGAGCTGAACTCCAGAAGAAGCCTCATTATGAGACACTTATAGATTACCCAGGGTGTGACGCTGGGGGATAGCGGGTGGGTGTGAGGGTTTGTCTGAGAAAAGGCAGAGAAACAATGAGACTAAATCCTGCTGTGTCTCCCCTCTCCCCTCCCTCCACCTTTCCTCCAGCTCTTCTCTCCCTCTCAAATGGATAATTCTGGTGATACTTGTGACAGGCCGTGGTTTAGATTTTGATTTATGTTCTTCCAAAGCTAAAATCAAAGAATCCATCTAGTGCTATTTTATGGCAGTTGGGATGATGAATGGGCCAGTCTCCGGGCCAAAGCAAGCTGCTGTGTCTTTGCCCCGGATTTTAATTGCTAAAGTAGCCAGTCATTGCTCAAGATTCAAGACGCAATAAGAGGGAGTGGGACAACGTGGTCCCTCCGTCTCTCTCCCTACTCCTTGTCCATAGACCTCCTCTCTCTGTGTCATTCCACACCTCGACCAGTCTGACTCATACAATCCCTTGTGTTTTTAGTAAATTGAGGCAATGCCTGCTTTGAAAGCAAATTTAATGTAGTTTACAAACCACTGTTAAATCATTCATATGGTAGCCATAGGGATCTGCTGGTACAAGTATAACTAATGGCTCATGTAATTTGCCCAACTTTGAAGTGTAAATTCCGCATTTATATTTAATGTAGGGGAATGCCATCCTTCAGCAGAAACAGCTTGATCCTATGGCTTTACATCTCCATAATTTTAATAAATGTTCTGTTTATGAAGGGGGGCGGGTTATGGTACCTTTTTTATGCAGACAACACTTTCTTGACTTTCATTTACAAAGATGAAAAATCCCACACAAATGAATACATCTTGTAAACGCATGCAAATAAAGTCAGACGTTTGCACAACCGTTAAAAGAGGGAAGCGGCCGCGGTCGTCCATCCCTCCCGATGTTCCAGTAGATGACGTCCCACTAAGGAGGGAAAGTTGGAAATAGTATCATTGCTTTTCAAACGCCACCAGAATCAATGATGCAAATTAGAAAAACAAGCAGGCAATAAATTCTTTCACATCTGCGGAGCCTGGTGAGTTTTTTTTTATAATTTTTAATAAAGCATAATTGTAGTTTGTACCACTGAATAATTTAATCACATGGAAATATGGAGCAGAGAGCGAGGGGAGGAGGGTATATACATACAAAAAAAAAAAAAATCCTGTGAAAATGTCTGTTCTGCATCCAGCTTTCATTTGTGTATTTGTTTGGCCACAATAGATTTATTAAAAATAAAATATAAATGTATAACTGTAATGCATGTAGTAAAAACTCTGTCAGAAAACAGCATTTGTAAAAAAAAAAACTATGTTTTGAGAATAAAGTCTTAACATTTTCTTCCTTAAAAGTGAGCTATATGTTTTGTTGATGGCATATCTTTGATGCTCATGAGGAGGTGATCTTCCCTGTCCCTTTGATTTAAATTTCAAATGTATTTTTTTATTTCCAAATCTTTATAAAAGGATCCCTGACAATTCTATTTATCCATGATCCCGGTGAGGATGAAATTTTTAACTTTATCTTTTTGTCAAAGAACCTCCAAATAGTTTAAAGGTTGTAATTATGACTGGGTTATTTTTGATACACATAAGCAGCATTTGAAGCTTTTACCTGCTGTGTGTCAATTACATCCTTTCTGCAATTCCCATCTCCTCCTGCACTCCCTGGATTCACAGTAACTCTGATGTTGGCCACGTGGGGATTGGCTCTGCCTGTCGCCAGTTAGTTCTACCCACTCATCTCTATTCACTGGATCGCTGATTGCCCAAAAAAGTGAAGCCACTGTCCGCCATGTTGGTACTCCCGCCTCCCACGGAGACGGGCGGTAAAAAGGCCTAGCATTTGGCTGCAAAAACCAGCAGTTTGCCGGCTGTTGGAAGATGTTTCACAGGTAATTTCACAGTCAGTGGATGAACTAACCAAGAAAATCCACATATATGCCAATGGATCCTATATACACTATATTGCCAAAAGTATTTGCTCACCCATCCAAATTATTGGAATCAGGTGTTCCAATCACTTCCATGGCCACAGGTGTATAAATTCAAGCACCTAGGCATGCAGACTGTTTTTACAAACATTTGTGAAAGAATGGGTCGCTCTCAGGAGCTCAGTGAATTCCAGCGTGGAACTGTGATAGGATGCCACCTGTGCAACAAATCCAGTCGTGAAATTTCCTCGCTCCTAAATATTCCACAGTCAACTGTCAGCTGTATTATAAGAAAATGGAAGTGTTTGGGAACGACAGCAACTCAGCCACGAAGTGGTAGGCCACGTAAACTGACGGAGCGGGGTCAGCGGATGCTGACGCGCATAGTGCGAAGAGGTCGCCAACTTTCTGCAGAGTCAATCACTACAGACCTCCAAACTTCATGTAGCTCAAGAACAGTGCGCAGAGAGCTTCATGGAATGGGTTTCCATGGGCGAGCAGCTGCATCCAAGCCATACATCACCAAGTGCAATGCAAAGCGTGGGATGCGGTGGTGTAAAGCACGCCGCCACTGGACTCTAGAGCAGTGTAGACGCGTTCTCTTGAGTGACGAATCGCGCTTCTCCATCTGGCAATCTGATGGACGGGTCTGGGTTTGGCGGTTGCCAGGAGAACGGTACTTGTCTGACTGCATTGTGCCAAGTGTAAAGTTTGGTGGAGGGGGGATTATGGTGTGGGGTTGTTTTTCAGGAGCTGGGCTTGGCCCCTTAGTTCCAGTGAAAGGAACTCTGAATGCTTCAGCATACCAAGACATTTTGGACAATTCCATGCTCCCAACTTTGTGGGAACAGTTTGGAGCTGGCCCCTTCCTCTTCCAACATGACTGTGCACCAGTGCACAAAGCAAGGTCCATAAAGACATGGATGACAGAGTCTGGTGTGGATGAACTTGACTGGCCTGCACAGAGTCCTGACCTCAACCCGATAGAACACCTTTGGGATGAATTAGAGCGGAGACTGAGAGCCAGGCCTTCTCGTCCAACATCAGTGTGCAACCTCACAAATGCGCTTCTGGAAGAATGGTCAAAAATTCCCATAAACACACTCCTAAACCTTGTGGACAGCCTTCCCAGAAGAGTTGAAGCTGTTCTAGCTGCAAAGGGTGGACCGACGTCATATTGAACCCTATGGATTAGGAACGGGATGTCACTTAAGCTCATATGTGAGTCAAGGCAGGTGAGCAAATACTTTTGGCAATATAGTGTATGTTAGTCTGGCTATCTCGGACTGACTCAAAAGTATTGACTGAGTTAATCGTTGACATTGTCTCTAACGTTAGAAAATAGAAAGTAAAGTAAATGGAAAGTAATTCACTGTGAAATGTCAATGTAGTAATTCCTTATTAAGTGGATGACGCAATCTCTTTGGTAGTGTTTCTCATTTAAAAAAAGTTTTGCGTTGAAATATATTTAGCATGTTATATTGACTGAAAAAAGCAACTCAAACATTTGACCAATACGTGTGTTTATTAGGTGTGGAACGGTTCACAAAATCCATGGTTCGGTTCGGTTCACGGTTTCGTGGTTGCGGTTTTCGGTTCGGATCAGTATATGTCGATTGTTAGGAAACTCTATTTTTTATAGTCAGGTTAAAACTGAAGGAAAAAAGCAGTCTGACATTTGATACATCATTGTGACAGTCTTAGGTTCTTTCTGCCGTCATCGTAGGTCAGTCTAAATGCAAAGTGGTCCCATACAGCAGACCTATAAAGTGCTGCTGGCGCGTCTTCCAACTCCCGTTCTTTCCCACTCGCCATACCCACACAGTTCTCCACAACAACTGATTTTTTTCCTGCTACACCCGGCTACGCTGCTTCGCTTCTTCTTCTTCTTGTTTACTACTGGTGGTTGGCTTTGGTCGCAGTACCGCCACCTTTTGCTCTGGAGTGTACACGCTTCGCCTATGAGAAAAAGGAACCGAACGCAACACACGCGAATCGAACCGAGACAGTCGAACCGAACGGTTCTGACGGTTTTCATAAACCGTTCCATCCCTAATATATAGATAGATAGATAGATAGATAGATAGATAGATAGATAGATAGATAGATAGATAGATAGATAGATAGATAGATAGATAGATAGATAGATAGATAGATAGATAGATAGATAGATAGATAGATAGATAGATAGATAAAGTTTGTCAATCACTACATATTGTATGTGTGTGTTCGTGTGTGCATACATATTTGTATGTATCGTTTTTTTCAAATTATTAGATGTAATTACCATAACAGTGTAATAAATACATGCATATTACATTTACATCATCAATTTAGCACTTTGGGCGCATCTGCTTTATTACGCTCCATTAACACATTAATTATATTGTGATGGATTTGTATAATATGTTATATTACATGATTCAGAGACTTCACTGACTTCATAATGACTATGCAATGTAATGTTTACTATTTTTTATTTTATTTTATCAAACAGCCAGTGTGTGTCAATGTGATGAATTCATATTTTAAAAGTCTTAAGTCCCCCTAAAATGAGAGAGAACATCATCGTTGTTTGATGCTGTAGCGCACGTGCATGGTTTACATTGAGACCAGTCTAAGAAGGGAGTACCAAGATGGCGGCCGGTGGCTTCAATTCAACTGCATACAATCTGCTAAACCCTGTTACCAGCCTGTCAGTCAGTGGTGTAGTCCAGGGTATACGCAGGTGTACAGCATATACCCACTTATTTTTCAATCAGCATTGTGTTAACAACTTCTACATCCCCCATGATTCGCAACATTAAACAGAATCTCCGAACGAAATTTCCAAAGTTTTCCTAGGACAGTGAAGCCATCCCCTGCACTACTCTGCTTCTAATTGGCTAGTACTCACAGCCTTTCCTGATTACATTGTTTAACTGTAGGCATGACGACTAGTGAGCCAATCAGAGGCAGAGGAGGGCGGCTCATGGTGAAGTTAGTAATGTTCTCATATTAAAAAATATTTAAAAGTTTACTTTAAATTATTTGCCTTTAGGATTAGCAAACAATCTGTGATATGAAGCGAGCTAATCAAACATCACTTTGATTTCCTAATTACAAATGTCCTTGTGAATTAACATTAACAATATTAGGAAGGAATCAACTCAATTGCTGCATTGTAGGTTTTTGAAAGCTTTTGGACAAAGAACATCGGTGTTTCGAGACGCCCGTGAAGGAAGCCACCATTGATATAATCCTTGATCTTCTGGTTTAATTTCCATGTTTTCTAAACCAAAACAAGGCTTTGTTTTTGGTCCACTCTATAAAGCCTGGAACTCGATGCTACTTCTCACATTTTGAATTGAAAAAGTTTCCTGGATGGGAAGCGAAACGTCTTCAAACTTTGAAACAAAGTCCAGCGGTTTGTTTTTTAAAACTTTTTTTGGAATCTTGTCTAATAATTGATCGGATGTTTATTGGTACAACATCCGACCAAAGTGTGTCATCATCATCATTGCATCCTTTTTAAATGAGAATTTAAAGCAGCTCTGTGCTACAAACAATGTAATCATGTGAGCACGGTGCAGCTGTGCACATGCACCTCTACTTCTTGACATGTATTGATATCACCTGCTCTAGCAGGACGCCACCACTGTCAGCAGATCCAACACCTGAAGCGCACCCACAGCTGAAGTGTGTGTAGATGCAGTGGAGAAGAGGAGGAGTAAGAGCCTCAGGTGAAACACAAGCCTTCTCGTAATTTATAACCATGACATGGGAGCCAAGTTTCTCTAAATGAGGCATTCAGATAGCCAAACCAGTCATTTATCCTGATGATTAATACAAATGATATTCGTAATAATAAATATTGCTGCCTCGCAGTGCGTAGAGCAGCAGCAGGAGAAAAGGGAGACAGAGCGTAGAGGGGGGAAGGCTTCACCATTTATTGTGTGGCAACCAGATAGGTGGACTGTTGAAAAGCAGCTTTTAAATGGAAAGATTTTAGAAGAGGATGATTTGGAGTTTAAGAATTAAACAGTTTACTAAGTGTTCTGCTGTAAAGTGTGAACATTTGTTTTTCCATTGCAGCATTAGAAACGGCAACAACCACAAAAGACACTTTGGACAATAACAGGCATAGAGCTGTTTAAATAAACGGCAGATATTATCTGTGGAAGTGAAAACGATCAACTTATTTATTTATTTTTTCCCAAAGTCAAAAAAATTTGATATTTTAAAGAACATAAAGTCAAAAAGGTTACATCTTCTGGAACCTGGTTTGTTGATCTTCTGTGGCAGCACTTCTAGTGGTTCCTATAATTTCTGAAAGTAGAATGGGAAGCAGATCTTTAAGCCATCAAGCTCCTCTCCTTTGGAACCAGAAAACTTTGAACCAATCTGACCGTATGATTTGGTTGAATTGTCCCTGTAAAATGCCTTGAGATGACTTGTTGTGAATCTGTGCTATATAAAGAAACTGAATTCATCCATCCATCTATCAGGGTCACGGTGGGGCTGGTGCCTGTCTCCAGTACTATATGGGTGAAAGGCGAGGTTCAACCTGGACAGGTGACCAGTCCATGGCAGGGCACTCACTAATTTAACTTCCAACATTTCATCTCATCTCAGGTCACTTTACAGAGACAATTCAACCAGATCATACAGTCAGATTAAAGATTATAAGTGTTCCATCTATGGAAAACCAGCTGATTGCATCGACTCAAATGCAATCCCTCACACTAAGCATGCTTGTAGCGATGGTGGAGAGGAAAAAATCCCTTATTACAGGAAGAAACCTCCAGCAGAAGCAGGTTCAGTGTGAGTGGCCATCTGCTGAGGCTGACTGGGGTTCAAGGAAACAGAAGCAGAGATAACCGAAACAGGACTGCAGTCTGGTATGTTGGGGTGATCAGCTCTCCATGATGCTCATTAGATGCCACTAGCCGCTAAACTTTCTGCTTCTGAATGCAGACAAAACAGATGTTATAGTCTTTGAACCAGAGTCTTTGAAAAAGAAGCTGATTAGCCAGTCACTTCATTTGGATGGGATTAAACTGATTTCAGATAATAAAGTAAAAAATCTTGGTATCATTATTTGATCAGGACCTGTCATTTAAATCCCATATCAAAGAGGTTTCTAGAATTTCCTTCTTTCATCTGAGGAATATTGCAAAATTTAGAAATATCCTGTCCCGGGGCGATGCTGAGAAACTAGTCCATGCATTTGTTACTTCAAGGCTGGACTATTGTAATTCTTTACTATCAGCACTTTGCTCTCAATCTGCAGGTTTACTAGTGGTTCCTAGAATTTCTAAAAGTAGAATGGGAGGCAGATCTTTTAGTTATCAGGCTCCTCTCCTGTGGAACCAACTACCAGTTTTAGTCCGTGAGGCAGACTTTTAAGGCTAGGCTTAAAACTTTCCTTTTTGATAAAGCTTATAGTTAGAGTGGCTCAGGTTATCCTGAGCTATCTCTATAGTTATGCTGCTATAGGCTTAGACTGCTGGAGGACATAGGGCCCCCCCCTTTCATCATTCTGCTTCATTCTGTCTCCATTCTCTCCCACTTTTTTTTCATAGTAGCTTCACCTTGTTTGCTCCTGTTTGGCTGTGACTAAGCTGTGATGCTGCCATCAACACCTTTGTGTATAGATCTTCAAGATCAGCCTGTTTTTCAGTGTAGTCCTGTTTCTCTGACTGTGACTGGCTGGATGTGCTCCCTTCATCCTCTGACATGGGAGCTGGCTCAGAGCTTGTCTGCCTGGCTGTGTGTTTCCTGGACGGGGCCGCCTTTTACAGCTGCTTTTTGTATCTCTGCTTCTGTCTCCTTGAACCCCAGTCGGGGCTCACACTGAGCCTGGTTCTGCTGGAGGTTCCTTCCTGTTAAAAGCGAATTTTTCCCCTCTACTGTCGCTACAAGCATTCTTAGTGTGAGGGATTGTATTTGAGGCAATGAGTCGATACGATCAACTGGTTTTCCTTAGATAAAAAAACTTTGAATAAATTTGACTGGATGATCTGGTGAACTGTAAAGCGTCTTGAGATGACGTGTGTTGTGAACTGGTGCAATAGAAATAAACTGAACTGAATTGGTGGAGCTGCAAGGAAAAGTCTTTGTTCAGACTTGGATAAGAACAGTTATTTATTATTATTTATTTAGTTATTTTCCACTAATTTATGTCTTGAGGTTTTTTCTACTGCTCGGCCTGTGTGACGTGAATCACCTCCACTTGCCTATTAGTGGTCACTAAAGTTCTCTTTAAACCTATTTCTAACCTTTTCAAAATTAGATTATGCTACTTTACTAAAAGACATCCTCCTTTTCAATTAGCATGTTTTCTAAGCCATGCAAATTGTTAGTCCACTCTATAAAGCCTGAAACTCAATGCTATTTCTGACATTTTGAATTGAAAAAGCTTCCTGAATGAGAAGCAAAACGTCGTGAAACTTGGAAAACAAAGTTGAGTGGATTGTTTTTTTTTTACTTTTTGGAAGAATCTGGTCTCCAACCTGCTTTAGAAAGATCACTGGCAGCCCAAAAAATAGCCATGCAAACAATGAGCACATCTGATTAATGAAGACGTTCAAAAGCCTCCAAAACCAGCCTGGTCAAACCAGGTCACATGACACATTGAAGTGCAGCTGCAGCAGCACTGAACCTGCTTCAGATGCTCTGCATACATCATCAAATAACTCAATAAACAAACTCCTCTGATCGAAGACTTGATGAAGTGTTATAAATAAAGTTAGCAATATATGGAGTCATGACATGTGGCAGATGTGTCTGTTCACAGCTCTGTGGATCGGCTTCATCTTCTCCCACACTCACACATTAAGCTGTTGTTAACATGAACTCAGACGCCCCCCCCCCCGCCTCGCCCCTCCTACTTTGTGGCTGTCTTTAAAATAGTCATTTGACATTTCAAACTAGGTTTCACATTGATGAACGCATGGAAGTTGATGAGGTGAAGAAAATAGAACTGCGCCTCTGGGAATCAAAATAAAGACGGAGATGAAGAAGAAAGGAGAAGACAGGGGGAGCCAGTGTGGGCTGATGTCAGCGGCTGATAAAGTTTATGCCTTCGTGTCATTTTGCTGAGAGTAAACAGGCGCCGCAGCCTAACATGACATCACTAAGTAGGTTAAGCGTAGTCCCGCATGGCCATCGATCACAACAGAATCTAGCATATTCCTGCCCCTACTAGGAGGAGAGGTAAAAGTTTTTCCACTGTAGCTGCGATGACATTTAATTTTTCATATCTCCTGCGTAGTCCTGGAATGAATTTTGGCAGACCTGATGCAATTTAACAGCTTGGCAGCTTAAAATTGGGCAATGAATCACTGGGATTCGATGGAAGCCAGGCTGCTGCATAATATTTTTCCTGTGTCAAGCGGCGGGTACGGTGAAGAGTAGATGTTGGACAGTGAACCCTCACCCAGTTCAGCTCCTGTTCCCATGAATCTCCCAGTAATTTACTACAGCTCTATCAGGCTCCCAGACCCCCCAGCATGCATCACAGGCCCATTAGTGTCATTCGCTCTGCAGGATGGATTCTTTTGCTGCGGCAGCAACAGGAAAACAACGATGCGTTGAAGTGAACACGTCCTGCGTGCATTTCAGGAAGTTTTATCATTTTTTAGAAAAGGGTTTGTTGATTTCCAACTTCTAGGCTTCAGTGAATGTTTGGAACATCAGGAGAAATTCTCTGAAAAATAACGAGTTTACAGGTTTTAAAGGAATCCATCAAATCTGGGATGTTTTTTACAAGGTTTCTGTAAATTTTGTAACCAAGTGTCAATACCCGGTTCGTGTTCTGTCAGATTAGCATACCCCATCAGGTCAGCATTACCATAGTCAATACATGTTTATCCCTTTAGTTTAACCCTTAAGTTTAACCCTTAAGTTTAACCCTTAAGTTTAAGCCTTTCGTTTTGTACAAAAAGTAAACTTTAAACTACCTCAAAGGGCATGTATCCCTTTAGTCATGTACAAAAAAACTATTTAATAACTTACTCTCTGGTGGGGTTTTTTGTAAAGCATATGCTGATCTGAATTTAAATTGTGTTTTTGTTTACATGACTAAAGGGATACACGCCCGTTGAGGTATTTTGAAGTCTATTTTTCATACAATGCAAATCTGCTGTTTTGTGTATGCATGTTGACTATAGGTATGCTGGTCTGACAACACTGAAAGCACGATCCATACCGTCAGCTCATTTGCGCACCAGATATGCATTCAGTTTGCCATAAATAATGTAATTATGGTACTAAAAGTAATTATTTATATCCTTAAATCACTACAGAATGTTAATAAACATCTGCAAAAAAGATTTTTCCGAGACAATTTGAAGAAATATAATAATTTTCTCCTTTAAACTGCCTGTCTGACGTCATCATCAATGAGGGAAAAACGCAATTTACATCTTTTTTTTTCAAACTAAAATTGAGGGCAACCTGAATGTATATCTGTTTGAGCAAATAAGCTGAAGGTAAGGATCGGGTAATGACACCGGGGGCGGCTTTAGGAAATTTGGGGCCCTAGGCAAAGACAGGCAGGGGGGCCTCTGAACTGAGAAGACAACACATAAAACAGACCCATAATACAGATAGAGAAATGTTAATAGAATAGAGATACAATATTTGTTCTAGTTTTGTCCCTCTCTTCTTGTCCCTTTTCTTGTTGTTTTCCTCTCTATGTTTTATACTCAGCTGACTTTCCATGCTGTCTCAAAAGGAATGAAAGATTTTTTCTACTTAGCTGATTGCTCCTTCCTGTGTTTCCAAAAAGGCGACGGCAAAAGTAAATAACCCAGTCCTTCTTTTCACTGTAGACAAGCCATGATCTGCTTATCTGTTCTCCATTTTTCATTTGGATGAAAGAATAGCTGCATGAATCATGACAGCAGACAAGATGGAGGAGAGCAGGAGGCGGGGTAACAGGGAGGGAGAAACAAAGACCAGGCGAATCAGCAGATTGGGAGCAGGTGTGAACAGAGGAGGCTAGAAGGGAGCTAGGGAAAAGGAGGCTGACACATGAGGGCAACAGAGGGCACAGAGGAAATACCTAAGAACTCAAATACAATCAAAACTAATAACCAGAATAACATAAAATGGAAATAAAAGAAATGAAAACTCAAAGATCAAACTTAAACGGAAATAATCTTTTATCCTGCACCACTCTAGATGTTCTGTGGCTGTATTTCTGTTTTAATCGCTGCTATTTTGACCTGCAGATGATGGACCCTTCCAAGTCTTTCTTTAAATTGCTCCACTGTTTTCTGAAGGTTGCGGTGAACTAAAACAGTCTGTCTTTACTTCATGTTTCATGTTTATACGAATGATTGTTATTGTCTGAGTCACAATGTTTCTGAAGTGTTGCTGCCACTGAATTTAATTCTGCCGTAAATAAAATATGGATTCATGAGATTGAAGAATCTTTGCATTCTGGTTTTATTTTCATTTGACATAAAGAACCCAAACTTTTTTCATAATTATGCTTTTAACTGACAACTTACTGACTTTCAAAACCTCCGTTGCTGAGATTTTTAGCTCACTTTGAAACTTGTATCTTTGATCATTTCGATCATTCCCGCTGTAAACATCCAAAGTGCAGCACTAAAAGGACTGAGCCTCATATGAAAGAGCATCAAAACAGATTTGTCTCAATAGCAGCTTGCTTACAGCACAGTAACAGGCGCCGTTTGGACTCCTGGTCCATCAGGGAGACCTCTGACCCTCACATAAAGAGCACGGCGTACAATTGCACACCACTACAAGCACCCGAGCAGGTCTTTTGAGCCCGTAAAAGGCTCTTTGTTCGCTGTTAAAAGGTGAAGAGGTGCGGGGTGCTTTCACTGTATCTGATTTTTGACAAAGAGCACGCTGGGTAGAAATCAATAAAGCGCCAGTGATGGGCCAATGGGTCCCACTGGTCCTGCTGCTCGGAGCTGAGCTGCACCCATAATCCTCCTCCTCTACCTCCATCACCCTAAAGACTTTCTCTTCCCTCACCCGCCTCTTGCTCACTGTCACTGCCTCCCAGAATGAAGCTACTCTCCCCTATAACCTCTGCTTTTCATCTGCTCCTTCCAACTCCTCACTGCCCCACTAGTCCAGATGAACCCAAACAAGCATAGCATGGACTGACAATGCTTTTGACACCAGGCGTTTATTAGCCGCACTGAGGGAGAGAAAGTAAAGGAATAAAAGATCAGAAGGAGAGAGATGTGGAGGCAGGATGGGAGAACTGCTCTTCTCCTCAGCGGCGAGCTGTTCTGGTGGAGCGTTGTGGCGTTTCTGTGATCAACACAGCGTATTCTGCGATAAGGCGACTCTGTTCAGTAACCCGGTGCAGCCATTTCTCAGGGTCGCCGTCAGGAAAATTTGTGTTTATTGATGTAGAAAGAGATTTTGATGAAGTGCTTTATTTATATGCTAAACCATATAGTATGTGTACTGTAGAACTACCTTTCTTTGTTTTCCTTTCTATAGCAAATAAAACACTCGTCTATTAAAGGAGACGTCTGGTCAGCAAGGAATGATCGATGGATCATTATCTATACTTAAAACTAATACGTTCGCGGTGATTTAATGAAAATAGCGTTAATCCATTTTCACCCAAATATAGTAACACCTCCCTCCTGCCATCTTCCGGCAGTGACGTCACGGTGCGGTAAACCTAGCGCCATTCTCCCCACTTTACAAGCAAAATCAATGGGAACTACTAGACACATCTGCAATCAACAACAATTATTGAAGATTTCCAGAGGACTTCACCATTGAAATTCACCAGAGCTATAGTGAAACTGACAATGCCCACGTGCATGGCAGTTGGATGTTGGAATATATTGAGTAAAAGTGAAAAAAAGAGTTCTGATCCTCCATGGACGGTTTCATCGTTGGATTGCCAACTAGAAGAGGGAGGATTTGCCATCGAACTTCTGGCCAGAGAAAAAGCACGTAATATGTAGCCAACATTTGGAAGAAGAATGTTTTCAAGATGACTTGGATAATAGCGCGTTGTGACAAACACCAGATACAGCACTGGGACTTGATCAACAGCCGATGCCGCACCGTGACGTCACAAACCAGTAGGTGGCAGTAGTGTTCTTTGACAAACATGGATGTTTCCAGTAAAGCACATTCAAATGAAAATTACTCTTGTGTGTAATAATTTTCATATTTAAAGTACTTTCACACGTGTGGAATTCTGAATATGACCGAACTTTTCCTTTAAAACTCTAAATCTAGGTAGACATCAGAGAACCTTAATTTCAAGAATTGCCAGAAGTGATGGAGTTTTGTTCTTCATTGCTGTCTTGTTGCAAAATGTCCTGAAGGTTTTAAGTTTCCACGTACAGAAGGAAAAAAATCCATATTTGACATCTAATGATATCAGGAAATAGAAAGTGCTGGTCAGATGTTAACATCTACACCCTATGGGCCTCAATGATAGATTATTTTTTTCACCGGTAATCTTTAATGTGTGCCATTCTTTTTCCAGGGCAAGAGCTTTATACAACAATTCTTTACTAACAACGTTAGTTTTTCGATTGCCTCAGTAAAGGTCAAAATTATACATACTGTACAACCAACCATATACAGAACACTGGCAAAGATATTTGCCTTTATATGATATCTCCATTTATAAGATTCAGTATAGCAACAGCCAACATATACAGTTCAATTCAGTTTATTTCCATAGCGCTGATTCACAACACGTCATCTCAAGGCACTTTACAGTTCAACCAGATAATACAGTCAGATTGATTCAGAGTTTTCTATCTACGGAAAACCAGTTGATTGCATCGACTCATTGATTCGAAGGCAATCCTTCACACTAAGCATGCTTGTAGCGACAGTGGAAAGGAAAAACTCCCTTTTTACAGGAAGAAACCTCCAGCAGAACCAGACTCAGTGTGAGCGGCCATCTGCTGAGGCCGACTGGGGTTCAAGGAGACAGAAGCAGAGACACAAAAAGCAGCTGTAAAAGGTGGCCCCATCCAGGAAACACAGCCAGGCAGACGAGCTCCGAGCCAGCTCCCATGCCAGAGGATGAAGAGAGCACATCCCGCCAGTCACAGTCAGAGAAACAGGACTACACTGGAAAACAGGCTGATCTCCAACATCTATAAACAAAGGTGTTGATGGCAGCAGCACAGCTGATATTTAACTCCAGGATGGAGTCACAGCCAAACAGGAACAAACCAGATGAGGCTACTATGAGAAAAAGCAGAGAGAGCAGAACATTAGAGATTGAACAATTTGATGAAAGTTATGATAAATGCCATTCTGTTGTGAGGAACTGCAAATTAGTTTTGGGATTTGTCCATGTTTTGAGAATGACATCTCAATTTCAAGAAATTAGCCAGACCAAGGGAGAAAAACTGTAACACACTGGAAAGAAGCTGTCCGTCCCTGTTTGTCTTGGCTGTTACCACTGTAAGGTGTGACCCCCTCACCCCACACACGGCCCATAACAGCCTCATTACCACGACAAAATGAGTGATTAGCGTATTCAGGAAAAGCCGCCAGGTCAATTGACCCCTCTCTGGTAGTTCTAGGTAGGCAGAAAAATCCTGGTAGTTCTAGTGTTAAGAAAGGTCCAGTTGCTGTGTCCGAATCTCCGCCCTAATCACTATATAGGGCACTATTTAGTGGTCACGTCATTTTAGATGAGTGTCTGAATGTCTAGTGAATGAAAAAGTAGAGCACTTGAAATTTCCCAAAATGCACCTTGAAAAGTTGTGATCGTCCATGGTTACTAGATGAGCAGATATATCCCAGAGTGCTTTGCAAGAGCTGTTCTTGCAAAGCATCAAGGGATTTGATGTGACTGCGACAAATAAAGATGGCGCAGGCACCGTGCGGGGAGTCGGAGTTACATGATCAGCGGGGAGCGAAAAGTAGTGATCATCAGTCCGAATGGTCAGTTAACTGAGTTCACTATTACGTCCACTCTATAGTCCCCGCTCTATATAGTTATTGAGAGGTTAGGGTGGACGTTCAGACACAGCTATGCTGTCATTGCTTCGACTTTACAGAACAAGAGAGCATAATGATATTCAAAGTCTCCACCCCCAGTTCTCTGCCGCCCTGGGCTGGTGCCAGATCCTTTACACAGATGCACATGTAACCCACAAGAAGGGTCACTCCAATTACACCTGATAATAGTAGATGGTAAGTATGTTAATTCACTTCCATGACTGATACCAACACCACATAATTATAAAGAAAGTGGGGCCTGATCAGAAGATTTTAAATTCACGGGAGCCTAGGTGTAAGCAACAACAGAGGAGAGCACACAATGTCTATAAGAAAGGCTGAAATTTAGTATAGATAACAATTGTGGATCCACATTTACAAATAAACTAAATTGCACGCTTAAAAAAATGAATAAATACATAACAGAAATAACCCAGTGGTTTTAATGTACCGGTAGCTGTCAAATGTTCTTTCAATGTTTGTTTAGTCTTTTCTAAAGTCTTTCAAGTGTTCATTCAATGCCTCACGGCTAGCGACCGGTCGGGTCACCGTCTATCACTTCACTCAGGCCTCTGGGCTACCTGAGTGAAGTTGGCCCCCCACCTTCTTCAAATCAGAGAAAATTAGTGTAAAACATTTGTGCAATGTTTGTGCTGCTTTGTGCAGCAAAAATTTTCGTTTGTGCTGCTACCATTTTAAAGATATAAAGAGATGTTTTCTAGAGGTCAAAGGTCAAACCGCCCTACACTTTCTTCAAATTAGACAAATTAGACTATTCCTTATTTGTGCACATTAATTATGTTTCTGATAAAAATCCTTTAATCCTTTCTAAAATGCCATCAGAACACTTATCATATCAAGGGTGTCTCATCCCCCCCTTCAGTGTCCACCATATTGGATCAGTCCATTTGCTGCACATGTTCAGAAAGGTCCAAACAGACAGCAGCAAACCATTTGAAAACAAACAATGTGAAGAGCAGTGTTGCTAACTTAGCGCTTTTGTCGCTATATTTAGCAAGTTTTCAGTCCCCTCCAGCAGTTTTATTTCAAAAAGGCGCTTAGCGCCAAATCTAGCGACTTTTTTCTGCTACTGGAGACTTTGGAGACAACATCTAAAAGCAGTGAATTCTGCTCTCCAGAGCGAGTAGATTGGTAACCCCGCCTCCTGCTCTCCTCCATCTTGTCTGCTGTCTTGATTCATGCAGCTATTATTTCATCCAAATGAAAAATGGAGAACAGATAAGCAGATCATGCATTGTCTACAGTGAAAAGAAGGACTGGGTTATTTACTTTTGCCTTTTTGGAAACACAGGAAGGAGCAATCAGCTAAGTGAAAAAAAAACTTAAATTCCTTTTGAGACAGCATGAAAAGTCAGCTGAGTACTAAACATGGAGAGGAAAACAACAAGAAAGGGACAAGAAGAGAAGAACTAAATGTAGAACAAATAATGGATGTCTATTCTATTAACATTTCTGTATCTGTATAATGGGTCTGTTTTATGTGTTGGCTTCTGAATTCAATGGGCCCCCTGCCTGTCTTGCCTAGGGCCCCAAATTTCCTAAATCGACCCCTGCTTTTAATGGTTTAATTTCAGCTAATGTTAAATGAACTAATTGGGTTCTCATTTAGCTTATGTTTCTTTCTTTGCATTGCTGAATATAAAACTATCTTTATTTTTAGAAATTTGGTAAAGGTGATAAATATGCATCGAGGGGAACGACCCAAACGGAAAGCCAGAGCTCATTTCTAGCGTTCATCAGTGCATTTGCCTCAATCTGAAAGGCTTTTCCTGCTTCGACATATACAAGCCGTCCACCCACAGCCCCTGCTCCAGACATGTATTAGTCATTATTAAACATAATAATGGCTTTTAGAAGTCACTGTTTGCCTCTTTGGTTACGTGAATTATTCAACCAAAGAGGAGCGCATAAGAGGGGGAGGCTTTAGAGAGGAACGCAGCTCCAGTCAGGTGGCCTCGCACCTGAGATGGCAGGCGACAGATGAAGCATTTTTTCTGCATTATTCATTTGATTTGATTTAACTTTTTACTGCTGCCACACTGTTTGCTTCTTTCCGCCGTTCCACTTCCACCCCTTCTACTGTGGTTCTCCTCTTCAATCCCAATCTGTCGCGTTCGGTCCAAGCAGCGTTAATTAGGCTCAAACAATGCAGTCAGAGGGCTGCAGTGACTGTGTGTGTTGTGGGTCTGTTTTCTTACATACCTCTCAGAAAGGTCTGTTAAAGTTTGCATCAACCAGATTATTTCTGACTTTAAGGTAACTCAAGGACCTGTGTTAGGATCTAGTGTCTTTTTATTGGACATTTTTTCATTGTATCAGATCTTAAAGCACTATAAGAATGTATTTTTATCATCCTTATGCTGATGATATTTAGCTTTATTCATTTAGACTCTGAGTTTTTTGAACTATCTGACCTCAGTAACAGAAATAAAACAATGGCTTAAATGCAGGACAAAGTAAACAAGCAGAGACACTGATTAGACAACATTTCTGTAACCAAGAAAGACCCTTTTAGAAAAGGGTAAAAGCTGAAATCATGGATGTCTAAACTTGAGTTAGGATCAGTTGTTCATTGTTTTCTTACTGTGGCAGTTTTGTTTTCTCTCTTAGTGAAGCAGCGTAAAATCGGCTTAATATTGAGGATGCAGCAACAACATTCTTAACAAGGACCAAAGGACCAGAAGGCCATCAAGTTCCAGAACAGGGATGCACAGCCTCCTGGTACAAAAAAAGATCAGTTTTAAATTTGATGATCAGGGAAGCTCCAGATTATATGAATAGCTTAATGATGCCATACACTGTCATTTCAGCTCTAAGATTAACTGGTTGGAGGTTGCTGGTACCTTATTTAAAAGGGACACATTGGGACACATTCTAATTGTCTGATTCACTTCAAAATTGCGACTTATGATCCAAAAAATAATCACAATTATTCCAATAATCACATATAGCTTTTTTTCACCTGTGCAATGCATGTCAGTGTTCTGTCAGATGAGCATACCTTGTCAGACCAGCATACTGTTACTCAATACGCATGCGCAAGATGTCAGATTTGCGTTTATCCCTTTAGTTTTGTATGAGAAATAGACTTTAAACTACCTCAATGGGTGTTTATTCCTTTAGTCATGTAGAAAAAAACTATTTAAGGTCAGAAGGCCATACGCTCCTAACCTGACTCCGCCATATGGATTTGCTCCGCAAATCCATCTGGAAACCTTCCGTTGAAGTAATTTTGGGAAGGGGCGAAAATACTGGTTAGCTGATTGGCCTATGTTGGTGATAGACGGGCCAAATAAACCAATTAGATCAACGAAGCATATAACGTAACAGAGCGACGACGAAGAGGAGCCAATTGATAGATCAAACTCTTGCCAGTCGGGGGAAGAGCAAAAACATCTTTTCCTCTGAGAAAAGCCTCCAGAGCAGTGTTTGCTCTTCTTTCAGTGAAGAAATACTCTGTAATTCCGATAAAACTTGCTCGATAGCCACGCTAATGCTAGTTTCATCGGCTGAAGCCGCCATGTTCTTTAGACTGAACTGTTGCGCTTCTGGTTGCGTCAAACCTCAACCCGCCTCAAAGCCAACGCTGATTGGACGTTTGTTTGGTGAACGGCTCCAAATTTTCTTCAACGGCGAGTCTCCAGACTGATCTGCGAGTGAAACCTTGAAAGCTCGCGAGATCAGGATGGTCTCACGAGGCTAATACGCTCCACATACAAACACCAAAAGTTAAGCAATCGAATGGGTTTTTTTGTACATGATTAAGGGGTACACAAGCATTTAGGTAGTTTAAAGTTTATGCTTCGTACAAAACTAAAGGGATAAACAGGGATAAACGGGTATTGATTAATGGTATGTTGGTCTGATGAGTTATGCTCATCTGACAGAACACCGGTCTGTGTGCTCCGTGCTTGAATCCATTGAACTGCTATACCCTTTTATAGTTGACGTGGATGTAGGTGCAGTGCTCGCAAAAAATGCAAAAAAAACGCCAAAAAAAGGCAGTGATCAACATAACCAGCGAAAAAAGGCAAAAAAATTGGAAGAAACAGTTGATGTCCCACTTCCAAAATGGCCGAGCAAGAATTGTTTATTTATGCATTGATGATTATTTAAAAATAATATGTGTGATAGACAGAAATATATAGTGGAATAGTTTACATATTGCATATAGATAGATGTGACGATGGGGAAACCAGCCCCCCCGCGAAGCCGTGGACCTTTCTTTTTTTTTTTTATAACATTTAGGGGGAAAAAAGCTTCACTTCATTTCAGACTTTATTATTATTGTATGTGATGAAAACTGAAACTAAAATCCTTGTTTGGACCAAAAGCTTGACCAATAACCTTAGCCTTGTTTGCTGTTCATAGTGACTGTATGAACAGCAACCATACTGCATTTAACCAAACTGCACAAATTGTTATTAGTAAAGGCAAACTTGTTCGTGGAGAACAACTTTATATCCTCCTATTTGGAACGAGGCTGGCACGTGTGATTTAGTGCTGTGCGATGTGGTGAGTATAAAATCTTAGCAGTTGATTGCATCGGCTTATTGACTCAAATGCAATGCCTCACACTAAGCATGCTTGTAGCGACAGTGGAGAGGAAAAACTTCCTTTTAACAGGAAGAAAAATCCTGCAGAACCAGGCTCAATGTCAGCGGCCATCTGAAGCAAACATAGAAAGAAAAGCAGGGATACAAAAAGCAACTGTAAAAGGCAACCCCATCCAGGAAACACACAGCCAGGCAGACGAGCTCAGAGCCAGCTCCTATGTGAGAGGATGGAGAGAGCACATCCAGCCAGTCACAGTCAGAGAAACAGGACTACACTGAAAAACAGGCCGATCTCCAACATCTACAAACAAATGTGTTGATGGCAGCAGCACAGCTGATATTTCTCTCCAGTTACAGCTAAACCGGAACAGACCAGATAAAGCTACCTGAGAAGAATCAGAGAGAGCATAATGCAGTTTCCACTATGAACACAATGAATGCTTTAATCTATCTATATATAATTTCTATACCTGAGACACCTTCCTTTGACTCATGTCAGCATTGTTTACTGTCCCAGCTTGCCTTTTGGTGAGCCTTGTGTGAAGCTCCTCTTTTGGCATCCTAATGAGCATCTTTCACAACTAAACTTTGTGAAAATGTCCTCACTATGTGACCAAAGTTAGTCTCTTACTTTTTTTTGCAAACAGTTAGGCGTAGGGATGCGTTGTTAATTGAGTTTAGGTTCAGTTTAGGGTTAGTAAACCCAGGGATTAGCTAGGTTGGATAATGGTTAGCTTTAGGGGTGTTGTGGGTGTTAGGGCAGAGAAAATCAACAGGAATCATCACACAGTCCTCACTACACATAGCAAGACAAGGCCGTGTGTGTGTGTGTGTCACCATCACTCCCAGAGATGCTGTTTGGAAAAGGCATGTCTCTCCACGATTCAGCGGGACCGCCAATCAGGGATCCGGCGCCGATATGAGGAGTCACGATTCAGAGAGACGTTAAGCAGGCAGTCCGGTTTGTCGCCTCATCTTCCCTCCTTACGGTGACTTTGTAAAATCACATTATTCTAATGAGAATAGGAGTGGAAAAGCAGTGACAGAGCAGCCAAATGGATGGGCTGTGCGTCAAAAGAACTCAGATTTAACTTTAACAAAGTTGGGCAGATTGGGGGGGAGGGGGGAGTCGAGAGCTTTATGATTTGTTTTTTCTTCAGTGCAGTCATTATTCAGTTCAGTTAAGGTTCTGAGAGTTTTACAAATACAGCGGAAAAGTATTAGAAAGTGGAAAAATGCAAAAAGGGAAATGTTAGTTTTAACTGATTAATTTAACTAAGAAGGTAAAGAAGGGAAAACACTCTAAGGAGAAACAAGAAATGTCTGATTCAAATGGACAGATAGCCGGCTCTGCTACCACTCCTCAGCAGATGGGCCTCCATCTTCCTTTCAGGCAGGTTTCCCTATAGATGCTCTGCACCATAGAGACATTATCAGGCAAACATGTTTCTCAAAACTCCTTGATTAGTCTAATAACATCAGCAGGGACGGATTTAGGAAATTTGGGGCCCCAGGCAAAGACAGACAGGGGGCCCTCTGAATGGAGAAGACAACACATAAAATAGACTCATTCTACAGATAGAGACATTTTAATAGAACAGACATACATTATTTGTTCTAGGTTGTGTCCCTCTCTTCTTGTCTCTTTTCTTGTTTTCCTGAGGTCCTGAGACACACCTAACATTATAAGGGTTGTGACGGCATTTTTGGAAGGATTTTTATCAAAAAAATAATTTGCACAAGAAAGGAATAGTTGTATTAACGCTAACATGTAAAAAGAGTTTTATGGAGCCCCCAGGAACTTGAGACCCTAGGGAACTGCTTAGTATTGCCTGATGGTAATTCTCCCCCTGATCAATGGCTATAGACAGGATGGCTTCTTTAGTTTTACAAATCAGAAAAGCTTATCAGAAGGGTCAGAGTTGGTGCAGATGTTTGCCCCCTCTGGTCACAAGTTGAAATGACACCAGTGCCTTGCTAACGGGTGAAAGGAGAGAAAAAGCTTCTGAGACTGAACAGGTCTTCAGTTTAGAGGCAGCGTTTCATCTGGGTTAAAAAGCAAATCAAATGCATATCAAACAAAATTCAGCGCTAATGTTTCCTGTCAAGGACTGAGCGCCACAGGCTCCAGTAATTGTATCAGTAAAATTCTTCTAATTGTCTTTTATTTCTGTATGAGTTTTTCAGATTGAAATGTGGACTAAGAGGTGGAAAACCCGCCACTGATGCTATGGAGGCGGTGTCATCCTCCAGTGACCGGGAATGTAATGTTTGAGAAGGTAAGTAGATGTAGAGGGCAGGTCAGAGTGGGTGTTTTAGTTAGTTTCTGAGCTCAGTGCTCATCAAGGTCACCATCAAGCTCAGAGAAACAAACTCCCACTCAGCAGAAGCCAGATCCTGACTGACAGGACAATTTCTCCAACCTCTGGGATTTGGCCATCAACTTCATAGTAAAAAATACTCTGCTGTGCCTACAATCCCCCCCAACACAAAAAGCCTCCCCTGCTCCCCTTAAAAACGTGGGCTCCTAGAAAAATGCAGCCGCTGCAAAAAACACGCAAATTTATGAGCCATGGAACCAGAGGTGAGGCAAAACATGGAGTAACGAAGGTAAAGACAGTCGTTCCTCCTGCTGCAGCGCCAGATGAGGACAGGGCTCCACCGCCACTGATGGAGGTCTCCAAGGTGAAAGTTTATTTGGCTCACTGCTCTGATTAGAGGGGTGAAGATCTGAAAGTAATTGGCTCCTTTTACTTCCCTCTTTCTGCAGATTTACGGTACTTTCTGCAAATGACTGGCAGCTTCTTTACTACGGTCAAACAGTGAAGGATAAACTCCGGCTTCCTGAGAGCATCAGCAGGGGTTAGGCGGGGTAGAAACACACACATCCAAGTCTGAAACCACGCTAAGAAATGTGGCAGGAAGCTTGAGGCTGATTCAAAGCGTCAGCCAGCTCGGAGTTTGTCTACACAGTCCGTGTCAACCCAAAAAGGTTTCTCCAACTGCTTAACCTATTAGCACGCCGCGCATCGCCTCTTAATCTGCATAACACGGCCGTCTGAGACGAAGCCTGACATCCTGGCGGACACTTCGTTTCCAGAGGCCACGGGAAAAAGGCGGAGGAGATGTGAACGTTTCCATCTTTCAGCCAATTATTTATTGATAACCTATTTATTTTTACCTTTAGTGTCACTCAAATTGTTGGAAATGTGCATTTATTCATGTTTAATTAATACGCGCACACAAGAGAGCCTCATCAAAACACACGTCTACTTCTCCTTACTAATGTATTATGTTTATAAGGCAGAAAATATATATTATTCATCAGTGATGTGGATGGAGTTGAAGGGACGGGGGGGCTCTTTGGATATTTCTATGTCACATTACTGTCAAATGCAGAGGGACTTAAAGAGGGCAGCAGGCTTCGCTGAAGGTGGTGGAGGACGGCGAAAGGGAAAACACACGATAGACAGGATGAGCACAAGGATGTTTCTTCTTCTTTGGTCAGAGGAGGCAGTGTGGGTGGGTGGGAGGGCTAACAGCACAAAATACATTCACAGATTCTGCGTTCACGCATATGTTCAGATTTCTGCTTACATGGAAGATTGAACAAGAGTCTTAATAGGATGACAAAAAAGAATGTAAATATATAGATAAATAAATAATGTAAATAAATCTCCATGGAGCAAAGGTAATACATACCAAGTTTCAATAAAAAATTTTTTATCTAAAAATAGGTAAATATTTGGCCCTTAATTTGAGGAGGCGAGTACAATAATCTTCCAACTGGATTAGGATTTTCTTCCAATAAAAAAAGATTATTAAACACTGCACTGGATATTATTCCTCAAATTTTAAAGGAAAAATCCGGTCTTTTTCCGAATTCAAACTTCTGAAAGTACTTTAAATATGAAAATATTCCATCCTGTTAAATAAATTATCAGTGTTTTTAATCAAGAGTAATTTTCATCTGAATGTGCTTTACTGGAGGCATCCATGTTTGTCAAAGAACACTACTGCCACCTACTGGTTTGTGACGTCACATTGCGGTATCGGCTGTTGATCAAGACCCAGTGCTGTATGTGGTGTTTGTCACAAGGCGCTATTATCCAAGTCATCTTGAAAACATTCTTCTTCCAAATGTTGGCTACATATTACGTGTTTTTTCTCTGGCCAGAAGTTCGATGGCAAATCCTCCCTCTTCAAGTTGGCAATCCAACGACCAACCCGTCCGTAGAGGATCAGGAATCGGAAAGGGGAAATAACTTTTCTTTTTTCCACTTTTACCCGATGTATTCCATCATCCAACTGCCATGCATGTGGGCATTGTCAGTTTCACTATAGCTCTGGTGAATTTCAATGGTGAAGTCCTCTGGAAATCTTGAATAATTGTTGTTGATTGCAGATGTGTCTAGAAGTTCCCATTGATTTTGCTTGTAAAGCGGGGAGAATGGCGCTAGGCTTACCGCACCGTGACGTCACTGCCGGAAGATGGCAGGAGTGAGTTGTTACTCTGTTTGGGCAAAAATGGAGACTCAGTGATCACAACAAAAAATTTTATTTATATTTTTTTAATGATTAAACCCAAATTCATTAAATCACTGCAAACATATTAGTTTTAGGTATAGATAATGATCCATTGATATTTGTCGCTCAGATCTCGGTAGGAAACATAGTGCTTCATTTTGATAGATATGCATGAACAGGAGCAAAGAATAGGGCTGTTTCCCCCCAGGCCTGAAACTGGTGGTGGAGTGGAGATAGATGAAGTTGGTCAGTCTGTAGACTGCTGGTTAGAGAGACGGTATGCTGAGCTTTATGGAGAGATCCCGTGGGCTGTGTGAGCTGATACTAGAGCTTCACTCAGGGACCTGGAAGATGGAAGTCCAGTTTGGATAACAGAGGTTGAGAGAACCTGTCCATGATGAGCAAGCATGAAGCGACCGTGGAGAGGAAAATCTCCCCATTGGAAAGAACCTCTGGTAGAACCAGGCTTAACATGGCGGTCCTCTGCCGGACCGGTTGAAATGAGATGCGCACCAGGTAGCTGTTAAGTGCGGATTGGAGGCCTTTTAACAGGAACTTAAAAGGCCGATTGGCTTTCTCGGAGGTATGCTTCAAAGATGATTGGCTGTGTCGCAGGTGGATGAAGGAGAGCAATTAGTTTCTTTAGTTAAACTTCCACCTAGGCTCCATTTCTGAAATGTACTGAATAGATTTGAATTTTGCTTTTTTTTCATGAAGCAGTTTGAAAGCAATATTTTAAAATGCACATGAAAAATAAGCTGATTAAAGAACATTTACTGTCAAATAGGATCCATAAAGAACATTTTTCAGGAGTTAATAATATAATAAATGGTTTTACCAAATGATGAATTTAGCATTTTGTAATATGGTACCACGTTACAATAGTGTCTCCTTATAATTGATTGACTTTATTGATGTCACAGTGGAGAAATTTACTCGTTCCATCAGCTCAAATTGTCAAAAAGAGAAGAGGAAGGTGTAGAAGGAAGAAAAAGATGCATGGGATATATATACAGTATATATATACAATGCATCTACATATGAAAGCTGTTTTTTATTTGTTTTTTCTTTTAGCAGGATAATTGTACAGGGCTATTGCTCACATTGTTTACATGAGTATTTATGTAAATAGATATTTATACACCGTATATAGGTATTTCACTGGGCATTAAATGGTAATTTCATAATATACATTGCACAAGTTATTGCCGTTGTAGTGTCGCATTGTATATTCTTATAGATGGGCTATCGATGGGTGTTTTAGCATCTACAGCTGTTATTAATCTGTAAACACTTTATAACTCATTCTTAAGTGTTTATTATCATATAACATATAATGTGTGATAAAATAAAAAGTTTCTAAATGCTTTCTGTTCTCATAAGGCAGTAACTTGGAGGAATCAGATTAGGCTCAATATTTGGTGTGAAACCAGTCAGTTTTGTCTCTAGTTCTGCTCTAATTAATGCATAAAACTTATGAATAAGTTTTTAAATATTTTTTTTTTTATCTATAAACTGTTTATTAGCCATCTATAAGGGGGACCAAGCCATAAATTCGCCGTACAGAAGGAGCCATTTAAAATTTCCCCCCTTCCTTGATGGGTCTTTGGCTGGTCCCCTACAATTCCTTTTTGAAAATCAATCCTTCTACTAAAATATTCTTTCTGTCACAATTTGTGGACATTAAGACCTAAAGAGAAGCATCATCTCCTGGTCAGACCCTGTAATTCAGTAAAAGGGTGAAGTCAGAGAAAAAAAAATATGCACACCCAGGAGAAGGCCAGTGGCTGGAAGTTGGAGGGGATTTTGCTGGGAGTTGCAGGGAGCTGACATTGGGCTGGCATCTGAGTGGGAAGGGCCATTTTAAATGGTTGCTACTGCAACTGCTAAAGGTATTTGTTTCATCTGTGCTTGAATAGGTTGTTTGACCTGAAAACCTGTTGGTTGAATCTACTGCACCTAATCCAGCAACAATAAAATAGTCAATAGTCTGAGATTTGCATACTATGTTTAATTTATCAAAGAGAAAAATTCTGGTTTTTTTTTTTCTTCTTCAACATTTTGTGCTGGATTCTGCTTTGAACTGTCTTGAAGTTTGATTCATGCCAGGGCAGCGAGGTACTCAGGGTGGCCTTTTGCTCAAATGCCATAACAACGTTAACCTATATATCTACACAATGATGAGATGAGCTTCAGCTTCCCAGAGAAAAAAGGGATGAAATCCATTATAAAGGCAAATGTTACCTTTGCATGAGAATTGTGATCTGACTAGTAAAGCCAGAAATGTGATTTCGACACATACTGGAGGACCGAGCTGTCATGTGCGTGTAAAGAGCTAGCAGTACACTCCTGCTATGTGTGGAACATGGTGCTGATGTCAGAAAAAAGATGCTTTTATGGACGAGTTTTCTAACTGCACTGCACTGATATGACTTGTTTTTACTTTTTCTTTAATTACACAAAGCTTTCTGACTTGGTTTATGACCTCTGATGTTTCCCCAGAGAATCTATAATAAATACAACCATTTATCAGAGCTTCCATAAAGATCATATATTTCAATAACAAATACAGGTTGATTGATTGATTTAGGGGTAAATATGAACAGAAATGGGAAATCAGATGTTTATCCAACCATTGATAAGTCTTTTTTCTTTAAGTGAAGCAGGGGAATATTTATACATGTGTTCATAGGGAAACAAAGGAGGGACAAAGGGTTCAAGTCGGGTAAGAAATACGAAATCTCTATTTTGACAAAGTCAGAAAACACCCAAAAACCATTTAAAAACTAATTATCGTGTTAATTCCTCCTCTAAAAGAATACTTGAAGGAAGGAAGGAAGGAAGGAAGGAAGGAAGGAAGGAAGGAAGGAAGGAAGGAAGGAAGGAAGGAAGGAAGGAAGGAAGGAAGGAAGGAAGGAAGGAAGGAAGGAAGGAAGGGAGGAAGGGAGGGAGGGAGGGAGGGAGCGAGGGAGCGAGGGAGCGAGCGAGGGAGCGAGGGAGCGAGCGAGTGAGCAGTGTAGCAGTGATCAGATGCTTTGTGAAGGTAAATCTGTGTTGTGCATGGTTCCAATATTGTGTCACAAACCTATTAATATAAGTTATTTTTTTCCAAGCACACAACATTTTAAAGCAAAGTTTAGTTTGAAAAGAATGTGCAGGAAGGATTGAAAAGCATGTTAACACGGTAATGTAGGCTTGAGTTCATTATCTGACGCATGCATATACACACCAGGAACCTGGAAACTTACTGAATTACAAAAAAATATTTAAAAAACAAACATGTTTCATTCATATATATACAAAAATGAATATTAGGAACTATATTTATCAAACATTATACTGGGCAAGTAAAAATTGTTTCTGGGCAAATGAAATGTGAAAGTCAGTTGCCCAAAGGGCAAGTGGTAAAAATCCTTAACGTTAACCCCTTTAAAAGTATATAAATATTTACAAATATTTTGAAATATAAAAAAAATTTAATCTAAAAAAAAAAGAAGAAAATAAAAAAAGAAAACTTTTTTTTCTTTTAATGCCTAAATCAGTGTCATTGGGTGGGTGGGGCAGCGCCCTAGCGCCCTAAATTGCCCAGCTGCCACTGCTGAGGTATCCCATGTTGCACAGAAAATTGTCTTTGCTACTTTGGCACAAGTGTGGAGTGAAATAAGTTCAGCAGAAAAAAAAACAAGGAGTGCTGCACCTGGTCGGGTACTTGTCTATATAAAATTTACATCTACTGGTAGAAAACCCCCTCATATTGTTTCACGGGCACGAGTATATATTAACAAAATCCGGATATCATAGAGTTACAGCATGAATGAAAGTTATTTATATTTTCTTATCTATTAACTCTACATCTTAAAAAGTAATCGATTCAAGAATATCTACTGAAAAGTTTTTTCTTAAGCAACTAGGCAAACCTTCAGCTGTTAATCTATGAGCGCAGCACGCACTGGATGTGAGCGTGAGGCAATGTTCTTTTCTTCCCCTGTTATTATAAAAAAGGAAGAAAAGGGGATCAACCATTAAAAGGCTTTTATTAGCAGTTATCAGTCCCATAGACTGACGCAGATCAGACCAGCAGAGAATAAGGAGCTGGAATAAACTGAGAGGAAACCCAAAGACAAAGTAATGATAAACATGATACTAGATCAATAATAAACCAGAAAATATTTACAATAACAAAAAAGTGAATTGATTTATTCAAGCTCAGGAAGTAACAGAAAAAGAAAAAGGGCTTCTTACTGATAAACCAGAACCGTCAACCTATAAATGAAAATGACTGAGTGATGCGTAGGATTTCCTCCCTGCTCTCAGTGGGCTGGGTCATCAGCGGCCTTTGAAAGTAAAGTGCCGCCATCTGTTTTCATCGGCGCTCGGCTCCTGGATATGCAGCCACCATCTTTAATTTGCTTATTTGACTCCCGGCATGACTGGGATCCTTTGTTATTGCTTTCAATAAATGTTGGTATCAGAGGACAGCGACCTTGAGACAAACCTTCTTGTTTTTTCTAAATGATGGAAATAGAAAGGAAACAGAGCAGAAAAGAGCCTCTAGTATTCCCAACGAGTCTCTAACCACAGGCACACACACACACACACACACATCCTTTTCTAAGACACTAAATGCAGAATGCCCTCGGCTGTTGTCAAAGATAGAGACATGCTTTCAGGAATACAAACAAACACTTTCTCTTATGCAAGGATAATCCGAAAGGCAAATAAAACTCCTCAGGAACCAGGTAAAAAAAAAAAAAATCATGAAAAACATAAAAAACTACAGTGTAAAATAAGTATTGATCCCTTTTAAATATATTTCTAATATTTGCGTTGACAAGACATTCACATCTGGGGATCAGTGAGACTCTGAGAGACTAAATCCCTGCATACCCAGGATTTTCAGTTTCAGGAAACCGGATAAGTTCATCCAGAGACAAATAAATCCACGGTCGGTAGAATCATTGCTCACATTTGACCTGAGATCAGTCACCAGAATACCGTTTAACATGCTTCCTGCACTGCAGGAGCCTGTTGATGTTGGGGAGCAAATGCTCGTTATGCTCCACCTGATTGGATGCATTTTTAAAGGAAAAGTCCGGTCATATTCAGAATTCAAACTTCTGAAAGTACTCTAAATATGGAATTATTAGATACTGTTCAATAAATGATAAATGTTTTTAATTGAGTCATTTTCATTTGAATGTGCTTTACTGGTGACATCCATGTTTATCGAAGAACACTACTGCCACCTACTGGTTTGTGACGTCACGGTGCGGTATTGGCTGTTGATCAAGTCCCAGTGCTGTATCTGGTGTTTGTCACAACGCGCTATTATCCAAGTCATCTTGAAAACATTCTTCTTCCAAATGTTGGCTACATATTACGTGTTTTTTCTCTGGTTAAATGGCAAATCCTCCCTCTTCAAGTTGGCAAGCCAACGACGAACCCGTCCGTGGAGGATCAGGAATGGGAAAGGGGAAATAACTCTTTATTTTTCACTTTTACCCGATGTATTCCAACATCCAGCTGCCATGCACGTGGGCATTGTCAGTTTCACTATAGCTCTGGTGTTTTTTCTCTGGCCAGAAGTTCGATGGCAAATTCTCTCTCTTCAAGTCTGGCGCTAGGCTTACCGCACTGTGACGTCACTGCCAGAAGGTGTCAGGAGAGAAGTGTTACTATATTTGCGCAAAAATGGCCGCTCCCAGACTACTTGATCACAAAAAAAAATGTTTATTTTAATTTTTTTTATTGATTAATGCTAAATTTTATTAAATCACAGCAAACTTATTAGTTTCAGGTATAAATAATGATCCATTTAATATTCCTTGCTGACCAGACTTTTTCTTTAATGCAAACGTATTGCAACAATCCTCCACTGATAGAAAAATGCAGGTTGAACACAGTTTAAAGCTGCTGCAGAACATTTGTAAAAGATAATAAAAACTTTGAGGGATAATCTCTTCAGATGAGGCCAAACTCTGAATCTCACTGCAGGCTAATGAGTTTATGCCAAAATTAGTTTAAAATGAAATAAATGTGTTTAGGCATCCCAGGCTTGCTCTGTCATCAGTCCCAAAATGTGGCCCCCCCCCCCCGCCCTTCTTCAGAATATACCGGATATTCTTTGCTCTTCGTGAGTCTGACTTTCTGTCTGACTTGGTTTGTTTTCAGTGTTCTGCTTCGTCAGCCACTAATACCGGACTACTACAACAGAGTTTCATTAGTTAAGAACATCTGCACTCATCCGCTTCATAATATAAAATATTGGAAAATGTTTACTGACAGGAAATGTCGAATAAACTTTTGTTTATGAGTAAATCATGGATACTTGACTGAACACATGATGGCATCATATGTAGCAAATCAATAACAGTCAATATACGTGGCTTTTTCCCTTCAAGCTTGCACCCACTGCTTCTACATGCCTTCCCTTCCTCTCCTCCATGCAGTGACACTTTATCAGCGTATCTGCGATGCTCCTTAATTCAAGGCCAAGTTGGGCTCTCACCCTCAGGTTTCTGTGTCGCTGTCACATCCAGACAGACACATGCTGAGGGACACTGGGGCCTGTCTATCCACACAGTCAGACAGGGAGAGGCTTATCAGCGCAACCTTACTGGTGAATTAGCAGACCCTTGAGTGATAAGGAGAGGACGCCTGCTGACATGCTGAGAAAAAGGAAAGGAGATAAGAAGGAGGAAGTGAAGTGGTGACGGCTCCTGTTCTCCTCGCCAGCACAGAACTCCACAAATTACATTTTTTCTTTCTGATAATATTTACCTTATGACTTTAAATCAGTCACCTTCCCTTCTGTTTAGCATTGCTGCCAATGCCTAATAAGATAGGGTGACCATATTTTCATTTGGAAAAACCAGGATACCTTGGAGTGGGGGGTGGGGGGGGGGCATAGAGATGTATGTGGCATGCACTCACTTAACATAGACCTACGTAATCCTACAATAACATGATATTTACAGTTGGTTTATTAAAAATGCTTTTCAGTAAAAGTCAACAGCAATAACTCCAATAACAAACGATAATTGTATTCAAAATGTATTTATTAAAAATGCTTAACAATTCCTGTAATGAATGAAAAGCACAATGAAAGAAATAATGTCTCATCTAAACATCCCTCACTTAACAATAAAAGTTAACAATAACTCTCAACTCCCAATAACACATGATACTCAGCAATGAACGAAATAATGTCTGTTCTGTAGGCTACTGGAAAAAATAAATTAACAAATCAGCTAATTAACAAAAAATACCTCTTGTGTAGCAAAAATAACTCAAAATGTACCAAAAACGAACAAACATATCAATAGAATATCTTGACTTTCGGAGTCCAGGTGGCTTTTCAGATCCCTTGCACCTCCATTGGACACCGAGACATATGTGCCTGCTTTGCACACTGTGCACAAGGCCTCCCATTTGTCTCGACCCGGTCTGAAAGCGGGGAAACTATTTTGTAAATCGTCGGTAAACATACATTTGCGCTTTTGCATGTTGTTTGCGTACTAACAGCCACGCTATCTATATTCTGATTAAGAACAGGGCTGCCCGCACTGACGCGGCTCAGGGATTACGTCACACGCAGCGTCGTGCGCAGTGCCCTAGCGCCTGTAAATTTAATGGTCCAATCAAGGCAATTTAAAAAATCAGGACATTTCCTCACTTTCTAAAAAAAACCCGGGACGCCCGGGACAGGACGTGAATATGGATATGTCCCGGGAAATACGGACGTTTGGTCACCCTATAATAAGGTAGACACTTCCTGCATCCAAACCTTAATCTAGCTAAAACCACAGTGTTCTAGTTTTTACGTGTGTTAAATGCAGGGTCGCGGTGGGGCTGGTTCCTGTCTACGTGATAGAGGCCAGGTACACCCTGGACAGATCGCAAGTCTTTCGCAACACAGAGACACACCACCACGAAAAAACACACTCACACCTAAGGAGAACTTAGAGAAGCCAATTAACTTTTGTGTTTTTGGACTGTGGGAGGAAATGCGGGAGAGAAACCTAAAATATCCAGGAATCAAACCCAGAACCTTCTGCTGCAAGGCAGCTGCACTACCCACTGCCTCACCGTGCAGCCCCTTTTCAAAAAAATGTATTTAAAATTTGTTGAATTATTTAACATAATGAAATGTTATAGTGTTTATGCAGGGATAATATTTTTCATGAAACCTGGAAAAAATACCAGGCCCCCTGTTAGATTACAAAATGTAGGTTCGTAAAAGAGAAACGGAGTCCACAAAGGAAAGAGATTCAAACAACTCCTGCAGGAGTGGAAAATACCCAACCCAACGTCCAACTCTTTCACCGACCCCCCTCCTGCAATCGTCTTTTATTAACTGAACATAACACATGGTTACAAAAGAGAGCATTGTTCTGACAGGACAGTTTATCAGGTCATAAGACAGGATGCTCTCCTCTTGACTGAATCACAAGGCAGAGTGAAGCATCTCCTTGCTTCAATGTTTATAAGCACACACACATTAATTTTATAATCATTATTGAATAAACCTAACACCCCCCTAAAGTGCCCTCTATACCCCACTGGTTCTAGTGAAGCTCATAATGGCAGGAACTACCTTACAGGGAATCCCACAGGATGAACTGCGGGTAGTTTCTAGGTTGTGAATCTCTTCCTGACTCATTGCTTCCATGAACTAATCTCAGGTAAGCTTCATGATAAAATAGTCATACTCCTCTGCGTGCATCACTTACTAACAATGTCTCATTCTCTGATGTGGTTGTGAAGCTTCAATCATCTGCAGGTCTTGTCATCTATATGTTAACACAATGCCATCGGTCAGATGGGTTAGGGTTGGGTCGGTGGATGTATTTACTTTCAGTCAGTAGATATTACTTTGTGTTTGGCATAGCATACTAAACATCAACATATTCTCCCTTTTATTGCATCTCTTTACTGGAGTCTGTAAAACATCATCCCGTCTTTATCACAAACTGCCACACTTCAGTTTCTGAGCCCTCCACATTATTTCTGTGAATCACATTAGATTTGATTTCCACTTTTGGCTAAGAGAGGCGTGAAGTCAGCTTCGATCCATGTCGGACATGGATGAAGCGCTCTTGACTAGAATCAGACCTGTCAGCTACTGTGACGGCTGCCTGTCTCATCAGCCTGTCTCCTTACCGCTGACATGGGGTGATGGGCGATGATACTGAACAAGGAAATGTTGGCTCTCAGATGTTAGCAGGGGGCCCCAGGGCGTCACAGACCCTGACAGACGCCACTTTAGAGCTTTAATCTTAGGGTCTTAAAATGACACTTGACACAAATTGAGGTTGTCTTTTTTAGTTGCTGAAGAAAGCAAAAAAAAAAGAAAAGATGGGAAAACCTAACCAGAAAGCCTCCTCCTTCACGCCTTTCTTCCTTATATTACTCTTATGGCCAGCATTAGTCTAGAGACATGTTACAAGTGTCAACTAATTCCCAACATATGTGATGAAAACTGTTCAAACATGTCTCTTTTTCATTTTCTAATGAAAATGAAAAAGAGAGATCATATCTCTCCTATCCTGGCTTCTCTTCATTGGCTTCCTGTTAAATCAAGAATAGAATTTAAAATCCTCCTTCTCACATATAAAGCCTTAAATGGCCAAGCTCCATCTTATATCAGAGATCTGATTGTTCCTTATGTTCCTAACAGAGCACTTCGCTCTCAATCTGCAGGTTTACTAGTGGTTCCTAGAATTTCTAAAAGTAGAATGGGAGGCAGATCTTTTAGTTATCAGGCTCCTCTCCTGTGGAACCAACTACCAGTTTTAGTCCGTGAGGCAGACACCCTGTCTACTTTTAAGGCTAGGCTTAAAACTTTCATTTTTGATAAAGCTTATAGTTAGGGTGGCTCAGGTTATCCTGAGCTATCTCTATAGTTATGCTGCTATAGGCTTAGACTTTTGGAGGACATAGGGACCCCCATTTCATCATTCTGCTTCATTCTCTCTCTGTTCTCCTATTCTGCAGAATCTGTTAGTTCAATCTCTAACCTTCTGCTCTCTCTGCTTTTCCTCAGAGTAGCTTTGCCTCGTCTGTTCCTGTTTGGCTGTGACGTCATCCTGGAAAAAAACATCAGCTGTGCTGCTTCTATCAACACCCTTGTTAATAGATGTTGGAGATCGGCCTGTTTTCCAGTGTGGTCCTGTTTCTCTGACCGTGACTGAGTGGATGTGCTCTCTTCGTCCTCTGGCATGGGAGCTGCCTTGGAGCTCGTCTGCCTGGCTGTGTGTTTCCTGGACGGGGCCGCCTTTTACAGCTGCTTTTTGTATCTCTGCTTCTGTCTCCTTGAACCCCAGTCGGCCTCGGCAGATGGCCGCTCACACTGAGCCTGGTTCTGCTGGAGGTTTCTTCCTGTTAAAAGGGAGTTTTTCCTCTCCACTGTCGCTACAAGCATGCTTAGTGTGGGGGATTGTATTTGAGTCAATGAGTCAATGCAATCAACTGGTTTTCCTTAGATAGAAAACTTTGTATC
This sequence comes from Cyprinodon tularosa, assembly GCF_016077235.1. Classification (NCBI taxonomy): domain Eukaryota; kingdom Metazoa; phylum Chordata; class Actinopteri; order Cyprinodontiformes; family Cyprinodontidae; genus Cyprinodon; species Cyprinodon tularosa. Next base: position 776,405 of record NW_024039540.1, read on the forward strand.
AATTTGACTGTATGATCTGGTTGAACTGTAAAGTGCCTTGAGATGACATGTGTTGTGAATTTGGCGCTATATAAATAAACTGAATTGAATTGAATTGAATTGAATTGAATTGAATTGAAATGAAACTTGATGCAATGTGCAAGCAAGAGTCATGCAACAATCATGTCAGCATTTCAGGAGAAAGTCATTTATGGACTTAATCAAGAGCAATGTCAGTGACACTTGGAAAAAAGGGAAAGTTAGAAATTGTAGAATGCCTGCCTCTTTTATTGGACACCCCGCATTGAAACCTAGTCAATCATTTCTCCAGTGTCGGGATTAACTTGTAACAGTAGGTAACGTGTTACAGGAACTACATTAGTTTTGCAGTAGCTAGCACTGTAAATAATTACTTAAAGGAAAAGTCCAGTAAGCAAAAGGAATAATCAGTGGATCATTATCTATAAACTAATATGTTTGTGGTGATTTAATGAATTTAGCGCTAATCTGTAAAACAATAAATACAATCATTTTCACTGAGGCTGGAAGAGGTCATTTTTGCCCAAATATCGCATAAAAGTGAAAAAAAGAGTTATTTCACCTTTCTGATTCCTGGTCCTCCACGGACGGGTTCGTCGTTGGATTGCCAACTTGAAGAGGGAGGATTTGCCATCGAACTTCTGGCCAGAGAAAAAACCCGTAACATGTAGCCAACATTTGGAAGAAGAATGATTTTAAGATGACTTGGATAATAGCGCGTTGTGACAAACACCAGATACAGCAATGGGACTTGATCAACAGCCGATACCGCACCGTGACGTCACAAACCAGTAGGTGGCAGTAGTGTTCTTTGACAAACATGGACGCCTCCAGTAAATCATATCTAAATGAGAATTACTCTTATATGTGTTTCCTGTTTTGGAAACAAAAAGTTAAAGTAAAAGTTTCCTTTAAAAAATTTCCTTAAAATGCTTACTAGTTCTGTCACTTTTATAATAACGGTACCTGCAGCTTGAACTACATAAATGAAAAAGCCAACGTCTACCTAAAACTATTTTTTACCAACTTATCTGATTAAATATTGCAAAGAAACTCTGCAATTCAACATAAGAGCAGTGCAAGCATCACACTTTACACACTTTACTTGAGGCGTCTGACCTCAATGTGGACAAGCATCAAAGATCAAGCAACAGACACTTATTTGCTGTTCAAATCGCGCTCGATGTGAAAGTAGCATAACTCCTATTTCTCTGTATTTGAATTCTCTTTAGTTTAGTTAAGCTTATACATACAGCACCAATTCACAAAACGTCATTTCAAGGATCATTACAGTGACAATACAGTTAGATTGGTAAAAAGCTAATTGAAAACCAGCTAATTGCCTCCAGTCATTGACTTGCAGGACATGCTCCTTCTAGATTAGCTTGTGCTGGCAAATTTGTTTGTATTTTGTCTTTGACTCTTCAGCAATCTCTCACACTGAACATGCATATAGTGACAATGGAGAGGAAAAAATTCCTTTGAACGGGAAGAAACCTCCTGCAGAACCAGCCTCGTTGTAAGCGGCTATCTGCCGAGGCCGGCTGAGGTTCAAGAAGACAGAAGCAGACATACAGAAAGAGGTAAAGATACAAAAGGTAACTGTCAATCAGCTCCACAGGAGGCCCCATCCAGGAAACACACAGCCAGGCAGATGAGCTCCAAACCAGCTCCCATGTAAAAGGATGAAGAGAGCAAATCCAGTTAGTCAGTCAGAGAAACAGAACTACACTAAAAAACAGGCTGATCTCCAACATCTATAAACAAAGGTGTTGATGGCAGCAGCACAGCTGATATTTCTCTCCAGGATGGTAGTCACAGCCAAACAGTAACAGACCAGATGAAGCTTCTATGATGAGAAAAAACAGAGAGAGCAGAACGTTAGAGATTGAACCAATAAATGAATAAGAGAAAAGATATAGAATGATGAGAATGAGAAAATAAATATAGAATAAAACAGATTTAAGTCATCCAGAAGTCTTTTAGAAATTCTAGGAACCACTAGTAAACCTGCAGATCTTATTATTTTTCATGTGCAGGTCATTTTGGAGTTGCAAAAGGTTCACATTGTGACATCAGATATCGAAGTTTAAAAAGTTAATGGGAACAACATCACACACAGAAAATTAGATTCATAAAAAGCTCAGGTTTGAGCATTTTGACCTGCAGTGCGATTTTTCAGATCTGGTGATTATTACCTTACCATTATAAACTGTTTATTATGTGTGGTGTTAACAAAACCGCTGATATTTCTTTTTACTTGAGTCAAAAGATACTGTGACAACAATTCTATAAATACTGGTTAAATGTTGGATTGGCAATCATTACTTGTGCAGACAATCCTCAACCCATTCTTTGGGGATCACATATTATCCTTCTCACAGCCTTGCCTTCCTTCTCTTCCCTTGTTTCTCTTACACAACTTTATCCTACTGGTTGCATTGTTTCAGTAACCAGTAATTTATTACAAGTACATGCTAGTCTCACATCTCAGGGTTGTACCGAGGACTCTAAGATTGCTATTGATTTTTATTTGATTAAATGTCTCGCAGCTTTGCAGCAAATTAGCAGGAGTTTAATCAAATTTCAATCGATATCCACTTAATAATCTCCAAACATACGCCTCGTACAAACTATGCTAAAATTCAGCAGAGTATAATAGAAAATGAATAGTCATGCTTCCATAGGTAATTAAGTATTTGAAAGATTATCAGTATTGGCCATTTATAATGGTTTATGTGTTGAACAATGTTCAGCACATACTGTGATCTATATATTCATACAGGACATATTTTTATATATATGTATATAAAAATGATTGAAGCTGAAGAAACACGTCATAATGTAGAAGTAGACACAAAAAGGTAAATGTTCTGCTCAACCGTACGATAAATTCCTTTGTAGCCATAAATCATTTTTATTGGCTATATGAAAGCAGGCCTTTGTAAATAGTGAAGTATCACTTTCAACATCACCACCAAAATAGTACAAGGTAAGAGGCAGTGACTGATGTTTCTGTGTCAGCTGTTATAAACCATCCCTCAGAAATACAAACCATGTGGCTCTAGCCTTTCACCCCAACAAACACCAAGTGAGATCTCACTCATTTTTATTTCCATCTCCTCTGTATTCCATCTCCTCCTTCTATATTGTTGGCTTTATTACTGTATTGAATAACTTCAGTAGCTGGTCTTTAGGGTTAGGCTAAGACCAGGTAACATACTTGAACATAAGAGATTATGTGGTTTGGTCATCATGGACATAGGGCGCTAAAAAATGAACTTGTGGCAGAAGATCACAACCTCTGCACATCAGAGACCAAAAATTATAAACAATTATGTGGTCTTTGCACACAGTGAATTAATGTTTCCCCCTAATTTCATGTAACATCAGTATTTTCCCACTGAAAATGGTACCAGAAGCATGTTGACTGACTATGGTGTTATGGTGCTTTCACACTGATTCCACTTTGTTGAATCATTCACACTTATTTGACTTGTCGCCACTTTTTTGTCCTCCAATATTGTCACTTTACTGCATCATCAAATCAGAGGAGCTTCTATCTGCTTTTTGCTGGTTCTCCCCTCAGCATAGTGTACACAGATTTTACAGAGTGAGTCCCAGGGCTTCATTTATTATATAGTAGAAGCGATTCCTTGAAGGGTCCTTGGCTGGTCCCCTAAAGTTTCTTTTTAAACATCAATCTTTGTACTAAAATATTCTTTCTGTCATGATTTCTGGGCATTTAGATCTAAAGAGAAGCATAAATTTCCTGGTCAGAACCTGTAATTCAGTGAAAGGGTGGAGTCAGAGTAAAAACATATGCAAGTGGGGGTCCCTTCAGTGGCTGGAAGTTGGAGGGGATTTCACTGTGAGTTGGAGGGAAGTGGGCTGCTATCCGAATGGTGTTTGACTGGGAAGGGCCATTTTGAATGCCTTTTACTGTAGATAGCCAAACAAAGGCACCCGCGTTAATGTCTGTGGGTTCACCAGATCTACCAGAGATGGAATCAGTTTAGAAAATACCATCACATACTCAAGGAGTATGAATTACAGGGCCTTTATAATGGTAGTTCTGTCTGTCCAGGACCCAGACAACATCTGCTGTCCCAGGTAGGTGGACGACTCAGCCATAGTGACTCCAACTACAGGTGCTTTATTCCACTGCAGAACAACTGTACATCTGCTTTCAATGAGTCAGTCCGTCCCAGCTTGATATAGAAAATTTTGGCGGCAGGTCAGAGCACCAAAGGACAAATAATATACTACCTCACTGACCACTGACCATCGGCTGTCAATCAGACCTGGTAGTCTGCCCCCATGGCACCATTCCGTCTCCATTTCTCTCCATCCTCTACCCCTCGGACTTTATCTAAAACACGGACAACTGCCACTGCCAAGTTTTCTGAAGATCAGCCATCATGGGCTACTTGCAGGTGTCTCAGGGGAACGTACGGGAATACCAATACATCATCATGGACAACCAACCAGTAAGACCAAGGGGATGGTGTTTGACTTCAGGGGAAGACCCCCACCTCCCTCCCTGTGAACATCCAGGCAGGACTGGAGACTTTGGAGACTTTCATATACCTGGGTGTTCACCTCAACAATAAACTGGCCCCATAACACTGACGCCCTATAACAAGAAGGGCCAGAGCCACATGCACCTCTGAGCCAACCTCCACATTAGACTTTACCTGACTCTGTGGTAGCCCTGACTCTCCTCTGTTGTCTGCTGTGCCCTGGGCAGTGCAGGAAGAGACTGAACCAACTGGTCAGGAGGGCCACTTCTATCCTTTGCTGCACCCTGGATTCTGTGTAGGAGATGGCCATGAGGAGGGTGTTGTCCAAGCTCACATACATCCATAAGACTGTGAACCAGTTTGAGACCCCGGCTGTGGAAGATCTGAGCAGCTCCTTTAACAACATACTTATATACCCCCCTGTGTAAAAAGGTGCAACCCTGCAGATCATTCACCTTGCTGCCATAAGACTTTAAGACCCCCCATTCTAAGGGAGGGCTTGTTGGGCTACTTTATAAAGCTTTGAAGTCTACGCTATTCCTGACTTTTTGAATTGAAAAAGCTTCCTGGATGGGAAGTGAAACATCCTCAAACTTGGAAACATTTTATTTTTGGAATGACCTGGATGACAGAATCTTCACCAGTGTATATAAGACACCTCAAATCACTATTATTATTATTATTTTTTTTACCTATTTTACTGTATGCTTATATGTGTTTTTTTTAAGCTTGACTTACTTCTTTGATGCACCTTTTCTTTCTTTTGCACTTCCTGTGGTTTATTAGAGCAAGTGAAGTGAGAGCAATAAAGTCAAAGTCTTATCTCATCTAATCTTATCTAATCTCTTATCTTAAACCTCTGATGGACCCTGCAGGTCAGCTAATAACTAGAGGGGGTGTCGACTGACTTAAATAGTTCATATGAAAGCCACCCACAAACCTCTTAAGAGCATTCCTTAATAATTTTTTCTAATCTGTTCAAGTTCAGGAGTTTGACGCCGTTTTTAAACTGTTTTGATGCCATTTTGACACAGTTTTGACGCTTTGATTGTATTTCGTATGAACGCGCCGATGGCATATTGGGTTAGATTCCAGGGAAGAGATGCAAATTTAACTTTTTCTGATGTTGGTGAAACCAGTTGGAGATGATTTGAGCATTGTGGGCTATTGCCTTATCATGGTGGGAGCAGTTATCAAGTTTAATATGATGGAAAATAGATGGAGATGGTTACAACACTGAGAAAGGCTTTAAAGCTGCTCCTCTGTTGGTACTCAGGGCCAGAAAGATTGGCAATAAATAAACCCCAGCCAACCATTCCCAGCCTGAAGCTTTGAAACGAGGCAAAATGGAACATTATAAATAAAATAAAGATTCAATACACAAGGTCTGGAAATCCTTCTGTTAGTCTAGAAATCAATGAATGGCTTTGCTCCAAAATACATTACAGACTGGTTGGCAGTGAATCAACAGCCAGACCTCTCAGGTCTACTGGATCAAACCCAGAACCAAGCATGGAGAAACTGTCATGATTGGTTTTAAGGTTAAACCCACATGCAGAACACAAACGGAGGCTGAGTAAAAGTTTAACAGAGTTTATTGAAGTTAGATTGACACAAGAACATGAACTGGATCAGGTACTGGTCCGGGTTGGGTTCACTGATGTCTTGAAGGAGTCCAGGCTTAACTTGTGAGGGAGGGAACCGTTGGGTCCAGAGACTGTTGGTTCAGCAGAGTGCACAAGCAGCGGCAGCGTCTAGCTTCTGACTTTGAATGGCAGACCTTGATCAGAGTTTCCAGCTCTTCTCTAAGAGCAGCAGGAGAAAATCCAGATTGGAATCTTCAGGTTTGGCTCACCAGGGCTGGCAGGCAGGTTAAGCTCACCCAGAGCTTCAGACTTGAGACAGGTTTCCTGAGAGCAAAGACAGAGGCAGATTAGAATCAGGTTTCTCACTTGAGATTACTTAGATTCTTTCTGGCAACAGAGGCTCAGGTTTGCTAACCAAACTAAGGTCAACACTGCGGCGTTGAAGGAAGGTCTGGCAGCTGCTTATGTAGGGAGGGTTCCTGATGAGCAGACGAGCTCCAGGTGTGCTGGAGGGCTCAAGCCCAGGAGACCCACGGCGCACTCTGCTGGAGAAAGGTGGTACATCCCCAGATCCCAACAGTAACCCCAGTCCCTAACAGAAAACAAAAGACAGAAGAGGATCCTCGGTGCCCTCTGGTGGGCCAGCCTCAGGATCCCAACAGAAACAGCTTCTTCTGCTACACTAATCTGGAATAAACTCCAAGAAAACTGGAAAAGATCCCAAATCCTCAGTGGCTTTAAATCCTGATTAAAAACATGTTTAAAATGTATTCATGTTTCCAGTCCAACTTTTGTTAATTTAAAAATAAATAATTGTTCTCCTTCCTATACAATTGTCTAATTTCAAATATCTATTTTAATTCTCTGTAATTAGCCTATATGCTCCTGGAAAGTATTTTTTTCTTACATGTCGTGAATTGTCTGCTCCTGAAATGTGCTAAAGAAACAAAGCTTCTGTTATTTGCTCAGCTTTACCTGATGAAACATTTAATAGTTGTTACAGTCTTTTAATAAATGACTGATGCAACAAAGTGCAAAGGTTAATAGTGTAAACATATGAAAATAAAAGCATTTTTTGCACTTCAAGGAATCATCTATTGAAGGTTTTCCAGCTTTTCAGTCACACAAAGAATAAAAGCATAAGATAATGAGGAGTGGTGAATTGTTTTGGCATCACTAGGGAAAAATTTTTGCAATGTTCACAAACCACTATTACCACCATTGTAATTAGGCTGCGACTTAGCAATAACCTGCGAGTCATGGGGTCACTGTGAATGTTACGTGCCAATTATGCCTCCTCCACATGTCCAGCTTTCCCCCTATTTATCTTCATCCGTCCCCCTTCACTCGGTGACCTCCCTGCAGTCCCCAGTGAGGAGAAACGAATCAGGACTTCATGTAACATGGACACACGTACGCACAAATAAATTCACCTCCTGACTTTTAATAATTCTTCCACATCCCATGTCAATGTTTTCCTTCTATCCACCGTTGTGATTGCCTTATAGATGCCTCGGGGATGCGTCTTACTGATGGATTTAATTACCCTAAGCATTGATGATTTGATCACATTGCTTATAATTTGGGTAATTCTGCCTTTTCTGCTATGATGTTATGTTACATCCATGAAGAACATGATTAATACTGTTTGAGGTTACATGTATACAGGCATAAAATGTAGATATGCTTTTAGGGAAATGTGGATCCACACGCTTCATATTGAAATACATTCATCTAAATGTGTCACTGGATTCTAAGAATGTCTGAAATAAATGTTCAGGAGCAAATACTGGCGGCAGAAACTCCTAATTAAGAAATTTCATATAAAGGACGTCAAACAGAATGTGCTGCAGTTCTCATACTTTCCCTCTTTCCCATCTGGCCAAAATGGCTATCGTGTCTCATCATCTAAAAATAGGGATGAAGATAAATTGTTATCATTTGCTAAAGCCCATGACAATAATGATGAATGAACACTTTCTATTCCCTTTTCCATGTGCCCTCTGAAGTCTTTGCTTAAGGCATTTCCCTCTGCTTTGCCCGCGTCTCTGTGCAAAACCTGCTGTCAAACATGAATCGAATAAACATCAACAGAGATCATTCCCCACAAAGACTGCTGTCTGATAGTGTTTGGATTCTCATATTCCCCTATATTTATCAGAAGGAGTCTTCTTTAACAACTTAAACCTATAGCTGAAGATTACCATGAACCGCATGTCCTTGAGGATTACCATTAAGTTTTTAGTTTCAGAGAAGCCCTGAAAATGATAAAATATATATATATATATTGTCATGAACTTGGCACTAATGCCTGGTCTGATTACTAATTTCAAACACTTTCTTAGCTCCGCCCAGTTCTCATTACCTGCTTATCTGATCTACTTGCCTTCAGACCAGTCTTCTATTATCTATTTTCAGTCTTCTATTATCTATTCATTTAACCAGCCTTCAGACCAGTCATCAGTGCTACATAATTTTCAGCCATTGGTGAGACTTATTCTTGTGTTCCTGTATTCTGATTTCCTGATCCTGACCTGTTCTGCCTCTCAACCTCTGAGCCTGCCTGTCCCTGTTCTGATCTGTTTGCCTGACCTGTCTTCTAACTCAATGCCAGATCTCTGCCTGTTTTGTGTACCGTACCTGGAACTGTGACCTGACTTCATCCTGGATTCCCCCTTGGCACCTCACCGGACCTCTGACCTCCTGGCTCTGCCTACTCAGCAGGTCTCTCTCTGGGTCAATCATCGGCCCACATTGGTATATGACCGGCTGGAACCATCCTTACCCTCTGGACTCAGACTGAACTATAAGACCAGCTTAGTGCTTCACATGTTCGTTACCATCCACTTCCAGAAAAACTAACCTGCTGTCTCCACCCACAGAGGTTCATGCCTTAGATGCCAATGCCGCTCACTCCGGTTCAGTTTTCAATAAACGTTTTGAGAAACCTGTCTGCTTTAAATACTACATCCTTCTGTTCTAAACTTGACACATTTTGAAAAAAGTACTTATTTTCCAACTGTTTCTATTTTCCATGTGGAGACCAGTCGACTGCAAGCTAAGAGGACATGAGGAAGCTTGTTTAAAAGGACTATGTTTGTCATATTTCAGTATTTTAGAATGAGTAGATCTGGACAGATATTAACCATTGATGTTATTTGAAAGTTTCAAACTGGCATAGTTTAGGAAGGGAAAGTACCCTTCAAGCTTAAAGGAAGCTAATGAAGTCCGTTTGTAACCCCAAATGGTTGAAGTTTTCCACAAACCTTTGAAGAATTCCCACCTCAGTTATCTTACTTCCTGAGAATTATTCACATAAATTTGAAATATTTCTGTATTTCTGATTAAATGCGACCACAACCCAAATTCATTAATTAACTGTAATATCACTGCATCATCTCCTTTCTCTCTAGGTCTACGTTGTTCAGTAGTTTTAGGTTTGATTCAGTACTTTGAGGTTAAATGTTACTTGAGCTTTGACTGAAAGGTATTATGGAGGATTTTCGCAAAATCTTTAAAAGACCTGCCCTTTACACTTTAAAAAAAAATCTATGTGCAAGAACATGCACAAACCCATTTCTCTTCCTGAACGCTCATAGCTCTTACAAGCTTCCTGCCCGAATGTCTGCCTTAACCCCTAGATCCCTCAATCACTATATAGAGCTGGGACTATATAGTGGACTTTATACTGAACTCAGTTAACTGACCGTTGCTTCCCGTTATGTAACTCCTCGTCCTCCCTCGTGCCTGCGCCATCTTTGTTATTAGTCACCGCTGTCGGTTAGCGACAGCCTATGGCTACAGCGGGCCACTGTGACAGCAAATCCCATAATGCTTTGCGAGAAGATCTCTCCGCACAAAGCATTCTGGGATATACCTGCCTCTTCTGAAGTTTTTTTCTTCTCCTACACCTCGTAGACACTTTTTCTCTTACGACCCTCAGCCATTTTCAAAGAACCACGTTGAGAAAGGACCAAGGACCACTTATCTTGATGATCCACCTGGAAATAAAATATCGTCCTCTATACCTCGAAGTTTGTTTATCCCAGAGGAGAATCATGTTATTTACTTCTTTATTTTAAATAGTAGCAATGAAGTTATTCTATACTTGTGACATTGCCAGTGCTGAATAACTCCATCTGTTTTCCATACTCCACAACCATTACCATGGGTAGTCACAGGACTATATTTCACCAACAAAAAATGTTTGGATTGAATATGAAATCAAATCACACATAGAATAAGCTGTTTTGTGTCATATAAGTGATTTTAAAGACCCCTAAACAGCAACTCAGAGACCAAAAAGGTTTGTGAGAAAATTCCTTCATAAAAAGGTGAGAGTCCAAGTGGAGTTTTATGTGGACTGTAGGAGGAGATGAGAGTTAATATGCAGTTAAGGAGACTTGGATTATAGACATGGTGAGTTTTGGTGCAGTTTTACCAAAATTCGAAAGAGTAGTCCAGGAAGGAATGACTGGGGACAGCTGTAGTTTGTGGAGTGTCTGTGGAGCTTTGGACGGCGGACAGGCAGGGGAGGAGGATTTGAGGAGGGGACAGGGAAGACAGGCTGAGACACTGAGTAGATAGAGAGCTGCAGGTCAGCTTGGTTTTAGGAGGAGGAGACGGCAGGTAAAGAACATTTACACTGAGAGGGCAGCAGGAAATGCCCTCTAAGCACAGCAATGATTGGGCATCCTCCTTAACCAGCTGCAAATGAGGAGCAACTGTCAGGTCGGGAATCCTGCTGTCGAGGTAGGAGACAAGATCAGACAAACGTCTGCACAGCCACTTAGTTTCAACACTTTGTCAAGAGAGTCTAGCTGCAGACCTGCACTGTCAGGTGTCCTGTGCTGTCAGAAGCTGAAGTTTATTAAGGCTTTTAAAGTGAAAGTGAAATAAATTAATATATATCGGAAAATTTGTTTTACGTTCCAGTGTTTAGATCCTGGGTTTTCACAACAGAGATATTTTTTTCTATTCATGTTTTTAATAAATTATATAAGAATCTCTTTTCCGTTCAAATGGATAAGGTAAAAAAAAAAAAAAAGAAAATGTCAAAAATAACTAAATCAAATCAGTTGTTTTATGAAGACATATTTTATGTGTGATTGCAAAACATGTATTATATATTCTTTATTCTTTAGGTATTGTTAATGCTGTTCTTACCTGGAGGTCTGTCCACCTTTCTCCAGCAGAGGGCACACTAGGTCTCCTGGAGCCGAAGCTGACTACCACACCTGTGGCTCATTTGCTCATCAGGAGACCAGCATTTAAGCAGTGGCAGAGCAACACTCCAGTGCCAGAGTGTTAAGCCGGTTAAGGTTAGCAAACCTGAGCCAACCAACCTGTCTGATTCTCTGACTCCCCTGAAACCTGAACCAGAACCTAACCCGTTTTTGTCCTCTCTGCTTCCTAGGAAGAACCTGACTGAACCCTGGAACTCTGGAAGAGTTTCTCAGCTGTGACCAGCTGTCTGATCTCAGAAGAACCTTGGAAAATCAAACTGTCTGAACCTGCCTGCCCGCTCTCGAGAAGAGAACACTGCTAAGTCTGAAGTCAAGCCCTGCCACTGCCTAGCCCTCTGCCTACCTTCTGCCTCTGGGCCCTCCTGGTTTCCTCTCTCTGCCGCTCAGCCAGAACCACTGAACAGGTACAGACCTGCATTACTCTGCAAACAATAGTGTTTGGATCCCGGCTAACCGAACTGTCCCTCTCTGCAGAGAACCCTGTTGTGACCAGTCCTGGATCTGTTTCCAAGCATCAATCCTAATTAACTCTGTGTTTTCAATAAACAGTTGAACTTTTCCTCTGAGTCCGTGTGTGTTCTGCATGTGGGTTAGAACCCTTGATCCCATCATGACAGCTCCTGTGTGTCACTGAATGTGTGCACTGATGACTGAAAGACATCTTCTGCCTCCATTTATCTGTTTACTACAGTGTGTTGAATTCATGTTAATGTGTATTTAAAGACATTTCAATTAGTGGATAAAATTGCTGGAGGGAATATTAAAAAAAGTCTTATCAACCAAAACTTTCGCAACCCCTTTCCAGTACATCCATGGACCCCCTAGAGGTCACGGACCTCTTGTTGAAGACCTCTGATCTAAATAATGCACAGAGGTCTCCGCTATGCACTTTTCCTGACGGCTTTGATTTAAGTGTCCGGAATAAACTTCAGGTCCTAATAGTGCAGGAGACAGCATTGTGCAGCTCTGCAATGAATGGTCCTGACAGTGCATGTCTGCAGCCAGACTCTCTCAACTTAGTAGGTTTTCCAACATCATTTATCTCCAGTTTAATGCAAATCTGATCCTGCATGTTTGATTTAGAGCAAACTGTATTTGAATGGCAAGATGTGGTCATTGGCCCCTCTGCCACACAGCATGGTCGAACCAGCAGAGACTGTTTGGAAACAGATTCAACATCACCTTGTCATCAGACAGACTGAAACCTGTTTTAATGAAGGTGAAATTAAGTCACCTGTTTCACTGGTAGAATCATGAACCACTTTCTCTCTGCAATAGAAACATGCAAAGGATTTTTGAGTCAATGAGTCGATGCAATCAATTGGTTTTCCTTAGATAGAAAATGTTGAATCAATTTCAATTCACTTTATTAATAAAGCACCAATGCACACCAAGTCATCTCAATGCACTTTAGATTTCAACCAGATCATACAGTCAAATTGATTCAAAGTTTTCAATCCAAGGAAAGCCAGTTGATTGCATTGACTCATTGACTCGAAAGCAATCCCTAACACTAAGCATGCTTGTAGCGACAGTGGAGAGGGAAAAAAATCCCTTTCAACAGGAAGAAACCTCCAGTAGAACCAGGCTCAGTGTGAGCGGCCATCTGCCGAGGCCGACTGGGGTTCAAGGAGACAGAAGCAGAGATACAAAAGACAACTGTAAAATACGGCCCCATTCAGGAAACACACAGCTAGGCAGACCAGCTCCGAGCCAGCTCCCATGTCAGAGGATGAAGAGAGCATATCCAGCCAGTCACAGTCAGAGAAACAGGACTACACTGATAAACAGGCCAATCTCGAACATCTATAAACAAAGGTGTTGATGGCAGCAGCACAGTTGACATAACTGCTCCATGATGGAGTCACAGCCAAACAATTTTTGCTGGATGATCTGGTTGAAGTGCCTTGAGATGAGATGTGTTCTGAATTGGTACTATATAAACAAACTGAATTGAATTTAAATTGTATTGAATAAATGGGAACAAATAACTTTTTTTTAAAGACAATCGAATTAATTCAGAGACTAAAAAGTGTATGAAGAGGTGAAACCTAATATTGCAGCTCAGTTGAGTATTTTATGTTGTTTCTATGAAGTCATAAGGCCTCCTGCTGTTCTCGTTATACATGGCCCTAAGTTTAACATGTCATCTTTCAAATATTCAATAAGAGTTTAGATATTAGATCACATTTTAGGAAAACAATGAAGTATGAGTCACAGAAAGCTCAGTTTCACTATGTAAATAAGAACAGGAAATGAGCTGTTGTTACTCAAATGAGCCGAGTTATCGATGGAATATTTTATTATTATTGTTTAAGTTACACACAAAAAGAGTTAAAAACAGTCTTATGCCATAAGGAAGGGATCAGTCCTGGAAGCCAGACTGGGTCGAGGAAGGGGGATGGTGAGGGAGCGGCCGCTTGATGTGTTGATTGATTACAAATTTCTGCCAGACAAAAGTGATCTACCCTTCCTTTATCAGCCAAGCCTGACCCTCCTATAGCTCCTCTGGGTGGCTGACAGAGATGGATAAGCCTTTTCTTTACAGATCCCAAATTTATGGACGACCATCATCAAGCAGATGTATACCAACATAAAAATGGGCTCATACTGATTCAGCCCCTCAATGATTAGAAGTCTGTCCAGTTTGTTTTACAGTGAGAACAAGAGGAGAAATTTAAGCTTGTAAGCAATGTAATGTTGATGTTATGATACGGATTCAGGATATTTGTGCATCCACGATTCCCCAGCAGACGCATGGTGTGACCTAGAGCCACTGCACTGATTGCACTGCTTTATGAAGGGAAACCATTCGTCAGAATTACATAATATTAATAAAGCAGGCTAAGAAATGAAAGTCAGTCTGTTGGAGTAGGAGGAATGGAATCTGGTGAGCAATGGAGTGTGAGGAAAGGCAGAGAGGAGCCGGGTTCAGAGTCAGTTCAGCTGTGCATGGCTTGACAAATTATTTGCAGGATTGTTGCATTCACAGTCACTTAAATAGGAATCAGTCAGAGAGGAAGAGGGCCGGTCTCATCCCGGCAAAAACTCTGGAGCTATACCTCAACCGCTGCCATGCCTCCCCTCCCATTATTTTTTCACAATCCCTGTCTTTGCCTCAGTGCCCCCCCCACCGCAACCCCCATCCTGTCCTATGATGACGGATTGACCCTAATGCAAATTTACAGCCCTTTTATATGTCGCTGCTCCCCCAAAGGTGGCCTTCAGGAACATAGCTCAACATCATGCTTCCAAGATGTCCGCCTCAAAACAGCCGGCATCATCGTCCCCCCCCCCCTTCTCCTTCATCTCCCAGCTTCACAAATCTCAGCTGGATGGAGATTAATGTTGCTGCGGGCTCCAGCTGCAGCTGGGCTCAGTCCATTCCAGCGTGTATGTCTCAGTGAACCAGTATTTGCTCACATGTTGCCTATATGCGCAAAGAGGCAGGAAGTGGCTCCCTGATAGACATCATGTGGAAGGAAGTTACTGTTCCTTCCAATTTCAACTGTTTGTTTCTGTTTTTTGTGTAGTAATGGGCGCTCAGTGTGCAGGCCATTCTACTGTGTCAGAAGTAGGTATCCTCTTCCATTGTTGTATATCACCCTTCTGGATGGAGGGAGAGAAAAAAGCGAACACACGAAGAAAGGAGACAGTTTTTCACCCTATCAGCTTGGAAAGGCAATGTTGTGCCCTTGTAATTGAGTAGGTATCTCATCTATCAACTGTGCCACCCTGGATAATAAATATAGAGTACACAGGCAGCTCCTTGGAGATTTAAAGGGGGGGTGTGTGAAGGAGTAGGTGTGTGTTTTGTTTGTGTGTGTGTTTGTGTGTGTGAGTGTGTGTGTGTGTGTGTGTGTGTGTGTGGGGGGGGGGGGGTGTCAGGTGCGTTTGGCCTCTCAAACCAGCTTTTTTTTTCCTTCTCCATGGTTTATGTCAATAACCTAACAATATAAAATGTATAACAATACAATCATCAATCTACGGAAACTATAATATAGCCAAATATTGAGAAAATCAAGTTCTCTGATTGTCCATGGTTCATGTGCCCTTTGTTGGGCTGTTTATGTACACCAAGGGGTGTCAAACCGGTTCCAGAAAGGGCCGTGTGGCTGCAGGTGCAATCTAAACATGATGACTTGATGAGATGAATGGAGTCTGGTGTGCTCTTGCTTGGTTGGAAAGAAAACCTGCAGCCACACGGCCTTTTCTGGAACCGGTTTGACACCCCTGATGTACACACTAAGGCCGGGGTCTTAGTGTTTACAAGTTTTTTTCAGTCTTCAATCCCCTGATTGATGGAGAGGCTGTGCAAGGTTCCCCTTCCATGTCAGCCATCAAGAACTCAACACTGAAGAACTTTCTTTGAAGCAGGGTTTCTTGGTTTCATGTGTCCTGCACGTTTTAGGGACATCTTCCTCTCCTGAATCAAATGACTAAAATGCCTATTCAACGTGCATCCAATTTCTCTTCATCCTGCTATGACCTGATAATTTGACTCAGATCAGATGGGGCAGAGACACAGCAAAAAGGTGTAGGACAGCGGACATACTGTAGAGGAACCCTCCTGTTAAGGATGTGCAATGGTTGCCAAGTTGACAAGCTTCCCAGGAGCATTTCCGTCGTCAAAGGTTAGTCCTTTGTTCTTCAAGTGCAACTATACAGGGTAGAGGAGAGCCAGCAGCTCTGGGCAACATTCAGCTGTAAATGTATAACAAAAGACACCTTTAAT
Source organism: Cyprinodon tularosa (assembly GCF_016077235.1). NCBI lineage: Eukaryota > Metazoa > Chordata > Actinopteri > Cyprinodontiformes > Cyprinodontidae > Cyprinodon > Cyprinodon tularosa. Next base: position 792,513 of record NW_024039540.1, read on the forward strand.
GACCAATAATGTCTAAATTTTGGACAAAGAAGACAAATGGTTTGAACTAGGGCTGAAGGTAGCCATCTTTGTTAAAAGAGAAAAGCCATCACTGAAAAGACGCAGAGGATTGAGGTCTCAGCTTCCAATCATCTAGTCTTCCATCCAAAGAGGTTAGACAGGCACCCTGACCATGATTCAAATGGCCAAACACAAAACCCAATCAAAACCACAGACTCAACAACCCAAGAGAACGAAATGTTGATCCTTGATTTGCATCTGACTTGGAATATCCTCAGGAGGATGGGTCTTCAGGTGCTAGAAACATCAGTGCTTCAACTACAGACTGGTCTGGTGCAAGCTGACAAACTGGGGGAAGGGCAACCAGGTCAGATGTCAGAGGCCCAGGGTAGAGGGGTAGGCCTTGAACCAGCCTCATATATTTAAAGAAATTGCAAACAAATAATACTTTATTCTTGAGTTAAAAATAAAACCTTGTACTATTATTGCTTTCTTGTATTTAATGGTGTAACGACACAACAGTAGGCCTGTAAGCAACATTATCTGGGTGGACCCTATAACACGGGGCAAAGGTTCAGGATACATGACAGTTCAATAAATCAGCCAAGATGATACAATTATGCAATTCTCAGTAGTATATGATCAAACATCACACATGGAAAAAGAGTGACTGCGCACCTTGAATGGAACCATTGGTGACAGCGCAGCACCATATCCACGAAAACATGTTGATGGCGTACCATGCATGTCCATGAAAACACATTTGGTATACTGCTACACATCCATGAAAACACATAGGTGACGGCAGACCAGACGTAGGCAGAAATCATAAAACCCAGGAAAAAAACAGATGAGCTAAACCTCAAAGCGTGTATTTTAAACATTATCACTTTACACAACGTGAGTACACAGATGCGCGACGGACCAATCCAGGACTGGTAGTAGCAGCAACGTCCACCATTCCCTCTCCGGTTCTTTGAAATAAAGTGTTTATTTTCTGAAGTTTTTTTTCAATTCTTCCAGCAGCTTTTCTTTCCTTTTAATTCTAGTACTTCTTTTTGGTATCTATCATCGCTAACACATTGTAAGAAACAGTCATGGTTTAATCTACACTCTGGTTTTAGACGTCTGACGTGACGTCTTGCACGTTGTGCGCACGTTACGTACGTAATATATTCAGTCAGTTCATCATAACCCCATTACCCATAATTCCAAGTCGTGATGTAAAAAATAAAATACTCAATTACATAATTCTTTTAAGATCTTTATTGCGGTTTGAAACATATTATATGATCCATCTTAAACTGTAATAAACCATGTTTTCCTTCCTCTTTGTACATAGTAGTTTAGTTTAGTTGAGTTTCAGTTAAGAGTTTTGAACTGAAATATGTTTGACTAGGAGCTGAATGAATTTTGTTAATAAACTCTTTAATTTGAACAGAAGTTGTGTTAGATTTATTCCATGTATGTGCAGAATTGTTTGACCATCGTTTTAACTCAAATCACTCTTTCATTTCTTGTTCTAACACACAGCTAGTAGGGTGTTCATAAATAATATATAACAGCCAAAATAATATCTGATCAAATAGGATATTTACCACTCCTAACGGAGAGGGCAATAGACATCTTAAAGTATCAGAAATATGAATTCCTTGCTGGCTGGGAATTGAATATAACAGTTATTCACAACACAAATATGGCATCCAACCTGGATGGGCATTGAACATAAAATCACAACACCAGAAAGGATGGGAAACTTTAGGTTCTGTATTTTCTTGCCTGTAGCGGGCCTAGCCTCATATATAGCAGCTGGATAAACTTAAAAGATACTCCGTCAGTGGAATGACCATTTAAAGGAATGACAGCAGGGCACCTCAGTACTGCTGTGGATATGGTGAGGGATTGCCTTTGAGTCAGTAGCTAGGTTTACATGCGCAAAATTTCCCCGATCCGATCCAAACCTTGGTTGATCGGAAATTCAAAATCTCCGTTTACATGGACACTAAATGAAATGATCCGATAATGACGTGTGTATACATGTACCAAGCGTTGGATCAGATTAAATCTTTTAAGCATGCGCAGAACTTCCTGCCAAACTTGGCAGTTCTGTCTGCGTCTGGTTTTTGGGAGGCCTGACAAACGATGCGCTCGGAGCGAGCGGAAAGAAAAAAGGAGAGAGGAGGAAAAAAGCGCTTGGCAGCGAAATGTACGAGAGAAAATGTAGAGAATGAGCGATTGAACCGGCGTGGGAGAGCGAGTGGGCTGTGGAGAGAGAAAAGAGGAAGAGGAGGAGGATAAATTCCTGCTTCCTGCAGCTTTAAATGAACTTGAGTGTATAAGTCGGCGTTCCTAGACTCCCCCCGCCATGTTGTTCACAGCGAGAGCAAGAGCGACCGGTGGTTTCCTGTTGTTGACAAGGCGGAAAAACGTCACGCTGATGTCGCACACATGCGCAGTGAAGATTATTTTACTCTTAAGATCCGAATGGGTGTTTACATGGACGCCAATCGGAATGGCGATCGGCAAAAACCACCTCTCTTATTCGGAATTAAATTTAGATCCGATCGGACCGAATCGGATTAGAATCTTCAGTCTGACATGTTTACATGAAACATTTTTGATCTGATCAGGCCTTCAATCCGATTAGTTGTGTCCATGTAAACGTAGCTAATGAGTCGATGCAATCAGCTGGTTTTCTTTAGATAGAAACTTTGAATCAATCGGACTGGATGATCTGATTGAATTGTAAAGTGCCTTGAGATGACGTGCATTATGAATTGATGCTATAGAAATAAACTGAATTGAATTGAGATTTAAATGTTGCAGATGAGTCTCTCTGCATACTCACACCAATAACTGTGTGCTATAGTTAGTGGCACAAAATATCTGGCCCTAGGTCTTTACTGGAACCTACATCTTTTACTCGTATGCAGTGCCAGGCGGTTTCAGCTTATTTTCACTCTTGAGTGAGAGTAGGTGCAGGGGTCAAAGGTTTTGTTCACACTTCTTGTGAAAAAGCATCACTCCTAAGAAGTTACAGCATGTCAGGCCTCTTCATTACAAGCATTAGATTAATTAGCATATCCATGTGGGCTTGAAGGATGGGAGTGAGTGTAGGAGGCAGTGGGTTGTTGGGGGTGGGGGGGTCTGTGTATGTGTGTGCGTACATTTTTTGTGCTTTCTGTATGTCACACGAATTGTTCTGAATGTCATGCAGGAGCTGACAGGCAGGCCGTAGTCAAACATGGAGGCTGGCAGTTGACAAAGAGCACAGTCTGTCACAGCGATACATGCCTGCACTCTCTCTAGTTCACTCTCCATGTCTCTGGCTAATTGGGCCCTCTGGATATCTCTACTCAGGAGGATGTTTGTATACAGACATGCAGTAATATGGAGCAGAGTTGTGAGCACTCAGACAATTGTGTACACAGTTGACAGGGGCAGCATGGGGACCCTAAAGCTTATATTACAGCCTATACATTGCAAGCTAAATTCACTCACTGTTGTTCTATGTTGCTTTTGAAAACCTTTTAGATTTGTTTTAGACATTTCCACTGATGGAAGATGTCCGGTAAAGCAGACTGTCTTTCTTTCACTGTAACTGTCGTTTCATCTTCCTTTTTTAGCATTTTCTCAGACAAAAAAAAGGATGAATTTATTAAATTTCCTCACCATTTAATGACCCCATTTGGAGAATTTGCGCATTTGATCCTCACCCGCTCGGTGAGGCGTGAAGATGGCGAGATGGGGAAGGGAGGAGAAGGATCTGTCAGCATGTCACATAAATATCTTATTAGTCAGTGATCTTATCATCATAAAGCGGCTCATTTATACAGTTAGGGATGTCATGTTGGTCAATTGGAGAAAAGAAGGAAGGAGAAAAAAAAGCCTAACTGCAGCCCCTCTTAAACCTTTAAAATCACATGCCAACATCAACAGTGGTTCGTTTTATTAAAACCCTTCCTCTTCTTCCTCTCATTGGAATTTCAAAAACACCTCAGGATTTAATTGTTTTATGTAAACTTAAATTTTTTTTTCTTTTTTTTTTCTCTTTTTTTCTTCCTCGACAATTTAGTTTAAAACCCTGGCATACGCTAAACTTTCTAGATATTATGTTCAATTTCAGGCATATGCATAGAGCATGCATAACGAGTCCAGAGTGTATGTCCAATGAGAAGCCTAACTTATGCATAACGCACAGCAGCATCTCACATATGAAGCATCAGTTAAAGCTGCTCACCGAGCAGCTTTAACTGAGCCCCTTAAGGGGGGCAGCGATGTGCTCGGTGGCACCCGGCCTGCATAAAAATATGTGTTTGCTTGCGGTATTAACCAAGCAGCTGTTGACCACCTGCCCAAAAGAAAAATATGAAGAAAAAAGTAAAAGAAAGAAATAAGGTTTGTAGTCAAAGCATTCAGCGTCAAGTCTGCTAGGAAGTTTGTTGGTGGTGGGCGTGAACGCAGGGATGATCCATCACACTAACCTTCTCACTCACCCTATAATGGGGATGAAGTCTGGAGGAGAATTGACGGTTTCCTACTGTGAACGCCCTTTATACCAAATCGCTGCAAATATGTTATGATACAGTAGCTGCAAGTTAGAAATACGTTTAGCGCTGGGCTGGAACACGTTAGATATGCGTTGGAGATAAATTCTTGATAAGTTACACATAAGTTATCCACAAGTTACTCATAGGTTTTTGATAAACTCCACAAATTATGAGTTACTTGCACTTAACGTATGTCAAAGATCAGATAACTTTTAGTCTTAACAACTTAATTCAGTTTATTTCTATAGCGCCAATTCACAACACATATCATCTCAAGGCACTTTACAGTTCACCAGATCATCCAGTCAGTTTGATTCAGTTTTCTATCTAAGGAAAACCAGTTGATTGCATCGACTCATTGACTCGAAGGAAATCCCTCACACCAAGCATGCATGTAGCGACAGTGGAGAGGAATAACTCCCTTTTAACAGGAAGAAACCTCCAGCAGAACCAGGCTCAGTGTGATCGGCCTGGCTCTCAACCCAGGAACGATGACATAAACCTTGGAAATAAACTCAAAACTAATGAAACAAACTGACAAATGTCATAAGATGACCTGCCCCTAATAGCTGCATTTAACCGTATATATAGCTGAGGGAGCAGGTGAATGGGATGAATGGTAATGACAGAGTGGGGAGAGAATGGCAGGTGAATGAAGTGAGTAATTAAGGTCGGCTATCATGGCAGATCCTGACAAACAATGGTAACTCCATCCTGGATAGAAATATCAGCTATGGTGCTGCCATCAACACCTTTGTTTATAGATGTTGGAGATCAGCCTGTTTTACAGTGTAGTCCTGTTTCTTTGACTGTGCCTAACTAAATGTGCTCTATTTATACTCTGGTATGGGAGCTGTCTCGGAGCTCATCTGCCTGGCTGTGTGTTTCCTGGACCGGGCCACCTTTTACAGTTGCCTTTTGTATCTCTTCTTCTTTTTCTATATCTCCTTCTGTCTCCTTGAACCCCAGTCGACAGGATGGTCTGGTTAACTGTAAAGTGCCTTGAGATGACACGTGTTGTAAATTGGCGCTATAGAAATAAACTGAATTGAATTGAAAACACTAGGACATGAGAATGAAAAAAGCCTTACTGTATAAATAGTGATCAAATCGACACTAAATGCTCTTCCGACAGATAAAGAAGGTTTCATCTCGACCGCTGGATCAAGTGAGATTTGGCTCAAATTAACCCAAGTGTAAAAGAAATCTTTAAGAGACAATCCGCTATTAGGATACCAGTGCACACACAAGACGCCTTTAGGTTCTCAGATAGGAAAAAAAAAAAAAAAAACAGATTCTATAAACTATCAGAGAACAGGTAGAGGAAAAGAGGCTAAGCTGCATATCATGATCAGAGGTGAGTAACAAAGTACAAATAATTCTTTACTTTAGTAGGAATTTTTGCCATCTATACTTTACAGGAGTAATTATTTTTTACTACTTTTTACTTTTACTCTTTACATTTTTTTTTGCAATTTTCTCTACTTTCTACTCTGTTTTAAAAGAATTGTTAGTTCAGTTTCATTAAAGCATTTTTTTCATAATGGCCTGTTAGTAATAAAAATAATAAAAACCATCAACATAATTTGTTTCATCCACACAATTAGGGGTATAGATGGTGATCTTTTATTTCCGGGAGGATCATTTAAATAAGTGGCCCTCCTAATTGTCAATCAATGTGATGATATGTTTACATATAGCCGTCCTACGGCGCGTTCCGTTAGCTATCTTTTTCTGCACATGCGCACTTTCAGGTGTAGATCTGTGGTGAGCTACGTTTTCAGTCACTGAAGCTCACCTTTCTCTCCGCTGTTCTTTGAAAATGGCCAAGGGTCGTAAGAGAAAAGTGTCTACGAAGAATAAAGTACCGCAGTATATGATAGAGCTCCCCTTACAAAGCATTATGGGATTTGTTGTCACAGCAGCCCGCTTTCGCCATTGGCTGCCGCTACCCGACAGCGGCGACTACTGTAATAACAAAGATGGCGCAGTCACCGTGTGGTGGAGGAGAAGGTAAGTGACCGTCGGGGAGTAAAAAGCAGTGATCATCTGTCCGAACGGTCAGTTAACTGAGTTCACTATAAAGTCCACTATATTGTCCCTGCTGTATGTGAACACAGTAAGATTTTATGAGCTATGAGAACAGCACATTTTAAACAGGGCGTGCACGAGGAGAAATGGGCTCTTGCACGCTTATTTTTTTTTAAGAGGAGAGGGCGGGTCTTTTAAAAAATCCACCACAATAACTTTAATTTCTTTTTGGTTAGACTCGGTGTTGCCCTAAATTGTTGCTCACCACATACCGAAATAGAGAGGTTTTAATATGATGCTAAGTGAAATTTCACAGTATTACCATTAGGTTTACAAATAAGAAAAATAAGTATAAGAAAGTTATCATCAAGGGTAGTGCAGTAACCAGTATAAAGTTTAAAGCATCTGTCCTTATTTTTTTTCTGCATTATTTTTAATTTTATACTTTAAATAGTTTTGAAAATGTTACTTTTAATTCAGTTTATTTCTATAGCACTAATTCACAACACATCTCACCTCAAGGCACCTTGCAGTTCACCAGATCATACAGTCAAAATGATTAAAAGTTTTCTAATGAAAACCAGTTTTCAATTGCATTGACTCATTGACTCGAATGCAATCCCTCACACTAAGCATGCTTGTAGCGAAAATGGAGAGGAAAAACTCCCTTTTAACAGGAAGAAACCTCCGGCAGAACCAGGCTCAGTGTGAGCGGCCATCTGCTGAGGCTGACTGGGGTTCAAGGAGACAGAAGCAGAGATACAAAAGGCAACTTTAAAAGCGGGCCCATTCAGGAAACACACAGCCAGGCAGACGAGCTCCGAGCCAGCCACATCAGAGGATGAAGAGAGCACATCCAGCCAGTCACAGTCAGAGAAACAGGACTGCACTGGAAAAACAGGCCGATCTCCAACATCTGTAAACAAAAGTGTTGATGGCAGCAGCACAGCTGATATTTCTGCTCCAGAATGCAGTCACAGCCAAACAGGAACAGACCAGATGAAGCTACTATGAGAAAAAGCAGAGAGAGCATAATGTTAGAGACTGAATAGAGATAGAATGAAGCAGAATGATAAAATGGGGGTCCCTATGTCCTCCAGCAGTCTAAGCCTATAGCAGCATAACTATAGAGATAGCTCAGGATAACCTGAGCCACTCTAACTATAGGCTTTATCAAAAATGAAAGTTTTAACCCTAGCCTTAGACAGGGTGTCTGCCTCACAGTCTAAAACTGGTAGTTGGTTCCACAGGAGAGGAGCCTGATAACTAAAAGATCTGCCTCCCATTCTATTTTTAGAAATTCTAGGAACCACTAGTAAACCTGCAGATTGAGAGTGAAGTGCTCTGTTAGGAACATAAGGAACAATCAGATCTCTGATATCAGATGGAGCTTGGCCATTTAAGGCTCTATATGCAGACATCCCAAGTCTCAAGGAAGTTCCGGGAGTCTCCCTGATATATATAGTTGCTCACGGAAGCCCGCGAGACGGATAAACTATCCCGGATTTAAGACTATGTGAGGTGGTGTTTTTTTTTATGCGAGTGAGAGCGTGCAGGCAATACAATAATATGTGCATCATGTACGGATTAAAACTGCTGTGACTGCACAGGAACAACAAGAGACCGTGGGGTTTCATTTTCATCAGAACGCTGGCTGCAGCATTTTGGATCAGCTGAAGGCTTTTAACTACAGTTTGTGGACTTCCTGATAGTAAAGAATTACAATAGTTCAGCCTTGAAGTAACAAATGCATGGACTAGTTTCTCAGCATCAATCCTGGACAGGATATTTCTAGAGCATAGAGTTTCTAGAGCATAGAGTTTCTTAGAGCATAGAGTTTGGAATCCAGAGGATCTGAGAGGTCTTAACCCCACAGTGCTCCCCGGGCGCCGGACGATGTTAGCCCACTGCTCCCCAAGGTGATGGGTTAAATGAAGAGACTTAATTTCGTTGTTCTGTACTTGTAAAACCTTAATGACAATAAAAGGTGGGGAAAGTAATAGCCATTAATAATTTTGACATCTCTGTTTATGATACTTTCAGGTACTTTGGTTCTTAATGTTACTTTTAAACGTAAAAACCTTTAGTTTACTTTGAGTATGAATTAAATCTTCGGAGCAGGCGGGTCTTGAATGAGACACTTAAAAAAACTACTGGTAGGAAGTTTTCATGCTTATCAAGACGTTGTAATCAATGAACTGAATCGTAATGAAATCAGAGGCTGATGGAGCGAACTCAGTCAGGTATGAGTAAACGCACCGATTGGCGGCTTTCGGCACGGTCAACCCAGTTTGATTGCGAAGGCAAACACCCTCACTGTGTCAAGCACAAACAGAATATCCTCCCTCTCATTAACATCCCTTCTTTCTTCTTTATTTTTTTTTTTCTCTATTTTTTAAGCCCCAAATCTGTCTCATTATCTTGTTTTGAAGTTGCGCTTTATCAGAATGGGGCCTGATGGCTTCAGGCCCCGAAACGCATCTGAACTGCGAACAAGAAAGAGAAGAGAAGGAAGCAAGAGGCGCCGCATCATCTCGGCGCGTCCTCTGTTGCCAACAACAAGAAAGACCATCACAGTAAAACGCCTGTCTGTGTGGACATCAATTATTTTTTAATTGCCAAAAAGTACAGTACACTAATTAAAACTAGTATATCTTGCCATGCCAAAGGCTAAATTAATAATTGATATTTTATTAATATTCAAAAATAGCGCTGGGAATATATTAAAGCCATTTTGTGATTGCAGATATGATCTGGTAGGCCTGGATCTGTGTGTGCCTGTGTGTGTGTTTATGGCGGAGAGGAGAAGTCCTTCCACCGATAAACTGATCTGCTCTACCCCACTTTAGCCCGAACAAGCGGAGCATCGTCCCAGAAAAGATGAAGAGAAAATGAGGGGAGGGTGTTTGAAGGGGACGCTGATGTTACAAGGAAACTCAGAGACAGAGATGAGTCAGAATATCAAAAATCATCCTGAGGAGGAGAGCGGCGCGCCTTGCTTTGCATGAAGCAATCTCCATCTAAACACTCATGGAGAACAAACAGAACAAAACTAAATGTGGGGCGTCCAAATACTTTTCAGTAGGAAATTACAAATATAAAGTTTACATTTTTATCCAATAAGTTTATGGGTCAGAAAACAACAGCGAAGCTTCAAATCATAAAGTATAAAAAGAGAACGAAACATTCAGGAAGATGATAATAAGATCTGAAATGTGTCCTTGCTTTTAATTTTGATTCAGAATATATCAGGTTAAATTCTGTTTAAAGTCTGCTTCTTTAATATTCCTTGTTCCAGAGTTTAAAGGAAGACATCAGGAGGGAGATTCTTCTGTGGGTTTGTTAATGCATTGGTTAATGAGGAGTTAAAAATAAAAACCTGATATTAATAAAAGGGAAACTTTGCTCAAGAGTTTCTCCCACAAGAGTGTAAATAAGTGGTCTGAATACCATTTTTTTATATAGAGAATCCTTATGATAATTGATCTTTAATGTCATTCGGACCCTGAACATCCATCGTACTTAAATCACACTTTTTCATGTTGAAAACTCTGCACTGCTGTGGGACTTTAGGCCAAACCTGCTTAAAAATCTGGAGTCTGAAAGTGGTTTGATTTTTCTCCTGTATAATATTTGTTAAAACCAGAAAGCACACTAGGTGGCGCTCTTAAAACAGTAATGTTTGGATCCTCCTGTATTAACATAAATACTGGAAGGGAGCTAACATCAACCCACCTTGCTAGCAACATGGTAACATTAACCCACATTGCTAACACCATGCTAACGTAAGCCTGCCTTGCTATCACCATGCGAACACTAACTCTTCTGGCTATCACCATGGTAACTTTAGCATGCCTTGCTATCAACATGCTGACATTAGCCTGCCTTGCTATCAGTATATTAACATTAACAACTCTGGCTATCATAATGCTACCATTAGCCAGCCTTGCTATCACCATGCCAACACTAACCCTTCTGGCTATCACCATGGTAACTTTAGCCTGCCTTGCTATCAACATGCTGACATTAGCCTGCCTTGCTATCAACATGCTGACATTAGCCTGCCTTGCTAACAATATATTAACATTAACAACTCTGGCTATCACAATGCTACCATTAGCCTGCCTTTCTATCAACATGCTAACATTACCCTACCCTGCTAACACCATGGTAACATTTACTCCTTAGGCTATCACTGTGCTAACATTAGCCTTCCTTGCTATCACTGTGCTAACATAACCCTTCTGGCTATCACCATGCTACCATTAGCCTGCCTTGCTATCACCATGCTAATATTAACCACCCTGGCTACCAGCATGCTAACATTAGCCTGTTTTGCTATCACCATGCTAACATTACCCTGCCTAACATTGACCCTTCTGGCTATCACCATGGTAACTTTAGCCTGCCTTGCTATCACCATGCTAACATTAAACCCTCTGGCAATCACATTCTACCATTAGCATGCCTTGCTATCACTAAGCTATTATTAGCCTGCCTTGCTATCAGTATATTAACATTAACCACTCTGGCTATCACCATGCTACCATTAGCCTGCCTTGCTATCACCATGCTAACATTAATCCCCCTTGCTAACACCATACTGACATAAACCTGCCTTGCTATCACCATGCTAACATTAGCCCAACTTGCTAACACCATGCTTACATTACCCTACCCTGCTAACACCATGGTAACATTTACTCCTTTGGTTATCACCATGCTACCATTGGCCTGCCTTGCTATCACTGAGCGAACATTAGCCTGCCTTGCACTGAGCATGCTAAAGTAACCTAAATCTGCAAAGTTTTGGGCTGATGGTTAGGTTCATAGGAAGGGCATGGCGGACGATGATGTGGAAAGCAGTATTTATGTTTAACCATCTTGAAAAGATTGTGTTGTTATGGGTGGGAAAGATCGCTAGCTGTGCACCAGCGCTAACATCCATGTTTACTCCCGTAAACACAGAGCCCACTGGCCTGGGACGTCACTGCGTCCTCTACTGCGCACACGGGACACTTGCGTTGCATAATTGCAATTCACACAGGAGATCATATACAAGTCGCATATATTTGGAAATGTGAACGGCAACGCAAAAAAAAAATCAGATTTCACAAAAAAAATCAGAATTGAGCATCAAGGCCTGCAGTGTGAACGTAGCCAAAGGTGGTGCAGCTGTGTGCTACCACACAGTCGAAATCAGCTGTAGAATGAGGGCACCTTTCTCTCCAGCAAGTTCAGAATGAATCCGGTTCAAAGCAATGGCTCGCCACCTTCTTTGCCAGAAATGAATTCAGGTCCAGGATCCGTCAATTAAAAAACCTAGCCACACCAAACACGCTTCATCCACACCAATAAGATCACCAAGATTCAAAGGCTGTTAATATTCTTAATTTCCCAATCCAATCACCAGTTGGATCACCACGTGAAGGCCGATTTTGTATCTCACCCAGACCACAATAGAAAATGTTGGATTTTACTTTAGGTGAACAAGCATAAAATGATCTGCTTCCACTGTGCAGCGTGGATGGCCATCTTTAGTGGCAGCACAGTGTAACCAGCTCCCTGCTGGTTGTCTGCAGCTCCTCTGTCAGCTCAGCAGCATTACGACAGTAGACTCAGACTGATGATTTTGGCTAAACAAAATAATATCTACAACGCAGATTAAAATTCAAGCTTTTTCTAGAATTAAGCGGTGACTGAAATAGCGCTTGGCGTTCTACCCAATCAAATAGTCTCCACATCTCCTTGCTGTTAAATATTCACATTAAGGATAGATTCCCACTCATCTGAAATTTCTAATTAAAGCTATTTGGATGGCAGTGGCGTATAAACACTTTTATTGTTTAATATTGCGCCGCGTCGCAAGGAATGATTCATCATCGTGCCAAGGGGCTGCCCCGTCCTCCGTCCAACCAGCCCCCCCTCCACCTCATATCACAAAAACTGAACAAAACCACGAGTGACACTAGTCTGCCACAACCATCCTCGCATCTCACCCCTTCTTTTAAAAAATGAAGCTTTGGTGAAACCCAGAGTCTCATGTTGGGGGGGAGGAGTATCTGAAGTGTGTGTTTAGTATATTTTTAATAAGCGTCCTCAGTACTATTGAGTGGGTCCCTTTGTTCATATGGTAAGATTAATTATGCTGTCAACCACTGTGAGGGGCTGCTTAACAAAGATTCAATGATATAATGGCCCGGTCCTGCGCTTGGCAATCACAGTCGCTGGGAGACAATTTGAAATCCTCCATTCTCCACACAACGGCAAACCCTCGGCAGGCCTTTTCATCAAAGAGGAAGTCATTTTGCCCGGAACGACGGCTAAACATCCTTCTACTTTGCATCCGCACAGACACACAGACGCACAGAAATAAGTTTCTCTTCAACTGTGCAGTTTGACTCCTTTGCTGTCATTCATAACTCGCTGTTGTAATGCGTGTGAATCTGTTTGCATCTCTCTCTCTCAAGGACGGCACCAACAAGTAATGGAACGGCACACGGGGTTTGAACTCTGCTTCTGTCAGGGGTAATTCATTGAGCTGCTGTGCACACGCTCACATTTCCCCTCCTTGTTTCTCCCTTTTCCCGCTTTGTGCGGTTATTAAGCAGAGGGTGTTTTTGCATCGCAGATTGAAGATGCTCAGGCTGCATCATCAAGAGTAGCAATGATGAGACAGATATTTTTGTCACGGTCCATAGGAGAGCAGTGGTGGGCGAGATGATTGATTATAGTGTGTTGTACCTGAGTGCTCTCCCAGGCGACATTTGTGTATTTCTGCCTTTAAACATCCAGCTGCACTGAGAAGAAATACAAATACAAAGGCAAGAGATGACGAAAAGTTAACAAGTCATGTTATTTTGCTTCTTTTTCTTATAATGTTAAATTTGTGGGACAGTTTAAGTTAACTGATGTGAGGCCTTCCACAGGCAGAAACAACAGAACTAAGACTTGCAGTGTCCTTGTTTCTGGATGGCTAGTGTGAGTCCAGCTTGTGCCCTGTGCAGAGAGCCTTTTAGTGGTGCATTCACACCAATTGTGAAACCTAACAAAAATTGGCCAATTTCCTTTGCTTTCACTGGCCTGATATTTCGTCAGAAATGCACCAAGCAATTCATGCAGCAGCACACACCCGTCGCTATAAAATTGCTATGTTTTTATATATATTATTACAATCCTATCTATTAATGTTGCCTTCTTCATCACTGCAATAAAGAACACTGAGATATAAAGTATTTTTTTCAGTGTAGTCCTGTTTCTCTGACCGTGACTAACTGGATGTGCTCTCGTTATCCTCTGACATAGGAGCTGGCTCGGAGCTCGTCTGCCTGGCTGCCCTGCTTATTTTTCTATGTCTGCTTCTGTTTCCTTGAACCCCAGTCGGCCTCAGCCGATGGCCGCTCACACTGAGCCTGGTTCTGCTGGAGGTTTCTTCCTGTTAAAAGGGAGTTTTTCCTCTCCACTGTCGCTACAAGCATGCTTAGCGTGAGGGATTGCCTTCGAGTCAATGATTCGATGCAGTCAGCTGGTTTTCCTTAGATAGAAATCTTTGAATCATTTTGAGTCGGGTTGACCTTTAAAGTGACTTGAGATGACACGTTTTGTGAATTGCCGCTATATAAATAAACTGAATTGAAGTATAGAGAAACAAGTGAAATTTTCCTGACTGTACAGTTAGAATTACCACCTACCTGAAGTGATGTAGCCATCCTCAGTTTTGCTGCACAGGTTTCGGTGCATTTTGGTTAGACTTAGGATTAGACAAAATGTATTTGAAATTTCGTTCTTGTAGCTTTCTAACAGTGAATGAGCAGCAGCTAAGCAGTGAAAAAGAACATTTTCATTCATAAAGTGCAGCAGTGATCAAATGTAAACAGTGTGGGAGAGACATGGTGCAAAAGTGCAATGGAAAACATTTGAGTTGAGTTCTATTTTGCATGATATTTTCAGTGTGATACAGAAACTTGATTTGTGACTTCATTAAGAGCTTTTCAACAGTTCAGCAGTCTAATGGCGGTGGGGAAAAAGCTGTTGCAGAATCTGCTGGTTCTGCATCGAATGCTGCAAAGTCTCTTCCCAGAGGGCAGCAGGGAGAACAGTCCATGGTGGAGGGGTAAGGGGTCATTGATGATGTTACGGGCTCGGGACACGCAGCGCTGGGATAAAATGTCTTTAATGGAGGGAAGAGGAGCCCCCATGATCCTCTCTGCTGTTCTCACCACTCTCCTCACCTTCTTCCAGTCTGAGGAAGAAGGTTATGGTGCAGCCTCCACACTACACAGTGAGACAGCTGGTCAGAACGCTCTCTATGGTGCTTCCGTACTGTAGAAGAAGCCATTCGCCTCAGCAGAATATCATCCTTCGCCTCACAGAGCTCCAAGCTGCCTCTACACTCTGTAAGCATAACAATAAAATCGTTTGCATCTGCAACAAAATTCACAATCATTATGAAGGCATCTTAACACACTGACTTCTGTTATGGTTTCTCACCAGGTTAATTTGGCTGGTGAAGAATTCACCATATAATGAAGAAGATTATGGAAACAATGAAAATCCTCTTCATCAGATTTTAAAACACCAACAGAGGGTGCTCTGTCAGAGGCTTCCCCAGGTCCTTAACAGAAAAACCTCTACAGAAGATCCTGCCTGCCTACAGCATCAACGTCTAGAAGTGGATGAAGAGAGTCCACCTGTTTCTGCAGCATTTCATTTGCATTTGGGATTCATAAAGTACAGTATTTGACAGACAGATACATGATAGAAAATGCTGGAAAAAGTTCAGCTTTATCAGGATAAGTGTATTTTCCCTCAAATAGAGAAGGTAAGTTAGACAATTTACCAGTGAATTAAAATAATTACACTCAAAATAAATCTTATCTTATTTACCTACTCTAACTATGGGGAAATATATTTATTTTAAAATTGTTCTACTTATTTTTGGATATTTTTTTGCAGTTTTTGAAATCTAAAGTTAAATGCATATATTCACATCCATCCTTATCTCACAGTTTCTTAACTAAAGTCCATAGAGCAGCATCATGACCTAAGACTTTAACCAGCTCTGATACGACTATAATCATGATAAATGAAAGGCGGAAGAAACGTCACTTTTTCCTCTGTGCTTGATAAATGGTGTAATACACCGTTAGCAAAAAAAGAAGACCCTAATCATAGATCCCTGGATTGTAGATTTTTTTTCACCCCATCATATGTTCTTAAATAGCCAGAATATCTGTTCTTTTTTTCATATATGCATTTAAGGATAAAGCTTCTTGTAATTGTGTAGAAAAAGATGGACATCTGTGATACTGAAGGAATATCTGACAACATTAGACTTTGAACGTTCACAAGTGCTTTTTATTGTAAAGGTCTAAAACTGTTTCTAATACTTTGCATTTTTAAAGGACGACAGTGTAAACAACAAGTAAAAGTTTAGAAGAGCAGCAACAAAATTTAATTGTACTACTAATTGTAATACACTTAGCGGTTATCAGTCCCATTAAATGGCATTAGTTTGTGCCAGTAGACTCAGTATGCTGTTATCACCGAGTGAATCTTAATCCCAAGCCTAACCCTAAAGTAATTTGTTTTCCCCCTTGGAATTAAATAATCTATTTATGTGTAATCTGAAAATAATTTCATTAGTTTAATAAAAATAATATGTTCTGCATGTTCGCTCATATTAAACAAATAAAAAAATATATAAATCTCATGTCCTTTCATCTGAGTTGTAGAATACTATCCATACCAATAATTAATCTGTGATAAATTGGGTCGTGTAGTTTTTTTGACTTGCATTATAGTGTAGGCTTCAAGGAAAAAAACTACAAAATGGCGGCGCCAGTACTGGATTTTTTTTCTTTCTATTTTATTTTATTTTTTGGCATCGATCCTAGTTTTTTTTAGATACTCTTGGTTTGCTCCCGCTCCCGTCTGCTCCCGTTAATGTTTAATTCTGTACTGTCTCAATCGCGTGATCGTTACTAATACTGACTCCCATCCCACTGGAATCCCGTGACCCGAAAAAATGCCAGTCTCTACAGAACACTGCTCTGAGCATGGCCCATGATGACGTCATATTGGAGAGAAAGTAAAACACATCCAGTTCTTTTAGCAAAGTCCTTAGTGATATACATATGATATAGGTTGTTAGTTTATTATTTAACGATTTAAGGATATAAATTAGTATTTGTAGTACCTTAATGATATTATTTATGCCACCTGGATGAATATCTTGTTGCACTTGTGAATTTGAGCTATGACTCCAACATTTTACTGAATTGCAGCGTCTGATCAGGAGATGACGATTCTCTTTAGATCTTAAAGTCCACAAATCATGACAGAAATTATTATTTTTAAAAAGGAATTGTAGGGGATCAGCCAAGGAACCTTCAAGGAAAGTGAGGAAATTTTGAACTGGTACGACTGTACTGTAAGACTCTGGATTGTATGGAAGCTGATTGTTACCCAACACAGATATTTTAGCTGGAAAATGTCCTATTTGTGGCTGATAATACCATTAAAATCAAAAGTCCATCAGGTTAAGAAAAAAAGCCTTTGAAGCAACCAAAAAAAAAAATCCCTTTGTGTTATTTTTACACTCATTACATAAGAAGACCACCCAGACAAAGATTCATACCTCACATCATTATTGTTTGCATATTATCATACCAGATAGAGTTGAGGTTAATATATTCCAGCTTTTAGGCCACATTATGCTCCTAATTATGATTCAACCTTGGTTTTGCTCCATACACCTGTTTTTCATCATGCTTTTTGTCCTTGACTCTCCTAATGATTGTTTTATTGTTGCGGTTGTTCTCATAGTATTCTACAATACAGGTGCTGGTCATAAAATTAGAATATCATGAAAAAGTAGATTGATTTCAGTAATTCCATTTAAAAAGTGAAACTTGTATATTATATTCATACATTACATACAAACTCATATATTTCAGATGTTTATTTTGTTTAATTTTGATGATTACAAATGACAACAAATGAAAATCTCAAATTCATCATATCAGAAAATTAGAATATTGTGAAAAGGTTCAAAATTGATGGCCCCTGGTGCCACACTCTAATCAGCTAATTAACTCAAACCACCTGCAAAAGCCTTTAAATGGTCTTTCAGTCTAGTTCTATAGGCTACACAATCATGGAGAAGACTGCTGACTTGACAGTTGTCCAAAAGACGACCATCGACACCTTGCACAAGGAGGGCAAGACACAAAAGGTCATCGCTAAAGAGGCTGGCTGTTCACAGAGCTCAGTGTCCAAGCACATTAATAGAGAGGCCAAGGGAAGGAAAAGATGTGGTCGAAAAAAGTGTACAAGCAAGAGAGATAACCGCACCCTGGAGAGGATTGTGAAACAAAACCCATTCAAAAATGTGGGGGAGATTCACAAAGAGTGGACTGCAGCTGGAGTGAGTGCTTCAAGAACCACCACACACAGACGTATGAAAGACATGGGTTTCTGCTGTCGCATTCCTTGTGTCAAGCCACTCTTGAACCACAGACAGCGTCAGAAGCGTCTTGCCTGGGCTAAAGAGAAACAGGACTGGACTGCTGGTGAGTGGTCCAAAGTCATGTTCTCTGATGAAAGTAAATTTTGCATTTCCTTTGGAAATCAAGGTCCCAGAGTCTGGAGGAAAAGAAGAGAGGCACTTCATCCACGTTGCTTGAAGTCCAGTGTAAAGTTTCCACAGTCAGTGATGGTTTGGGGTGCCATGTCATCTGCTGGTGTTGGTCCATTGTGTTTTCTGAGGTCCAGGGTCAACGCAGCCACATACCAGGAAGTTTTAGAGCACTTCATGCTTCCTGCATCTGACCAACTTTTTGGAGATGCAGATTTCATTTTCCAACAGGACTTGGCACCTGCACACAGTGCCAAAGCTACCAGTACCTGGTTGAAGGACCATGGTATCCGTGTTCTTAATTGGCCAGCAAACTCTCCTGACCTTATTGTGAAGAAGAAGATGCAATACACCAGACCCAACAATTCAGAAGAGCTAAAAGCCACTATTAGAGCAACCTGGGCTATCATAACACCTGAGCAGTGCCACAGACTGATCGACTCCATGCCACGCCGCATTGCTGCAGTAATACAGGCCAAAGGAGGCCCAACTAAATACTGAGTGCTGTACATGCTCATACTTTTCATGTTCATACTTTTCAGTTGGCCAACATTTCTATAAATCCTTTGTTTTTATTGGTCTTCAGTAATATTCTAATTTTCTGATATGATGAATTTGAGATTTTCATTTGTTGTCATTTGTAATCATCAAAATTAAACAAAATAAACATCTGAAATATATGAGTTTGTATGTAATGTATGAATATAATATACAAGTTTCACTTTTTAAATGGAATTACTGAAATCAATCTACTTTTTCATGATATTCTAATTTTATGACCAGCACCTGTATTTGTTTCAAGGAACTTGTTTTTTTTCCCTCTCCTCCCATCTTTGATGTAAATTACAGTATGGCTTCAGAAACTTTAAATGGTCTGCCATCATCTTGGGCCTCGTATGAAA
The DNA here is from genome assembly GCF_016077235.1 of Cyprinodon tularosa. Lineage (NCBI taxonomy): Eukaryota > Metazoa > Chordata > Actinopteri > Cyprinodontiformes > Cyprinodontidae > Cyprinodon > Cyprinodon tularosa. The sequence continues at coordinate 811,634 of NW_024039540.1, forward strand.
TTAATTGCTGCCATGACAGATGATTGCAGGCTGTGCTGACTTTAAGGTCATTAAGTTCTACATACAGTGTAATGAGGTAGACACCAACATGTGCCTATTATTTACCACACTAGTGAGGTTGCCCAGTGCTTATTTTGCCCTTGGTAGTAAAAGAAGGTTGTTGTTTTTTCCCACCACACAGCAAAGCAAGCTGAAGGAGGAGAGAAACAATGCTTTGTCTCGTGCTACATAACAGTCAGGCCGTCGTGTTTATGAATACATGTTGGGATGGAGTGGAAAGAAGTGGCTGGGAAAGACAGCGGCTTCTGGCAGTGAATGTGACAGTTTTAAAGAGTCTGAACATGTAAATCAAAAATAGTTTGGGCCCTAATGGATGTGTTTTAGCGGATCTCTCCCAAGCAAGGCCCTGTTATGCTGCGTTCCTGCGACCTGCTCGTCTGTCTGGTGGATGATGTTTACGATAATAGGGGTAGGCAGTCCAATTTCACCCAACAAGCCAGGCACGGCACCCAAGCCCTGCGCCACATTCCAGAAGAGATGAGATTGAAAACAACACTGACTTTGTGTGCAGGGCCACACAGATGGGGGCAGAGTTGTGGCACAGAGGCAAGCGTCAGATACAATTTCACCTTGGCAGATCAAATCTGAGAATATCAGTTCACTTTTTTGATTCCTTCTTTCCTTTTCTTTGGGGTTTTCTCCAACTTGGCCCTTCTACACTAAGAGTGTTGTCCGTCTAGGGTTTGAAACGAGTTTTATTGTCTTAGAGGCATTTTTATCCTTTGTCCTTTATTCATTTCAAATGTCACTGAAGACTAACCAACTGCTGACATTTTGGGGCTAATGTCTTTAGCACAGGGAACACTTTTCTCAGCTTAATAACATGTAAATTCCTGTCAAGGTGATGCTATTCACTTATCCTCAGTGAGAGCAGCAGATGGAAATCCGTTGGCCTTAATGACCGTAGTTAAGGGCTGGTTATCCTCCTGCAGCAGTGTGTCGCAGTGAGCTTGTCGCAGATATTTTTGATTTATGCCCAATATTGAAATGTGGTCTGCGCTATGTTATTCCACGCCACAATGCCAGAGGGACAATCACGAACTAGCTGTGGGTCTAGATACGGCCGAGGCGGTGAGGAAGTGGGGGCAAGTTTGTACGACAACGGAGGGGCATGAGGGCGAAAAAGTGTGGGGATTCAGGTGGTAAAATGCTCCCAGCGTTCCCATGCACCTCTCTCTTTTAGATGGTCCATCTTCATAAGTCGCTTTCCACAAAGGCATTCATATAAACAAAACAAGCCGGCAAGGTACCAAATAGGAAATACGGATGGTGTAGAGAGGAAGAAGATTTGACCAATCAGATGCCTCCTGTCTGTGCACATTTTCCTTTTACTTTTAATATATAAATATTTTAATAACTTTTCATCTTTAACTGTTTCAACAGTTTTTAACCCTTCTTTTTTGTTTTCGCTTGTCTGTATTTTGCTTATCTATTTTAATTTTACTGTTATTTTCAGTTACATGTACAGCAGGTTTTTTGAAAGGCTCAGAAGAGAGGACCCACTATTCAAGACAGACAGACGGTTAGATTTCTCAAACAGTGTTTATTTGAAAACTACGGATTGGCAGTGAGATGCTAGGGCATATAAGGATCAAATCTTGTGGTCTCAAAGTTCAGTCCATGCCCTGAGAAATAGGTGGATACCAGCCGGATGGCTGCCTACAAGACCCGACAGACGCTACTTCAGAGAGTCTCAGAAACTGAAGACTATTGTACTGGCAGGAGATCAGAACCAAGCAGATGAAGGAAGGCAGGACAATCCAGAAGGCAAAACCAGAGCCCGTGTCTAGGAGGTTCACGGGAGTCCTGGCCAGAAGATCAGAGATCCAAAGAGGTAACAAAGGGAATTCCAGGTCAGTGTCAGGAAGCAGTTCCCAGTTCGGAAAACAGGCAGAATCCAGCAGGAGTCTGAAGACAGGTCAGGCAAACAGATCGTAATGGAAACAGGCAGGCTCAGAGGTCCCAAGGCTCAGTGGGTGAGGATCAGGCAACCAGAAAACACTATTACTCTCTAGAAGGCTCTCACCAAACGCTCAAATAATATGGCACTGGTGACTGGAAGCAGGCAGGTTAAATAGAGACTGGAACAGGTGACACAGATGAGTGGTAAAGAGAAACTGAGCAGGTAAATGGAATGAGCAATCACACCTGTCAGGAGCGCCAAGATGACCTTTGTTATTATAAAAGTGCTTTATAAATAAAGGAGTACAGGTGTTGCTATGGTACCTTGGATGATTGAGACTAGAGCAGTAAGTGGCGATTCCTTTAAAACCTCCTCCACAGGAAACACAAACTGGAGCCAGAGGGGAAATTGCCGACCTTTCATGGTGCGTTCACACCAAAAGTGAATAAAGCAAACAAAGCAGGTGATATATCTGTTATCACAATGGAGAGGTGGGTTAAGGAGGAAGCCAAATATCTGCTTCTATTAATGCAATCGATTGGAGAGAAATCTGAGCAAAGCAAAATTTGCAGTTAACATTAAGCAAATTTTGCTAAATTTTTCTGTCATTTTGCGTTGCAACCAATCAGGGAGAGAGTGCTTTTTTGACTTAGGGTGACGGATTACAGCAATGGCAAAGCTGTTTACTGTAAAAATCGAAGATGGAAACATTGAGGTTGACATAGGATGAAATAAGGATTGCTTTTTAGAGGATATAATTTGTCTTTAGAAGGACTGCTAAATCGTTCATAATTCTTCCTCATCTTGTACCTTTAGAGCTGGTCCTGACCTGTCACCTTTGCCTGGCTCTGGTCCTCTCTGCCTGGCCTCTTTCACCTCATCTTTTTTTAACTTACATGTCCCACAAGCAGGATAACAATCAGAAAAAAATACCACTGGAAGCAACCCTGATCCAGGCGTAGCTCCTGGACTCTCTGAACTGGGAGCATCTGTGAAGGATCTGATGGACCCAAGGAAGCAGCCGCTGTCTCCTGGGCAGAAGTAATGTGTCCTGAATTGGTTGAGAAGATGGGTTCTTCTAAAATAGCTTTACCTTCAAGAAAGGAAGAACAACTGGAACCTGATCTCCAGCCAGATGAGTGGTTGACACGACCTGCAACATAGGGCCCCATATAAGCTGGTTAAGCTTATAGTTAGAGTGGCTCAGGTTTCCTGAGCTATCTCTATAGTTATGCTGCTATAAGCTTAGACTGCTGGAGGACATGAGGACCCCTATTCATCATTCTGCTTCATTCTATCTCTATCCTGCCACTCTGCAGAATCTATTAGTTCAATGTCTAACGTTCTGCTCTCTCTGCTTTTTCTCATAGTAGCTTAGCCTCGTCTGTTCCTGTTTGGCTGTGATTCCATCCTGGAGAGAAATATCAGCTGTGCTGCTGCCATCAACGCCTGTGTTTATAGATGTTGGAGATCGGCCGGTTTTTCAGTGTAGTCCTGTTTCTCTGATTGTGACTGACTGGATGTGCTCTCTTCATCCTCTGGCATGGGAGCTGGCTCAGAGCTCATCTGCCTGGCTCTATGTTTCCTGGACAGGGCCGCCTTTCACAGTTGCCTTTTGTATCTCTGCTTCTGTCTCCTTGAACCCCAGTCGGCCTCGGCAGATGGCCGCTCACACTGAGCCTGGTTCTGCTGGAGGTTTCTTCCTGTTAAAAAGGAGTTTTTCCTCTCCACCAACGATACAAGCATGCTTAGTGTGAGGGATTGCCTTCAAGTCAATGAGTCGATGCAATCAACTGTTTTTCCTTAGATAGAAAACGTTGAATCAATCTGACTGGATGATCTGGTGAACTGTATAGTGCCTTAAGATGACATGTGTTATGAATTGGCGCTATAGAAATTACCTGAATTGAATTGTATCAAGACTGCATGAAGTAGGCAAGCATTCAAAGAAAAGGAAGGCTCATTTGTTTGACCTGATTGTGTGGCGAATCCCTGGAAAGTACCTGACACAGAGGTAGGCCTGCAGGGAAATCCTCAGTCCTCAGCAAAAAGACACAGAGTGGAAGAGGCCTTTAATGCCACTCACTGCACCCAACCCTGGTATATGAACATGTCAGTGTTCACTTGAATTTCTAGAAATTATAGAAAATTATAGAAAATAAACCTCAATGGGAAATAAATTCTCAGAGTACATTCAATACAAGTGTACAACACTGCAGCAGTTACCCCCAGTCCCCCATATTATGGTCCAGGATAAGGCAAAGCAAAGTATGGGTGGATTATTGTAGCAATGTTTTGGTTTAAATTCCCTAAATGAAGAAAGATCATTTGTCTTTGCAGTACTTTTTGTATTTCCAGAGTGTTTGTGCCCCTTTGGTCACCGTACATACACCAGAACTATAACAGCATTGGCTTTGGAGAGATTAAAAAAGCTTCTCCAGATGTTACTCCAATCATCTCAGTTGTGTTGGGTGATCAGCTCTCCCTGATCTGATCAGATGTGAATTTAGGCCGTCATACTTTCTGGTTCTGAGGACCGTAGGCCTGTGAATGTCTTTCTTATAAACCAGTTTGTCCACATCCAAATCCCTGTAGGTATGACCTATTGCCTGCTTGCAAGTATTAGATGGTCTATGAGGAGAAAGCTGAGAGTCTGTGAGGGTTTAGGAGAAGGTTATTGGTGCAGGAAAACTAATGGAACAAGATGTTTTATTAGACATAATAACAGAACAACTGTGGTTCCATGTCCTGCCAATCAGTTTAAGCATCCATGGCTTTCTGCTGCGCTGCTGCCTTAGCCTTCTGTCATAACTTGTTAGTATAGCGTCACATTTCACTCTGTCTCTGCTCTCTGGATGATTATCTGGAATCCAAATAGTCCAAATCTAATAGATTTGTTTTAAATTTTCTGAATAAACTCCTACATATCTTTCAATGATTGTCTGCTGATCTAGTTGTCTGTTCTCTGCGTTGGTGATTTCGTTACTTTGGTCATAGTTATTTAACTTAACTCAGTCTATCTGATGGTTTGAAACTTGTTTTGAGGATTTACAACCACAATGTGGATAATTTTCTAACCTCGTTAAGCTGTCATATCTTTTTTCAGCTGTTTTTCTTTCGGCATAAGAGTAATGGAAATCTGTTGAGGTGAGCAACAATTCACTACCGTTAGACTGCCATGTACTGTAGCAAAGTCTTCACTTTAGACAACAAGACTTCCTAGGAATTAATCATACGATAAGTTATCAATTGGGGTATAAAGAAGCAACTGTGGATATTTTATCAAAATGTGTTTCAATATGTATTATAATAAAACTGCTTCAAAAAGTACTTTATTATTCATCCTGATTCAAATGAATTTTTTTTTTTAAATAAATCAGCTTCTTTTAAAAGGCCTCCTTGGCAGCAATTCCACCTAGCATTGCAGCACCATAATAAATCATAAATATCACATATTTTGGTTAAAAAAAAAGAACCATGGAAAATCCATCTGCATACAGTAGCAGCCATTCAAAGTGGCCCTTCCCAGTCAAAAGCCAGCTGAATGGCAGCCGAACTGCAGTAAAATCCCCTCCAACTTCCAGCCACTGGCCTTCTCCTGGGCATGCATATTTGTTTTTACTCTGACTCCACCCTTTCACTGAATAACAGGGTCTGACCAGGAGATGATGCTTCTCATTAGATCTTAAAGCCACAAATCATGATAGAAAGAATATTTTAGATGTTTAAAAAGGAATTGTAGGGGACCAACCAAGGGCCGGCCAAGGACCAGTCATGGACCAGCCAGGGGCCAGTCAAGGACCAGCCAAGGGCCAGCCAAGGACCAGTCAAGGACCAGCCAACAACCAGACAAGGACCAGCCAAGGGCCAGTCAATGACCAGCCAAGGGCCAGCCAAGGACCAGCCAAGGACCATCCAGGGGCCAGTCAAGGACCAGCCAAGAACCAACCAAGGACCAGTCAAGGACCAGCCAAGGACCATCCAGGGGCCAGCCAAGGGACAGCCAAGGACCAGCCAAGGACCAGCCTAGGACCAACCAAGGGCCAGCCAAGGACCATCCAGGGGCCAGCCAATGACCAGCCAAGGACCATCCAAGGTCCAGCCAAGGACCATCCAGGGGCCAGCCAATGACCAGCCAAGGGTCATCCAAGGACCAGCCTAGGACCAACCAAGGGCCAGCCAAGGACCATCCAGGGGCCAGCCAATGACCAGCCAAGGACCATCCAAGGGCCAGCCAAGGACCATCCAGGGGCCAGCCAATGACCAGCCAAGGGTCATCCAAGGGCCAGCCAAGGACCAGTCAAGGACCAGCCAAGGGCCAGCCAAGGACCAGCCTAGGACCAACCAAGGGCCAGCCAAGGACCAACCAAGGGCCTGCCAAGGACCAGTCAAGGACCAGCCAAGGGCCAGCCAAGGACCAACCAAGGACCAGCCAAGGACCATCCAAGGACTCATCAAGAAAAGTGGGGAAATTTCCTTGATGGGAAATTTACTACTGTAATAAAGACAAACTAAACCACATTGTATTAAAACTAGGTATGCAAGTGTTGTTGCGGACAAGCCCATTGAACCGCTGTACCCTTTTATAGTTGACGCTGATGTAGGTGCAGTACTTGCAAAAACCACAGAGGGGCAGTGATCAACATAACAAGCAGAAAGGCTGAAATAAAGAGAAGAAACAGCTGATGTCCCGCTTCCAAAATGGCCAAGTGCAGTGTTGTTTATTTAAGAAAGGATAATTATTGAAGAATTATAGGTTTGCTACACAGACATACAATGTTAAGTTTACCTGATAGACACAGAAAGATGTGATGATGGGGAAACCAAGCAGACCTTTTTTTGTATAAAAAAACATTTATTCACTAAATAAGAGCTGAATGTATTGTATACTATGAGAAGTTGCTACAGACTATATTTATACTGTATGTAATGGAAACACAAACTAAAATCCTTGTATGTAACAAAAAGCTTGACCAATAAAAGCCCCGTATGCCATTTTCCGTCACTGAATCAACGGTAACGACACTGCATTTAACTACACTGTTCCACTAAAACACCACTTTCCACCTTCCAGGTCATTTGATGTCAGTAAAGGCAAACTTGTTAATGGAAACAAATTCATAGCCTCCCAGACAGGGGAGATTTACCATTAGGCAATTCTAGGCAGTTGCCTAGGGCCCCAAGTTCCTGGGGGCTCTATAAAACTATGTTTAAATTTTTCCTTATTTGTGCACATTTATTATGTTTTTAATAAAAATCCTTTCGCCAAAATGCCATCAGAATGCTTATAATATTAAGTGTGTCTCACTTTGGCGAGATCATATAAAAGCAGCGAACTCTGCTCTCCAGAGCAAGTAGATTGGTAACCCCGCCTCCTGCTCTCCTCTATCTTGTCTGCTGTCATGATTCATGCAGCTATTATTTCATCCAAATGAAAAATGGAGAACAGATAAGCAGATCATGGCTTGTCTACAGTGAAAAGAAGAACTGGGTTATTTACTTTTGCCATCACTTTTTTGGAAACACACGAAGGAGCAATCAGCTAAGTGAGCTTAGTGCTCGGATTATCTTTCATTTCTTTTGAGACAGCATGAAAAGTCAGCTGAGTACAAAACATAGAGAGGAAAACAACAAGAAAAGGGACAAGAAGAGAGGGACAAAACCTAGAACAAATCATGGATGTCTATTCTATTAAAATTTCTGTATGTGTATGATGGGTCTGTTTTATGTGTTGTCAGTTCTGAGGGCCCCCTACCTGTCTTTGCCTAGGGCCACAAATTTCATAAATCCAGCCCTCAGGGGCAGTGAAGGCATGACTGCTCATGTTTGGTGCCGTTTGACACAGCTGGACTATGGGAGGAAGCTGGAGTACCCAGAGAATAGCCATTGGGAAAACATGTAAACTCCATGCAGAAGGACCCCGGGCAGGGAATCAAACCAACAACCTTCTACTACAGACTGCACTATTGTGCACTGATGTTCTATTGATAACTTAAACCATAACTGACATCTTCTAGTGGGAAGAGTTGGCCTTGTGTGTTAGAGCAGTGCGCTTTAGCTCTGAGAAGGTTGCAAGTACCCGGTTCAACCCCAACAGCCTGCACTCTGGCTCCCTGAGCCTGGGTCCTTAACTCCACACTCTGTCATGCTTATCCCAAGTAAGGTCATGAGGGGTGCTGGTTCCTTTCTATGGGTGAGAGTTGGGTGAGGTACTGGACAGGTTGCCAGTCCAGAGACAAATAGGTCAAACAACTGTTCACACCTAATGAGAATTTAGAGAATCTGTTACGGTCACTGACCTCTAGGAGCTCTCTTCATGAGAGAGCTCTCTCTTTGTGTTTCAGGTCTACCTGGCTGTTACAGGTGCAATGTGTTGAAGCTCGTCAGCCACCTCATAAACAGCTCCAATCCTGAGATGTCAGGCCCCTTTTCTTTTATTCACTGGGCCTTGATCTGCAGTGATCTTGTCTGTGAGCTGAGTCTTACTGTGTGTTTCATGTTGAATAATTGGCTAACTATAGCATTTTTCTGTTCACAGTGGAAGCTGGTAGGGGTTCTCTGCCATTTTTGTTTAACTTTTTTCTCCTTGTTTCGTGGTTAGCCAGGGAGTTCAGGTATTGTAATTTCTATTCAGTTCAGGTACGTCCAGTGAATGCAAAGGAGGATGCTATCTTAAGCTACCCTGTGCCCTCCACAAGACGTGAGCTTCAGCAGTTCTTGGGTTATCATAGATGTTTCTGCAGGAACTTCCCAATGGTGGTGGCTCCTCTGACAAAGTTGTGTAGTCCAAAGGAACTGTTCACGTGGACCGCTGAATGTCAACATGCATTTCACTGTCCAAGTTCCTTTCTATGCAGCGCTCCTGTATTGGCGGCTACGGATTTTAGCAAGACCTTCAAGCTGGAAGTGGATGCCAGCGCCACTGAGCCTGGAGCAGTGTTGCTCCAAGATGGAACTGATGACATCAGTCACCCGATTTTCTACTACTCAGCTAAGCTCTGGCCTTGGAGACCCTGAGGCTTAAAGCTTCCCTGTTTTGGCTGTTTGCTGTATTTTGTGACCCCTGCAAACCGTAAAATAAATATTTTTCTCTACTGACATCATCATTTTCACTGACGTCATCTTTGTCTGTAATTGACATTTATGCGCTATTTTTGCATGCCACGTATTTCTTTACTTGGATTTATCACTTTACTTGGTTTTTCATTTTACTTGGATTTAGTTTTTACATATGCATATATAAACATACATAGATATATATATACAGAAGAGCTATTTGTGTATATATTTTATCTCTTTACTTTTATCTTTATTATCTTGTGTTGATGGATGTGTGTACATCTATATATAAAACTGTAACTGGAGCGTGTAACAAAAGTAATTTCCCTCTGGGATTATTTAAGTATTTCTGATTCTGATTTTACTTAAGTGACTTTTGTGGTACACCCAGTGCCAAAATGTACTCTTAGTGGTGGGGGGTTGTAACAGAAGGCAATTAACTTCACAGCCATATTTTTAGACTGTGGGGAGAAGCCAGAGCACCCAGAGAGATCCTACACATGCTCAGGGATGCTACTCCATGCAGAAAGACCCCTGGACTACAAATCGAACCTGCAACCTTCTTGCTGCAAGGCAGCAGTGCTACCCACTACTCCACTGAGCAGCCCGCAATGAAATTAGTTGCTGTAAATTGGTGCCTTGATCTAATCTAAGCTAACCGACTCTTCAGCTGATCTGAAACGGAACCACAGTGGTATCATTATCTTATCTTAATTCAGATGTCACATTAATAAATTATTCTGTTAGCAAAGCGGCAGCAGATCATACCTGTACGTTTTTAGATACCCCCCCCTACATGCTCTCCCTCCCCGACCCTCCAACCTTGAATTGTACCTCACTCTGTTCCAAACTTTAATCCATGCCCTGGTCCTTCACTCTCAAGTCAATCTCATGATTAAGGTCAGATCAGAGAAAATGGGATAACGTCGTCAAAATCTCATCAGTGGAATTAAACCTGGATATTTTTGTATTCTGGTAAGAGGCCTTTTCTCCTAAAGGGTCAAGTACCTTTCATTTTGTTCTGATCTTTCTGAAAGGTGGAGGATGAGCAGTAAGACCAAGTTCTTATTATAAGTAAGAGTGTGGATTTCACTTATGCATGGAGACGAATGAAAAGGTTAATTGGGCTATTTCCCAGCAGTAGTTTTTGAGGGATTTATAAGATGTCCGGGACTCGCTCACACTTCCTCTCATTTGGTTTGAAACATTTGCTCGTGATCGTGCGTGTGGACGTGCACTCAGCCTCACACTTCCTCTTCATTTCCAACCACAGGCTCTGTTACATGATGTGAAAAATGTACTTAGAAAAGTTACTTCAAAAGAGAACAATGTTTGGTGCTGTTGATCACACACAATGTTTGGTCTATTTTTGTATCATCGCGTTTCTACATCTACAGCTACTACAATGAGAGAGAAAAGCTTGGACCATTTTTAGAGATGCTTGACTTTTAAAATTGATTAAAAATATTAATACATCATCATCCGGAAATCTGAACTTTTTCTTGTTAAAACATGTTTGTTGGTGTTGGGATTTAGTTACTACTACTAGAAAATCAGCAATGTGAAATTGGCTTGTGGTTTATTTCTGTGGGCTCATTATTAAAACAAGAAAACCTCAATAAAGCGTGCTCTCCACAAGATGGTAAACAAACTATAGCTAACTGCTAATGTTGCTAACACTACATCTACAGGAACATGCATAGACACAGGTCCAATTCAATTCAGTTCAGTTTATTTCTATAGGGGGAGTACAAAACACATCTCATCTCAAGGCAGTTTACAGAAACAATTCAACCAGATCATCCAGTCAGATTGGTTCAAAGTTTTCTATCAAAGGAAAACCAGCTGATTGCATCGACTCATTGAATCCCTACCACTAAGCATGCTTGTAGCGACAGTGGAGAGGAAAACAGATGGAGCTTGGCTATTTAAGGATTTATATGTGCGTAACCTATATAGGAAAAAAAGTCATCAAAGCCGTGACTCGCTTGGTAAAACCCAGGTCCACCAAGCTGAGTTGAGTATAAAAGTTCCTCCTATTTGATGATGCTGTGAAGTGAGTTAAGCGTTGTCTCCATTGGCCACATCACACCAGGCAACAGCAAAAAATTTGCTGGAATTCTGCTTGGTGTGAACAAAGCATCAGGGTTCTTAAGTTATCCCAAACTTTTCTATATGATGCAGTTCCCCAAACAGAGCTGCTGTATTACCCACAATGATCCTCATGAACCTGTTTGTGGGCCTATATCGTACCTGAAAGGTAAAGGAAAGGATCAGCTCACAGTAACACAGCTCATTCAGGTCATAAACTGGTCATAAACTATCTATTTAATGAATATAAAGGCTGGTAGAAGGAGAGAAGGGATGTAATGTGTGTAGGCTGGTTAAACAGGCTAGTAGCTAACAGCAGGTCAGTAGTTATTCATCATAAAAAACAGTGTCCTTTAAAAAAAACCATTAATTTCCTTTCATCCATCCATCTATTTTCCATCACGCTTATCCCAAGCGGGGTCACCAGGGCTACTGTCTCCTATCTCCAGCTGTCTACGGGTGAGAGGCAGGGTCCACCCTGGACAGGTCACCAGTCTATTGCAGGGCAACACAGAGACAAACAGGACAAACAACCATTCACACCTAGTGAGAATTTAGAGAAGCCAATTAAAGTAACAGTCATGTTTTTTGACTGTGGGAGGAAGTCAGAGTACCTGGAGAGAACCCACACATGCTCAGGGAGATCATGCAAACTCCATGCAGAAAGAACCCTGGGCCAGGAATCAAACCCAGAACCTTCTTGCTGCAAGGCAGCAGTGCTACCCACTTCCCCACTGAGCAGCCCATAAATTTCCTATCTGTTTTTTTTATTTTCTCAAATCAGGCTAGTTCCATACCGACGCCGCTGCCTGAACAACGTCCTTCTGAACATCTAGTGGTAAAGTGACCTTTTCGAGAAAACTTCACATGTAACCTTGGTATGAACTCCGTGGATGCCCTGATGCTATCTCAAAGATGCAACATCAAGCTTATCAGCAGTTAAGTAAGTTTTCAAATAAACGCAATCAATGGGGAGATTCTCCGTCAGATCATGGCATGAGGATGAATGAGGCCGAATTAACAAATGAGTTCATGTTCATCAATCTACGTCTGAGCACAAGAGGGTTGCATGTTATTATTGAGAGCAAAGCTAAAATTTGTAGGGAAGACAATGGTTCAGTCATGGTTGAAACGGATCAGCTATCAGCTGCCAGTTTGTCACTGATACAGGAAACATCATTTTTGTACCTGTTAATTCCTACAGGGGAGCTTTCTAACATAGGGTCACATGACTTTCACATGAACTTAAAATCATTTTTTTCTTTTTATGCAAGCAATATAAAACTTCAAACTCCAAATTAAAGATAAATGTTTTTTTTAAATGTATCGCTAATGAAAATCTGAAATTTAGTTTAGAAGAGTCTTAATTCCAACTGTTGTTGTAACTATTATAGGGTCTTTTCAAAGATGTATTGTAGGTGCTGATGTGGAGATGTCTCTGACTATAGAAATGCTGTTATTCTACTAAAGTGTGATGAAGAGGATGCTCAGGGGCGGGGCTGGACCACAATGTCAGCAAACTAACTGGCTGCTTAGGGCAACTCCAAGGAAACTAAATGACCCCAGAACAGTTCATTATTTGTCAGCATGTGTAATGATTTATATTATTATAGTAACAGAAACACACTATTTTATGATAAATTGATGCATTTTTAACAAAATGATTAGTCTTTGGCCAAAATTCAATTCAGTTCAATACAGTTTATTTCTATAGCGCCAATTCACAGCATATGTCACCTCAAGGCACTTTACAGTTCAACCTGATCATCCAGTCAAATTGATTCAGTGTTCTACCTAAGAAAAACCAATTGATTGCATCGACTCATTGACCCAAAGGCAATCCCTCACACTTAGCATGATTGTAGCCAGTAGTCGAGTTGTAAAAAATAAAGCGGGTAATTGGTGTCATTTTTTTTGGAAGCATGCATATATTATTTTTTTTTTGAACTTTTTATTTTTAAAACTTTTCACAACAAAAGAACATTCCCTGAGCCAAGAGTAATTAAATCAATAACAGAAATACTGATGCCACATATACAATATTTCAACATAAATGCAGCACGATAAACCAGGTCACCTGAGACTTTGAATACCTTACAAGAGAGAACTGCACGTATACATACACACAAACCCACACCCCTCCCCCTCCCCTCCAGGGTGCTTACCCACAGGCCAAAAATACAACATACAGTAAACGAACAGCAAAAAATTATATATATAATATATACCCACCTATGAGTATACATACACACACGTATTCAACTATATACCTTAGTAGTACCGATGACGGAGCAGATTGCGATCCATTAGAATCACTAGAGCCCAAAATCACACACCCAAATACAATTTCACCAAATGCCATCTTTGATTGAACTTGTCCACTTTGAGTTGTAAACCAGCGGTAATTTTTTCCATCATATACATTTGTTTTACCCGATTCTTCCACTCTGCTATAGATGGTGACGAAACTTGTCTCCAGTTTGCCGTTATAGTTTTTTTAGCTACCAATAGTAAAATGTGCAAAATATACTTTTGGTCTTCATTAAAACAGTCTGGTATTATATTCAGTAAATAAAACAAAGCATTTGAAGGTATTTCTCTGTTTATAATTGTCTCTATTTCATCTCTAATCCCCTTCCAGTACTGACTGATAACCGGACAGTCCCACAGAATGTGCGTATGGTCACCAATCTTCCCGCATTGTCTCCAACATAGGGCCGCTGAAGGATTTTTGACAAATCTAGAAATTAAAAATGGGGTGCGAAAAAATCTTATTAAAATTTTCCAACTGAATTCTCTCCACATTTGGCTGTTAGTTCCTTTGTGACTGCCCTCGCACAATTTGTCCCATTGTTCGTCCTCTATTATAGAATTGGATTCTAATTCCCAGTTTTCTTTTATAGGTATTATGATAATTATTAGATGAGATAATTTTATACAAATGTGAGAAATGTTTTCGGGTTGGAAAGGTCTTTTCTCCAATAGTAATAAAATATTGTTCTATATCATTTGGGTTTCTATTAAGTCTATTACGTTCCTTGTGACTAGTAATGTAGTGCCTAATTTGCAGATATCTATATAAATCATTTGCAGGGAGATCAAACTGTTCCTGAAGTTGTGCGAAGGACTTTAAGTCAGCCCCATAGAATAATTGGTTTAATATTTTAAGACCTTTAGCTGCCCATCTCTTAAAGCCTTGGTCCCATGTGGAAGGCGGAAAGTCTATATTACCCACAATAGGCATAGCTCTGGAGACTGACCCTGTATCTCTAAGCATCTTTTTAACCTCTGTCCATATTTTTAAAGTGTGTTTGGTCCATTCATTTCCAATTTTCATTTTATTAACAGTTCTGATATCTAGGAAGGGAAGAGTAGATAATTGTATACCTTTAGTTTCACCCCGTTCTATTTGAAGCCATTTTGCTTCCTCATCCCCTCCAATCCAAGTCACAATGGCTGATAACTGCGCTGCCCAATAATACCATTTTAAATTGGGTAGAGCTAAACCACCCCTGTTTTTGGGTAAGTGAAGTGTTTTAAGTCTAATTCTTGGTCTTTTTTGTTGCCAAATAAATTGAGATATTAATTTGCTGAGTATGTTAAATGTTGAAACTGGGACTCTTACTGGCAAAGATTGGAACAAGAACAGAAGACGAGGAAGCAGATTCATTCTAACAGTTTCCACTCTGCCATATAGGGACAAAGGTAGGACCTCCCATCTGGACAGGTCAATTTTGATTTTCTTTATCAATTTGTTGTAATTAGCATCGAACAGTTGTGAAGGTTTGGGTGTAAGAATTATCCCTAAATACCTGAAACCCTTTTCTGACCAATGAAAAATATCACTAAGTTGGCCTGGCCGTTGTCCCGACGTCATTAATGCTTCTGATTTACTTTGGTTAATTTTGTATCCAGATATGTCACCATATTCCTTTAAGCAATGCATGAGTCTAGGGACTGAAGTAAGAGGGTGTCTTATAAATAATAAAATATCATCAGCGAAGAGGGCAATTTTATGAATTGCCCCCTCTCCATCCCTGATTCCTTGTATGTGATCGTCTCGACGTATGGCCTCTGCCAAAGGTTCGATACTCAGGGCGAACAAAATAGGGGACAAGGAATCGCCCTGCCGCACCCCTCGCTCCACATTGAAAAACTCTGAACAACACCCATTAACTCTAACCCTGGATTTAGAATTTTTATAAAATAACATAACCCAACTAACGAATGTTTCACCAAAGCCCATCTCAATTAGTGTATGTTTAAGAAATTGCCAATCAACACGGTCGAACGCTTTTTCGGCGTCTAAACTAAGAAGCATGGATGGTTGGGGATCTTTTGTCATCAAGGATTGTAAATTTAGAGCTCTTCTTACGTTATTAGATCCCTGTCGACCCAGGATAAACCCAGTTTGATCTGGATTAATTCGTTTTTTTATATACTTTTGGATTCGAGTGTATATAATTGATGTCAGTATTTTATAGTCTACACAAAGAAGGCTAATCGGACGGTAACTTGCACAATGCAGTGGATCTTTTCCCTCCTTGTGTAGAACCGTGATGATCGCTTCAGACCAGGACTCTGGAGGGTTCCCTGAATCCAGGACATAATTGTAAAGCTTGCATAGTATGGGTGAGAGATCATTAATGAATACCTTGTAAAATTCTCCTGCGAACCCATCGGTTCCTGGTGTCTTGTTGTGTTTCAATTTACCAATAGTCTCTCTAATTTCATCTTCTCTAATGGGTTCAACTAGCCTTGAAGCTTCATCTGTTGTCAGTTTAGTCATTTTCACGGATTTAAAAAACGTATAAATTTTGTCTTCTTTTGATTCCTGGTTTTGACTCTTGTATAACTGTTCATAAAATTTAGCAAAATTGTCTGATATTGTTTTTGGACTAGTTACCATTGAATTACTATTAAGTTGCTTAATTTTTGGGACGATACGACTCGCCTGAGCCTTTTTCAGTTGAAATGCTAGTAAACGGCTAGCCTTATTTCCAAATTCGTAGTATTTCCTGTCTACAAATCTGAGGGCTCCCTCCGCCCTATAAGTCAACAAATCATCTAACTTATTTCTATTTTCTTTAAGTTTGTCCAAAACTTCTTTTTTCATTTGTTGTTTGTGTTCATCCTCCAATCTTTTGATTTCATTCTCAATCTGAAATTGTTTTTGCATCCTTTGTTTCTTTAATCTGGATCCTATGGAAATTATTTTGCCCCTTATTGTGGCTTTTGCCGCGTCCCACAAGACGGAGGGTGAGACCATTCCATTGTCGTTAAAAACAAAGTATTCCTCAATGGCCGTCTGTATTTCTTCTCGAATAAGTGTATCTGTTAATATTGATACATTTAACCGCCAATACCGAAAAAAAGGTTCCAAACCCAGGTCGAGTTTCATTGTCACAGGGCTGTGATCCGAAATTGTAATTGACTCTATTAAGCATTCTTTAACCTGATGGATGTTCTTTTTTGTTATTAAGAAGTGATCTAGTCTGGAGTAGCTGCCATGTACTTGGGACATAAATGTGAAATTTTTCTCCTTTGGATGGAGATGACGCCAGATGTCAATTAGACCGAGTTCAGTCATCATGGTCGCTAGACTTTTTGACATTCTACTTTGGGATTTGAATGTTGGGGGTAATTTATCTAATTTATTACTAAGAACACAATTCATATCCCCACCTATAAGCAGTAAGCCCTCTCCTTTCTCCGCCAAAAGATTAGCCAGTTTTTTGAAAAAAAAATGAACAATCCTCGTTCGGAGCATACACATTTAAGATACTTAATTTTATCCCAGCAATGGTTCCCACTACCATTATATATCGTCCCTCCGGATCCTGATAAGTTTTTTCACAGTTAAAATAAACGGACTTATTAATCAAAATGGCTACTCCACGTTTTTTACTGGTTCCATAAGAACTGAAATATACTTGGTCTACCCATTCTCTTTTTAACTTTAGGTGTTCTTTTTCCGTGAGATGTGTCTCTTGAAGCAAGGCTATTGCACACTGCATCTTCTTTAGTTGTGTCAGAATTTTCTTCCTCTTAATTGGGCTGTTTATACCTTTTATGTTATATGTTATTAAAGTCAATGATGTCATCATTAAGGTTAAATTTATTAAACTGATTAATAAATTGCTGCTCCGCCTCCAGGTATGTATCCCTCATACAGAAGCATAAAAACAAAGTAACCTTTCTGCATAATGACATTGGATAAACCTCTTGAATCAGGGGAAACAAATAAAGAACACTTTGAACAAATAACAGAACTTCCAAAAATGCAACCAGCCATAGTCCCTGAACTGTAACCATGCCTGACCCCCGATAACATTGGGACAGAGAGTGGTGGGCTCCCTGCGACGTAGAACACAACATGTGCAATCAAGACCAGTGTTACACTAGGATGCAAAAAAGGTCCCTGTGAGTGTAGCTCACTCATGCAAGTAAAACAAAAGGTCTCCTTTTTTTTTTCTTCTTTTAGACAACAAATAATGTTCTCAATCAGCAATTTTACCTTCAGTCTTTTCTCCTCATACTCTTACTTGACTTTGCTATACCTTTAAACAGTTTTAATCTTTTATCTTCACCTTTCTTATCTTCCTGCTCACTCCTGTTCCATCATGGCCTTCAGATCTGCTACAGACAGCGTCCCGTCTCTCTTTTTCTTCGAGCTGATGCTCCATCCACCTGCTAGTCTTTCTTCAAGGCGCTCCCTTTCTCCGTGAGACACCTGGACCCCCAACCGCTCCAGGGTGTCCGATGCCTCCATCAGCGATGCAAAAGTGCTGTCTCCAGAGTCCGTTTTAATCTTCAGGCGTGCTGGATACAAACACTTCGCCTGTACCCCCTTCTGTTTCAGCTGTTTGATAACTGCATGCACCTTTGCCCGTCTCTTTTGTAACTCCGGGGAGTAATCCTGATCAAAGAAAATCCTCTTGTCTTGAAACGAAACCTGTCCTTGTCTCCACGCTTGCTGTAAAACAACATCTTTCACCGCGGCGTCCAGAAATCTCACGATTATTGAGCGAGGAGGCGCCGCCGGGTTTAATGGCCTGGACAGGAGCGACCTGTGCGCTCTCTCGATCCTTATATCCAGATCTGGTGGCAACTTCAGCACTTTAGGCAGTAAATCCTTCACAAACTCCACCACATTCCCTTCTTCACTCCCCTCTGGGATCTGGAAAATGCGTAAATTGTTTCTCCTTAACCTGTTTTGTAGGTCGTCCCCTCCATCTCCTCCTGCGCCTGCTGCACGTCTGAGCAGCAGAAGGAGCGCGTCGGTGCGTTTAACGCAGGGAGAGAGACACAGCGCTGATGATCACTCCTCTTAAACAGTTTATTGACGCCTAAATTAACTTAAAATGCAGAAATCTGCCGGCAGAATAAGCAGTTTGGATTATTTAGATGAAAAACACCTACCAGCTGCCGCGGTGAACCGCTGCTGATGAAGGGATCCATACTGTCGGCGCATCCCTGGTATGTGGGGGTCTGAGCGGCTCCGACAGAAAAAATATTGAAGGCAGGATAATAATCTGAATGAACTGACTGCACTGATTACGTTTTCAGGTGTATTTTCTCACTTAACACATATTAAAACTACTTTATTCCCACTGATCACAGCAAATATAGCTGCAAGGCAGAGAAAGGATAGTGAAGCTCCGCCCAACGCGCCTCAGACACACTTTTGCACCGCACAGCCAGAGCAGCAAAGCTGTTTCAGCCACGGGTCAGAACTAACTGGTACAAGCAGCAAAAAGGAAGCAGCAGACGCGATTTTGCTGCTTTTGCTGCGTGAACGTAGCATAACTGCACAAAGATTGCCACTGTGCTAGCAACGAGAATGCTTTTAACTGGGGGGTGTAGCAGTTCTCGCCGTAAAGCAAGACTGACTCTCGCGAGACTTCTGAGCCTGTGGGTGCGGGTCGGTGCTCCTGCAGTTGCAAGTGCAGTATTTCCCCCACAGACCACCAGGGCGGCCGAGAATACCTTTGTTCAACCTGAAATGACTCATTTAATCATCCATAACGTTATGGAACACATTAATTAACTGAAAAATGTTGCATAGTGTCCCTTTAAATCTATTAGTGTTGCTGTAACAATCATGTAAAAAGATTAGCTCCATTGATTTCCATCTGTGACGACGTCGGTGTCTTTGAACAGGAAAGCAGGAAGCTCAGGTTTTAAGGAGTGAGTTGAGATCTGAGGAGGAACAGAGAACATCATATGTCAGGGAAAAAAGATCTGGCATATAACATATTTTTAGGAGCCGTTTGTTTTCATTTGTATTTCTTTTTCTACCTGGTTTAACGTGTCTTTTTATGTCATTCAAAAAAATATATATTCCTAATATTTAATGTGATTTATTTGATTATGTCGGTTTGTTAAATAAACTAAACTGAATGTTGCACAGTATGATTTATCATTTGTATTTATCAGAGCTTTTATTACTTGTTTGTTCATTTTGTTGCCCTGCGGTAATTTTTGCATACTTCTGTTGCTGTTGGAACTAAATGTATAAACTAAATGATAGTTTTACTGTAAATAAAATGCATGGTAGTTTACTTTATTACTTTTAATAACTCTAGATGATGCATACACATGTTAGACAGTAAGAGCCCCACCAGATCTGCAACGAGTTTATAGGCGGTGTGTGAATGATCCGACCATTGGACTGTTGATTACAGCGATAGATAATATTGGCAGAAATAAAAGGACCCCAAATCAGATTCTGTTTCAGCCCCATGGAGGCTTGGCTGGCCCCGACTCAGAGCATCTGTAATCTTCTTCGTTTTATCAAGGATTTTTTTCGTTCTAAAATCATTTCTACATTTCATTAATTTTCATTCATTCATTCATTCATTCATTCATTCATTCATTCATTCATTCATTCATTCATTCATTCGTTCATTCATTCATTCTACACTAGCTGCAGGATTAAAGTTGTACATTATTTGAAGATGAATTATTCTGATTCCTACCATGACTACTATGAATAAAACGTATTTGGTAAAAAGGGTTAAATAAGTACTGAGTAACTTATTATGACATCTTCTTCTGCAATAAAACAGAGCAGAAGCTGAAGTTATATGTACAAACGCTGGTATTTCAAATTATAAAAAACAATTAAAGCGACTGAAAAATGTAACTTACAAATAACAAATCCAGAAAGAAAAAAAAACACAAATCAATTTTCTTTTCAGTTTGAAACTTGGAAATTCTCACAGTTGGTAACAAACATGTAGAGACAGCATCAATGATGATATTTACTCCTCACTGTGTGTTAGGCTGACCTCTAAATGTCCACAGATGTGAACTGAGCAGGTGCACAAAAAAAAAAACACAACTAATTTTCACATAAACAGGAAATCTTTCTCTGTCTGTTCCTCGGTGGACGAAGCAGCCAAACATTTTACTCCAGGAGTAGAAGATATTTCAACCTGGTGAGACTCACCCAGTGAAAAGCTGCGATTAGAAAAGTATTTGATTTATTTATACAGTTAACACAAATATATTTAAACATATTCTTCAAAATACTAAGGAATATATCTAAGGAAAACCAGTTGATTGCATCGACTCATTGACTCGAAGGCAATCCCTCACACTAAGCATCCTTGTAGCGACAGTGGAGAGGAAAAACTCCCTTTTAACAGGAAGAAACCTCCAGCAGAACCAGGCTCAGTGTGAGCGGTCATCTCAGAATCAGAATTCTTTATTTGTCATTGCTCCACAGGGGTGCAACAAAATTACTCGAAAAAGAAAAAAACAGTACAAGCAATTAGTGCAAATTTAAAAATATAAAATAAAAAAATAAAAAATTAAATTAAATAAATAAATAAATACGAAAAAAGTTTAAAAAGGGATAGTGCGGGCTCTCCTGAGGTAGCGGGTACAGGTTATTGCACGTTAGGTAGCATTATTGATAGTTACCGTTGTTACATTGTACGTGAGGCGTTCAGGGCAACAACAGCTCTAGGAAAGAAACTGTTTCTCAGTCTGGTTGTTTTTGTGAGCTGAGATGGTGACCGGGGTGTGAGGAGTCCCTGATGATGCTGCGGGCTCTCCTGAGGCAGCGGGTGGAGTAAATCTCCTCCAAGTAGGGGAGAGGGCAGCCAGTCAGTCTTTGGGCGGTGTTGATGACCCGTTGGAGCTGCTTCTTCTCTGCTGCAGTGCAGCTGGAGCACCGACTCTCAGCACCGACTCCACCGTGCAGCGATAGAAGGTCAGCAGCTCTGGTCGTAGATTGTTCTTCCTGAGAGTCCTCAGGAAGTGCAGGTCTCTGCTGCACCTTCTTCAGGATCGCCGTGGAGTTGGAAGTCCACGTCAGGTCCTCGCTGATGTGGGTGCCCAAGAACCTGAAGACTGGCACCATCTCCACCCTTTCCCCGTTGACAAGGATGGGCTGTGTGTCCTGTTTACACCTCCGAAAGTCAACGATGAGCTCTTTTGACTCGGAGGTGTTCAGAGTCAGATTATTGTCCATGCACCATGCTGACAGATGCTCCACCTCCGTCCTGTAAGCTGTCTCATCCCCTCCTGAGATGAGCCCCACCACCGTGGTGTCATCTGCAAACTTGATGATGGTGTTGCTCGGGTAGGTGGGGGTGCAGTCGTGGGTGTAGAGGGTGTAGAGGAGGGGGCTCAGCACACAGCCCTGCGGAGAACCCGTGCTGGTCCTCACTGGAGAGGACAGGTGGTGTCCTACTCAACCCTCTGGGAGCGGTCTGTCAGAAAATCCAAAATCCAACTACAGGTGCTGTTGGGGAGACCCAGGTCTCCCAGTTTGCTCACCAGCCGGCTCGGGATTATAGTGTTGAACGCCGAGCTGAAGTCTAGGAAGAGCAGCCTTGCGTAGCTCCCCCGCTGCTCCACGTGGGTCAACGTGGTGTGCAGGGCGGTGGCGATGGCATCCTCCTTGGACCGGTTGGCCCTGTAGGCAAACTGGTAGGGATCGAGTGTGGGGGAGAGGTGTGAAGTGCTGCTGAGGCCAACTGGGGTTAAAGGAAACAGAAGTGGTTAAGGACATAAAGTAAATAAGATCATTGGCACTCGGGGCCCTGGCAGAAGACATCCATGCTGTTCATTAACATACGCTTGGGTGAGCAACCTAGAAAAGAATTAGAGTCGTCCTTCCCGGGGCCTGGACACTGTTGGTGAAATAAAACAGAGGGTGAGTGGGACTGGTAGTCTGAAAACCAGGGAGTCTGTTGGCACTGGTTAGGATTGGCGGAGAGCATCCGCTTTGAAGAACCTGAAATCTGTCAGATAAATAATATTAAACTAACGTATTCAAGTCAAAAATATTATGATCGATTGTATCAAATGCAGCACTGAGATTCAACAGTAGTACAAGTACAGATAGAGCAAAATTTGTCTTTTACATTCAACCTGAGAGATGCACACAGGGAGTGATCTAGAGCCCAGGGTTTCAATGAGGGATTCAGGGCAGAACCCGACTGCTCTGCTCCAACCAAAGGGCCACCAGACATGAGCTTCTTAATGAAAAGACTGATGAACTGCAGCTAAATCCAGGACAATCTTTCAGGAAACCTCTTAGATATATGCCGGTGAAGATTCTCAGTCATCCAGGTCAGAATCAGAATCAGAATCAGAATCAAGTTTATTGCCAAGTAGGTTTGCACTTACAAGGAATTTGACTTGGTGTTGTTGGTGCAGACAAAAAACAAAACAAAATAGCAAAATAAGATAGAATATATATAAAATATATATATATATATATATATATATATATACACAGAAGCTATATACAAACAGTAGACTGTGCGTTAATGTAACGCAGAAATCCTGAATGGGGGAGAGAAACATTGTCCAGTGTCACGGGCGGGTCTTGGCCTTGTTGATAAGGCCGATAGCAGATGGGAAAAAACTGTTTTTGTGACGGGAGGTTCTGGTCCTGATGGACCGCAGCCTCCTGTCAGAGGGTAGTGGCTGAAATAGTCTGTGACTGGGGTGCGAGGGATCAGCCACAATCTTCCCTGCACGCCTCAGAGTCCTGGAGGCGTGCAGCTCCTGGAGAGATGGGAGGTTGCAGCCAATCACCTTCTCTGCAGACCGGATGACACGCTGCAGTCTGCTCTTGTCCTTGGCGGTGGCACCAGCGTACCAGATGGTGATGGAGGAAGTGAGGATGGACTCAATGATGGAGGAGTAGAACTGCACCATCATTGTCCTGGGCAGGTTGAATTTCTTCAGCTGCCGCAGGAAGTACATCCTCTGCTGGGCTTTCTTGGTGAGGGAGTCGATGTTCAGCTCCCACTTTAGGTCCTGAGAGATGATAGTTCCCAGGAAGCGGAAAGACTCCACAGTGTCAATGGTGGAGTCACAGAGGGTGATGGGGGTAGCTGGGGCTGCGCTCTTTCTAAAGTCTACAACCAACTCCACTGTTTTTAGAGCGTTGAGCTCCAGGTTGTTCTCCCTGCACCAGGTCACCAGATGGTCAGCCTCCCACCTGTAGGCGGACTCGTCACCATCGGAGATCAGTCCGATGAGAGTGGTGTCGTCTGCGAACTTCAGGAGCTTGACAGACTGATGACTGGAGGTGCAGCTGTTGGTGTACAGGGAGAAGAGCAGAGGAGAAAGAACACAGCCCTGGGGGGAACCAGTGCTGATGAGCTGTGAGTCAGAGAACTGTGTTCCCAGCTCGTAGTCATTCAAAAAAAGTAAAAAAAAAAATCCACTATGTCAAAATGTCAGAAATAGCATTGAGTTCGAGGCTTTATACAGGAGCCCAACTAAGCCTTGTTTTTGTTTAGAAAACATGCAAACTGAAACGGACGAACGGGTCCATCCCTTTAGAATGGGGGTCGTTTGGCCTCTTCGTTAGCCTGCAATGTCCCATACCTGTCTATGTCTCTGAAAGGGGGTTGTTAAAGGGAATTGTTGTCCTGGCTTAATAGGAGAGGTCTTTTGTTCCCCTTTAAAGGAGTTGGGGATGCGGGAAGGAATAAACTCTATCACTGCATCCACCCCCTCCTCTTAAGGTTGTTTTTTCTTTGTTAACATAGATGGTTTCCTTCACGCCCCTCTTCTTTGTCCAAAATGTAAGCATACTCGTCCTCAAAAGAAAGTCCTTTGTCCATAAGGTGTAGATGGACCAGTCCTGTCCCAAGGAAGTCACTTGCATGGCTCAACACAAAAGTGTTGAGCCATGCATCTATGGAGAGGTTTTCTCTCCAATATAAAGACCAGTGGTTTCCTCAATGCAGTGAACTGCATATAACACTCCACTCATATTTGGTCTGGGGGTTTTGTCCTTAGGATGCACTTTTCTCTGTTTAAGGGTCTTGTTAGGTTTGGAATGTACTGGGATCTCTTAGATGTATAAATGTGAATGAACGGTTCTAATAGAGTAGACAGTTCAACAGTAGGTAAAACCCTTACTGTCTTCAATTGTTTTTTGTTTTTGGACCATGGGAGGAATTCTGAGTACAATGAAAAAACCCATGAATATGTGAGAAGACCTTGTATAGTCCACAAAAAAATATATTTTACCTCATAAGCATAATAATCAATTGCTGTATGAAATAACTACAACCTTAAAGGAATAGTACACCCAAAACATGATTAGCCTTCATTTTCTACTCACCTCCATGCTGAACAACACTCTGGAGTACTTTTTTGATATCTCAAATGCATCTGGAGATCTGGGAGGCTTCTTGCTGTCTGCTGACATTCAAATAATGGAGGTCCATGGCGCCCGAGACAGAAAGGTCCATAAAAGTCCACAAAAACGTGTCAATATTCCTCCATACTGCTCGTCCAATGTAATCCAAGTGTCCTGAGTGGGTAGCATCCAGAATTTACTCGAAACGAAGTCATTTAGAATGTTTTTAGAGCATAAACAGTAGTGTATAGGATTTCCTAATAGCGCCCCCATGCGCGCTCACGATTCTACGGAAGCCGGCAGACCAAACCGGAAGAAAGTGCGCATTCAGCGTCTGGTCTGCCGATAATGCAAGCGTAGAAGAAGAAATGTGCTGTTTACCTGTGCAAAGAAAGAAACAACGAAAGAAAAATGTCTGAGGACTTCAGTGTTGAGGAAGAGCATGAGTTCTTTGCCGAGCTGAATGCGCTGGTTTGGTCTGCCGGCTTCCGTAGAATCGTGAGCGCGCATGGGGGCGCTATTAGGAAATCCTATACACTACTGTTTAGGCTCTAAAACGTTCTAAATGACTTCGTTTCGAGTAAATTCTGGATGCTACCCACTCAGGACACTTGGATTACATTGGACGAGCAGTATGGAGGAATATTGACAAGTTTTTGTGGACTTTTGTGGACCTTTCTGTCTCGGGCGCCATAGACCTCCATTATTTGAATGTCAGCAGACAGCAAGAAGCCTCCCAGATCTCCAGATGCATTTGAGATATCAAAAAAGTACTCCAGAGTTTTGTTCAGCATGGGGGTGAGTAGAAAATGAAGGCTAATCATGTTTTGGGTGTACTATTCCTTTAACAACATTGGTCTGTTCCTGTTTGGCTGTGACTCCATCCTGGAGAGAACTATCAGCTGTGCTGCTGCCATCAACAACTTTGTTCATAGATGTTGGAGATCTGCATATTTGTCAGTGTAGTCCGGTTTCTCTAACTGTGACTGGCTGGATGTGCTCTCTTCATCCTCTGACATGGGAGCCGGCTCGGAGCTCCTCTGCCTGGCTGTGTGTTTCCTTGAGCTGGTTGACAAGTTCCTTTTGAATTTTTGCTTATTTCTGTATCTCTGTTTCTGTCTCCTTGAACCCCAGTCGGCCTCGGAAGATGGCCGATCACACTGAGCCTGGTTCTGCTGGAGGTTTCTTCCTGTTAAAAGGGAGCTTTTCCTCCCCACTGTCGCTACAAGCATGCTTAGTGTGAGGGATTGCATTCGAGTCAATGAGTCGATGCAATGAACTGGTTTTCCTTAGATAGAAAACTTTGAATCAATCGGACTGGATGATCTGGTTGAACTGCAAAATGCCTTGAGATGACGTGTGTTGTGAATTGGCGCTATATAAATCAACTGAATTGAATTAACAATTTATAATAGATATAAAAGTGAGATATGGAATTCATTTTGAAAAGTCCTTCAGTCTGACATTTTCTTCTGATGTTTTTCTGCAGTAGGAACAGGAACGCTAACCTCCATCAAATGTACACTAACTACTGATCTGCAAAGCGATTCAGGCCCACACATCTAACTCAACAAGGTTTATTTTAGTAGTTAATTATTTACTTACTTACTGTAAAGGGAAAAAAGAAGCAGAGGCATTGACTGTGGCCCTAATAGTGAGCTCTCGATTAGCAAGCGCTCATTTGTGATGTTCTTTGGCAAATCAGCAGCCATTCACATGAGCAAGGCCATTGCTGAAAAAATGAACAGCTGTCACCGTGTGATGTGTTAATTTCCTGACAGTTTGGGCGCTGAAACCAATTACTGATTTAAGGGCAGGAAGAAAAAGGCCCTCTGCATGCACTCATTAGGCTCTGCCAAGGCTAAAGAAGATAAAAAGAAAACAAGCAGCGAGGAGAGGAGGAACCGGTGAAACATAGAGTTTCACATTCTCAAGTCCTGGATGTAAAACCTGCCATCTCAATATGATTCATAAACAGTCATAGAGCCTGCGGACTCCAAGAGATTCACAAATTAAAATTTATTTAACAAAATAAAATTGAGTTGCACAAAGAATGTAAACTGAGAGAGTTAACAGTACCTTATAAAGGGAGTGCTACTGCTTTACGTCGTAGACAAACACATACAGTATTAGAGGATGCATGCTTTTAAAAGGGGTTGTGTAAATCTTTTAAGAACCTGTCGATGCTTAAAAGTTGGATGTATTTTAGGGTCTGTCTCCACCAGGGTTAGAGAGAAGATGATTTTAACCGATTCTATATAACCGATTCTTCTTTGCAGCAGAGCTTTAAAGGTCAAAATCCTGCAGTATTTTAACCCTTTATACTTTGAAATCAAAATTTCAACCCAATAGTGTTATCTGAATCCAGGACAAGATGATATTACCTTTGTAACTTTCACAAATATGGATATTTTGATGGCAGAAATGAATATCAATGTAATAACAAGAAACATCAACTTGCCTCAATATATTAAGAAAACTTACAAAAGTGCTTCTATAAGAAATTCATGAAAAACACTCTGAGAGTGAAAGAAAAAAAATTTGTTTTGGTCCAACATAAACTTAGAGGCATTAATGCTGATACTGGCACTTGCATTTTTTTAGTTTATAAACCTAAATATAATTGTTAACTAGGCTTATTAACTTTTTATCTTAACTTTTTCACTTTTCAATTAGCTTTTTACCTTTTTTTTTCTTGACTTAACTTTTTTTTTAAGTTAATTTACAGTGGGTAATATATCATTCAAGGGCTCATCTAATTTATCAAATGCCAAAATAAGATGTACAGCCATGTAGCAGAAGCTTTGCTGAAAGCTGGATATAGATCTTGTGCTTTTAGTCCTCAGTGAGGGACGGGGGAACATTGGCGACTGATCAAAAACGGTAACTTGCTCTATAAAAGGTTGAACATTAATATCTCACTCTGGGTGCTTACAAATTTGTTGGTTTTTACTACAGCATCCTGCAGGCGTTTGGTTTTGTTATTTTTGTGTTATGTGCTCCATTTTTCGTTCAGTTTGTAAGTAATTAAAGAGTTTTCTATACAATACTGAGCATGTGTGCACTGGGTAGTCCAAAGACAAAGTCCAAAAGCCGGTGTGATTGAGTAGCATGAGCCACAATTGAGTGGCTCATGCTACTCAATGCTGAGGTGATTGTCAAGAATATGCATTTTATCAGCAGTATTAGTGCTACAGTATGAACAGGCAGAAGATCCCCTTTTTAATTTGCATACCATCAAGTGGACGAGCCGTCTTCCTGTAGGGAATGGCTGCTGCTCCTGGACCACAGCGTGGGAGGACAGCTTGGTCTTCAGGCTTCTGTATTGACTGGTGTTGGAGCGGTAGTTCTGGCTGGCTGCTTCTCTGAGGGGAGTATTGACACCAGGGTTCTGTTTTGGATAGCAGGGTTGTGAGAATAGGACTCTTCTCGTTTGATTAATTGAGCCCTGGACTTGATTAATTATGCTTCTGGCAAAGTTCTTCTTGGGGTAAACTTAAACTTAGATGCAGGCTGGTTATAGCAGATTCCTCTTAGCCATCAGTTAGCTGGTGCTATGTTTTAATAGTGTTGTGCCTAAACTGTTGCCTTTTCAGGTAAAATTACTCCCTTTGCTTAACCCTTTATAGGGCAACTTACCATTTTTGATCACTTGCATACCCCATACAAATGGAATCTCTCCCCTCCCTCAGTGAGGTCTAGAAGCACAAGATTTATATCTAGCCGTTCAACAAAGATACTGCTTCATAGCTGTACATCTTATTTTGGCATTTGACAAATACATGAGCCCTTGATTTATATTACTTACTGTAATTTATGTTAAAAAAGTTAAAAAGCTAATTGAAATGTTGAAAAGTACAGTTAAAAACTTCATAAGCTAAGCTAAAAAAGTAAAACATTTAAGTTTCTGTATCAGCACTAATACTCTTTTGTTCTTTTTGTTGATATATTAGGGCAAGTGGCCATTTCATGAGATATACTTTTTCTATCAACATCTACATATTTTGAATGTTTAAAAAGTTATAAGGTCTTGTCCAGTATTCCAATAACACTTTTGGCTCGAAATGCTGATTTTCAAAATATTTCACTGAGTGGCCTATAAAGGGTTAAAAGTTCCAGCTACAATTCCAAAAAAGTTAATAAAAAAAAATTCTGCTGGACTTTGTTTCCAAGTTTGAAGACATTTCTCTTCCCATCCAGGAAGCTTTTTCAATTCAAAATGTCAGAAATAGTGTTGAGTTCGAGGCTTTATACAGTAGCCCAACAAAGCCTTTAGAAAACATGCAAACTGAACCGGATGAACGGGTCCATCCCTTTGGAATGGGGTCGTTTGGCTGGTTACAGCTACAACTTTTCATCAAAACTTCATTTTTTAAATCATGATACATCCACAGAAAGTCTCGGATTAACCTTGGCCATGCTTCTCAGTATTAAGTTATTTTAAGTAAGGTTGCTGCTTTTTTCTTTTAAGTGAAGTGTTTAAATGTTTGCTATTGCTAACCTTTGATTAGCATTACCAATTGTACCAAAGGTTAGTAGTCCAACAAACAGAAGGGAGTTGAAGGGTGCCACTCATTAGGCGGCAAGATTTAAACTTGTATCACCTTCTAGTTTTTTTTTCGCTATTATTTGATAATATATGGTATGGTCATCTGCCTGTGTGTCGCAGGTAACATAGATATGCCCCCCCCCCCCCCCCTTCCGCAGAGACTCTGGTACACCTCCCAAAAATTGTAGGTGACCGCAGACAGTGCCCCCTCTGATCGGTCAAATCTACATCCGCTCAACACTATCTGTATTTCCTGTTTGTTACCTAATGGCTGAAACTCTGGCTGTAGTGCCGTCCACAACACCTCGGACGGTATCCCCGACACGTACAGGACGCTAGTTTGTAGCTCTCTGCGATGGTCTGTTGGTTTCCACCCAAAGCCAAAACATGCAGTGCCAAGGCTAGTCTTTCAGGAACACTCATGGGTGAACTGTGTGGTGTCCGGCGTTGGAGGAGGGGTTGCAGATGGCAAACAATCTCGTCAAACCGACACAGAGACACCCAAAATCCTAGCTAATTCGTGATTGTCCCTCTTGCATTGCGGCGTGGAATAACAAAAGAAATTGGGCATAAATCAAACATTTTTGCATCATACCTGCAACAAGCTCACTGCAGCACACTGCTACAGAAGCATAACCATCCCTTTAGGCTGTGCCTCCCCGCACAATGCCATCTTAGTTATTTGTTGCTGCTGTCGCCAGCGATTTCCTGTGACAACAAATCCCATGATGCTTTGCGAGGAGAGCTCTCACAAAGGATTCTGGGATATATCTGCTCATTTCGTGACCAAGGATGATTGCTTCCTTTTCTGGGGAATTTCACAAAGTCCACTTTAGTTTTCATCCACTAGACGTTGGAACACTCATTTAAAACGGTTTAACCACTATATAGTGCCCTATATAGTGATTAGTACGGACATTCGGACACAGCCTATGTCTTTTAATCCTTCAGTAAAAAAAAATTAAAAATTGAAATCTAATTAAGTCATTTTTTTCTTGCAATAAATAGATTTTTTCTTGAATTGAGGAGGTAAGTGAGATACTTTGCTAGTGGAACAAGACAATTAACATTTAGAATAAGAAAAAACAATTGCATGGTCTAATTTCAGGTGCATATTATCTAATTATCTTAAGAGTAAAAATACTAATTCCTTTGGAAAATTATCTTATTTACCTAGTCAAATAAATGTTAAATACACTTAATTTAAGACATCTTTGCTAATTTCTAGATCGTTTTTGCAGTGTTCACAAACAGATGGTGGTATACTGTTGCCCACTTATACCCATTTTCTGGCTCAAAAACCCATTTAAACCCATGATCAGGTGGCTTTTAGTGGAACAGCTCACTGACACGTCTATCTGAGTCAAATAACTCGGCAAGCGACCCACGTTAAAGTCACCTTGGCTGATCGGCATGCAGTGGCAGCCCCAGAGGAGGGTTGATCAGCATAATTACATGACGCGATTGAATGCAACGTACGGACATCAACACACCGCTCCAGTCTCCTCTGATCTAACAATCCGAAACAGCTCTGTTTACGTTTGTTAAACATGGTGCAGCTCTGGTGAGAGGGATTCGGACAGATAAAATAGCGAAAGAATAAAACGGACTGACTACGCCCTGGCTTACATGATGCTCTGCATTGTTTACTGTAGTGATTTCTGTTGCACAGGTGACATCATCAATGCTAATCCAGCATGATGGTGTCGTCACATCGCTGCCAGCGAGGAGTTAGACACGGCTTTTTTAGCCAGTGGGAGGGGAGCCAAATGCCGATTGATAGCGGGTCAACCAATGTTTGAAAAACATGCATAAAAAATGTTATTTTCAGTAAAAGAGAGACTTCACTGTTACATTAGTTACAAGACAGTTTCAAGACCATTTTTCAAAGGTAACTAGTCACGGTTCCATTCAAAGGAATGTTTGAGCTTTTAAAGTGTAAAAAAAAAATGAAAAATACATATTTCATCAACTGGAGAAAATTGACCCTGTGATGTACCGATCTTCAACATCTATAAACAAAGGTGTTTATAGATGCCGGAGAGCAGCCTGTTTTCCAGTGTAGTCCTGTTTCTCTGCCTGTGACTGGCTGGATGTGCTCTCTTCATCCTCTGACATGGAAGCTGGCTCGGAGCTCGTCTGCCTGGCTGTGTGTTTCTGGACAGGGCCGCCTGTGGAGCTGGTTGACTGGTTTTCTTTGTTATCTCTGCTTCTGTCTCCTTGAACCCCAGTCGGCCTCAGCAGATGGCCGCTCACACTGAGCCTGGTTCTGCTGGAGGATTCTTCCTGTTAAAAGGGAGTTTTCCTGTCCACTGTCGCTACAAGCATGCTTAGTGTGAGGGATTGCCTTACAGTCATTGAGTCATTGCAATTAACTTGTTTACCTTAGATAGAAAACTTTTAATCAATTTGACTACGATCTGGTGAACTGTAAAGTTCCTTGAGCTGACAAGTGTTGGGAATCAACGATATATAAATAAACTGAATTGAATTGAATTATGCCTTAAAACTAAAGACATGTGTAGTGAAAATAGCAGACTCTGGAGCGTTTTCTCTTTTCTCACGGATGAGCAAAACTAAGGTGTAATGTCAGCTTTTCACCAGAGGGGGCAGACACCTGCATGAACTCCGGACCTTGCATGATGCTCCTTTAAAAAAGCTTCAAATTTCTGTCCACCTGCTCATTCTTAGCAGCTCATTTCACTAACAAAGAAACACACAAAAAAAAAAATAAAAACAAAAACACCACTCCTGACTTTGGACGTTGATGAGTCATGTCCTGTCATCCATGATGCTGCTGCATTATGCTGCCGCCTTGACAGGAAGCTCCTTAGAGGATCTTTCTTTTCACAAAATCTTTAAACTTGTTTTAGGTGTGCAGCTTGGGTCGGTATGCTACTGTGAGCTAATGCATGCTCTGTGTGCAGCTGTGGCCTGGACACCAGACAGCTGATCATGGTGTGATTTATGACGCTGACCGCTGGCTGCATGGAGCAGGCTAATGACACATACACTAAAGTCATTGATTTGTATGAATGCCCTCCACTCTTCATCTATCACAATTTAATGTTGGAGTTTGCAATGCAAAGGTAAAGGGGAGGATGAAGAGGAGGAAGACAATCAGGATGTAGAGGCTGAGGGAGGGGGGAGAGTCTGGAGGTGAAGTCTTTGGTTGATCTGTACGCCATGCAGCTAAACTAAAGTGTGAAATAAATACTGGGAGGACTGGGGAAAAGTCCAGTTCTTTTTCTTCATATCCAAACAACTTTCCTACATGATGACTTTTTTTGCTGCACATCTAACAATCTAACTCTTAATTTTTGCAATCCAGTTACCAGCTTTGTTTTTAAGCAGAAGACACAAAAAACAAGTTGTTAGATCTTTTAGTCTAGCAAAAAAAGTAGAGACTGCAACAGATAAATCAAACCTTTCCACTCTTTAGCAACATGAATTATAAAGACCAGAAACTAAAATATTAGAATTTACCATTTTAGTTTCCATCTCTGACCTCTGACTGGAGTAAAACACTGATTCCCAAAGTTGGGTGCACTTTGGGTGCTTAAATAACCATTTAGGGTCCTGAGATTTACTATGGAAATTAAATGTAGGCATTAACATGCTAAAGAGCTTAAAGACATACACTATATTGCCAAAAGTATTTGCTCACCCATCCAAATTATTGGAATCAGGTGTTCCAATCACTTCCATGGCCACAGGTGTATAAATTCAAGCACCTAGGCATGCAGACTGTTTTTACAAACATTTGTGAAAGAATGGGTCGCTCTCAGGAGCTCAGTGAATTCCAGCGTGGAACTGTGATAGGATGCCACCTGTGCAACAAATCCAGTCGTGAAATTTCCTCGCTCCTAAATATTCCACAGTCAACTGTCAGCTGTATTATAAGAAAATGGAAGTGTTTGGGAACGACAGCAACTCAGCCACGAAGTGGTAGGCCACGTAAACTGACGGAGCGGGGTCAGCGGATGCTGACGCGCATAGTGCGAAGAGGTCGCCAACTTTCTGCAGAGTCAATCACTACAGACCTCCAAACTTCATGTGGCCTTCAGATTAGCTCAAGAACAGTGCGCAGAGAGCTTCATGGAATGGGTTTCCATGGTCGAGCAGCTGCATCCAAGCCATACATCACCAAGTGCAATGCAAAGCGTCGGATGCGGTGGTGTAAAGCACGCCGCCACTGGACTCTAGAGCAGTGGAGACGCGTTCTCTGGAGTGACGAATCGCGCTTCTCCATCTGGCAATCTGATGGACGGGTCTGGGTTTGGCGGTTGCCAGGAGAACGGTACTTGTCTGACTGCATTGTGCCAAGTGTAAAGTTTGGTGGAGGGGGGATTATGGTGTGGGGTTGTTTTTCAGGAGCTGGGCTTGGCCCCTTAGTTCCAGTGAAAGGAACTCTGAATGCTTCAGCATACCAAGACATTTTGGACAATTCCATGCTCCCAACTTTGTGGGAACAGTTTGGAGCTGGCCCCTTCCTCTTCCAACATGACTGTGCACCAGTGCACAAAGCAAGGTCCATAAAGACATGGATGACAGAGTCTGGTGTGGATGAACTTGACTGGCCTGCACAGAGTCCTGACCTCAACCCGATAGAACACCTTTGGGATGAATTAGAGCGGAGACTGAGAGCCAGGCCTTCTCGTCCAACATCAGTGTGCGACCTCACAAATGCGCTTCTGGAAGAATGGTCAAAAATTCCCATAAACACACTCCTAAACCTTGTGGACAGCCTTCCCAGAAGAGTTGAAGCTGTTGTAGCTGCAAAGGGTGGACCGACGTCATATTGAACCCTATGGATTAGGAACGGGATGTCACTTAAGCTCATATGTGAGTCAAGGCAGGTGAGCAAATACTTTTGGCAATATAGTGTATAAGCGTGAAGTAGGTCTGCTTTCACTCTGTTTTTCTGAAGACATTTCCACACCTATCTAAGAGTGTTTCTCTCAGATCTGTCTGCTCACAATAGAACCATCCGTAGCTGAAGCACTGATATTTTTGCCAGAGGCCCATCCTCTTAAGCAGGTTCAAAGTTAGATTGAAATCAAAGACCCACCAGCAGTGGTGCCACAAGGGGGTGGCCAGGGGTGGCCACAGCCAACCTGTGCAACGCCCTCGCCAGTGTAAATTGTAGTAGCATCAGTAGAGCGATTCATCCCATTAAGCACAGCCAGCAATGTAAAATTAAAAAATCACACAATAAACCAAGATATGAGTAGGTGTTTACTTAAGTCTTTATGATTTGTAGAGGAAGGTTTTTCAAATATTGGTTGAAATGGTTATAGAAATTCTAAAGTAAGTTGAGGATCATGAACTCATCATTCGGGGTGATAATAGAGGTCTGGTGCTGTACTGTCTGGCAGGACATGGTAATTCTGCACAGGAAGTCTAACCTGTTTGACTCTGCATGGCTCTCTACATACTCTGTAACCTATACACCTAAAAACAGTTCATAATTAGATTTTTTTCCGTGTTAGTTGTAGTATATATATATATATATATATATATATATATATATATATATATATATATATATATATATATATATATATATATATATATATATATATATATATATATATATATATATATATATATATATATATATATATATATATATGTATACATAACGGTACATGCTAATTAAAATTTTTTTGTTATGGTTATATTGCCTCTTTTTTTGTGTTGGTGTTGTACAAAAAAAAAAGGAAGGTTTTTAACAATAGAAGATTAAAACCCTGAAATTATGGCTTTTAGTTTCACTATGCAACCCTAAGATTTTTAGTGGCCCCATCTGATCATCCCAGTGAAACATTTCTGGAGTCGCCACTGCCCACCAGTGGTTCCCCAGGGTGGATTGGAGTCTCCTGTTTTGTACGGGTTCTGTGTTTGGCCATTTTAAATGCGAAGATTGCTTTAATTAGTAAATGTAAATATGTTGGTGAAGATCTCTTTCTCTTCCCATCCAGGAAGCTTTTTCAATTCAAATGTTAGAAATAGCGTTGAGTTGCTTTATACAGCCCAAAAAGGCCTTGTTTTTTTAGACAACATACAAACTGACGAACGGGTCCACCCCTTTGGAATGGGGGTCTTTTGGCTTCTTTTGTTTGCCTGCAATGCCCCATACCTGTCTATGTTGGGCTACTGTATAAAGCAACTCAACGCTATTTCTGACATTTTGAATTGAATAAAATTCCTGGATGGGAAGCGAAACGTCTTCGAACTTGGAAACAAAGTCCAGTGATTTGTT
This sequence comes from Cyprinodon tularosa, assembly GCF_016077235.1. Taxonomy (NCBI): domain Eukaryota; kingdom Metazoa; phylum Chordata; class Actinopteri; order Cyprinodontiformes; family Cyprinodontidae; genus Cyprinodon; species Cyprinodon tularosa. The sequence goes on from NW_024039540.1 coordinate 847,185, forward strand.
TTTACTTTTATGGAGAGAGTAAATGTAAATCCCTTTATTCTCCCACAATGGGAAAATTCACCCTCTGCATTTGACCCATCTGCTTCGGGAGAAGAGGGCTGCCATTGTGCGGCGGCCGGGGAGCAGTGTGGGGGTTAAGGGTCCTGCTCAGGAACCTGGAGTGGCAGTCTGTGGAAGTGGGGCTTAAACTCAGAACCTCAGGATTAAAATAGCACCTGGTATTAGCTTAAATCTCTGCATATAGTACCTGGTCTTCCCAGGCGGTCTTCCATCCAGGCACTAACCAGGCCCGACCCTGCTTAGCAGACCAGACGAGGTCGGGCGTGTTCACGATATGGCTGTAAGCTCATTAGTTACAGGACAGGCAACTATGAGCACAAATTTAATGGGAAAGTTAGAATAAAAGGGATGAGGAACAATCCATTCCAAATTTCATGCAGAAAGTTAAAATCAGGATCTGACATTAGGTCCTTCATATGGGAGCCATGTTTTCCCAGCATGCACCCTTTAAATAAGAACATTGGAAACAACATGAAAGATGTCTGTTTTTCTTTTCTTCATGTTTTTTGTGTATTTTTAAGACCCTTTTCTATCAAGCTGATCATACTCCTTTAGTTTACCCCATATCTCTCTGCTGTCTATTATTTGATGGCATGGCACAGTTGCAGTCATGAGTCATGGCTCTTTAGCCTCCAACAGATGTAAGCAAGTCTGTCAGGTAAGCTGATGTGAACCATAGTGGGCTCAGAAAGAGAATAACAACAGATGAGCAACAGGAAAAGGACTGTCTGGAGACCTGCTTTTCAGACAGTCCTGTCTTTCATGCCTTTACACGAACATCATGTCGGCCCATTTGGAACAACTTTCTTAACCAGCAGGGCTTCCTCGCTCAGATTGGATCCCTTGGTTTGGGAATGTATACAACTTTTGTTTTCCACCTGGGGTGAACACAACATATCTGAAAGATAAAGTCAACCAAACTGTGTTTAGTTTTTTTCCTGCTGACACGTTAAATTGATTCCATGTTCTAAAAGACATGGAGGAAATGCTGTTGCACGTTCTTACTGGGGTTTATTATAGAATAAACAGGAGGACAGGACGTCTAACATATTTTCACATAATGTAACACATGTAGAAAAGTACTGAAAAATCTGCATTAACAAAGTACAGACAAAAAAGCACATATGCATTCTTTGGAAATATTTTTTTACCTTATCTTTTGGTAATTACAGTAAGGTTCAATTCAGTTTACTTCTATAGCACCAATTCAAAACAGGTCATCTCAAGGCACTTTACAGTTCACCAGATCATCCAGTTAAATTGATTCAAAGTTTTCTATCTAAGGAAAACCAGTTGATTGCATCGACTCATTGACTTGAAGGCGATCCCTCACACTAAGCATGCTTGTAGCGACAGTGGAGAGGAAAAACTCCCTTTTAACAGGAAGAAACCTCTAGCAGAACCAGACTCAGTGTGAGCGGCCATCTGCTGAGGCTGACTGGAGTTCAAGGAGACAGAAGCAGAGATAGAAAAAGCAACTGTAAAAGGTGTCCAGGAAACACACAGCCAGGCAGACGAGCTCCGAGCCAGCTTCCATGTCAGAGGATGAAGAGAGCACATCCAGCCAGTCACGGTAAGAGAAACAGGACTACACTGGAAAACAGGCCGATCTCCAGCATCTATAAACAAAGATGTTGATGGCAGCAGCACAGCTGATATTTCTCTCCAGGATGGAGTCACAGCAAACAGGAACAGACCAGATGAAGCTACTATGAAGAAAAGCAGAGAGAGCAGAACGTTAGAGATTGAACTAACAGATTCTACAGAGTGGAAGAAAAGAGATAGAATGAAGAAAAATTATGAAAAAGGGGTCCCTATGTCCTCCAGCAGTCTAAGCCTATAGCAGCAAAACTATAGAGATAGCTCAGGATAACCTGAGCCACTCTAACTATAAGCTTTATCAAAAAGGAAAGTTTTAAGCCTAGCCTTAAAAGTAGACAGGGTGTCTGCCTCACGGACTAAAACTGGTAGTTGGTTCCACAGGAGAGGAGCCTGATAACTACTCCAATCCCCTCCCTATTCCACCAATAACAGACCCATCTGCAGGACATTAGTCCTGCTTTTGTTGCTGCTTTTATAACTGTTTAACTGTCAGAGAGGAAGAAAAGATTGTAAACCAACCAATGATGCTGATGTTAGCCTAACTAACGAGCATACCCTCAAGACCAGAGAAGGGTATGAAAAGTGGTCAAAACGAGTTATATTTGCATTTATTTAACCTAACATGTATTAAACATTGATATAAACACAATTTCAGAAGGATTGTATTTATTTTTAGAGCCCTTTGAAAACTACTTAAAGCTTACCAAAGTGCTGCACATAAAGTGTGTATTAATTTACATACATAAAATTTATGCGGCATAGAAATTATTTAAATGTAATAATTATTCATAAAAGTTCACAAGGTTATGGTTATCAAATCGTCAATTAATGTGTTTTTTTTATGAAATACTAAACATAGCACCTTAATATTATCTAAAAAACTAAATTTTCTTGAAAGGTTTAACAGATCCTGATCCAAATTCATGTTGGTTCAATTAAAAAATGTTCAGGTTCTTCCAACCTTAATGAAACTGATGACCTAGTGTCATGTTCTCCTCACTCTGCGGCCAAAAATGTTTGTTAGAAAGTCTCCTGCTACTTCAAAAGATCACAAACACTAAAAACAATCAGGCAAAGAAACAAATAAAACCTTCACTTCCAGCCTTTCCCACTACCACCTCAAACCCAGCCCTCATCCTCCTCAGCACGGAAAGCTGGGAGATGTAAGTAGCCCCGCTTGATTGCCAGAGCCCTCAAATCTCGCCTGAGAGATGATAACGAGACGTCACAGCTTCACGCTACGGTTTTAGAAGACGATGGAACATTTGTCATTTAAGAGTCTCGCGGTATGAGCGTCTGTCAGCCAAGGCTCCACTCTAACGGCGAGACAGATCCAATTACCAGCCGTGGACATCTCTAACAAGGTGCCAGGAAAAGGCTGCCTGGACAAACAACACCAGCGCCCATAATGAGAGACCCTCATTTGAGTGATTTGAATCCTTCTCTCGCTTTCTTTCTGCTCTTTCTCGTCTTTTCTGCATTGAAATGTGCTTCAAAACACTCATTCGATTTTTTTTTTCTCAAAGTTTTGTTCCTTTTTTTTTTAAAGGTAGTGAAAGTGACACATGTAGGAAATAAAAAGAGGCAAACATTTACCTTTTCATAAAACACAGTAGACACTGCCTAACTTTTGAGCTGGTGATTATTAATCATCCCAGAGCCTGGCTTGTCAATTCCAGTGATCCCAATAACAGCGTTGCATCTAGAGCCCACGGCAAACAGAGAGAAACGCTTTCTCAAGTAGCTCATTTTACTTCATTCCCGCGCATAACTAACCAGGCCACAGATTGTCAATGCCGGGGCCCCAGATCAATGCGCCAGGCCTCTGTGCATCCCATTGATTTCCCAACTCCCAGATATCACAACGACTCTTCATCAACAAAAGCACTTTGTCCTTCCCAAATAATCAGATCGAAGGAGCCCCTCTCCTGAGACAAAGTCACTTCAGCAGCTTCCAGTACTTCGTAGCCCCCCCTCCCCTCCCTGACGTTTTTTCTTTTTCCCTCCGGGGGGAAACCACCACGTTTTGCTGTCCTCGCAGCTTCCTGGGAGTTAGACGCATGCTCGACAAATTACTGCATGCTGAGAACTTGTGCTTGAATGTGTAAGAATGCATAATCCAACAAGCAAAAGTCACAGATCAATATTTCTTGCCATGCATGTGGGATCAGGACTAACTAGATATTCATGTTTTCATATATATTTGCACCACTTTTACTTAGAAAAATTTCAATATCCGTCACTGTGTTTGTGTAGATTTGCACTGAGAAAATTTTTTTGAAAAGAAAAGTATTACAAACAGTTTGAATCATTTCAGGGCACAGACTTAATGCCATTTTGCAGGGTTTTTTGCTCTTCTTTTAAAATGGAGGCGCACACACAGGTTCAGCGGCTACTCTATAGACAAACAAAACAATGTGTCATACTTTTGTGTACCTTTAACCCCTTTAGCGCTGAGGATCTTAGGAGCAAATTCCGCCTTAAATTGCATATATGAATTAAAGAAAGTACAGCTCCCAAACTACATATTGGAAATGCAAGGAATGTCTTTCAGGTGGAACGACTATTTTAAATGTCACAATTTCTAATTTAAACAAAGAAAAAATGGAAAAACATTTAGCCTTGCCCAATTTTTTTCCAAAATAAACACTGCAAAACACCATGAAACCCCGTTTGAAAATCTGGATGAAACCTCAGACTTTATAGATCCATGTCTTTACTATAAGTCAAGCAAATTTAGACTAAAGAAGTTGAAGCAGGTTTGTTCCACGAAGGTTTGAGTGGACAGTATGATAGGCGGAAACTTGAAATTTTGCAAAAATGCATTTTTTCCATTCTTAAAAGTTAATATGGGCACACAAATATGCTGATTTACATTAATGGAGACCTTCTGCATAAGACAAAGTCTTTGCTCCTAAGATTTATTCATTGTTTCATTAAATTTACCAATAATATTACCAAACGGAATAGAAGATAAGAATATCAGAGCGAGCTTATGTAACAGATGCTGGTTACATCACCTGAAATGCCTCTAGTTTCCACTGATGTCGGCCATAAGGGGGTGTGGCTAAAAATGGACACCTGCTGTTGCATTACACCCACAGAGTCACACATGCCAGGTGGAATTTTACATCTCATTTTATTTGTTTGCACAACTATAAAACCAAAAGTACTTGTGGAAAAAATAACATTGAAACATGTTTTAGAAATTTTAAAGCCCCATTTGAAAAGCGTACTGATGAAACACCAGGCCACTGTGTTTTGGCCGTTACTATAAATAGATAAACATGAGCAGGTGTCAGTTGAGCCGTGTTCCAGGCCGGCCGAGCTCAAGGGGTTAATCAAGTTGCTCTATTGAACGTTAAAAACTTCTGGTTGTAAAAGTTAAGCTGTACAGCAATCTGCGAAGAGTATCCTCACACCTGACAAACGGACCTGGCAGCAGGTAGAATAGACTGGATACTTTCTGTCTTCTGTTCCGTGGAACTGTGATGGGAATCTGTTATCAGTAATAACTTAGTTTCCTGGACGGGTCTGATTGACAGCTACCTTTTTTATCTCTGCTTCTTTTTCTATGTCTGCTTCTGTCTCATTGAACCCCAGTCGGCCTCAGCAGATGGCCGCTAACACTGAGCCTGGTTCTGCTGGAGGTTTCTTCCCGTTAAAGGGAGTTTTTCCTCTCTACTGTCGCTACAAGCATGCTCAGTGCCTTCGATTGCCTTTGAGTCAATGAGTCGATGCAATCAACTGGTTTTCCTTAGATAGAAAACTTTGAATCAGTCTGACTGTATGATCTGGTGAACTGGAAAGTGCCTTGAATTGGCGCTATAGAAATAAACTGAATTTAATTGAAAGTTGAAGCTGTATGTAAAACTCACTATACATTAGACCAGAATCTGCTTTTTTGCTGGAAATTTGAGCTATTTTTTTTTTTTTTCTTTTGTCCGGAGAAAAAAATATTTCAGTCCTGAATTCAGTGTAGATATAAGAAATATAAATGTTCCAAAAAAGGTCTATAAATGCTGCATAAAGTTGGTTAGTCTGGTCAATTTTCCCCTATTATATTGTCCTACTTATTTCAATATAAATAAATAAATAATAAATATATTTATACATATATATGGGATATTTAATTGCATATTTACACTGTTTTGATGGATGAAAAGGTTCAAGTCTCAAGTGTTTTTTTATTCAGGACAGCTGTTTATTGATATATAACTCCAATTCACTACATCTCAGGTCACTTTATAGAAACAGACCAATCAGATCATCCAGTCATTGACTTTGCTGGATTCTCTCATCTGGATGAGCATCTAGAGAAAGTAGCTTGCGTTGTGTCATTGACCCCACAGCAATCACCCTTTCTGGGTAGGATTTTAAAAATTCAATGAGAGAAAGAAGCTGAAAACAAATAACAAGCATATTTCTCAGATATAAAACAATTTATGAAAGTAACATTTTGCTTGACATCTAAATGTAGAAATGTTTTATTCAACACTCTGATGACTCTGCAGTCATTGGGTGCATTAAAGATGGACCAGAAACTGATTACAGAGAGCTGGTGAAGTGCTTTGTGGCATGGTGTGGAAACTATCATCTGATCCTGAAGGTCAACAAAACAAGGAGCTGATTGTAGAATCCAGAAGAAACAGGAAGAAGTGTAATCCTGTTGACATCATGGGAGAAGAAGTGGAGGTGGTAGTGGAGTAGAAATACCTGGACAACAAACTGGACCGGAGACACAACTGTGAAGCTGTCTCCAAGAAGGTCAGAGCAGACTGGACTTCTAGAGGAAGCTCAGGTCCTTCAGATGCTGCAGATCTTCTATCAATCTGCTGTGGAGACTCTGATCTCTTCCTCCATCATCTGCTGCAGCATCTATAAAAGAAAAAAAAAAACAACCTCCTATGAGTCACTGCAATATTTTATTTTCCTTTGGGAAGAATAAATTATTCTGGTATTAATAAAAATCAAATTTCACCATAAATAAAAAGTAAGTAAGTAAGAGTGGAGAAGATGATGGTGAAGAAGATCACTGGATCCAAACCTGGAACTGTGAAGCATCCTATAGAAATAAACTGAATAGAATTTAAACTTTTACTTTGTAAATTCACAGTAAATTACTTTCAACTTGTACATTCCTTTCATGATAAGAACTGTAAACGTAAAGGGCCTTATTGTACTGATATTATTGTAACAGTACAGTAATTGATATTTAAGCAGTAACATTACAGTATATAGTTGTGCTTAATATGAAATTACTGTCAATTGCTGTAAATATGTTTGGCAGTATATTGTTGTGATCCTCACCATGAAAGTCATGCAAAAAAGTATCAAATTATTTAATGTAAATTACCAGGAGCTGCTGTTTCAGAATTGAATTTCTGCTGTTTTTTGTTTGATTTAATTTGGTTTTACTGCTAAGTGATATGTTTTCATATGATTATTGAAGGGGCAGATCATAAAAATAAAGAAATAAAACATCATCATAGCCAGCGGGATTTACCATTAGGCAATACTAGGAAGTTGCCCCCATAAAACTCTGTTAACATGTATCGTTAATACGACTATTCCTTATTCCTGCACATTAATTAAGTTTTTAATTAAAATCCTTTCACTAAAATGCCATCCGAATACTGACAGCCCCCTGCTTCAGTGTCCACCATATTGGATCAGTCCATTTGCTGCATGTGTTCAGAAAGGTCCAATCAGATAGCAGCAAACGAACAAACAAATGGTGCGAGGAGCAGTGTTGCCAACTTTTGTCACTATATTTAGTGACTTTTCAGACCCCACTAGCACTTTTATGTCAAAAAAGCTCCTAGCGCCAAATCTAGCGACTTTTTTCTGCTACTGGAGACTTTGGCGACAAAATCTAAAAGCAGCAAACTCTGCTCTCCAGAGCAAGTAGATTGGTAACCCCGCCTCCTGCTCTCCTCTATCTTGTCTGCTGTCATGATTCATGCAGCTATTATTTCATCCAAATGAAAAATGGAGAACAGATAAGCAGATCATGGCTTGTCTACAGTGAAAAGAAGGACTGGGTTATTTACTTTTGTCGTCGCCTTTTTGGAAACACAGGAAGGAGCAATCAGCTAAGTGAGCTTAGTGCTTGGAAAAAATCTTTAATTCCTTTTGAGACGACATGAAAAGTCAGCTGAGTACAAAACTTAGAGAGGAAAACAACAAGAAAAGGGAAAAGAAGAGAGGAACAAAACCTAGAACAAGTAATGTATGTCTATTCTATTAACATTTCTATATCTATATAATGGGTCTGTTTTATGTGTTGTCTTCTTAATTCAGAGGCCCCATGCCTTTCTTTGCCTAGGGCCACAAATTTCCTAAATCCGCCCCTGATCTAAGCTTTTTTTTTTTTACTGCTGCAAATTTATTTTAGTTTTTTGTCACATAAACCATTAAAGCATTTTTAAAAAGTTTCATTGCATTAAAGTTTGCATTCTTGTTTTTTTTTTTTTTTCTAATATTGTTCAGGCCCAATGCTGCCTAATGTTAATAATGGAGCATTAAAATAATTATCTTGTATGTTTCATAATGAGAAAAAGTGAATTTGCCTGTTTTGCTGTTTTTCATAAAACAAAATAAACAGCGTCCAGAAACATAAGTATATAAATACAAAGTTACAGAGCAGAATGCAGTGACTGGCCTCCATCAAACCTCTCTGGAAAATCGTTCATTTTTCTCCTATGCACTGAAACAAATGCATAATTTTCTGTCAGTTTGGGGTATTAATAGAGGAGCTTGTAGTGACCGTTCATAAATCTAATTTAATATTTTAACAGGATCCTTTGACTGAAAAAAAAGGACAAAAAGAGGTAAGAGAGAAAAGACAGAGGGTAGGCTGCAGGATGAGGGCAGATGGAGGGGGCTGTGCTTAACTTGCTGCCCCGTTTGATCAATCGCTTCAGCACTGCCTCTACTCTCGGAAAATTAGAAATGGGAATCTTAAAATCTAGAGCCGTTTATCATCGCAGGTAGCGCGGGAAGCGGGGCGAGTCTGGTCTGGGAGTGCTCTCTCAGTTACAGGACATAATCCGAGTTTGGACCACTGGATGGAACCAGTTCAGCCCCAACTCATCTAAAGCAGCCTCCTCATATATATAGAATTGAATTTAGACTTAATTTATCCCTTGGGATACTCCTTCAGGGAAATTCTGGTTCTTGTAGTTTATATAGTGTACAAAGAGTTAAAGCAAGATGCCATTAAAGATAAAAATACAACAGACAATATTAAAAGAGTGTAATAGTGTCTGTGATGGACTGGCGACCTGTCCAGGGTGGACCCCGCCTCTCGCCCAATGACCCCACTCGGGATAAGCGTGTTAGAAAATGGATGGATGGATGTATATATATATATATATATATATATATATATATATATATATATATATATATATATATATATATATATATATATTACAAAAAGAAACATAAAAAAAGGAAAAAAGTTATTATGGTTCCCTTAGAAATAAAAATATCAGCACAGTATAGAGGAAAGACTACACAGTACTTGACTTGGATTTTTTATATATATGTAAAGCTGTTTTTACATTGTTTAAGAAATAGATTAATCTGTCATTTATTTTATCGATTGATAATTGGATAGCCAAAGGTTCCTTAAAGAAAAAATGTTAAGAAAAAAAACAGTTGAAACTAAAACTTTTCCACTTGAAGAGTTCTGGATAGAGCAGATTGATGAATGATTTTTTATTATTATTATTATTTTTTTTTATGTTAAATGCTAACTGTTTATATACTTTTATACAACATTGATATAATTACTGCTCTAATTGGGTTGCTCTGTCAGCTAAAGTCATGTTTTACAGTCTCTATACACTGCAAAAACGAAAATAGAAATCAGTAAAAATGTTTAGAATTAAGTGATTTAATAGGATGCTTTGCCAATGGAATGAGTGTTTAATCTTAAAATAAGATAATTAGATATATGTGACTGTTTTTCTTATTTAAAATGTAAATTGACTTGTTCAATTGGCAAAGTGTCTCAACCCCTCAATTAAAAAAAAAATTTCTATAGCATCAATTCACAACACGTCATCTCAAAGCAGTTTACAGTTCAACCAGATCATACAGTCAAATTGATTCAAAGTTTTCTATCTAAGGAAAACCAGTTGATTGCATTGACTCATTGACTCAAAGGCAATCCCTCACACTAAGCATGCTTGTAGCGACAGTGGAGAGGAAAAACTCCCTTTTAACAGGAAGAAACCTCCAGCAGAACCAGGCTCAGTGTGAGCGGCCATCTGCTGAGGCCGACTGGGGTTCAAGGAGACAGAAGCAGAGATACAAAAAGCAGCTATTAAAGGCAGCCCCGTCCAGGAAACACACAGCCCGGCAGACGAGCTCTGAGCCAGAGGATGAAGAGAGCACATCCAGCCAGTCACAGTCAGAGAAACAGGACTACACTGAAAACCAGGCCGATCTCCAACATCTATAAACAAAGGTGTTGATGGCAGCAGCACAGCTGATATTTCTCTTCAGGATGGAGTCACAGCCAAACAAGAACAGACCAGATGAAGCTACTATGAGAAAAAAACAGAGAGAGCAGAACGTTAGAGATTGAACTAACAAAAAAATGCACCTATTATAAGCAAAAGTTACTTATTTAAATTTACATGTTTACTCCAGTTAACAATTATTTGAATTAATTTGATTAATTGTTTCAGCCCTAGATATATGTTCCTTGTGTGATCACTTTGGCTGAATTCTACCAGACGACGAGTGTTTCAGCCGCCCCATTAGGCAGCTTGTTTTTAAGAACCGCACCTGAGCGGACATAAACCACTTAAATTTCAAACTTCTAATCGATAAGCCGGTGTAAATTGTTATTTGAATGCACTGATGTAATGATAGATATGTGAGCACAGTATGTGAATAAAACACCAAAGGAGAAAGGGTAAAAAGGAACTAAAGAAGATGTGACACACAGAAACAGCTTTTTCTAATGAGATGAAGATACTTCATGGCTTGGCCCGAGCTGTTATTTAGAGTCCCTTGTGGTTCTAACTAAGGCCAGAGTCAAACCTTTCTAATTAGGAGACATGAGAATTTATTGCTGCGTGGTCGTGGCACTCTTCTAATAGAGGTGTCACATGAGGGCTGCTAAACAAGTAGCCTGAAGCTTGCAGCCCATTTGTTCAAAAATAAAGTCCTAACTACTTCATGTTAGATGCCCACAAATTTCATATGTTACTAAAATAATGACCTGCAGCTTGCAGAGTGTGGAGCTCATATGCTTTGTCAAATGAGCCAAGTGTGGAATGATAAAGTTTCCTTCATAGTTTAACTCATTTGTTGGAGAAAATGGGGACCCTATGCAGTGATATAATCCCTGTCTGTATAGAAGACACATGATGTGGAAAAGGAAAAATGCATAAAGTTGCATGTTTAGGGTCATTAAGTCATGTTAAAACTATTTTAAAAAATGCATATAAATCAATCAAGTAAATATTAAATTATTAATTGGAGGACTATCTTTTTTCCCTGTCTCACTCTGCATTTAATGAAGAATTAGATTAGTCCACAATATCTTTCTTGAGTAACTATTTAAAACCAACCTCATAAAATTAAGCTCTTTAGAAGCTAAAAACATAGCAACAGATTTTACCTCATGCTCCTTCTATTTTTACTATTTAAAGTCGTACAGAAGTCATATTTCTTTTTTTTTCTTCGTTATCTTATGCAGGCCAGTGTGTTATACATCAGCCTGAACACCTAACTTCGGCCAATCATATATCAACGGTTATCTGTCAATCACATTTTTTTAATTTTTTTTACAGTGTCCTGTCTGGCAATGTGGCAATAAAAATAATTGTCTTGATGCCAAAAAGAGCCCAACACATTTTACTTTCACAAGTGGAGCAGTATGGCTATCGCCATAGTGTTCCGCTTGTTTTATGAATATAAATTGCTTTATTATAATTATGCAGGAAGTTTTACAGTTTATCTGGACACTTCATCGTAAGTAGAACAGATAGGAAAAACAGAAAAAAGAGGAGAAAAGATAAAAGAAAGACGAAATAAAAGGGAGATAATGATAAAACATTTTTAGTCTGCTTCATCACCTGCAAAGAGATGAAAAAAGAACAGCACAACCAACAGACATGTTACGAGACATACAATAAAGTAACACCTAGATACTATCGCTGAAGTATAAGTAGTATTATTTAATCTGACATGTACTCTGTGTTACCTGAAGATAAAAATATGGGCTTTCTGTATAGAAGTGGATCACTGAGTACCTGGAACCAAGCACCTGTAGTTGTTTGTGAAAGTGCACTTGTGCATGTAAAGTTTATTCAAAGGAAAAATGCTCACTAGTGGTTGTGGAGAGCCGAAGAGGCACCCTCCCAAAGCACTGAGTCCAGTGCTGGGAGACCCAGACTCCTAAAGGGACCCCAAGAGCGAAGGCGCAAGGAGGGGAAACCCAGGAAACCCGACCCCCACCAAGGGAGGAGAGACAGCCCCGAGGAAGTCCCCCAGCCACCGCAATGCCAGAGCCCCCGGGAGCCACGGGGATGACGCGGGCTTCGCCGGCAGCCAGCCACTCCGAAGTGAATCCGGCCATGGGCCCCAGTGATCCGAGGCCCCAAGGACGCCCCACCCCCTGGCAGGAGCCCAAGCCCCTGCCGGAGAGGCCGCCAGGAATAAGCCAGTAGCCACGTGGGCATCCACCCCGAAACCCCGAGCTCCATCAGTGCACCGGTGGGCTGAGGCGCCAGCCAGTCAATAAAATTTTGGTCATAGCATCTTGATTCATATATCGCAGCTAATATACGCAACAGTTTTAATAGGAACCATTTCCTTTCCCATTGAGTTGCGTCCCAGTGTTCACGGGGATGGTCTTCGCCAGGCGTAGAGCTAACAGAACTGGCAGCGTTGCGAGGCAAGGGCTCAAACATGTACGGCTGTAAGCCTTCTACACCAAACCAAGCTTCTGCCGCCCTGGCGTCCTCTTCCACAACATATTTGTCCCCGCTATCCTCCTCTAAATAAAAAATGGATGACGGAGGAGACTCATCCACGACCTCCGACACTAAACTCTCCTCCTCTTGCATGTTTCTGCTGCCCATAGTGTTCCTTGACAGTGTCGTTTCTAAGTCACCAGTTTAGTGCTACTTGGTTTTTCCATTGGGAACCTACTAGCACTAAGTCGCTAACTGGTTAGCAAGATGCTTCCGACAAACCAGCCACAAACAACCTTGCTTGCGAACCTTCCGTGACAACAATCTGCCCCCTTAATAAACGACCAATCACATTCACTTTATTCAATCATGTAAAGTCGTGCACCACTCTGGAGAATTTGAAAATGATTGACAAATGACTGTTGACATTTGATTGGCCTAATTTAGGTGTTCAGGCTGACACATAACTAACTGGCCTGTTAGATAACTAAAAACCCCACAGATTTTAAGACAGGACTTTTTTTTTTTTGCTACATTTTGGGACAATAACATCTGATAAAGAGTGCATTTATATACAGGTTTAAGCCAGAATGATTTGGCATTTAAATATGACTTTCCTACAACTTTAAGGTGTTCTATATGGCTGCTAGGTCATTTTACATTGGTTTGTGGGTTTTAATGGAGGAATTTTACATTAGTTTGAAGAGACCTTATGTTGTGGCACACACCTAGAGGTCTTTAATAGTTTTGCTTTGATAGGTTTGAGCCCTTTAAAAGACATTGAGTTCCTTTACTGAGGTTTGGCTGCTGCTAGGCAACTTTTGTGTTCTGCCTCTTTGATCATGAAAACTAAATTTTTGTACTTTGGTTTTTGGAGACCATAAAGAGAAGAGACAGAGGATGTAAAGTTGCCTGCCTTCTTTCATTTTCTGCTACACCACTGTTTTTCCTCCGCTTGTTCCTGTCCTGTCCACATGACTGATACATGCGAGTCAAAGGCTGCAATAAGCAATGGGGGACGAAGTACTCTTTACTCATAGTCAAATCTTTCTCAGCTACAGGTAAAAGATATTTGGTCAAACATCAACTCAAGATAAGTATTAAAGTACAAACTTTTGAAAATACTTAAGTATTAAAAAATATATACTGTATAAAATGTTCTAATATCATTACATTTCTGTGTAATTTTGACATTAATTAAAACAAAAACAACCTTGTAACTTTCAGAAACCACCTGATGTATTGATGCGTAGAACCACCAGAACATCAGTATTAAAATTCCTCAAAAAGGACAGCCATTTTTATTGTTATTTCCTATATGAAAAAAAAAGAAAAAGAAAACATGACTGTCTGGATTCCCCTCACACTTCAATGATGGAAAACAGGTTTAAGGTTAAATCTATTTCCACAAAGAAACTGCAGCTCTCATCCTAATGTTGCCACATGGCAATGACAACTGCCGTAAGCCTCATTTGTGCTTGAGCATCGCCGTGATGTTTGTAAAGCTAAACTACGTCATTTTGGGGTATGTCCAAACATCTAGTGGATAAAAAAACAATTTTCCATTTTTGCCCAAACATGGTAACATGGTGCGCTAAGCCTAGCGCCATTCTCCCCGCTTTACAAGCAAAATCAATATGAACTACTAGACACATCTGCAATCAACAACAATTATTCAAGATTTCCAGAGGACTTCACCATTGAAATTCACCAGAGCTATAGTGAAACTGACAATGCCCACGTGCATGGCAGTTAGATGCTGGAATACATTGGATAAAAGTGAAAAAAAATGCCTTATTCCACCTTTCTGATTCCTGATCCTCCACGGACGGGTTCATCGTTGGATTACCAACTTGAAGAGGGAGGATTTACCATCGAACTTCTGGCCAGAGAAAAAACACGTAATAGGTAGCTAACATTTGGAAGAAGAATGTTTTCAAAATGACTTGGATAATAGCGCGTTGTGACAAACACCAGATACAGCACTGGGACTTGATCAACAGCCGATACCGCACCGTGACGTCACAAACCAGTAGGTGGCAGTAGTGCTACTTTCAGAAGTTTGACCAGACTTTTCCTTTAAGGGCTCTAACACATTGATTCCCAAAGTTGGGGTCATGACCCCAACTTTGACCCTTTGACCCACGGTCCTAAGATCCTTTATAAATTTAACACAACAATAAAACTGTTTTCAGTTGTGGAACAGTGTTACTGTCTGAAAGATTTTAGGGCCTAACTTATACAAATTCAGGTTGATTTGTTATTTAAATAAAAAAAAATGTAAAATACATTTTAATGTAGAGACAAATGTAGAAATATAGAAATGTTTGAGCTCAAACACTTCATCCAGGTGTTGTGCAGAGTGAACAGAGATTTCCTTTTTTTATGTCGCCTCACTCCGAAGGCCTTCAGCCAATCTGTATTTGCAACCAGAAGATAACCTGAAATAAAATATGTATTAGTTTTCTTCAAAAGCCTGCTCGCCTATCTCCTTCATAACTTTGGATGACAAAAAGCATCAGCTAAGATAGAAGAAAAACAGCATTGTAAGAGATAGCAAGATTTGAATCTTTGGTACTATAAAGTATAGGAAAAAAAGCAAAAAGCCAGTCATACATGTATATGAACACATGAAAAACAATTATTTTACCTTTTTTTTTATTCATTGTCTCATTCTACACGACTCTATCCACGTGTCTGTGAGTAAAAGCATTTAGTCGGCTCATATTTTCTCTATATTGTCCTCTATGTGTTTTTAAATCTAGAATTGCTTGATTCTACCTCTGTCTTTTTCTCTGTTCTCCACTCTGTGTTTTTCTAATTTCCTCCTCTTCTTCCTCTCCTCCCCCAGCTGACAGGCTCTAGGTTTTTCAAGTGAAGAAAGCCGGCATTAATTAAGACAGTGCCAGCTGTAATTTTCTGGGGAAGTAAATTTCTGCACAACTAAAGGTTACGGGGACCTTTTCACTGTCAGAATTTACTACAGCCTGTGAATGTTAATGCAGCTAATGAAGACATGCTCTCAGAGTCTGAACTTAAAAAACTTGCATCGGGAAAAGAGGGCGAAGGGAGGCAGGAGAGGGATGGACGGAGGAAGATGGACAGAAATTAGAGCGTGTAAGAAAACAGACAAATCCATCACATTTATTTTCCATTTAAATGAGCAGCTTGAGGAACATTTTGATCTCCTTATCCAAATTATTTTGAGTTTTTTTGTTTGGTTCTTTTCCCCTTTTTATAGCAGTGTCTTTCCGTAGTGGAGACTATGATAAATCAAAGACCTTGACCTAGAACCATAGGTGTGAGTGTACGCCGCGTAACATTTGCCTCTGCTTGCATTGTTTCAAGTCTGGCATATATGATGAATGATGAGCTTTAAAAGCGATCCAGATAACGGAACCAGTGAGCAGCCTGAAGGAGCGACTTCTCTTTTCTTTTCCGTTTCTTATAGCTGGTATTGAATATATATATTTTAAAGTAAAATCATAAGCACTCATTACCATTTGGCTTTTAAGTGCTTGTAGAGTGGCCATTTCTATAGCACCAAAAAGGACATTATGCAGCATATATATATATTCCTAAGGTTAGGGTGACCAGACGTCCCCGATTTCTGGGGACTGTCCCCGTTTTGGACCACCTGTCCCCGGCTAAAGCTGTCCCCGGAAATGTCCCCGATTTTACCGAGGCGAAAAATGTTGTGTGTAGACTGTTATTACGGTAGAGCTGTTGCGCGCAAAAATAGGTATTACGGTAGCTGGTTGCGCTACTGATAACATAAAGATAAGGAACAGAGCGCACCACTAGAAGGGCGGTAATGATCCTTTTGGATGTCAGCTGCCATTAAAACACAAAAAAGAAGAAGAGCGCATCACTTTTAAAACAGAAGAAGAAGAAGAAGTGGAAGTTCGTTTTTTACAACTTGTGGCAACTGATGGGGAGCTACGCTGAGTGATGGTAAGTGTGTTAATCAATTTATTTTATTCTGATCGGGCTGACCTTGTGATGAATGTTTGGTTTGTGTCCAGGTTAAAACAATAATAAAAAGTAAGACAAGACCACGAGTTGAGCATGAGTAAAAGACGCTGGGTTAAAATGTAGCAAAATGATTGAAAACTCCTTGTAAGGCGCTAATCTGGTACGCTGGTTCTCCAGGGATCAACAAGGGTTTGTATAAAGATGTTTTAGAATGGATAGGTGACCTTTAGTTTATATTTCAGATAGGTATTATAAGTAGAGTTATTTCAATTTGTTTTGATGATTTATGGTTGTGATTTATGAGCATAGACTTCCAGTTTTTGGTGTGCTTTTTTACTGCTCAGTTTGGATATATATGAAAGTTCCTTGTGAAAAAATAGGAGTCAGTAACAGGAGAACTGAATAAGACAAGATCTACATGATTTGAGAATGATAGAGATAACCACCTGTTTAATGTCCATTTATTATGTGGTTTTTGCTTGTAGCTCCTAATATTGTGGTAATTAGCATTTTTAGTATTTAGATGAGATATTAATAATAATAAGTTTTCTTGTTGCACATCCTAATTTTTTTTGGAGGTGATTTTGATTATATAATGTCTCTGTTTTAGAATAATGTAAGATTGATGCTGGAGGAGTGAGGAAGAAGATAGAAAGACAGAAAGGAGATTGAATGAGAGAGGAGGAAACTAGGAACTCTGATAGAAAAAAAACGGTTGACAAGAAGGGAGAAAAATTTACTTTGAGGAGTAAAGCAGAGAGCAGGCAGAAGTCAGAAGAGGGCTAGAAACAAAAGCGAAGGTGTAGAGGGAAGAAAACAGACAAGACTGAATGACCAGATGGCTCTTTCAAAGAAGAGGAAGTGTCATTTTACAGAGAAATTACAATCAGAATTTCCATTGGGAAATTATATATGTATATGTTATTGCTGTTTATAAATATGGACTATTCTTGGATTATATACATTGTGTTGATGTTAAGCCTATTCTGCTGTTCAATGGTTAAACTTGTTTAAGATATTTAAAAAGGTTATTTTGCTTTTTACTTGCTATGTCTTCTCTTATATTATTTTACCCAAATTACCAGGGCCACTGCATCAGACCCTGTTCAGTTAATATTTCTGTTTCAAATATTTAAAATGTATAATATGTATTAATAAAGTTCAAGTGATAAAGCGTTGACATGATTTGAGTGATAAACTAACATATTGAGTGATGTAGTGTGCAAAGTATGCTGTGGAACACAGAGTGGCTGTATACTCAGGTTAGTAGGAAAAATGAACCTGCTACTTTGAGACACACAGGCCCCTGATGTGGCTAGGTGACAGTAAGAAACATATATGAACCTTTACCTGCAGGCTTGACTACTACTTGTTTTTTTTATGTTAATGAAGAAAAAAAATATTTCTTATAGGTATGTACAGTAGATGTAAACAGAATAAGTATTTGTTGCACTTTTTTGAAGAGGTGGGGGAACTCTGTCTCAACAGACAGCCACAGGCATAGAATAAATGTTTGTATTTACTTTTCTAAATTTCTTTTCCTCATGTCACTCTCCCCTTAGGAGGCGGCAGAGCTCTTTGGGCCCGACAAAATTGGAAAGCCCTGCTAATGACCCTTGACCCCTCCGCTCCCATCCCCACCACTTTGCCCCAACCCAGAGACACAGTTCTAGTTTTCTACTAATAACACTATTTATGTTATTAATCTTAGAATACACTAAACGTTTTGAAAGGCACATTCCTGGCTTTTACACTTGATTTTTGTTGTTTAAATATTAATAAATATGTAAAAATATATGAAACCAATACTGTCCCCGTTTCCTAATTTCATCTCGATAAGATGTATTGATTTTTATCCACGAGCAAGAAATGTCCCCAGATTTGATTTCAGAAATCTGGTCACCTTACCTAAGGTGGACATAAGAATCTGGTATACTCTCCTTTATAGTACAATTTTCAGGGGCTTAAAAATGATGCCTGTGTAGCTGAATAGGAAATATTCATGAAAATTAAAAGCATTGATTCCCAGTAGGGCTTAAAAAATCAGATTAATTTTGATTAATCGATTGTTGAAATAATCAACTAATTTAGTAATCCATTAATCGTTAGCTGGAGTGCAGAGGCTCTAAAATGTGCCTTCAGCGGACAGAAATAACCACTTAGTGCTGTAATTATACCAAGATTTACAAAAAAGTATATACAGGTGCTGGTCATAAAATTAGAATATCATGAAAAAGTTGATTGATTTCAGTAATTCCATTTAAAAAGTGAAACTTGTATATTATATTCATACATTACATACAAACTAATATATTTCAGATGTTTATTTTGTTTAATTTTGATGATTACAAATGACAACAAATGAAAATCTCAAATTCATCATATCAGAAAATTAGAATATTACTGAAGACCAATAAAAACAAAGGATTTATAGAAATGTTGGCCAACTGAAAAGTATGAACATGAAAAGTATGAGCATGTACAGCACTCAGTATTTAGTTGGGCCTCCTTTGGCCTGTATTACTGCAGCAATGCGGCGTGGCATGGAGTCGATCAGTCTGTGGCACTGCTCAGGTGTTATGATAGCCCAGGTTGCTCTAATAGTGGCTTTTAGCTCTTCTGAATTGTTGGGTCTGGTGTATTGCATCTTCTTCTTCACAATACCCCATAGATTTTCTATGGGGTTAAGGTCAGGAGAGTTTGCTGGCCAATTAAGAACAGGGATACCATGGTCCTTCAACCAGGTACTGGTAGCTTTGGCACTGTGTGCAGGTGCCAAGTCCTGTTGGAAAATGAAATCTGCATCTCCAAAAAGTTGGTCAGCTGCAGGAAGCATGAAGTGCTCTAAAACTTCCTGGTATGTGGCTGCGTTGACCCTGGACCTCAGAAAACACAATGGACCAACACCAGCAGATGACATGGCACCCCAAACCATCACTGACTGTGGAAACTTTACACTGGACTTCAAGCAACGTGGATGAAGTGCCTCTCTTCTTTTCCTCCAGACTCTGGGACCTTGATTTCCAAAGGAAATGCAAAATTTACTTTCATCAGAGAACATGACTTTGGACCACTCACCAGCAGTCCAGTCCTGTTTCTCTTTAGCCCAGGCAAGACGCTTCTGACGCTGTCTGTGGTTCAAGAGTGGCTTGACACAAGGAATGCGACAGCAGAAACCCATGTCTTTCATACGTCTGTGTGTGGTGGTTCTTGAAGCACTCACTCCAGCTGCAGTCCACTCTTTGTGAATCTCCCCCACATTTTTGAAGGGGTTTTGTTTCACAATCCTCTCCAGGGTGCGGTTATCTCTCTTGCTTGTACACTTTTTTCGACCACATCTTTTCCTTCCCTTCGCCTCTCTATTAATGTGCTTGGACACTGAGCTCTGTGAACAGCCAGCCTCTTTAGCGATGACCTTTTGTGTCTTGCCCTCCTTGTGCAAGGTGTCGATGGTCGTCTTTTGGACAACTGTCAAGTCAGCAGTCTTCCCCATGATTGTGTAGC
This sequence comes from Cyprinodon tularosa, assembly GCF_016077235.1. Lineage (NCBI taxonomy): Eukaryota > Metazoa > Chordata > Actinopteri > Cyprinodontiformes > Cyprinodontidae > Cyprinodon > Cyprinodon tularosa. Next base: position 867,266 of record NW_024039540.1, read on the forward strand.
CTATAGAACTAGACTGAAAGACCATTTAAAGGCTTTTGCAGGTGGTTTGAGTTAATTAGCTGATTAGAGTGTGGCACCAGGGGCCATCAATTTTGAACCTTTTCACAATATTCTAATTTTCTGATATGATGAATTTGAGATTTTCATTTGTTGTCATTTGTAATCATCAAAATTAAACAAAATAAACATCCGAAATATATGAGTTTGTATGTAATGTATGAATATAATATATAAGTTTCACTTTTTAAATGGAATTACTGAAATCAATCAACTTTTTCATGATATTCTAATTTTATGACCAGCACCTGTATATAAACATTTTTCATTTAAGTCGTAAGGAAACGGCTCTTCCAACCGTTGCATTTACGACTTCTCCCGAGTGGTGCACGACTTTTCACGAATAAAGTGAATGTGATTGGTCGTTTTGTTGTGGCGGAAGGTTCGCAAACAAGTTTGTTTGTGCCGTTTTCTCAGAGGCATCGTTGCTAACCAGTTAGCAACTTAGTGCTAGTAGGTTCCCAATGGGAAATTCCATTGGGACCAAGTAGCACTAAATTGGTGACTTAGAAACGACACTGTCAAGGAACGCTATGGACAGAGGAAACATGCAAGAGGAGGAGAGTTTAGTGTCAGATGTCGTGGATGAGTCTCCTCCATCATACATTTTTTATTTAGAGGAGGAAAGCGGGGGCTGAAGATGTTGTGGAAGAGGACACCAGGGAGAAGGCAGAAGCTTGGTTTGGTGTAGAAGGCTTCCAGCCGTACATGTTTGACCTGCTGAAGACACAGACGTCCATCCCTGTAAACACTGGGATGGAACTCAATGGGAAAGGAAATGATTCTGATTTCTTATTTCAACCGTTGCGTAGATTAGCTGCGACATATGAATCAAGATGCTATGACCGAAAAGATTTGATTGACAGATGATCGTTGATATATGATTGGCTGAATTCAGGTGTTCAGGTTGACGTAAAACTAACTGGCCTGCATAAGATAATGGGGGAAAAAAGAACAGATTTTTAGACAAGATTTTTTTGAACTTTTCGGTCAATATAGTCTGATAAAGAGTACATTTATAAACATGTTTAAGCCAGAATGATTTGACATTTAAATATGACTTCCCTACGATTTTAAGGTAAAAATCACTTATTTGTCTGTCAATACTCTTCATCCAGAACGCCTGATGGGGAAAAGTTTTAGTTTCACCTTCTTTAAGGAACCTTTGCTTATCCGATTATTAATCAATTAACTGAAAAAATAATCGACAGATTAATTTATTTACAAAATATCGGTTAGTTGCAGCCTTAGTTCCCAGTATTTGTATTTATTCAATACATTATAGTGTTCAAAAAGGGACCACTGAAATCAGTCGTTTAAAGTGCAGAATACTGAAAAGCATAATGTACGGATTAAAAAAAAAAAAAAATCCTTAACAGGTAACATACATATTATAAAAAAGGCCTGATAACATGCAGGTGGTGCAGTGGTTAGCACCAAAAACCCATGCACCAAGGCCTCGACGCGGGTGACCCAGGTTTGAAACCGGCCTGGGTTCCTTTCCTGCATGTCTCTCCCTCCTTTCTGTCAGCCTACTGTAGAAAAAATGAGCCAGTAGTGCAGTAAAAAAAAAGCCTAATATTTTATTTAAATAAAAAAACAAAAAAAATTTAAAACAAACAAAAAAACATTCAACTGTGTGCGCAGCAGACCTGTTTTTATGGTCATTCCTTTAGCTGTGGGACCACTTTCACGCTACAGTTTATCTATAAACAAAGGTGTTGATGGCAGCAGAACAGCTGGAGGATGGAGTCACAGCCAAACAGGAACAGACCAGATGAAGCTCATCCTCCAGCCTGGAGTGTCCTGGTGCATCAATGAACATCCTTATGCTTAAACATTATGTTGATTGTGGATGATCCATGACTTGCATGGAAGTCCAATAATGTAACACCACTGGGGTTCAGAGCTGGGGGTCCTGTTTCTTCCAATCATGCCACTTCAGGTGTCACTTTCATTTCCCGCATTGCATTGTTAATGTCCGTCGGCCGAATAATGAAATCCGAGGGAGGTGCACTATCCAAACCCCTCCCCCAGTGGATGCTAAAAAGGCCTGGTACTCGGTACTACCATTCGACCCATAAGCTGAAACAAAAGCAGAGACCTCCCCCTTACCTGAAGGTGAAGGGATACGACCCATGGCAAACTCCACATTGAAACGGGGGGACAGAAGCAGACTCTTGTTTATTCCTAACAATTATTTTCTTGGTTACTTTGTGTTTCTGTGCAAAGAGTTAGATGGTCCTCAATTTGAAGAGTTTTATGCTTCATGATTAGTTTTAACTGCCAGCAAACATTGTGGATGTTCCAGCGTCTGTGATGTTCCCCTGTTCTCTGCGCTGGTCAGTTTCAGTCACGCTAGAAACAAATTTTCATGCAGACGGGGTTATTTCCAAAGGCCTTGAGGCAACTCAAACAAAAACAGCCTTCTCTTGTAACAAAAGTAATAAACAAAAATAATACAAACAGATAACAGAGTCAGAGATAAGGAGATAGGAGAAAAATAAGGAAGGACTAAGATCAGTGACAAGGTCAGAAACGAGCAGCGAGCCAGCAGACAAGAGGAGATACTGGAAAAAAAAGTTCAATTTAACCCGAGGCTAGAGAATAATTTCACTTTCCCTCAAATCAGTTTAAAAAGTCTCTCGCTGTCAAAGCCTGGCAGATTTATACAAATTAATGGCCTTTAGTTGAAGATCTCCCAGTTTATTAATTGTTAAAGTGCATACATTAAACAAAATGAGCAAAAGTCATTTTCATAAATTATTGCGTACTAAAAAAAAACTTGGTACGTAAAAGGAATTTGTAAGAGATCAAAAGAACGTCACATTTACACACAGCCACAGAAAAGAAGGATTTAAGAGGATATCTAAAAAAGCAGACAGGTGTAAATAAAGAGGAATTGTATTTTAAGGATAAGTCACAGTACATCAGCAGTAAACAAAGTAGCTGCCTTAAATTATGTTGCCAGGTCTGGCAGTTTGATAATCATGCACATGCTGGCTGATGTCTAGCAGAAGGTGTTAATTGTGGCCTAAAACGATCCATAGCTTCGTCGTATAAGGCTCTAATTTAAAGAGCTTTTTTAGCTTAAAATCTGACAGCTGCTAAATGAACAAATTAATGAGTTAACAGTATGGAGATAAACTTGTTTTTTAAGTAGTTTATACAGTTTCAAATTTCTTTTATTTTTGAACTGCTGGCCCCTCCATGAGGGGGTGGGACTTAGCTGACCCCGGATGTAAATGGGGCGCCTGAAGAAAATATCCCCAACTGTTGTAAAGAAAAAAACTTTTGGAAATAGAAATGTCTTAAAAAAATTTAAAAAATTTACAACAGGTGTCATAACAAGGAACTTTACATCTTAACCAGATCATCCAGTCAGATTGATTAAAAGTTTTCTATTTAATAAAAAAACAGTGATTGCATCGAATAATTGACTAAAATGCAATCCCTCACACCAAGCATGCTTTTAGCGACAGTGGAGAGGAAAAACTCCCGTTTAACAGGAAGAAACCTCCAGCAGAACCAGGCTCAGTGTGAGCGGCCATCTGCTGAGGCCGACTGGGATTCAAGGAGACAGAAGCAGAGATAGAAAAGGCAACTCTAAAAGGCGGCCCCGTCCAGGAAACACACAGCCAGGCAGACAAACTCCGAGCCAGCTCCCATGCCAGAGGATGAAGAGAGCACATCCAGCCAATCACACTCAGAGAAACAGGAATACACTGAAAAACCAACATCTCCAACATCTATAAAGAAAGGATGGATTTTAAAGGAGAAATGATCCCACGAGGAAGTTCCTAGCATCACTGTCCATAGCAGCTAACGTCTCTCAATGTACTTGTATATTATTAAATTATTCAGGTCTTTTCTTTCTTTCCATTATCTAAACGATTTTAAAATAGCTGAAACTTCTCTGCTCTTATTTTAAATCCAGTGTTTTCAGCCCGTCTCATTGAAATTCTCTACTACATAACTCTGAAAACAATTGGATTACTACTTCCTGTCCACATGGATAAGAGTTAAAACACCAGAAGTGGAAGAAGACAAGAATATTGTACTTTGAACTTTTTTTTTACTCAAGATTAAAAAGGTACTTAGTAAAAAAGGTACTCCTTACTGGATCCTAATATCTGATTTAATGTTTAGAATTAAGGCATTAAGACAGATGAATTCTAGTATTTGAAACTAAAATAAGATATAAATTATAGGAATAATATGATTATAAAAAAATCTATTCATAAAGAGGAAACACTTTTGTAGCACTTTTTCAGTGTCGTTGTGTCCTTGGGCAAGACACTTCACCTGCATTGTCTACTGATGCTGGTCAGAGTACGGCAGCCCCGCTTCTGTCAGTGAGCCCCAGGGCAGCTGTGGCTACAATGTAGCTTGCCACCATCAGTGTGTGCATTAATGGGTAAATGACTGAATGTAGTGTAAAGCGCTTTGGTCAAGTCTCCTGACTTGAAAAAGTACAGGCCATTTACCATTACCATTATCCAAATCCAAGTATTTAATCGTTAACATTAGCCTGTCCTGCTTAACTTCAAACTGTAAAAATGAATATAAAACAATAAATAGTGCATATCTTTGGTGCAACAGCAATGTGTGCAAACTTGTAAACATATTTGGGCCTTAAATGCAATGACTGTAGGCTGCAGTTGTAAAACAGAAAAAAAAAATCATTAGCTCAATACCACATTATGTAGCGATAACCTACTTTTTCCACTTGTTTTCCTCTGAGCTCTTGCACCAGTGTGGAGTTGTCAGCCCCTAAAAGCACCATCAGCATTTAAATTACTCCGTTCATCCCCCATATTGCTATGTTGTCTCCCGCTATCTTCTCCGTGAGCAACCATTGGCTCGACCAATGGGATGAGGGTATTCTGGATCGTTGCATATATGTTGTCAGCTCATTGGACACAATGCAGGACAGGGACGGGAACAAGTGTACCGTAAGTTCTGTATCTAACGTGCCTTTGTTATTCATTTTCCATAAGCTTTTTATTGCCAATTTTTTTCTTTACAGTAATACGGGACAAAGTGCGTTCCTTTTCCACCAAAGCCGGGACAGGGCTGGTTATCTTCCCGCAGCAGTGTGTCACAGTGAGGTTGTTGCAGATATTTTTGATTAATGCCTATTATTGAAGCTATATAATTCCACGCCACAATACAAGAGGGACAATCAGGAACTAGCTGTGGGTCCAGATACGGCCGAGGCGGTGAGGTAGTGGGGGCAAGTTTGTACGACAATGGAGGGACATGAGGTGGAAAATAGTGGGGATCCAGGTGGAAAAAGGGTCCCAGCGTTCTCGTGCACCTCGATCTTCTAGCTGGTCCATCTTCACGAGTCGTTTTCCACAATGGCGGTCATACAAACTAAACAAGCCGGCAAGGTAGCAAATAGGAAATACTTATGAATATAGCTCATGTAGAACTGACCAATCAGAGGCCTCCTGTCTGCGGCACTGTCTTCGATCAGCTACAATGGTGAGAAAGAGCGGAAGGGGCGGAGGCATATCTGTGTTAACTGCCACACACACGCAGACAATCTGGTTTCTGGGTATAAATCAGCCTTAAGCCTATTATTATTTATTTGTATTTAATTGATACATAACAAACATTTCAAAATTAAACATAATAAACTTTTAAATGCGAGTAAAGAAGAAAAAAAGGAATGATGGGAAAAGAGTCACATGTAGGGCTCGATGTTAACCATCGCCCGATCTCCCGGGGCAAGTAGTTTTTATTGTTGGGAGAGTACAAATTTCATTGCATTTGCCCGCCGGGCAAGTACAATGATGGCAAAAAAATATTATTTATCACTCAAAATTACTTTAAAATCACCAACATTCGCTATAAACGACCAAGAAGCGTTGCTGACGCCATTTTTGTTGTTTTGTACACATTCTCGCGTGATTTGAAAAAGCCGAGTGATTTTCTGCCAGATGGCGTGATTTTTGTCCACCTATCGGTAATTTTGATATAGTTACCAAAATGACAAACAAGCTAGAAAGCGCTATCATGTGGCAGTCTTCTGTACAGTGATGCAGGTCATACAAAAAAAATGTTAATTACATTTTTTTCTCTTAGACATTGGAGAGATGCATTTAAATGTTATAGAGCTGAACATCTTAAATTGATGACCTGTTATGTTATTATTATTGTCTTGTGCTGCATTTATTTTGTCAGGGAAAACTAATCCTGAGTCAGTTAAAAGTCAGGGAATTCTGAAAATATGTAAGACTGTGAAACCCTGTATAAAATAACTATGTATAATGATTCTCTAGAAAAGTCACATTATATTAATAGTATTATCTTGTATAAACATATCGTGACTCTAAAACAAAAGTTATTCATTTGTGACATTGACTTCTGTCTTGTGATTTATCTTATGTTTTTTACCTGTCAATTTTTTTTTAGATTTTTAACATTACAATTTATATTTTTCCAAGCACACAACAGTTTAAAGCAAAGTTTAGTTTGAAAAGAATGTGCAGGAAGGATTGAAAAGCATGTTAATACGGTAATGTAGATTGGAGTTCATTATCTGACGCATGCATATACACACCAGGAACCTGTAAACTTAAAAAATACTGAATTACAAAAACATTTAAATATTTAAACATTTAAACAAACATGTTTCATTGATATATATACAAAAATGAATATTAGGAACTATATTTATCAAACATTATACTTGGCAAGTTAAAGTTGTTTCTGGGCAAATTAAATGTGAAAGTCACTTGCCCTTTGGGCAAGTGGTAAAAATCCTTAACGTCAACCCGACATGACTGTTTGTGTCGGAGTAAAGCCGGGCACACACTGTGTGATATTTTCAATCGCTGCACTCAGCTACAGCTCACACTGTACGACGAAACCGCAGGGTTTAAATGTTCACAGCTCACAATGTTTGTTCTCACACTGTGCGACCCGACGCTCTGATGCGATCTACCTGCTCACACTGTACGTTTATGTGGGAATCAGCTCCACACTCAGATGAAGCTTCTCCAACTTGTCTATGCAGAAGCCAAACCAGTAGAAGAGGAATATGAAGCTCACTAGAGAGAAACGCGCTGCCTTGGCAATTGATCATAGAAACACAGCACATGTGGGACAAAAGCTTTTTATACATTTTTTTTAAGTCTTTTCATTTAGTTTCATTTGCTGAATTTGAAACAAATGATTCTGGAATAATTTTTTTTTTTCTGTTTTAAGGTCTATTTTAAACAACCAGAGAAGCTGGCAAAGACCTGATCAATTATAGCATTATTCCTTAGTCTTCGATGCGGGCGACCCGGGTTCTAATCTGACATGTGGTCCTTTCCCACATGTCTCTCCCGCTCTCTCATAGCCCCTTTCCTGTCAGCCTTCTATCCATAAAACGGGCCACTAGTGCGAAAAAAAAAAAAAAAGAAGGTCAGCTTTTTTTTCTACTCTGAGCTGAAGTAAAATCTAACTGGAGGAACTAAGGAGTACATCTTTGTACTCTGATAATAATATTCTCTCCTTTCCCCTTTTAATAGACACATAGCACATGTGGAACACTCACTGGAGAATATGCACTTGAGGTGTCACTGATCCTGCAGCGGTCCGGTTGGAGCGGGGGGGTGGAGGACAGAGAATAGGACGACATGTTATTTCCCAAATTTGGCCCCTAGGAAAAAGAAAAAGGCCTGTTTGATATTCATCTATCCGGCAGCAGCAGACTGGCGAGCTGGGAATCTATTCACTATGATAATGAACAAATTGTCATACATTGGGTTCTGTCTCCCCTTGACAGTGATAGTTATCATAGAGAGAAGGCTGAGTGTGTCTGAGGGGGGGGGGGGGGGGGGGGGGGGGGGGGGTCAGGCTGTTTCAGTGGCTATCATTATAAAGACAAGCCTCCCGGCAGGAGGCTGCCTTCATGTCACAGCTCTCCTTTAAACGCTGTCACACCGGATGGATACCTGCAGCCCAGTCCTTTATATGCATTGGTTTAGGTTCGCCACGCCAACATTTGGTCACTTTCACTAAATGGCCCAATAAAACTCTGTTTACATGTATGGTTAATACAACTATTATTCATTTGTGCATATTAGTTATGTTTTTAATAAAAATCCTTTCACTAAAATACCATCAGAACGCTTATAATATTATATGTGTCTCAGCCCCCCTTTCAGTGTCCACCATATTGGATCAGTCCATTTGCTGCACATGTTCAGAAAGGTCCAAACAGACAGCAGCAAACCATTTGAAAACAAACAATGCAAAGAGCAGTGTTGCTAACTTAGCACTTTTGTCGCTATATTTAGCCACTTTTCAGACCCCTCTACAACTTTTATTTCAAAAAGCACCTAGCGCCAAATATAGCGACTTTTTTCTGCAACTGGAGACTTTGGCGACAACATCTAAAAGCAGCGAACTCTGCTCTCCAGAGCAAGTAGATTGGTAACCACGCCTCCTGCTCTCCTCTATCTTGTCTGCTGTCATGATTCATGCAGCTTTTATTTCATCCAAATGAAAAATGGAGAACAGATAAGCAGATCATGGCTTGTCTACAGTGAAAAAAAGGACTGGGTTATTTACTTTGGCCTTTTTGGAAACACAGGAAGGAGCAATCAGCTAAGTGAGCTTAGTGCTTGGAAAAAATCTTTCATTCCTTTTTAAAACGGCATGAAAAGTCAGCTGAGTACAAAACATAGAGAGGAAAAAAACAAGAAAATGGACAAGAAGAGAGGAACAAAACCTAGATGAAATAATGTATGTCTATTCCTATAAATTGCTTATCTGTATAATTCAGAAGTACAATTCAGAGGGCCCCATTCCTGTTTTTGCCTGTGTTTGGGCCCCAAATTTCCTAAATCCACCCCTGGTCACAGACGTGTGTATGTGTTTATCTGCTGTGTCTAAATGTAGATCCCCTGCATTGGTTCTGGATGTTTAAATTTTCAAACACTCATCAGTAACAGAATCAGTTCAGAGAAAGTCGTTGCGAGCAATGGAAGAAGGAAGCATTTCCCCTTCAGGTCTGGATTTTTGCAAACACAGAACATGTTTTGTAAATGAAAATTAAGAAAAAAGACAGAAAGTAAAAGTTAAAAAACATCTTAATCTCAAAAAATATTATTTTATACTATATTTGATTTTTATTCATGTAATTTAAAAAAATACTTTTTTATTTCAAATTATATTTAGTCAAACTTCCGTTTCTCTGATTGAGTTTTATGAATTGATTTATTTTCAAATTGTGTTTTTCAGATGACATTCTCTTTACTTCCAGCCCAAAGCAAAGACCCGCTCTGACCAATAACAAGTTGCTGCTAAAATCCAGCAGACCAATAGGAATACGTCTTCACTCCTTCGTCCACGGGAAAGCCCACCCTCAGAAAACGTAGCATGGAAAGGATGATTTAATTGAACTCAATCTGAGAGAAAAATTTGAAGAAAGGAAAAAAAGAAGAATAATATGAAAAAAAAAAAATAATTCCAAAACATAATCTTTGTTTTTAACAATAACAGAGCAATACTCACTGCACAGTATAAGACGTAATGGCCCCAGTATAAGACAAGTTTTTTTTTGTTAAAACCAATGAGAAAATGTGAGGTCGTCTTATAATCAGAGTCTAAACAATTATACAGGCCGACAGTTGTCCGGGGTTGCTACACGAATGCCATACCAGAGGGTTTATTTGTAAAGCTAGTGATTGTGGATGGAGTCATCTTCACAACAGAGAAGAAGCGACAATAATGCTACAAAAGGAGAGTCGCCGTCGGGAATGGAGTGTATCAGAAGTCAGACATGTTTGCAGACATTTGAGGTGGACTGATATGAAAATAATGGTGGTCAACGCAGCGGAGGCATCAAACAACTGTCAGGCAGCAAAGAAATAAGTCGATACAGAGTGCCATGTCAGAAAATGGCGTGTTCTAAAAGATAGAAAAAAATGCGAAAAGCAAAAGAAAAGCTTATCAAAAAATTGCAGAGCTGCTGGGTGAAAGTAGGAGTGTTAATGAACGCAGTGAGGCAGATAACGTCTGTGGGTTAATGTGTTAGGGAAACGGCTGTTCCAACCGTGGCATTTTCGAATTCTCCCAAGTTGTGCCCAACTTTACACGAATGAATAAAGTGAATGTGATTGGTCGTTTATCAAGGGGGCGGGATTGTTGTCGCGGAAGGTTAGCAAGCAAGATTGATTGTGGCTGTTTTCTCTGAAGCATCTTGCTAACCCATTGGGAACCAGTAGGTTCCCAATGTGAAATTCCATTGTGACCAAGTAGCATTAAATTGGTGACTTAGAAACGACACTGTCAAGGAACGCTATGGACAGCGGAGACATGCAAGAGGAGGAGAGTTTTGTGTCGGAGGTCGTGGATGAGTCTCCTCCGTCATACATTTTTTATTTATAGGAGGAAAGTAGGGACGAAGATGTTTTGGAAGAGGACGCTAGGGCGGCAGAAGCCTAGTTTGGTGTAGAAGGCTTACAGCCGTACATGTTTGAGCCCTTGCCTTGCAACGCTGCCAGTTCTGTTAGCTCTATGCCTGCTGAAGACACAGACGTCCATCCCCGTGGACACTGGGACAGAACTCAATGGGGAAGGAAATGATTCTTATTTCAACAGTCGCCTATATTAGCTGCGACATATCTCCATATGTGTTGCAAGATTTCAATCAACTCCAGTGGCGGCTGGTGAAGTTTTCTCCGGGGGGGGGTATAAATTTAAAATAGATGTATACCAAAATCCTTTATAAAAAGAAAAATATAATTTCTTGTACAGGTTTACTATTTGTAGGGCGAAAATACGTTACCAGTCCAATAAAAAATGAAGATAATGCTTTACTCGTCATTAAAGACGAAATATTTATCTGCACATCTAAAAAAAAAACATATCAGTATATTTCCAAATATTTTTAATTTTAGTTTAAAATAAATCCAGAAAAAAAAGTAACTTTTTTTAAATGTCTTAATCAGTGTCAATGGGTGGGTGGGGTGGCGTCCTAGCGCCCCCTATTTGCCAGCAGCCACAGATTAAATGTTTCATTACCTTTTTTTTTTTTTTTTTTACTTTTTATAGTTTAATTGCACAAATGTTTTAATGCAATGTTATTTAAATTAAATCTTTAGCACTTTCATATAAAATAGCTTATTTAAATAGTCTTGTTTTTTTCTTTTTGGTCTTTTTTGTTTTGTCCCTAAAAACTGGTCTTGGAAAGAGGGGTCGTCTTATAATCAGGGTCGTGCCCTGAATAGGTCATCACGGTGCTTTTTTAATGACCCAAAAAAAATGTATCAAAAACAAAAGCTGCAGATGTAGATATCAGGTGAAAAACACCAAATGTCGTTTCTAAAGTAGCAGTTTTCACCTTGGACTTTGAAAGCTGCCCTGATTGCAGCCCAGCAGGTCCTCTGATCACTGTCACTCGCTGTCTGCTGCCTTCAGAAGCTGTCGGCTGTTATATAATTTGCATGGATGCCTTCAGGGCCTGAGGTGAGCTAGAGTAAAAGAAAGGCCAATGAGTGGATCACGGCGCTCATTCAGCATTCAGAGGAACAGATCCACTAGAGAGATTCTCTAATTGGACGGGACACCTTGTACCTGAGGACGTTAGATATCATCTCTATATACTTTAGCTAGTTTGGTTAGATAATAAGGTGAATCTGCTGCATGTAAATCCTACCTAATGTTCTATTCAGCAAGACAACATAAGATACAGAACTCATCATCTGAAAGGATCAATATCACCACAAACTTTAACAATAATCTTCTGCTAAAATAAATATCTGTATCATAACATGAACGTCCGACTGAACAGAACCGAAGAAACTTCAATTTCTTTTGGTGAGGCAGCATCTGAGGTAGTCATGATCTAAACCGGGTTTAGATTGCTTTGATCCATTTGAACTTTCTGAGTTAGCAAAATGATTGTCTTCATCTAAGCCTTCAACTTGTATGTTAGATCCAGTTACAACCAGGTTATTTAAGGAGGTATTCCCTTTGATCTCCTCCTCCATCTTATATGTGATTAATCTATCTCTGTTACAGGGATATGTACTAAAGGCTTTTAAGGTTGCTGGAATTAAACCTTTGCTTGTCATGATCAGGCAGGATTTCTAGCCCAAATGCAGAACTCACAGACACACAGGTAGGTTGAAAGTCCAATAGTTTATTGGATACACTCAGGTTTCAGCCTGGAAGGCAGAGAGGACAAGGCAGGTTAGGTTCAGGTTTACAGATTCACAGGAAAACAGGTTTTCAGGGTCAGAACAGGCAGGGTGGCTCAGGCTTGCTTAACCAAAACTTAGTTCAACAATCCGGCCCAGAACGGAGCTCTCCTCCAGCTTATGAAGGGAGAGCTCTTTAATCAGCAGATGGGGATCAGCTGTGAGCGCTGAGCACCAGCTCCCAGGAAAGGATCCACGGCGCCCTCTGATGGGCAGACCTCTGGATCCCAACAGTACCCCCCCCCAAGGGCGGATACCAGACGCCCAAAAATAAAAAAAACCAAAAACAAAAAACAAAAAACAACCCACCTAGGGCGGGCGGAGGGGGAATCAGGCAAGGAGGGCCAGGCACAGAAACAGAACAGGGTCCGAAACTCAAAACACCCCACCCAGGGTGGGCAAGGACAGGGAAAGTCTCAGGTGGCCGGCCGTGGGACCGGCAGCAGGGCAGAGTCTCAGGTGACCAGCCGCTGGGCCGGTGGCAAGACAGAGTCTCAGGTGGCCAGCCGTGGGACCGGCAGCAGGGCAGAGCCTCAGGTGACCGGCCGCGGGACCGGAGCTGAGACAGACGCTCTGGGGGCCGGAGTCTCAGAAGCCGTAGGGACCTTGCAGGAGGACACCACCTCCGCTTCAGCAGGAAGCTCTGATGGGGACGCCGCCTCCGCTTCAGCAGGAAGCTCCGAGGAGAACGCCGTCTCAGCTTCTACAGGAAGCTCCGAGGAGAACGCCGTCTCAGCTTCTGCAGGTCTGCAACAGGCTCAGACAGGGCCGGCCACTGCGGCTCCGAATCAGGAACACAGGAAACCGCTGACTGCGGCTCCGAATCAGGAGCACAGGAAACCACCGACTGTGGCTCCGAATCAGGAACTGAAGAGGCCGCCGATTGCGGCTCCACATCAAGAACACCGGAAACCACCGACTGTGGCTCCGAATCAGGAACTGAAGAGGCCGCCGATTGCGGCTCCACATCAGGAACACCGGAAACCGCCGACTGCGGCTCCGAAACAGGAACAGAGGAAGCCACCGATTGCGGTTCCGAATCAGGAACACCGGAAACCACCGACTGTGGCTCCGATTCAGGAGTCTCTGGGAGACACAGAGAAGGCTAAGGGGTCTCCAGACGGCTCAGAGCGGGCTCAGGGGTCTTCAGACGCCTCAGAATCTCCAGCCATCGATGGAGCTACACCGTCCAGGGTGGTTCCGAGGAGTCAGTCGGTTCCTCCTCATACATCCTCAGGAATGTCTCTGTTGGGTCTGCTGGGCTAGTCTGTTGGCCAGATTTCTAGCCCAAATGCAGAACTCACAGACACACAGGCAGGTTAAAAGTCCAATAGTTTATTGGATACACTCAGGTTTCAGCCTGGAAGGCAGAGAGGACAAGGCAGGTTAGGTTCAGGTTTACAGATTCACAGGAAAACAGGTTTTCAGGGTCAGAACAGGCAGGGTGGCTCAGGCTTGCTTAACTAAAACTTAGTTCAACAATCCGGCCCAGAATGGAGCTCTCCTCCAGCTTATGAAGGGAGAGCTCTTTAATCAGCAGATGGGGATCAGCTGTGAGCGCTGAGCACCAGCTCCCAGGAAAGGATCCACGGCGGTGTTTGACAGCAGAACACTTCAGAAAGGGATCCACATCGCCCTCTGGAGGGCAGACCTCTGGATCCCAACATTGCTTAAGAAACCGTCTCTTGACCCAGATGAATTGGTCAATTATAGACCTATATCCAATCTTCCTTTCTTATCTAAAATTCTTGAGAAAGTAGTTGCCAAACAAGTTTGCGATCACTTACACCATAACTAACTTTTTGAAGAGTTTCAGTCTGGCTTTAGAGCTCATCATAGCTCTGGTGAAAGTCAGTAATGATATTCTCAATGCCTCAGATAATGGACTTGTATCTGTGCTCGTCCTGTTGGATCTCAGTGCTGCATTTGATACAGTTGACCATAATATTCTTTTAGAAAGACTTGAATATTTTGTTTGAATTATAGGAACAGCACTAGACTGGTTTAAATCTAATCTATCTGATCGATTTCAGTTTGTTCACATTAATAACAAATCTGTGGAGTACCACAGGGCTCTGTGCTAGGACCAATTCTCTTTACTTTATGCATGCTCCCAATCGGTAGAATTATTAGACAGCATGGGATTAATTTCCACTGTTATGGTGATGATTCCCAGCTATATCCATCTATAAATCCAGATGAAGCTAATTACATAAATTACAGGCATGTCTTGAAGACATAAAAACCTGGATGACTCTTAACTTTCTCCTTCTGAATGCAGACAAAACAGAAGTTATAGTCTTTGGACCAGAGTCTTTGAAAAAGAAGCTGATTAGTCAGTCACTTCATTTGGATGGGATTAAACTGATTTCAGATAATAAAGTAAAAAATCTTGTTGTTTTTGATCAGGACCTGTCATTTAAATCCTATATCAAAGAGGTTTCTAGAATTTTCTTCTTTCATCCGCGGAATATTGCAAAATTTAGAAATCTCCTGTCCAGGGGTGATGCTGAGAAACTAGTCCATGCATTTGTTACTTCAAGGCTGGACTATTGTAATTCTTTACTATCAGGAAGTCCACAAACTATTTAAAAATGTTACAAACACTAACAATTTTTAGACTTAACCCCCTGAAGCCCGGCGGGCCCGGTACAGGGCCCAACTGACACCTGCTCATGTTTATCTATTTATAGAAATGGCCAAAACACAGTCACATGGTGTTTCATCCACACGCCTTTCAAATGGGGCTTTAAAATTATTAAAACATGTTTCAAAATCATTTATTCACAGGGACTTTTTGTTTTATAGTTCTGCAAACAAATAAAATGAGATTTAAAATTTCAGCTAACGTGTGTGGGAGTGATGCAACAGCAGGTGTTTATTTTTAGCCCCAGCCCCTAATGGCCGCCATCTGTGGAAACTAGAGGCTCAGATTTTTCCAAGGAGGGGTCAGAGGTAACAGCATGTGTTACATAAGCTTAGCCTTTTATTCTTAATTTCTTTTCAGTTTGGTGATAATATTGGTAAATTTCGATAAAAAACAACGGCAAAATCTTAGGAGCAAAGGTTTTGTCTCTAATAATGTAATTCAGCATATTTGTCTGACCAGATTCCCTTTAATAAGTGGTATGACGCATTTTGCCCAATTTTGCACAAAAATCATATTTCCGCCTAGCACACTGCCCACTAAAGACTTTTGGAACAAACCTGCTTCAACTTATTCAGTCCAAATTTGCTTGACTTATAGTCAAGATGTGGATCTATAAAGTCCGGAGGTTCATCCAGAGTTTCAAATGGGGTCTCATGGTGTTTTGCAGTGTTTAGTAAAAAAATTGGCAAGGTTAAGCAACGATTGTATTTTCAATTTATAGTTAGGGAGCTGTATTTGTTTAAATTACATTTCTAATTTTTAGGTGGAATTTGCTCCTAAGGGTTAATTGAGATATTTGGTGCTAAAAACTAAGAAAATTAAGTATAAGGATGTTATAATCCAGAATGGTAGACAAATACTCTATTAAACTTTTAATCTTCTGTTAAAAAAATTAATAGGGTAGTGCAGTAACCAGTATAAGGTATAAAGAATCTGTCCTTAACATTTTCCCTTCATTAATTTTACTTTTACATTAAAAATAGTTTTTAAAATTGTACTTTTAAACTTTTACTTGAGCAAAAAGCTTAAGTTAATACTCTCAATTCTACAAAAGTCTATTTAAAAAGTACAATTTATTCTTCTATTTGAGTATAAAACATTAATACTTTTGACGGTTCTGAGCATAAATAAGGGTAAATAAATCAAGTTTTTTTTTAACTTGGTTGGGGGAATCGAACCAATCACAGCCACATCAAAGACAAGGGTGTCCATGCAGGCCGTGTGCTGAAGGCACATCGTGATGGTGTACACATGTCTCTTTGAGTTCCTCCTTTTGTCTATCTGAGGGGAAGAAAAATGATTGTGTTGCAGATAAAGCTTTGTTTGTTTGAAGCTCTAAACAGGTCATGTCCAGGATGTGTGAGGTTCGAGGAGAAGTTAGTTGCCCTTTTACCGTGCCCAGACCAGGTCTGTTCCTCTTCTCTGAACTACCGGCTGCAGGTTGGATCTTTCCTGTTCTATGGATGAGCTCACAGAGGTCGCTGAGCATAACATAGGCTGAATTCAACAGCGCTGATCAGTGGTTTTAGGTTCCATCTTTGGTTTTAGGACCCACCATCCTTCATGTTTTAGGCGTTGCTGCCAAGCTCAACTCATACATGTTTACCATGCACTAATGCATGTTTTTTCTTTTAATTTATTAAAAGAAAAAACATGCACTAGTCCATAATTTTCCCATTTTAAGTTTGGTTACTAAAACCCAAGCAGCTCAGCTAAACATCCATTATGTCTTTAGACATAATGGATGCTTTATCTGTCAGAGAACGTTCAGGTCTGATTGTTGGAACGTTCAGGTGTGATTGTTGGAAGCTCTCTGAAGCATTTATTAAATTTCTTAAAGAAATCATCCTAACGCCTGCCTTTTAGAGGTAGACTAGTACAGTATGTATATCGGCCACCAGATATTTCAATTCAGTTCAATTTAGTGTATTTCTATAGCGCCAATTCACATCACATGTCATCCCAAGGCTCTCTAAAAATCAACCAGATCATACAATCAAATTGATTCAAAGTTTTCCATCTAAAGCCTGGCTTACACTGTGCACTTTTTTTGCCGGTGCAACTTTCCAATCATGCGAGAATTTTCCAATCGGTCCGACTTTCAGCCTGATCGAGCGTCTTGTAGTGTACAGGGGGTAACGAGGGGCGATCAGCCTCTCACAACCACCTCCCGATCAGGAATCGCGAGGTCGGGAGAAAATCCTGTTTATTTTCAGTCGACCGTTGTGAGCAGATTTCTCAGTATGCAAACAAGGACTGTTTTTCTTCTTCCTTTTAGGCGAAAACACAGAAGCATGGAGGGTGCGCTAGTGAAATTGAGTTCTTTCTGTAAAATTGACAGACCGTAAAAGTACGTTTGCTCAGCCATGTCTTTGTCCAAATACGTCGTCACCTTTTCTTTTTAGGGCTTTCAGCACAAAATTACACATTTGCCAAGGCAGCGAGTTTCACTCTAGTGAGCTTCATATTCCTCCTCTACTGGTTTGGCTTCTGGATAGATGAGTCCAAGTAGCGCCATCTCTCTCCAGGGCTGAGTCCGCCGTGTTTTTTCAGTGCATCTGGCCGTACATGCATCATGAGCTGTGAAACCCTGCAGTTTCGTCGTACAGTGTGAGCTGCAACTACTTGCAATGACTAAAAAAAATCGTACAGCATATTCCGAGCTTAAGGAAAACAAGCTGATTTCATCGACTCATCGACTCGAAGGCAATCCCTCACACTAAGCATGCTTGTAGCGACAGTGGAGAGGAAAAACTCCCTTTTAACAGGAAGAAACCTCCAGCAGAACCAGGCTCAGTGTGAGCGGTCATCTGCTGAGGCTGACTAGGGTTCAAGGAGACAGAAGCAGAGATACAAAAGGCAACTGTAAAAGGGGACCACGTCCAGGAAACACACAGCCAGGCAGATGAGCTCTGAGCCAGCTCCCATGTTTGGGACCGATATCAGAGTGTTTGCTTTCTTGTGTTCATTCATTGGTTCCTTCAGCAGCCATGTCTTCAGACCACCTGAAGCTCATGCATAATGCTTCTCCCTCCATTTTTTATCACTGTGCAAATTTTTATCTAAATAGAGGAAGAAAGCGCTAAATCTGTTAGACTGATGTAAACATTATCAGTACAGCCTCGGCTTCTAAAAAGCCTCTATCAGTCGATCTCTGCTGCCTGTACATGTCTGCTTATTTAAAAAGGATTTAATTTAATGCAAAAGCAAATAACAGGTAAAACATAGATGTTGGCCTTTTGAGAGATTTTAATCATCTGAGAAAATTAGTACTTTAGGAAAGGTTCACTTAGACAAATCTAGCTTAGTCAAAACACTTATCGGTTCTTCTGGTGACAGAGTGAACAACTTCACACCTCCTCTGCATTTGTTAGTAGTGGTAATAGGCTTCACGGCTGTTTCTAGAGCCCACACATCATAATAATGACGCTCCATTTTATCTAAACGTGACCCGCTGAAAGCTTTGTTTCTGTAGTATTACAGGTCTGAGAACATCATGCTAATGTTCCTCACAAACTTCATAAACAATTTTAATCAAAAGCTTTTCATTTATTACAAAATCTGTGTTTTTATATAGAAGTGACTTTTATAAAAGTTTTGGTAGAATCACTTAAAATGTAATGAAGACAAATTAATCATTTAATTGTAAATTTCTTAACCATAATGAGCAATTTTAAAGCAATAAAGATTGCTTTAAAAACAAAAACAAAACTAATCTCTATGGTCAAACTTATTTCACTTATTTACTAATGAATTTCTTCTACAAGATATTAAAGCTCCTATGTTTTATCAGAAATCCTCATTATGGTTAAGAAATTTACACTGTCAGCCAATTCACATCACATGATGTCATCTCAAGGCACTTTACAGTTCACCAAAAAATAAAGTCAAATTGATTAAAAGTTTTCTATCTAGGAATACCAGTTGATTGCATCGATTCATTGGCTCGTAGGCAATCCCTCACACTAAGCATGCTTGTAGCGCCAGTGGAGAGGAAAAACTCCCTTTTAACAGGAGGAAACCTCCAGCAGAACCAGGCTCAGTGTGAGCCGCCATCTGCTGAGGCCGACTGGGGTTCAAGGAGACAGAACTAGACATACAAAAAGCAACTATAAAAGGCGGCCCGATCTAGGAAACACACAGCCATGCAGACGAGCTCCGAGCCAGCTCCCATGTCAGAGAATGAAGAGAGCACATCCAGCCAGTCAGTGAAACAGGACTACACTAAAATAAATAAAATATGTTTTAAAAAAAATTGACAATGCACCTTCAAAGGTGTTTTAAAGGTTTTTTATTCATGGTATAAAACAACTAGTATATTAACAGGAGTGTTAGGAAACAGCAAGTAGCAAATATAAAAAAAAAAAAATTCCCAAACATTTCAGTCTTTGCTTTAAGGCTGTTTTTAACCTCAATATAAAGTTGAATTAACAACTGGTATGTCTTCTTCCTTTACCTCTTGATTAAAGATAGTTGATGAACAGCCTCCAGGGGCACCACTGCCACCCGCTGGTAAGGAGTGCCATTGCTCCATAAGGGGCAGATTTGTACTTGTAGTCTTGCAAAGATGTAAATCTGTCACCTGTATTTGACACTTCTAAACATTTATTCTCACAGATGACACATGATGTCACATGTATGAATGAATTCACAACAAGGAACAAGTGCAAATCTTTTATTTAATTATCAATGACTCGCCAATTTAGACACCAATGCTTTCGCTTTTATGGACAGTTATCTTACCAGATATCTCTCGCTCTTCACCTGATTGCTGCTGGAGATTTGTCACATGACCCTTTAGGAATAACCTGGTTAAGACCTTTTATATCCAGTCGCAACAAAATCAAGACACCGAAGTACCTACGAAATGCAGGTGAGATAATTATTTCTTATAGTGTTGATAATGAAACTCAATTAAAACATTTCTGAACCGTCCCTTTAAGAAGAGCTTTCACATAAAAAACCCTAGATAATGGAACATTATCCTACCTCTCCTCTCAAAGCTGGATAACAAAGAAACATTTGCTTTACACAGTGTATAATCCAGCTGCCTGCCTTTGATAGAAAGCAGCAGTGGGCGGAGGGGGGTGGGGGATGGGGGGGGGGGTGTTGTAGGTGCTGATATACATGCCGTGCCCTTAAAGAGATGACGGCCCCTGTCACGAAGCAGAGGGCCTTCTGACACGGCGGGATATAAATCTAAACTGGAGATAAAGTACATGATAAATTAAGCTGGGGCATATAAATTCTTAAGAGCCTCCATTTTAATGCTGGTCATTATTCAACAAATTTTCCTAAGAAATGCCACATGGGCAGGGACAAGTAATTAGGTAGAGAAAAGTGAAACTGTCAACCGTAATGGTTTACTCTGCCACCTTACCTTGGCTGAGATGTACAGAAAGAGGGACTGAAAGGTAAAGGGAGACCCTCAGCAGGGTCAGAGCTACCAAATACCTTTGGGCCAATTCGGAAAACCAAATGCTGATGGGTTGCAAATCAGCCAATGTTATTCCTGTACCTTAAGGGAGCTATAAAGTGTAAAAGGAACTTTTCTTAGGCTTTTAACCTTTCTAAATGTTGTTTCTGGATCAAAACTTTCATTTTACTTATAGCCATTCAGCCCTCAGGCAGCTCAAAGCAAATTTTCAAAAGAGTTTGTTCTGATATCTCTCCTCATGATGAGGCATCATAAAACAACTGTGGCTGACTGGCAAAGTTAGGGAATACAACTAGAGAATGTGACAATCCATATACCCCATTTACACTACCCTTGAAAAACCGTGCCTAGACTGGTCCGAGCTCAGTTAGATAACTTATCGTGTGTAAATGGAAAGCAAACTGAACTGAACCGAGCTAGACACAACCGGACCGAGCTAACTGCAGACCAGTTCCAGAGGTGGGCTCGGCTCGGTTTTTCCCTGGCTCGGTTCTCTGATAACAAGAGCTCATGAGCAGAACGCGTCATCTGCGTCTGGCTGCATATCCTGATTCACACTCCATTCCAGTAGTTGGCGGTAATGCCCCTCCGGAAGTTTCTTGCAAAACCAACACAAAACAGAAGAAGAAGAACAACTATAAACAACAATCGAAATCTTCTCCACGCAACATTTTAAATAGTGTCTTCAAATTGGGCGTGGTGCGACCTGGGATGACGCCGAGACTGAGGCCGTTATTACAATTTGGGCGGAGGACGCTATCCAGTTGGAGGGCGCGAAACACAAAACACAAAGTGTTCAAAAAAATTCGGACAGCGGTTGGCAAACAACTTTTGGTGCATTACCGTCACCAACTGCTTGATTCCCTCCTTCAATACTGGCAGTAATATCGCAGATCGTCACTAGTAGGCGAGGTGTCGAGGAACCGAGATAGCGTGATGTGTAAACGGTGGTCAGAACTGAGCTCGGCCTGATTAACTGATCCGAGCTCGGACCGATCTCGGCATGGATCGGTTTTTCAAGGGTAGTGTAAATGGGGTAATAGACTACCTAAAGCCTCTGTCACACCTTGACGATTTAGACCATCCTATGCCTGACGTACGAAAAATCTGGCAAAAAACGCTGTCATATGTTGGATATGTTTTGGCTACGTTTTGTATAAATTATTATGACACGGAAACACGCTGAACCATGCTGGCACACACTGGCGTACGTCGAAAAGTTTAGTGCATGCTCATAATGTCCTGACATATGCCAGCGTATGCCCTACATGGGGCATAGGCTGCATCTTATGTAACTTTGAACTAACAGTGTTTAAATTTGCATTGCGTAACAGAGGCCTAAGATGGAAGGCTCTCTGCTGAAAGAGCTGTTGTCTGTATATGGCAGCTTAAGAGTATGTTCCTTTCCTGCTTTCAGAACCTTGACCAGAACAGACCGAGGACTATATATTGGACTTTATAATGAACTCAGTTAACATATGATCACTACTTTTCGCTCCCAATTAGTCTCGTAACTCCAGCTCCCTGCACAGTACCTGCGTCATATTTATTTGTCGGCGCTACAATAAATCCCATGGATGATCACTACTTTTCAAGGTGCATTGTGGGAAATTTGAAGTCCACTACTTTTTCATCCTCTATATCAGGGGTAACAAATAAGAAATCAGTGGTGTCCAAATAAAGAAAATCATCAACTACTAAAGGTCCAGAGACATTCTTAATTATAATCTGTTGCTTTAAACAGAATTTAACACTGAAATAAAATGAGGTGTTTATGCATCCATGTTATACATTGACTTTAAAAAAAAAAAGCTATTTAAAAAAAAATAAAATTTTTACATTTTAAAATCTAAAGTGTTTTTTAAAGTAGATAACAACAATCGTTTAGTATAGATTAACTTATTTTCTCAAACACCTGAACTGACCGTTTGTTATTTTCTTTCTTTTTTCTGTCTTAATGAGAGCAGTGGGCTTTATGCTGCCCTGCAAGGCTTTAAACCTGGGTTTGAATGGAGACAAAGCCATTCTAAAGCACATATCAAGGAGCTCATTTTGAGCCTGGATCCATATTTATTTTTGATTCTGTTCATGGTGGAGAATCCTGCTTCACAGCAGCAGGTTGAGCCAAACATACTCTAAATGTTCAGGGTCATCTTTGAGCACCATTTCACTTTTCTTTCACCAGTTCACCACAGTTCTTCCAGCAGTCCACACTTTCTCTGCTCTCTTTTTCTCATCATCTTCTCCTTCTTTCCCATCGCCCGGCTTGCCACAGGTTTGCCTGCTGTGTCTAAAAGTAGCAGCAGAAGCAACTCAGACTGACAGCAGCTCATTGGAGAATTTGGATCACGTGCAGCCTGGAGCCGGAAGCTCTGGAAAGCTTTACCGTATTAACAGGAGAAGCGGCGCAAGTGAAATTAGACACTATCATCAGACAACAACAAGTAGACCCTTCCATTAATTTAATTAAGAACACAGCGGGTGCTGGTGGATTTGTCGGTATGTCTGGTGTGGACGGGAGGTTTTGTAAAATGGTTTTTTGACCACTTTTTTAGAGCTTCAAACATTTAAGTAATATAATTTTTCATTTCGACTAAGTTTTTTGGTAATTATTTTGTCTTTGTTTATACAAATAAGTCAAGTCGTAAGTGCAAACAAAGCCAAAAACCACTTGCTACCACCTACAGCCTTTGTTGCAAATTTTGGTATTTTTTGAAACAGAAGGCCGTGTCAACTGTATTACCTACATTTCTGTCAAGTTCAAATGACTTGTACGCTGCTTACACGTAGTGTTGTACTGATACCAGCACTAAAATGGTGGAATCGGTATCGGTAAGTACCAACAAATAGGGCACCGATACCATTTTAAGAGCCAAAAGTTTATTCAAATATTGTCACCCATTCCAGGTAGGCAATAAAAAGTTCTACTGGATTCACTTTTTATTAGTCTTTTTCCTGCTTCACAAAGGTAGGCAGCAGCTTGACAAAGCCATGATGGCAATTATTTTACATCCAAGTAGTATGCAGTTCTTCATATATACACACACATGAATTTCAAACAGATGGTGTCGTTATGGTATCGGTATCGGCCAATACTGCACAGCCGGGTATCGGGTATCGTATCAGGGCCAAAAAACAACTTTACTCTATCAATAAGCGCTTATGCAGACAGTTGTAAAAGTTATTCAGTCGGGTGCTAGCAGCTTCATGTAGGAACTCCCATTGATTTCAGAGGAGGAGGCAGTATTGCAGTAAAACCAAGTGTATTTTTTTCTTGCTTGGAAAAACACCAGAAAAGAAGTTATGTTACATTATCAATTAACATTTCACTGTAGGAAAGGCGATATTTCATTATATACATTAGATTGAAAAAAAAGAGCAAGATAAAGAAGCTTTAACCGATCCTTCTCTTTTTTGCCGCTCTTAAATCAGCTAAGACCTCAATAAATCTGTGGTCACAGGGGATATTGTTAGTGTTGGCCAAAGTACTATTAAAATGAAGGAAAATTTATGGATGACACTTTGTAACGATTAATCAGGAAATGTTGATTAATAAAGTCAGTCAGATATTCTCCTGAAACCAAAGGTGGCTTTCCTGTGTTGTCAGGCTGATCATTTTATTCATTATTTTTGATTAATGTACCCAGATATCCTGACACTAAGAAAAGAAGAAAAGCAGGAAAAAGTGTGTCTGTGTGTGTGTGCACCCATGAGCGTGTGTATGGGGGGGTGCAGTTATCATCTATGCAAAAACATAAATAGTGAATGAGTGTGTGGATGGCTATAACCTTGGCCATGGCAGCCAGATTTGAGGGGAAGGTGGGTGGGATGTGGGAGTGAAGTGGGGAGGGAATTTGCACAATCAGCAACTAAACTAAGCGAGGATTAAGGATTCAGTTAGGGTGGGGGAGGGGCGATGAACATCACCTCTCTGGACCTGTCCGTCTGTGCTGGACGCTCATGATTAATTAGTTTGTTTAGTTACTCAATTAGCCCAGCCATGCAAAAAAAAAAAAGGCAGAGAAAATTATCTGTGCGTGAGGAAGAGGACGAATAGATGAAGGGTCAGTGGGAGGGGTTAATGAAACTGAATAAAAATATTGGAAAGAAAGGAAAAGGGGAAAGGGGCTAAAAAAAAAAAAAGGTATTAGAATCTCTGAGGGAGATTTGGCTAAAGTCGGGCATAAACTGTGCAATATTCTCAATCATTGCACAGCTACGGATCAATCTGTACGACAAAACTGCAGGAATTAAAAATTCACAGCTCACGATGCATGTTCTCACACTGTGCGGCCCAACGCTCTGAAGCGACCTTACGATGGACGACTGAATTTCAAACATGTTTGATTACCCCCCCGACCTCACAATTCCTGATTAGGAGGTGGTCTTTAGAGGTTGATCGCCCCTCGTTACCCCCTGTACGCTACAAGACGCGCGATCAGGATGAAAGTCAGCCCAATGGTAAAAATCATTGCACGCCTGAAGAATCGGCCCAAAAAAGGCAAAAAATGGTATGCCCGGCTTAACTAACAAAGAGGAGGACGCTCAAACTGATTTACTGTCCTGGTACAACAGAAGGGAGCGTCATAAGGTGTTTCACCACACATGTCCTTCACAAAAGCAATCTAAAGACACTGTAAGTCCCTCCAAGTCGAATAACGAACACAAGGCATTTTTTATGTTTCCTAGCTTTTAATTGGACACAGACATCAATTATGCCGTGAGAACTGTACAAACAACAAATAAATAATCAATTTTCATTCAATAAGGCATTCTTACGGAGAATAAACACTAAAGCATAATTGTGACAATATAGACCTTTCCTCAATCAGTAGTTTGACCCCTTTTTATAGCATTAAAAGACACGTTTACTAGTAAACATTATAGATATTTCAAGCATAAAAATCTTCCTTTATTAAAACACCAAATATAAAATTGTTTACCTCATTGGCCGCATTAAATTTAAGGGATGGTTAAAACTTTTACATACCGTAGCAACATTTTTTTTCATAACAAATTAATGCCTACATTGTGCTAAAGGCATTATTTCATCATATATCTGCCTTTAGGGGATATTTAAAGGTTTAAAAAAAGCAGGTAAATTACCTTTAATGAAGGATTAACTTCAAGTTATTAAATCTAAGCTGGTTATAAACACACCTATGATAAAAGTTAAAAGGGAGTTTTTCCTCTCCACTGTCACTACAAGCATGCTTAGTGTGAGGGATTGCCTTCAAATCGAAACAATCAACTGGTTTTCCTTAGATAGAAAACTTTGAACCATTCTGACTGGATGATCTGGTGAACTGTAAAGTGCCTTGAGCTGAAACATGTTGTGAATTGGTGCTATAGAAATAAACTGAATTTAATTGAATCCTAATTTGTGAATTATCAAGTGTGATACTGCATAAACATGATTTATGGATGTTTTTTTCTGCTATAAAAAGCTAGTCACAAACATGAACAGAGCTAAAATGATTTGAGACAAAAAATAAATATGTTTTAGGCTCCTTTCATTCCTCTCATCCTGCCTCCAAACAGCAATGCTTTAAAAGTTATGCATAAAAGCCTGGAAGTGATTCGTTTTTTATTAAACAGCGCATATGAACACACCAATGTCCCAGGATGATATCCTACGTTCAGTCAGCTGCAGCATGGCGCCAAGAAGCCTTCGCTCCACTTTGTCACAATAGATTTGCTAAAACAAGTGTAAAAACAAACCAGCTCTCTCTGACCGTCTCTTTTCTTTCTTTGTTCCCTCACTCTCCTTCCACTCACTAGCAGCTACGAGGTAGTGCCCTGTCTCACTTCCAGATGTTTAATCCAGCTGAAACTTTGCATGAGAGGTTATTTAAATCTCTATAGATTAAGTAGCAAATTACAGCTCTGAACTATTTGTGGTTTCTGACTTACAGGTGTTTGAACTGAGTAAAGTCTGAAATGGAGCTTGTTGAGCGTCGAGCAGTGATCTGGTTTTTCTATTGGAAAGGACTCACACACAGGAGACTTTTGATGAAATTAAAGTAATTTATGGTGATGATGCCCAATATATGACCTTGCAAAATGTTTTACAAGGTCATATTATGGAACATTATCATTATAAGTTACTTTTATTTGATCGAAAGTCTCCCGCTGTGTGCATCCTTTTAAATTCAAAAACACAGACTTGACTCAGTTTGAACACCAGTAAATCAGAAACCACATTTAGTTCAGAGCTGCAATTTGGTATTTTATCTAAAGAGATTTAAAATATTTCACATGCAAAATTTCAGCCCGATGAAACATTTGGAAGTGGGCCAGTGGCATTACTTATTGAATGCCCCTCGTAGCAGGGACAAACGGCTGCTTAGGACGGCGTGTGCTCACTTTTCTTTGGGACAATGTCTGATTGTGTTATGTGGGTTAAAGTGCCGTGACAGCAGAAATGTTTGTGTGACAGCACTCTGCAGTTGTACTCCATTAGCTGCCTCTTTTCAGTCTCCTTGGCATGTTATCACTTCATCACAAACATGCTTACACACCGGCAAATACACGCATACACTTAAACCCTCCTATGCATATATATGCAGTGCACTAACAAGGCGGCGTCCTGCTGGTTTTACAGTCCATGTCAGAAGCATTGTTTGTGTTTCAGCCTGTACTGAGTGTGTGGGAAACTATGTGTCAGATCGTGCAAATGAGAAAGCACACACCAACAGCTGTGATATCCGCTGAATAATTAGTAAAACAATCGCAGTTCATATTTCAAAAAATAAGTAATGGCAGCTGCACTGGAGTAGTAAAGATCTGCACAGTTCCAGTATGACCCCAGTAACAAAAGTAGAACAATAGAGATGGCCATCAATAAGGAAGGAAGGAAGGAAGGAAGGAAGGAAGGAAGGAAGGAAGGAAGGAAGGAAGGAAGGAAGGAAGGAAGGAAGGAAGGAAGGAAGGAAGGAAGGAAGGAAGGAAGGAAGGAAGGAAGGAAGGAAGGAAGGAAGGAAGGAAGGAAGGAAGGAAGGAAGGAACATGCTGCTCTGGGTTAGCGGTCAAGTAAAATAAAATTAACAAATATTTTTATATGTCAATTTATTTTTAAATCAAACCTTTTTAGGTGTCTGAAAACAATAAAGATTAAGAGGAATTTATTTTTCAACATGACTGTGAGTCCAAAAAGCTTTAATGGTCTAAAATCCCGACTTTAAGCCTATGAAAGTTACCTAGAGGTTAATATATAATGGAATAATGCCTTTATCACTATGTTATGTTGTTGTGAAATATTAGTTTTTTCTTCCAAAGAAAAATATGCCTTCAAAGTGAAGCCGCCTCTCTAATCTGGGTTCCTACGGAGTGAACTTTGCTCCATTTATGTAGCAAAGAATACATTTAGTAAAAGAACAGTGGAAAAAAATGCAATCCAGGAATGAAAAAAAAAGGTTTTTAGAAAAACTTTACTGTTTTCTCAGATTTTGTTTTTTAAAACAAAAATCAAAAATAATTTTTTATTTTTTCAAATTGTATTTATTGTTACTTATTTTTACTGATTTAATATCTTTATTATAATTTTTTTTCATTTCTAGTTTTCAGACTGAATTTTAAAAAATTGCATAATTTTTTTAATGCATTTTATGGATTCTCTTCCCTTCTGTGGGTCATCTCAAAAACCAATTTGAACATAAACAATCACTGAAAAGAAAAAAAAATCTATATAAAAATACCTTTGAAACTATTTAAAAAAAAATTAAATATATTTTATCCATTAACTTCACAGAGAGCTTCCTGAGCATTAATGAACTTCTTGCACATTTTTACTCTTAGTTTTCTTCTTTTTTTCAAATCTACACTTAGAGTTGAATTCTGACTCTCCTCCATTGCTTCATCTTTGTTGACCAATTGTATGAAGTGACATAATCCTGCATGGTCACATCATGCTTTTCTGGTAAAC
Source organism: Cyprinodon tularosa (assembly GCF_016077235.1). Lineage (NCBI taxonomy): Eukaryota > Metazoa > Chordata > Actinopteri > Cyprinodontiformes > Cyprinodontidae > Cyprinodon > Cyprinodon tularosa. The sequence goes on from NW_024039540.1 coordinate 895,540, forward strand.
ATACTGTAGGCAGAAAGACCAAATTTACCAACAAGTTAAGATAAAAATTAAAAATCCTACACCATTATATGCAACTGTCGTATGAGTTATAAAAAATGTCAAATGCCATTAATATGCGTCTTTAAAAATAAAAATAAAAACTAAACTCCAGAGTGTGAAAGTGGCTTGGATTTATCATGTGAACTCTTTTAAAGAAAAAAACCCCGATTTTCATCATCCTTTTGGATTACTGTCAATCCTGGAATGGTGCTAACAATAGCCCACCATGCTATCATTATGCTAACACCTACTGTAGCACACCCTACTATCTCCATTTCTTCAAATTCGTGTGCTTTTAAGAAAAGACAGGCAGACAAAAAGGGGTCAGAATAAGTTTAATTTAATTACTTTTAACAATGATTTAAAAAGAAACAGTGTCAGAAGATCGTATAGGGAAATCAGGTGATCCTGAGCTGCTCTTTAGTTATGCTGCTATATGCTTAGACTTCTGGAGGACATAGAGACGCCTTTTTCATCATTTTGCTTCATTCTATCTCTATTCTCCCACTCTGCAGAATCTGTTCCATCTCTAACGTTCTGCTCTCTCTGCTTTTTCTCATAGTAGCTTTGCCTCGTCTGTTTCTGTTAGGCTGTGACTCCATCCTGGAGAGAAATATCAGTTGTGCTGCTGCCATCAACACCTTTGTTTATAGATGTTGGCAATCTGCCTGTTTTTCAGTGTAGTCCTTTTTCTCTGACTGTGACTGGCTGGATGTGCTCTCTTCATCCTCTGACATGGGAGCTGGCTCGGAGCTCGTCTGCCTGGCTGTGTGTTTCCCGGACGGAGCCGCCTTTTACAGTTTCTGTATCTCTGTTTCTGTCTCCTTGAACCCCAGTCGGCCTCAGCAGATGGCCACTCACACTGAGCCTGGTTCTGCTGGAGGTTTCTTTCTGTTAATAGGGAGTTTTTCCTCTCCACTGTCGCTACAAGCAGGCTTAGTGTGAGGGATTGCATTCGAGTCAATGAGTCGATGCAATCAACTGGTTTTCCTTAGATGGAAAACTTTGAATCAGTTTGACTGGATGATCTGGTGAACTGTAAAGTGCCTTAAATGACGTGTTGTGAATTGGCGCTATAGAAACTGAATTGATTTGAATTGAAAAAAAAAACAGGTAATGACTTTTTTAAAGTCTCAGAAAATGGATGTTGAGATCATCATCATCATCATCATGTTTGTTTTTTCAAGATTGTCTTAATCTGCAGTAATGGATTCATATATCTAAATATCTAAAATGACAGTTTTAAAGCCCAAACATGGGGATGTATGATGTTTATCTAAGCCTCTGTTTTTCCAAAACGACCTAACCTACAGGGACCCCCCACCCCACAATGTTTGCCCACATGTGCACAAACACATTCAGATACAGACATTCCCAAAGCAAAAAAAATGTTGAATAATTGATGCCCATCCTTTTGATGCATTTGTTAAACTTCACCAGTCACACAAGGACTGACAGAATGTGTGGCTTCACCGGTCTCTATGTGTGTTTGTGTCATTTTCAGTATGTCTTCCAAATTCTTACCCCCAACCCCAATATTCTCTCCTCCCCCAAAACACGTAGGCCTACTGTCTCAGACATCCATCACTAACGCCATGTTGCTCTTTTCTCTACTTCTCATCGTCTTTGTGTCTCTCTTCTCATTCCAAGATGCAAACCTGACAAACACAGAAACTGTATCTGATGCGAAACTGTGGACCAGAGAAGCTTTTAGACAGTCTAGGGAATAGATGTCTGTGGTTGGTGTAGTTAGTGGTGCAAGGAGGGGCATGCAAGTTTAAACATACAATAAGTAGAGAAGGGGTTTTCTGAACGAGGGAGAGATGTGTTGACAGATGAAAAGGGGAGAATAAAGGCAGAGGGGAGCCGGAGAAGCACTGAGTTCACTTTGTGTATTTCCAAGTCAAATGTCTTGACTGTTTGTCTCTGTGATGGTAAAACTCTGTTTGTTGCACGGCGCCATGTCTTTTGTTTCTTCTTTGATGGAGGGCGCTGACATGGCTCAGAGATATATATCTAGATTTTTTTAAAAGGAACAAAACCAAGACATGTCAGCAAGTTCTTCAAAATATGGTTTGCCCTTAAAACAGACATTTGAATGAAACAAATAGTGAAGTTTCAGTGAAAACTAGCAGAACTCCTCGTAGTCTATAGGTGATAATGGGACATTAATTGTGAATTCAGTCGCTTGCTGTTTCCTCCTTCTAAAAGCCGAAGAAAATGCCAAGAAGAAGAGAAGGGAATAACAAACATTCATCAAAACTACACAGAGGATAAGGCTATTCATTCTAGTGGCAAGAAAGAGAAATATCATCAATATTTGACATTGTTTTATGGAGAAGCCACTTGACTTCATCCCAGGTCCTCTGCGAGTGACCAACAGCAATCAATTATCCCTGACAAGATTTGTGTACATGGAAGGCTTTTGCACTTTGTTTTGCTCTGGCCTGGCTCTGTAAAGATGCCTCCTCAGAGATCACAAAACCCAGTCCTTAGTGAGTACTCCATCTTTCTGCGACCGCCTGCCGTTGTGACTTTGAGCCTGCAACAATAAAGAGAATACTGAACCAATGGTGCTTGCTTGATGGGATTAAAAATACAACAGGGCCCTGAGTTGTTTTGTACCCAAAGAAGCATATTCAGGGTGAGGTCAAAAATATTTTTGACCAATTTAAACAGCATGTATGAGTATAACTCAGAGCCCAAAAAAACTGAAGAAACATTGTTAAAATACAATCAAGCTTAAGTAAAAGTAGCTTTAAAGCAAATTTTTCAGAAACAAAAGGAGCTTTTTGAGCCACATTCAACAGAATAAGAAGTTACTACTATATATGGATGATGATTTTATGTTCATAATCAGAATGCTTGTGAAGATTCTCAGTCATCCAGGTCATAGTCATTCCAAAAAAAGTTAAAAAACAATCCACTGAACCTTGTTTCCAAGTTTGAAGAAGTTTCGCTTCTCATCAAGGAAGCTTTTCCAATTCAAAAGGTCAGGAATAGCGTTGAGTTCCAGGATTCATACAGCAGCCCAACAAAGCCTTGTTTTTGCTTAGAAAACATGCAAATTGAAACGAAGGAACGGGTCCACCCCTTGGAATGGGGGTCGTTTGGCTTCTTTTGCTAGCCTGCAATGCCCAATACCTGTCTATTTATGGGGGGGGTTGTTTCAGAGACGGGTAGGGGGCATTCCTGTTATCTAGCCATGAAGAGAACACCAATGCTGGGGAGAGGTAGGGGCTGGCCGGGGTCTGCGTTGGAGCTAGGACCTCGAATGTTGAATCATTCAACAGAACAGGGCTGGATTGAAGAAGGCAGTCAGGCAGACAAAGAGTGGGGAGAGGTGGCGGCTGGCTGGGGCTAGAAGAAAACAACCGTTTAGAACAGAAAAGTGTAGGGTACAGAAAGGTTCAAATTGTTCAACCTCAACTGTCACCGCTCTGCCATGACTGCGCAGTGATGGGAGGGGTGAATGCTCTCACTGTGTGGAATTCACCACTGGTTGCCTCACCACACCTGCCTGTGCGTTTTTTATAGGGGCACCATGTAAATTCACCACTGTTTCTGCGGACAACACTGTTAGTGTGAATGTTTACTGTAGTAGCCTTTCAAAACTTGGCTGGCCCTTGGCTGGTCTCCTACAGTTCCTTCTTAAACATCAATCTTTGTGCTAAAATATTCTTTCTGTCATGATTTGTTGACATTAAGATCTAAAGAGAAGCGCCATCTCCTGGTCAGACTCTGTAATTCAGTGAAAGGGTGGAGTCAGAGTAAATAAATATCCACACCCAGGAGAAGGTCCGTGGCTGGAAGTTGGAGGGGATTTTGCTGCCGGGTTTTTGACTGTTTTGAATGTGTGCTACTGTATGTGGGGACAGTTGTTTGGAGAAATATGAGAAGCGTTGGGAATCAGATTAACTCGTCAGAAATGGAGAAGCTATAACAAGCCTAAATAACTATAACCTAAATTTATTATTTTAAATTACATGTTTTCTCTTTTAAGTCCCAAGTAGACTTTCCTAGCTATATTTTTATATCTCTAGATATACTGCTTAGACCCTCACAACACATCATGTCAAGGTACAGTTTATCTGCCTCGTGTTTTCTCTCTGGAAAATCAGCACAATAATTTTTATTTCTTTATCTTTCTGTATTTTCTAGTCAAGCCATATTGGTCAATATTTGTGCCTTTGTTTCAAACTGCACCTATCAGAGTGGGGGGTCGTAATTCTGCAACTTTATTACCGTGATTTTATATATTTACTCTGGTAATGTTCTGACTCCATTCTCAAAATAGACTTTTTATAATAATAATATTACAATATTATTTTCATAATATTGTGACTTTATTTTGTAGCTTTATACAAATAATTTCATTACTTTGTTCTTATTACCATCAAATTCTGGTACAATCATGACTTTATTCTGGTAAAGTTACGACTTTAATCTCATAATGTTACGGTTTTACTCTCACACATTTTATGTTGTGACTTTAATTATAAATATATATATATTGAATTGAATATCATATTTTTAAGACCTTAATCTTTAAACTTAATATTATGACTTAATTCTTGTAGTATTTTCACTTTATTTTTGAATTTAAAATAATATGCCTGTCTCTTTATGGCCCTAAAGCTTCATTGTAGGTTTCAAATTCAACTCTATTCAGTTTTAACTCTTTAAACATACATTTATTAAACAAAAAGTCCTTTAAACTTCTGACATCTTTCTTATTTATTTCATGCATGTATAAGAAATCCATCCAAAATTGTCAAAGTCTTGCTTCACTGCAGGAACATTGACCTGGACAGGAAATGTGTGTTTAGTCTAGTGACAAAAAAAAAAAAAAAACAGGCTGAGTGAAGAAGTAATTGCGTGGAAAAGATGATAAACAAACTTTTTTATTAAGGTTTATTTTTCTTTCATTATTTGTTCATTACTGTAAGATATTTTGATTTTTTAAAGAAGTATTAATTTAATCTTTAGGCGTTTTTCTTTTCAGCTCTTATCTAAGTATCTTATTTCTCTATAATCCAGCTTTACCGTAACTCTGCTCTCCATCCTTCAAGCTGCTTCCAGATGAGAATCAACATCTGAAGTGTTTTACCTGGGCTGAGGAAATGTGATGTAATGTTGCTCATTGGGCCAAATCCCCCTTAAAATGAAAGTCAACTGTGCATGGCATCTGCAAATCAAAGTCCCACCGTCTGATGGAAGAAAGGAGATCTCATTAACTTTCTGCAGCAGAACTAGCCTCAGAGAGTAGATTATGGGCCGGATTTATCAAGATCCAATTTTGCGTGCAGTAATTTGCGCTCGCAAACTGGGATTTTGCGCGAGGGGCTGAACCATGGTTTGCGGGTGATTTAACAAAAGCGTTTGCGTAACTGGTGGCAGGTGCAAAACTGTTGGAGACGCCCTATTTAAATGATGGTTTTGCGCGTTTTGTGGTTTGCGGCAAAGTAGTTTGTAGTTTGTGCAAACTAGAGCATTAAGAAATTTTAATCTTACAGTGACCCCCCCCAAACCCCTCCAAAAAAAAAAAAAAAATATATATATATATATATATATAAACTTTGGCAACCTTTATTCCCTAAGGTGGTATGTGGCTGAATTTCTACTTCACTGCAGTAAAAAAAACAAAAAAAGAACAGGTGTTTTGTATTGGCCTGTAGAAAAATGCACATACCAAATGGCTCACAATGGGACTGTGGATGAGATGACTGCACGGACGCATCCCCGCAGCATTGGCATGTTGCTCCACAGGCGCAGAGGTCGGGGTTCTCCGGTAGGGCGTCAGGGCGACATGGCATTTAGAACGTCGGACAGCACTTCTGAAAAACGAGATTGGGAGATCCCAGCTCTCGCTGCAACCGTACGCTGGAATGACCCAGATGCAAAAAAGTGTAATGTTGCAAGGAGTTTTGTGATATCTGGTATTGCGTGGGTCCTCCTTGTGGCTGGCTCCAAATCCATTCGGAGTTCCCCCAACAGCTCCAAAATGGCAATGCTGGATAAACGATATGTTTTGATGATCGTTTCCTCCTTCATTCCAAAAATATTCACACGGAGTGAAAAAATGCGTTCTCTGCGTCTCCTTGCTTCATTTCGATGTCTCCTTCTTGCGACAATAACCGCTGCCATGTGTGCGCAATTACGCATACAGACCATTTGCACCTTCTTTTGAAACGTGTTAAATATAGAGTCAGATACCGTTAGCAAAATTGCTTTTAGGTTTGATAAATCACTTTGCGAGTGATAAATTAATATATTTACATGTTCTCCTCCCACAAGACGCACTTTTGCGTGTAAACGCCCCATATTGCATATTCATTGCAGAAAAAGTACTAAATGGATAAGAGGCGCTATTTAGCACGTTTTAAAGACTACATCCTTTTAGCACGCTGTTGATAGATCAGTTTGTACATTTTTTAGCGTGCGCAGTGAAATAGCTCACGTTTTTATACACGCAAACCTTTGATAGATCCGGCCCTTTGTTTTTCAACTGTAAGGTTATTAATAAATTCAATTCAGTTTATTTATATAACACATGTCATCTCAAGGCACTTTCCAGTTCACCAGATCATACAGTCAAATTGATTCAAAGTTTTCTATCTAAGGTAGGGTGACCAAACGTCAGTATTTCCCGGGACATATCCGTATTTCACGTCCTGTCCCGGGCGTCCAGGTTTTTTTTTAGAAAGTGAGGAAATGTCCTGATTTCACTGCGCACGACGCTCCGTGTGACGTAATTCCTGAGCCGCGTCAGTGTGGGCAGCCCTGTTCTTAATCAGAGGCTCTGTTCGAAAACCTACAGTAGGACGCATCCTCCAAGGACGCGGTCTACCTAGACTGGATCCTTCGAAGTCCTTGAAAATAAGGAGGCCGGAAGAGTTTTTGCTGTAAATTTGAACAGGTCCTCCCTTCGGCGGGTTTTACCGCTATATGCTCTGTTGCTTAGCAACCGTGAAAGTTGACACACAAAGCAGGAAAAGAATGAATACCGAGGTTTTCAAAACTGTTTGTTTATTTATTTATTTTTAAAAAAGTTAAAGTGAACAAAGACTACACTCACAAGAATCCAGAGTGGAATAAAGATTCCAACCACCGGTAGCAGGAACAAATCAAATCAAATATAACGATAGAAACCTTAATCAGTTAAATAACCTGCTGCTGTCATTCTGCACATCTCTGATGTTGCTGCTATTTTCAAATATCCATTACTGTAAAAATGTCCATAGCTGCATATTGGTTATTAATTCTCCAGTTTTATATTATTAAAACACTTTACAGAATTTTATTTTTTATATTTTAACTCTTCCCTATTATGTTATTCTTATACATTTTTCTAAGGTCCTCATTTGTGTGACCATTTTCAATAATCTTTGTGCTGCTGTAAATTTGCCCATTGTGGGACAATAAAGGGATTTTCTATTCTATAAAAGGCTTAGAAATATATAAGTAAATCTAAACAATGTATCTACAAAATATATCTGCAAAACAGCAATAAAAAAAATTAAACTCCTATCAGATTTATAGTTCCCACTCTGTAGATTTATTAGAATCTGTACTTAAATTACAGCCAAACTCATTTACACAGTAACAGATAAAAACCTTTAGATAAACCAAACATTACCGCCACATATCTGACTCAATAACCATTAAAACAACTATTTTCATTCATTTCAGGCGAAACTATTCACAGAGTTGTATTATATTAAACTGAACTTCCACCACTGAATTTTCACCACTGTTCTGCGCCAAGTAACATTTCCACTGATCACGGAGCAAATCCCGATGATGAGACATTTGTTCTTTCAATCAAAGACCCCCCCCCAGCGCTCCAAGGTGTCCTGGTTTTCCCAAATGAAAATATGGTCACCCTAATCTACGGAAAACCAGTTGATTGCATCGACTCATTGACTCGAAGGATTCCTTACTCTAAACATGCTTGCAGCGACGGTGGAGAGGAAAAACTCCCTTTTAGCAGGAAGAAACATCCAGTAGGACCAGGCTCAGTTAGTATAGAAAATGTATTTTCAATATCATGGTAATTAGGATGCTTTAGAACAGGAATCATTTAGTGTTTAAATTGGATGATTGCAGCTGTAGAAACTAAACCTGGCTTTTGACTGGGAAGGGCCATTTTGAATGGCTGCCATGTTATGCTGTATACATGACATTTTATACATATGGGGAAGTGTGGTAAATCTTTATTTTTATGTTGTTATTATTACAATATAAACCATATGATATAATATTGTTAATGATAAAACTAGTTAAATAAATAAAATCCTGAAAGTAACAAACATGAAGGATAACGCCAGCGTCCTTGTCCTTCTCCTTGGTGTATTATGTTGCTCTTACAGCTCTTATAGGACTGTTGACTCTTACTAACAGTAATACTGGATGTAGAGAGAGCACTTTTGCATTGCTATATAACTCACCCATAATGGCTGCATGAATGGATGGTCACTTTAGTGTGGTAATATAGCGAGGGTAACACTGGGCCCTCTGAGTGCTGCAGTGGTAGCAGGTGATTTGTAGCACTGGGAGACTAATGAAGTGGTCGCTCTGCCACCCTGCTTCTTTTGCAAAATCAATTCGGCGTCAGGCCGCGTACGGCGGCGGTGCTTTATGAATGATGGAAACCTCCTTAGGCCATCCATATACCTGAATTCTCAGCATCGCTATGCACCCCCCCTCTGGCTGCCGTGCTCAAGGAGGCAGGGATTCAGCAATCTTTCTTGTTTGGAGAAAAATACATTAACAGTAGCCTCTGCTGTTTGCCGGCCTTTGCCAAGTACTGAGACACACCGAGAAATCAACGGTTTAAGCTTTCTGAGAGTTGAAGTAGATCTGTGACAATCAATGTAAATAAATCAGCAGCTGATGACAGCTTAGAGGGCAGAGTTGGAGAAAAAAGTGGATTCTTTTAGAAATATTTCTTCTATATATATTTTTTGTCATGATTAAATCTTTCAGATTATTTAAACTATCAGCAAATACACAAAGCATTTTTCAAAGGATGATTTTAATTAAGTGGAAAAGCTATGAAAAAAATTAACACATACATTTTATGGAGTGAAAGATCACAACTTTTGATCTTAAAAAGACATTATGTACATTTGTATTTAAAAAAACTTTTAAAACAGCCTTTTAATTTCACCGTTTATGACTAAAACATGTTTGAAGAGCAGACTGATGCTTAAGAGGTTTAGAGCCCATGCATCTATAATCCTGAAGAGTATTTCTGTATGTATTTCGGTCCAACAGATCACAAAATCAAAGTGTTATAATAAAGATGGATTTTGTGGATACATAGAAGTGACCAGCATCCAGCTCAACTCAGAGACACATGGCAGCTCCAGGTGAGGGGAAAAAGGGGAAAAAAATGCTCTGGGTAACAGGAGAGCAGCACAGGGGGAGCACTGATACGCAGCAGGAGGGGAAAATGGAGCTGAAGGATCATTGGAGGATCTCAGGTTAAGCCAACTCTAGGGTCAAAGGTTAAAAAGAATTGCTTAAAGTCATGGGGAAGTCATATTTAAATGCCAAATCGTTCTGGCTTAAACATGTACTCTTTATCAGATGATATTGTCCCAAAAGTCAAAAAATTTAGATCTTTCGAAAAATCCTGTATTGAAATCTGTGGGGTTTTTCCGTTATCTAATGAGGCCGGTTAGTTATACGTCAGCCTGAACACCTAAATTCGGCCAATCATACACTATATTGCCAAAAGTATTTGCTCACCCATCCAAATTATTGGAATCAGGTGTTCCAATCACTTCCATGGCCACAGGTGTATAAATTCAAGCACCTAGGCATGCAGACTGTTTTTACAAACATTTGTGAAAGAATGGGTCGCTCTCAGGAGCTCAGTGAATTCCAGCGTGGAACTGTGATAGGATGCCACCTGTGCAACAAATCCAGTCGTGAAATTTCCTCGCTCCTAAATATTCCACAGTCAACTGTCAGCTGTATTATAAGAAAATGGAAGTGTTTGGGAACGACAGCAACTCAGCCACGAAGTGGTAGGCCACGTAAACTGACGGAGCGGGGTCAGCGGATGCTGACGCGCATAGTGCGAAGAGGTCGCCAACTTTCTGCAGAGTCAATCACTACAGACCTCCAAACTTCATGTGGCCTTCAGATTAGCTCAAGAACAGTGCGCAGAGAGCTTCACGGAATTGGTTTCCATGGTCGAGCAGCTGCATCCAAGCCATACATCACCAAGTGCAATGCAAAGCGTCGGATGCGGTGGTGTAAAGCACGCCGCCACTGGACTCTAGAGCAGTGGAGACGCGTTCTCTGGAGTGACGAATCGCGCTTCTCCATCTGGCAATCTGATGGACGGGTCTGGGTTTGGCGGTTGCCAGGAGAACGGTACTTGTCTGACTGCATTGTGCCAAGTGTAAAGTTTGTTGGAGGGGGGATTATGGTGTGGGGTTGTTTTTCAGGAGCTGGGCTTGGCCCCTTAGTTCCAGTGAAAGGAACTCTGAATGCTTCAGCATCCCAAGACATTTTGGACAATTCCATGTTCCCAACTTTGTGGGAACAGTTTGGAGCTGGCCCCTTCCTCTTCCAACATGACTGTGCACCAGTGCACAAAGCAAGGTCCATAAAGACATGGATGACAGAGTCTGGTGTGGATGAACTTGACTGGCCTGCACAGAGTCCTGACCTCAACCCGATAGAACACCTTTGGGATGAATTAGAGCGGAGACTGAGAGCCAGGCCTTCTCGTCCAACATCAGTGTGCAACCTCACAAATGCGCTTCTGGAAGAATGGTCAAAAATTCCCATAAACACACTCCTAAACCTTGTTTACAGCCTTCCCAGAAGAGTTGAAGCTGTTCTAGCTGCAAAGGGTGGACCGACGTCATATTGAACCCTATGGATTAGGAACGGGATGTCACTTAAGCTCATATGTGAGTCAAGGCAGGTGAGCAAATACTTTTGGCAATATAGTGTATATCAACGGTCATCTGCCAATCAAATTTTTTCGGTCATAGCATCTTGATTCATATGTCGCAGCTAAAATGCGCAACAGTTGAAATAAGAAATAAGAATCATTTCCTTTCCAATTGAGTTCCGTCCCAGTGTTCACGGGGATAAACGTCTGTGTCTTCAGCAGGCGTAGAGCTAACAGAACTGGCAGGATGCTTCCGACAAACCGGCCACAACCAAACTGGCTTGCAAACCTTCCACCACAACAATCCCGCCCCCTTGATAAACGACCAATCACATTCACTTTATTCACTCGTGTAAAGTTGGGGACCACTCTGGAGAATTCAGAACTGCAACGGTTGTAACAGCCGACTACGACTTCACGTGTTTTTAATTAATAGTAATTTTCATCTGAATGTGCTTTACTGGAGGCATCCATGTTCGTCAAAGAACACTACTGCCACCTATTGGTTTGTGACGTCACAGTGCGGTATTGGCTGTTGATCAAGTCCCAGTGCTGTATCTGGTGTTTGTCACAACGCGCTATTATCCAAGTCATCTTGAAAACATTCTTCTTCCAAATGTTGGCTACATATTACGAGTTTTTTCTCTGGCCGGAAGTTAGATGGCAAATCCTCCCTCTTCAAGTTGGTAATCCAACGACGAACCCGTCTATAGAGGATCAGGAATCAGAAAGATGAAATAACTCTTTTTTTTTCACTTTTATCCAATGTATTCCAGCATCCAACTGCCATGCACGTGGGCATTGTCAGTTTCACTATAGCTCTGGTGAATTTCAATGGTGAAGTCCTCTGGAAATCTTCAATAATTGTTGTTGATTGCAGATGTGTCTAGTAGTTCCCATTGATTTTGCTTGTAAAGCAGGAAGAACGGCGCTAGGCTTACCGCACCATGACGCCACTGCCGGATGATGTCAGGAGTGACGTGCTACTATATATGGGGAAAGATAGCCACTCCCGGACTCAGTGATTGGGCAAAAAATTATTATTTGAATTTTTTTACTGATTAACGCTAAATTTACTGCAAATATATTAGTCCATAGATTAATCCTTGCCGACCAGAATTTTCCTTTAAGTATAGGACATACCGGTAAAACAAAGTTCCTCTTTCCCCTTTTTTTGGTGGCAGAACTTAAAGCAGTGGTTCCTTAACTTTTATTAATTAGGAGGACAATTAAAAAGGAAAAGTCTACTGCAGTAAAACAAACTGCAATAAAATAAAATAAAATCTAAACAATCTTAAAACCAACACTTTTCAGGTTTATTAATTATTACAAATTTAACTGTTTATTTTATACTGAGCAAGAGAATCAATATTTTCCTTAATACCGGTACAAAACTTCATTTCTACCCGCCTGCAGTTACATAAAGCCTCCACAGGGGGTGCCCTCCCGACTTATGCACATGCTTCCAGAAAATGCGATTTAATCCGTGGTGTTTGTCCGTGATGGTTTGTGAAACCAAACCTTCACACATCACTTTGCGATGCTGATCATAACCTGTGATGTTATTTTTCATTGCAGACATGTCCAGTTTTTATTTTTATTTCATTTATTTTTATTTTTGTGTTGTTATTGTTTTTAATTTCCTTTAAATCCTCTCAGTTTGTGTATCCTTTTGCTGTTGTTCACTGTATATAAACTTTGGTCCAAATTTTAAAGTGCTTTGTAAATAAAGCATATTTTTGGGATTATTTTATCTAATTTGGCGAGCAATACAAACACCCATTTTGTCTGTTTACTGTGGTATTTTATTCTGTAGTAAAATACCCCCCATAAAAGCATAGGTCCACCCTAGTGCATGCTGGTCCTTCACTTTTGGCCCTAAAGTTTGTCTTAGCTGACTGATGAACTCAAATTATAAAACAAAAACAACTTTCATTTTTTTCATTACTCTACAAACAATTCCCTAAATTAACCCAAAAATTAAAACTCCAGAGCTAATTTTGCCTACAGCTAAAATAATATAGACTTACGTTCACAATGCAGCCTGAAGTGACCCAAATCCTTTTTTTTTTTTTTTTGCCCATATACGACCTGGATCTGATCTTTTCATGACAGTCTAACCAACTCAGATCAGATTTTTTTCCAATGCGACCCAGGCCACTTGGCTATGTGGTCCTGAATCTGATACAAATCTGATCTTTTTAAATGCGACCTGTGTCTGAACGGCCAGGTGGCATTCTTTCGACCTGTACACCATTAAGACCCGGCAAAGGTCACTGTTTTGCATCTTGCTATGCATAAGCAGAAAGAAAAACAACAACCATGGTGGATGATAATTCGGAAAGTAGTATTTTCTGTTTAACCATCTTGAAAAGATTGCGTTTTTAAGGTTGGGAAAGATCGCAAGATGCGCTCCAGCGCTACCATCCATGTTTATTTCCATAAACACAGAGCACGCTGGCTTGTGACGTCATTGCGTCCTCTACTGCGCAGGCGGGACACTAAGATTGCATGAATGCATTTCACACAGGAGATCACATAAAAGTTGCATATATTTGGAAATGTGAAAGGTAATGCAAAGAAATCGGATTTTACAAAAAAATCGGAATTGAGCATCAAGGCCTGCTGTGTAAACATAGCCTAAGTAGCTCTAGAACTGTCTACCAGATCATATCAGGGGTTCTACAATCAGCTTTATTTGTTGTAGCTTTTTGACTACAAGCCATCAGTATCTGTAATAAGCATCTTAAGGAGAGAAATACATTTTCATAGCACCTTATGTGTATGTTTCTTTCCGCATACAGCCTTGCTTCCCTGTACTGTACTTGGAATGACTTATCTTCCCTGAGTCACCATCATTAGTGCAGATTATTTGACTGAATTGATTTTAGGCTTTCCGCTAGACTGCAGCCTCTTTTCCACTCAGAGAAAAAAATAATGATAAAAATAATCAAGTGGTTAGGAAAAAAGAAGAGCTTTTAAACTGTTAATGCGTGAGACGATAGAGGTTGATAATGAAAACGAGCTAAAGCTGTAAGGAGGCGAGCCAGTGGCTCCCTCTGCTCCGCTGGCCTTTGATCCCTCCCAGTCTGGTTTTAAAGCATCTGCTTCCGTAATGAGGAGAGTTTTTACCACAGCTGATGCAGATTTCTAATGCTAATGGTGTATTCGTCCCAAAGATTAGGAGCTGGGCATTGTTCTTTCCAACATGTGTCAGTATATGCCCTGGAACAAACTGTGTGAAAGAAACAATGAAAGTGTTAATCTTTTTATTTGGATGTACTTTGCTGTTATTCAGTGTAGATTCAGTTGAATTTCTAATTTATCTGTCAAGCAAAGGATGGCAGTAACCCATTACATCTATAAAACCAGGATTCTAAAAAGGAACCGGGCTCAGTGTGAGTGGCCCTCTGCCGAGACCGACTGGCGTTCAAGGAGAAAGCAACTGAAAAAAGGCGGCCCTATCCAGGAAACACACAGCCAGACAGACGAGCTCCGAGCCAGCTCCCACGTCAGAGGATGATGATAGCACAGCCAGCCAGTCACAGTCAGAGAAACAGGACAACACTGAAAAACAGGCAGATCTTCAAAGATCCAGGTTGGAGTCACAGCCAAACAGAAACAGACGAGGCAAAGCTACTATGATAAAAAGCAGAGAACTAATAGATTCTGCAGAGGGGGAGAATGGAAAGAGAATGAAGCAGAATGATGAAAAGAGTTCCCTATGTCCTCCAGAAGTCTAACCCTATAGCAGCATAACTATAGACATAGCTCAGGATAACCTGAGCCACTCTAACCATAAGCTTTATCACAAAGGAAAGTTTAAAGCCTAGCCTTAAAAGTAGACAGGGTGTTTGCCTCACGGACTAAAACTGGTAGCCTGACGTAGTCCGACTCAATTCTAGTCAGAATATGAGTCTGATACTGCTCCATAGAGCTGTGATTATGGGGCGTGTTTTGAACGAACCAGGAAAAAAAATGCCTCTGCACTCAATTGGATAGACCTACAACCAATAAGAGCAATGGAGTGCGTGACGTATCTTAAGCGAGGCATAGTTGTTGTCCACAAAAATCAAAGCGTGCAGTTTCACGCCTAGAATAAGAAGATGAGACTTGATCGCGTTTCTCTGTTCCTCTTTTAAAATTAATTTGCTGTCGATATCTTCTAGAACAGACCTAATAGCAGAATCTACTCACCCAAACTCTCCAGCGGCAGCCATTATTGTTGTCACCCAAGCGCGCTTTGGTCACGTGGTTGATAACGTTACTCTTGATCATCTGTCCATCATCGTATAAAGCCCGCCCTGACAATTTGATTGGATCGCCTGACAGTGGGCTTTAATACTCGCGCTACTATGGAGCAGAGCCAGACCGAACTTCCCCGAACTCAAACCTTGTGGGCGGGACTAAGTTCGGACTGGCACCCAGGCTATAAAACTGGTAGTTGGTTCCACAGGAGAGGAGCCTGATAACTAAAAGATCTGCCTCCCATTCTACTTTTAGAAATTCTAGGAACCACTAGTAAACCTCTATATTGAGAACGAGGTGCTCTGTTAGGGACATAAACTCCATCTTATATCTCTGATATAAGATGGAGCTTGGCCTTTTAAGGCTTTATATGTGAGAAGGAGGATTTTAAATTTTATGGGAAATGTGGAGGTTAAGCTAAGGAAATAAACATCGTAAATAGATCTACATCACACTGTCTCAAGGCAAGGTAGCATTCCTCTGAATACTGCAGGTAAATGAGACCAAAATTTAAAACTTAGCCCACATGTACAGTAACTCATATCTGACCTTTTCCACGGCAGTCTGAATGGCCCAATTCCCATCTTTTCACCTCCCCAAAAAAATCTGATTTGTTCTTCTTCTGTCTGTGCTGCTAAATCAGATCTGATAGTTTTAAGTCTCTAAAAATAATCTCTTGAACAGCAAAATAAAATAAAAAAAAATTAAAACACTCCTTTATGAGCATATGTCTTTGACATGTTAAATTCATTGAGTTTAAATGCTAACAGTCATGATGGATGTTTTCTGGTGAACACAGCTGACCGTTGTTCTGACCTTGTTTTTATTAGCTAATACGACTAACTGGAGTTCAGGGGGGCTGCGCTGGGTCAGTTAATTGTGTATTGTTAGTGGACTGAGCTGTCAGCTGATTAAGATGTTCCTCCACAGTTCCTGCAGCACCATTCCTGAGCAGAGGCGGCGGATATAGAGGGGTAGCCAGAGGGGGGGCGCATGGCCACCCCTAGCCATTCATTGGCATGGGGGGCCAATTCACAAGAACACAAGATCGAGAACTGACAAAGTAGCCGGATGTTGTTCTCGCCCCTCCCTCTTTACCCAGCATGCAACATAGCAGACTTTTCCATTCTTGAGATTGACAGCTGTCCCAGCATGCACTGCAGCAGCAGCAGCTTCCAAGTTAGCGCTCAAAGAGCTCAGAGTATTAAGTTAAAAGTTCTCTTTCCTGTTGCCATTGTTCAATAGAAGTATATTTTACGATCATTTGAGGGGAGAACATCATACTTTTAAGGATCACTATATGGACCATTTACTGATTTAGTGCATAATTTAAACAAAAACTTACAATGTTGAGAGGACAACGGCAACCAGCGGACCTCCAAGGCTAATCGCAGCGAGGGCTAACGTTAGCCCGTCTGCAGCAGCCAAGGCTAACGTTAGCCCGTCTGCAGCAGCCAAGGCTAACGTTAGCCCGTCTGCAGCAGCCAAGGCTAACCTTAGCCCGTCTGCAGCAGCCAAGGCTAACCTTAGCCCGTCTGCAGCAGCCAGGGCTAACCTTGGCCCGTCTGCAGTGGGCCTCTTTCTGCATAGCTGTGTGTGAAGGACCCCTGGCTATGATTGCAATTTTATTTTCATTTGGCAAAATGTTTATGTGATCCGTGTTTATTTGAATGCGTTCAATATTATTCCCCCACTTAATGGTCAAAAAGTCATAGTTTATTAATATCTACAGACTGTTAATAACAGGAGGGAAATGCAGCTCCAGATTCACCAGCTGAGCGTGTGGTGACGTCATGAGTACGCTTCTGCTCCACCTGAGCAATATTTATGCTGCGTGCTGCCTTTCTCCATACTTTCCTGTGTTCTTCTCAACAACATACTTGCCGAGAAGACGTGTCCATACTACGTTTTTGTGAATTGAGAAACGTCTTATTACAGTGTCCATCGGACTTTACAGATGAAGAAACCAGAGCTTTACAGATGTTTTTACGTTACTGATTTAGCACCATTCAGCATTTAATTTTTCATTCTCTGTCTGCCTTATGGGGGAAAATATTTGTCCTTGTGTGTTTGATAAAAAGCATTTCTTTTTCTTTCTGCCTCAACATGACATGTTTACAGCAATTCAACTAAAGGAAATCATCAGAAGCAAGCAGGTGTTCCTCAAACTGTGAATTGTCTATGCCATGCTACAATGTAGGATTCAGAAGAAGATGTTAAAATGTCTGAAAGGTCAGACACAGGCGAGAGCGTATCGGGAGATGGAGACCAACAAGACCTCCCTCATCCTTGGCCCTATCTCAAAGAATATTTCGAAATAGTCGAGAAATTGAGCTTTTAATTCATATAGTGGCATCTGGCTGTTTTTTGAAAGGTTACTTTATACCTTTATACTTTAAGTAGTTTTTGAAGCGCATACTTTTTCACTTTTATGTGAGTAAAGAGGTCAAGTTGATACTTTAACTTTTACCAGAGTGTTTTTAAACTGCAGTATCTACACTTCTACTTAAGTAACAAATGTGTTTACTTTAGACACCACTGATGACAGTAAGTATTTTGCAATATCAAGTTATTGCTTGGTTGGAAAACTCTAAACAGACTACAAAGTTTTTGCTTGTGACCTGACAAAACCTCGAAAATGTACAGAGGGGTGAATATTTCTTTGAGGCACTGTGCCGTTAACATCGTGTAAGAAACTCCATCTGCTGCGACGCTACACAAAACTCCCTCAGTGAAGCTGAACTTGCGCAGGAATATTTGAGGATAAGATTGACAAGCAGATACAGTATCTGTGTATCAAATGCAGCTGCAGCAACAGCACTGAAGTGCTCCACTTATTTCCCTTGAGTGTTTTACATTTATTTTTCCTTTATATATTATTCAAGTTCAAGTAATTAATTCAGGATATCAAATCAAGATGTAGGAAATCAATCAAAGAGTCTTTTTCAGTCTGCTTTTCATTACAGAGAACCCCCGGTTCTGGCTGAGCCTGCAGCGGCGCTGGCCTGGACTTCTATGGAGACAGCCTGAAACACTTACGTGGCATCCCGTCCGCTGGAGAAGATGACTGCTCCGCTTCGCAAGGCCATGTTGAAGTACTTAGGCTGTATCCGATTGGGTGGTTGGAATTATTTTTGTTTAGTACTGATATAAAAATGAACCACATGGCAGGATGGGCTCTAATGGTTCATTCTGATAATGACATTACTCTTTCATTCTGTTGCATCCTTTTCCATTCAGGGTTTTTTTTCATTCAGTTTTTGTTTTTTTAACTGATAATTCACTATTGAAAGTTGTAACAATAAAAAGACCAACTCTTACAAGAAAACATTGTTTCAATGACTTAAGATGATTTTAATAATAAATAGAACAAACAAAATGCGTCATAATTGTTTGAGTTGTTCAAACTTCTATAAAGGAGTCATCACCACTAAATTGGGCTTTTTCAGGTTAAAAATTTAGAAAGTTTGTGTTGATTTTGGGCTTCAGTTCAAATCTGCCGATCAATCTATAGTTGGGCTGACTAGTTAAAAATCAGCGGGATCCGAATCAAGAATATCATCAACCAGTAAAGAGACATTTTTATTTATAATCTGTTACTTTAAACAGAATTTAACACTGAAATAAAATGAGGTTTTTATGCATCCATGTTATACATTGAAATTTTAAATAAAAAAACATAAATTTTTTCCATTTTAAAATCTAGTCAAGTCAAGGTTTTTTGGTATAAAGACAATTTCCTGATTCACATATTCTATTATGAAGGTAGATTTGTTTCTTTATTAGGATTAGGATTATCAGGATGCATGACCTATACTCTACCCTGTAAATCAAACATGTCTGACCAATAGAGAAGCACCTGCCCACTGCAGAACGTTTGTGTCAAAATTATTCAATCAAAAAAATTTGAACTTCAAAACTTTTTGCACTTCAAAAAACATTTTGATTCAAATAAAACGATTAAAAAAAAACTGTGCAAATGCAAATGCAAAAAAAAAAAAAAATATACAATTTATTAATGGGGTAATTCTTTTTTTTTTTTTTTTTTTTTTTTTTTGCATTTGCACATTCTGCTTCACAGCTTCACAGCAGCAGGTTGAGCCAAACATCCTCTAAATGTTCAGGATCATATTTGAGCACCATTTTACTTTTCTTTCACCAGTTCACCACAGTTCTTCCAGCAGTCCACACTTTCTCTGCTTTCTTTTTCTCATCATCTTCTCCTTCTTTCCCATCGCCCGGCTTGCCACAGGTTTGCCTGCTGTGTCTAAAAGTAGCAGCAGCAGCAACCCAGACTGACAGCAGCTCATTGGATAATTTGTTCTCATGCAGCCTGGTGCCGGACGCTACAGAGGGGTTTACCGTATTAAAAGAAGAAGTGCCGCAAGTGAAGTTAGACACTGTCTTTGGACAACATGCTGTACTTTATAAATGTTTTAAATCAGGTTGGGTCCGGATTAGCCAGCAGGTGGGTTCGGACCGCGGTTCGCTAATCCGTGACATCTGATCTAGAATGTGAATTTTTTTGTTGTTGCTAAAATTAGCCCTCCTTTCTATCATTATGTGAACATTAGCCCACCATGCTATCACCAATGCTAACATTAGTTGCTACCCGATCCATATCGAAAGCACGATCCATGCCATCAGCTCACTTAGAATAGAATAGAACAGAATAGAATAGAACAGAATAGAATAGAAAATCCCTTTACCGTCCTACAATAGGGAAATTCTGGTGTTTACAGCAGTACAAAGTAATATAAACTTGGACCTTAGAAAAATTATCAGAACAACATAATAGTGAAGAATAAAAACTAAATAAACAATAAAATACTGTACTGTAAAGTGTTTTAACAATATAAATACTTTGCACCTGGAGAATAAATAACCAATATGGACATTTTTACAGTAATGGATATTTGAAAACAGCAGCATCAGAGATGTGCAAAATGACAGCAGCATGTTTTTAACAAAGATAGAAACTGTGCAAAATCAGCATGAATTTAACAACTTATTGAGGTTGTTGGGAACAGTGGTGGTTCTAGAGTCGTCCAGCTGCTGGGAGGAAGGATCTGTGATAACACTCCATGGTGCACTAGGGTGCAGGAGTCTGTCACTGAAGGAGCTGTCCAGTTCAGCACCGGATTCATGCATGGGGTGGGAGATGTTAATTTAGTTAGGATCCTTCTGTTTCCCGCCTCCTGCTCTGAGTCCAGAGGGCATCCAATCACAGAGCTGGCCTTCCTGATCAGCTGATCTAGCCCATGTGCCCATGAGCAAGTAGATACTCATCCAGACTTAGACTTAGACAAACTTTATAGTTATTTTGTATACACAAACATTTTATATGATGTGTAAGAGACCAGGAAGTGATGGTAAACCAACCTTCGCTCGCTTTTACTTTTTCTTTTTTCTCTTGTGGTCCACTAAGGAGCCTACAAATCATTATCTTAGAGAGAAAAACACAATGGACAAGTTGATTAAGTGCCTGTTGCTGCATGAATCACATGCCATTATTTATTTAAGATAAAACATTTTACATTTACATCCCGCTCGCTCCAGTCCTGAATATAAGCCAGGGCGGGGAGGCTCAGCGTGATCAACCTGTGCCGTCAATCCCAGCGCGTTTCATTTGCAGTCTGAGGCTAAACATGCTGTGGCTCTGACTGCATGCTGAGAGGGACTCCTGCGGAAGCGGAAGAACGGGGTTGAGACGGAGGGGAGGCACTCCACAGCAGCACCTGCCAAAAGCCGCCTGTGACACCAGAATGTCGCTAGAACATTAGAAATAGTCTGAAAAGTCGCTAAATATAGCGACAAAGTTGCTGAGTTGGCAACACTGTTTCCTTGAATGTGATTTTAAAGAATTCCAGAAGGATTGAATGTAAAACACCAGTTTATGAGCTTTTGGGAATACGTGCTGGTTGACACAAAGGGTTGGTTTCATCTTATTCCCTCTTGGGCAGATCCTGAGGCACACAGAATAACATTGTGGTAAAAACGTCAGTCAAAGAGCAGCGACTGTTAGAGAGGACAGAAGCAGACAGGTAATGAGTCGACTGTGTGAGATTAGAGGTCTGAGTGTGTGTGTGGAGTGGTCGGAGGGAAGTAATTTATTGAAGGAAACGTATCTATATTCTCATGGAGGCACAGCGAAGCCGAGAACTCCATCGTGGTGATAATTTGCGGTTGTTAAAGTGACACACTGTTGGTCGGCTGTAGGAGGCGAGGAATGTGGAGGCCAGACCTGACAATTAGAGCTCCGTATATCACACCGGCTCTCAGCGGAGGGATGGAGGGGAGACGGGCAGTGGAGGTCAAACACACACACACACACACACACACACACACACAGGAACAAACACTGCAGGAGGGCCGGGCAACATGAGGAAGGTACAACAAATATGCTACTTAGACTAGAACATGATGTGTGCACACACTCAGATGAGCACATGACATTGAATAAACTGACGACACTTCCATCACTTTCTATTATGTGTTCGACAGCATTCTGGATGATAAAACAGGGGTTCTCAAAGTGGGGGATCCCTGGGGGACTCATGAGAGAACAGGTGAAGGGTCATGAGATCCTACAGGTAAAAACTATATCAGGAATCACATACATTAAAATAATTAATAGTAAATAATTTTTTAATGAAGTTATTGCTTGTTTTGAAAACTCCAGTCTAAACAGACTACCGTATTTTCACGACTATAAGGCGCACTTAAACGTCTTTTTTTCCCCTCAAAATGTGCGGTGCGCCCTTTGGTGCGGTGCGCCTTATGTGTGTTGTAACTGCGACTTTTGAGACCACCTCATTGAGGAGATGATGAAAGAGTGGCTGAATGTAAGGAGACCAGGTGTTTTTTTTCAACTCATCACCATCGCTGTTAATATGTAACTCCATGCGTGCCCATCTCACAGCTGATGTGAAAAACATGGGGCAACAAATTAACGCTGTGCTCGCTGTTCAACCGCTC
Source organism: Cyprinodon tularosa (assembly GCF_016077235.1). Taxonomy (NCBI): domain Eukaryota; kingdom Metazoa; phylum Chordata; class Actinopteri; order Cyprinodontiformes; family Cyprinodontidae; genus Cyprinodon; species Cyprinodon tularosa. Next base: position 917,723 of record NW_024039540.1, read on the forward strand.
GACATCGGTGTGAACCGGACCCAGCAGGTGCAGCAGAAGCAGCGAGTTTACATGCAAAGTCAATGGTTGACGCGCGTATAGGTGCAGCAAAAGGTCCCGCAGTGCGTTTTAAGCAGCAGGCGCAGCGCGTCGGGAGCGTTTAAGCATCTGACGCACCGCCAACGCGCTGCTGCTGCTCCAGATGGAAAAATTGAAGTTTTGCAATCAACTGGTTTTCCTTTGATAGAAAACTTTGAATCAATTTGACTGGATGATCTGGTGAACTGTAAAGTGCCTTGAGATGACATGTGTTGGGAATTGGTGCTATTTAAATAATAAATTAAATTGGTCTTTGGCGCTCAGACCTTGGCAGGAAACATAGCATTTTGATAGATATGCATGAACAGGAGCAAAGAATAGGGCTGTTTCCCCCCAGACCTGAAACTGGTGGTGGAGTGGAGATAGATGAAGTTGGTCAGTCTGTAGACTGCTGGTTAGAGAGACGGTCTGCTGAGCTTTATGGGGAGATCCAGTGGACTGCAGTGAGCTGATGCAAGAGCTTCACTCAGGGACCTGGAAGATGGAAGTCCAGTTGGATAACACAGGTTGAAACTGTCCATGATGAGGAAGCATAAAGTGACAGTGGAGAGGAAAATATCCCCGTTGGGAAGAAACCTCTGGTAGAACCAGGCTTAACATGGCGGTCTTCTGCAGGTCCGGTTAAGATGAGACAGGGAACGCAGTAAGAGTCCGGGAGGAATGACGCTCTGATGAAGATTTAGCTACGATGGTGGAGGAGGGGCTGGAGGGGGGGTAGAAACGGTGTCATCTGAATGAAGTCACAGCACATACGCCGCCCGCGCACAGGAGCAGACCAATGTGTATCAGAGGCCAATTGGCTTTCGTGGAGGTATGGTTCAAAGCTATAAGTTTCTTCATTTGAACTTCCGCCTAGGCTCTACATAAACACACCAAATTGAAGTGAATTGAATTGGCGCTATATATAAATATAAATACTGAATTCAATTGAATTTATTTTGAAATATATAAATGTAACTTTTTGTGTATGTAAAACATGTAATTATATGATTAGATAATTGAATGTTCTGTGAAATAAGACTTAATTAAATGAATTAAATAATAATTTAGAAAATAAATAAAAAAATGTTTTACTTTATAAGTATAGAATGAAGTAGTAAGGTCAGAGGCTGAAATGTTAAGGAAATCCTGTGATAAAATAAAAAAGGTTTTCTGGCAGGACTTCACTGTAATCTGACTTAATTGGACAACAGAGGGACAAAAAGCATTGAGCATCCCATCATAAACAATGCAGGTAAAAATCTATTTTAATTTCCTTTATAATCCGGCACACACAGGCTTAATGAGCACATTTTATACTTTAATTGAGCCTTTTGGGTGTGTCATTGGAAGACTAGGTAGAGACCAAAAAAAAGAGAAAACACTGTCGATATGTCTGTGATACGGTTTGAATAATTGTTATAATTACCGACCTTTGGGTATTAACTAGACCTTGTGATGGACCTCTGAGGCTAATTTTTAGCCGACATCGTTCTGCTGTTGAGACCCCCCTTCATATTCTCAGATCAGCGTATTAAAGGATGCTGTCCTCTCTGTGAGACAGTCTGTAGGGGAGCAAAGACAGGAGTAAAAGTGTGTGGACAAAATGGAGAACTGCTATCAGAGCTGTTGTTTCTTTAAGATCAGCATACCCCATCAGATCAGCTTACCTATAGTCAATACACATGCGCAAGACGTCAGATTCGCATTTATCCCTTTAGTTTTGTACACAAAATAGATTTTAAAGTACCTCAACGGCCGTGTATCCCTTTAGCCATGTACCAAAAAAAAAAAACAATTTAAGGTCAGTTCACCGTACGCTTCGAAAAACACCAAAAAGTCAGTCATTAAATTGTTTTTTTGTGCATGACTAAAGGGATACACGCCTGTTGAGGTAGTTTAAAGTCTATTTTTCATACAAAACTAAAAGGATAACCGGGTATTGAATGTGGGTATGCTGGTCTGACCGTGTATGCTCATCTGACAGAAGACCGGCATCTTTCTGCTGTTGAGAAAAACTAAAGGGATAAACTAAAGGGAAAACTAAAGGGATAAACTAAAGGGAAAAACTAAAGTGATAAACTAAAGGGAAAAACTAAAGGGATAAACTAAAGGGAAAAACTAAAGTGATAAACTAAAGGGAAAAACTAAAGGGAAAAACTAAAGTGATAAACTAAAGGGAAAAACTAAAGGGAAAAACTAAAGGGAAAAACTAAAGGGATAAACTAAAGGGAAAAACTAAAGGGAAAAACTAAAGGGATAAACTAAAGGGAAAAACTAAAGGTATAAACTAAAGAGAAAAACTAAAGGGAAAAACTAAAGGGATAAACTAAAGGGAAAAACTAAAGGGATGAACTAAAGGGAAAAACTAAAGGTAAAAACTAAAAGGAAAAACTAAAGGGAAAGCTAAAGGGATAAACTAAAAGGAAAAACTAAAGGGATAAATTAAAGGGATAAACTAAAGGGAAAAACTAAAGGGAAAAACTAAAGGGATAAACTAAAGGGAAAAAACTAAAGGGAAAAAACTAAAGGGAAAACTATGGGGAAAACTAAAGGGAAAAACTAAAGGGATAAACTAAAGGGGAAAACTAAAGGGATAAACTAAAGGGATAAACTAAAGGGAAAAACTAAAGGGATAAACTAAAGGGATAAACTAAAGGGATAAACTAAAGGGAAAAACTAAAGGGAAAACTATGGGGAAAACTAAAGGGATAAACTAAAGGGGAAAACTAAAGGGATAAACTAAAGGAAAAAACTAAAGGGATAAACTAAAGGGATAAACTAAAGGGATAAACTAAAGGTATAAACTAAAGGGAAAAACTAAAGGGATAAACTAAACGGCCGTGTATCCCTTTAGCCATGTACCAAAAAAAAAAAACAATTTAAGGTCAGTTCGCCGTACGCTTCGAAAAACACCAAAAAGTCAGTCATTAAATTGTTTTTTTGTGCATGACTAAAGGGATACACGCCTGTTGAGGTAGTTTAAAGTCTATTTTTCATACAAAACTAAAAGGATAACCGGGTATTGAATGTGGGTATGCTGGTCTGACCATGTATGCTCATCTGACAGAAGACCGGCATCTTTCTGCTGTTGAGAAAAACTAAAGGGATAAACTAAAGGGAAAACTAAAGGGATAAACTAAAGGGAAAAACTAAAGTGATAAACTAAAGGGAAAAACTAAAGGGATAAACTAAAGGGAAAAACTAAAGGTAAAAACTAAAAGGAAAAACTAAAGGGAAAGCTAAAGGGATAAACTAAAAGGAAAAACTAAAGGGATAAATTAAAGGGATAAACTAAAGGGAAAAACTAAAGGGAAAAACTAAAGGGATAAACTAAAGGGAAAAAACTAAAGGGAAAAAACTAAAGGGAAAACTATGGGGAAAACTAAAGGGAAAAACTAAAGGGATAAACTAAAGGGGAAAACTAAAGGGATAAACTAAAGGGATAAACTAAAGGGAAAAACTAAAGGGATAAACTAAAGGGATAAACTAAAGGGATAAACTAAAGGGAAAAACTAAAGGGAAAACTATGGGGAAAACTAAAGGGATAAACTAAAGGGGAAAACTAAAGGGATAAACTAAAGGGAAAAACTAAAAGGATAAACTAAAGGGATAAACTAAAGGGATAAACTAAAGGTATAAACTAAAGGGAAAAACTAAAGGGATAAACTAAACGGCCGTGTATCCCTTTAGCCATGTACCAAAAAAAAAAAACAATTTAAGGTCAGTTCGCCGTACGCTTCGAAAAACACCAAAAAGTCAGTCATTAAATTGTTTTTTTGTGCATGACTAAAGGGATACACGCCTGTTGAGGTAGTTTAAAGTCTATTTTTCATACAAAACTAAAAGGATAACCGGGTATTGAATGTGGGTATGCTGGTCTGACCGTGTATGCTCATCTGACAGAAGACCGGCATCTTTCTGCTGTTGACAAAAACTAAAGGGATAAACTAAAGGGAAAACTAAAGGGATAAACTAAAGGGAAAAACTAAAGTGATAAACTAAAGGGAAAAACTAAAGGGATAAACTAAAGGGAAAAACTAAAGTGATAAACTAAAGGGAAAAACTAAAGGGAAAAACTAAAGGGATAAACTAAAGGGAAAAACTAAAGGGAAAAACTAAAGGGATAAACTAAAGGGAAAAACTAAAGGTATAAACTAAAGAGAAAAACTAAAGGGAAAAACTAAAGGGATAAACTAAAGGGAAAAACTAAAGGGATGAACTAAAGGGAAAAACTAAAGGGAAAAACTAAAAGGAAAAACTAAAGGGAAAGCTAAAGGGATAAACTAAAAGGAAAAACTAAAGGGATAAATTAAAGGGATAAACTAAAGGGAAAAACTAAAGGGAAAAACTAAAGGGATAAACTAAAGGGAAAAAACTAAAGGGAAAAAACTAAAGGGAAAACTATGGGGAAAACTAAAGGGAAAAACTAAAGGGATAAACTAAAGGGGAAAACTAAAGGGATAAACTAAAGGGATAAACTAAAGGGAAAAACTAAAGGGATAAACTAAAGGGATAAACTAAAGGGATAAACTAAAGGGATAAACTAAAGGGAAAAACTAAAGGGAAAACTATGGGGAAAACTAAAGGGATAAACTAAAGGGGAAAACTAAAGGGATAAACTAAAGGGAAAAACTAAAGGGATAAACTAAAGGGATAAACTAAAGGGATAAACTAAAGGTATAAACTAAAGGGATAAACTAAAGGGAAAAAATAAAGTAAAAAAACTAAAGGGAAAAACTAAAGGGAAAACTATAGGGAAAACTAAAGGGAAAAACTAAAGGGATAAACTAAAGGGGAAAACTAAAGGGAAAAACTAAAGGGAAAACCTAAAGGGATAAACTAAAGGGATAAACTAAAGGGAAAAACAAAAGGGAAAAACTAAATGGAAAAACTAAAAGGAAAAACTAAAGAAATTAATGGGTATTGACTATGGGTATGCTGGTCTGACAGAACCCCAGTATCTGAATTTCTTTGCTCCCTTACAGACTGTCTCACAGACAGGACAGGAGTGGAAACAGTCCTCTAACTGACGTTACAGCATCCTTTAATACACTGATCTGAGAATACAAAGGGAGGTCTTAACAGCAGAAAGATGCCTGTGTTTTTGTCAGATGAGCAAACCCATCAGACCAGCATACCCATAGTCAATTCCTGTTTATCCTTTAGTTTATCCCTTTAATTTTGTACAAGAAAATAGATTTTCAACTACCTCAACAGGCGTGCATCCCTTTAGACATGAACAAAAAAATTATTTAATACTTACAATTACTTAAATGTCTTTTTTTATACACAACTAAAATGATACAAGCCCGTCGAGGTAGTTTAAAGTCTATTTTTCGTACAAAACTAAAGAGATAAACGCAAATCTACGGTCTAGCGCCTGTGTATTGACTATAGGTATGCTGGTTTGACGGGGTATGCTCAACTGACAGAACAGCATGACCTTTTACTGCTCATATTCATATTTTGCATTGAGTCGAGGCTCCATATGCACAGAAAAAGGATTAAAACTGTGTTGACAAAAAGGAGAACTGCTATCAGAGCCGTGACAAACATAGCAGACATGCCTACACCTTGGGTCTGCTTTTTCTTTTATTTGCTGTAATTGAAAAATAATTCAGGCGACGTCAGAAGGAAATCGATAAAGAATTAATGAAAAGGGGGAAGGAGTCATTAAAAGCAATAAAAAGGAAGGGGTTATGATGAAGATGGCATCATGGAGAGACTCAGAGGAGACAGGCGCTGCTAATGCTGGGCGGCTGAAATCAGCAGCACAGATTAGTGTTCTTCTATCATGTGATCGTTTGCAGGATCAGTGTTTCGCCGGCAAGAGAGATATTACCTAAATTGAAACTAAACAGTTTTATTGATTTTCTATCTTTTAAAATACTTCCGAATGTGAAAAGAGAAAAAGGGCTAACACGTTTTCTTTCATTTAGCCCATTTTAAAGATGACATAATGCGTTTAATTTCCATGATTTAACACATTTAACAAATTTCATTTCTTGTGTTTTTCTTGAAGTGCACATAAACATATTTAATATCCTGTCCTGGAGCTAAATGAGCCCCCTGTTCCACAATTTTACCAGCGTAGCGAACATTAGCGTCAATCATCTAAAAGTGTAATTATGTGACACTTTTCTAGTAAAATACCTGCAGTCTCTTAATAGGATCCGAGCCATCAAGATCCAACCTTAAGCTTCTTCCCAGCCCTACCACTCATCTGAGTGCCATAAAGCTGCCAGAGGAAACAATACTGCGTCTCGCCTCGCTGCTGAGGTTAATGGCAAATGGGGCTGTGGCTGCCGGTGATATTGTTGGATAAATGATTATTGATTAGGCAAAGGTTGAGCTAATCATTAGGCTTCATCCATTTTACAGACTCTCTGTGTGACCTTTTGGCTCAGCCCTCTTGGATCACCTGGGTTTATGTTTTGATCGTCGATGGGCTGAAGGGAGGAAAAGTCAGTGAAGACGGCACACGATGGTATTATAGCTTCTTATAATCCTGATTCGACAACAAAAACCTGAATCTCTCAACTTACAGCCAAAAGAAGTTCTGTTATTATCCATTAATTTGCATTTCTAGAACAAATGAATTCACATATCGAATCTGTCTGCACTGTAAAAAGCCGTCTTACGGGACCGGGAACTCTGAGCTGTAACTCTGAATTTAAAGGAAAAGTGGTATGAAAGGAAAAAACAATGGATCATTATCTATACGTGAAACTAAAGCCTTGTTTATGCTCAGAAACCAGGTCGTCTGTGTTTGTGTCGCAGTTAAGGCAAATATGCCCCCCCTTCCGCAGACACTCTGGTGCACTTCCCCAAAATGTAGGTGACCACAGACAGCACATCAGATAGCGTCACAGGGCGGAGAGAAAGGAGGCCTCTGATTGTTTAATTCTACATCCTCTCTACACTATGCCTATTTCCTGTTTGGTTCCTAATGGCAGAACTGCGTGTCGTCCGGAGTTGGATGAGGGGTTGTAGATGGCGAGCAAGCTTGTCAAACTGACACACAGAAACCCACAATACTATTTAGTTCATGATTGCGTTGTGGCGCGGAATAACATAGCGCAGAACAAAACAAATTGGGCATAAATCAAAAATATGTCCGTCATACCTGCAACAAGCTAACTGCGACACACGGCTGCAAAAGAATACAATGGCCCTTGATACGTTTGCGGTGATGTAATGAATTTAGCTTAAATCAGTAAAGAAAATTCAGGAGCGGCCATTTTTGCCCAAATATAGTAACCCCTCCCTCCTGCCATCTTCCAGGCAGTGATGTCACGGTGCGGTAAGCCTAGCGCCATTCTCCCCGCTTTACAAGCAAAATCAATGGGAACTACTAGACACATCTGCAATCAACAACAATTATTGAAGATTTCCAGAGGACTTCACCATTGAAATTCACCAGAGCTATAGTGAAACTGACAATGCCCACGTGGCATGGCAGTTGGATGCTGGAATACATCGGGTAAAAGTGAAAAAAAAGATTTTTTTTCACCTCTGCCATCAATTTGCCAGCAAACTTCTGGCCAGAGAAAAAAAAAAAAAACAGGTAATATGTAGCCAACATTTGGAAGAAGAATGTTTTCAAGATGACTTGGATAATAGCGCGTTGTGACAAACACCAGATACAGCACTGGGACTTGATCAACAACCGATACCGCACCGTGACGTCGAAAACCAGTAGGTAGCAGTAGTGTTCTTTGACAAACATGGATGTCTCCAGTAAAGCACATTCAAATGAAAATTACTCTTAATTAAAAACACTTATCATAAATCATTTATTGAACAGTATGTTATAATTTCATATTTAAAGTACTTCAGAAGTTTCAATTCTGAATATGACCGTACTTTTCTTTTAACGTTAGACTTTGCAATGAGGTTCTCTCTCTCAGAAACAGATCGGCCCTTAATTTCACTCTTGCTATTAGTCTTAAATGGCTTAGGGGCCTGATGGGACGCATTATCAACAGAAAGGCTTCCTCTCCAGACCTTATTTGTGGCTGCACTTTAAGATATCATGCTAATCAACTGAGCCCAGTTCATTTTAGTTTTCAAATGTCTCTTAATTCAGATGATGTTCTGACCGGTTGGAAAGTTTGGAAGTTTCATCCCTTGTTGCATTAAAATCTCTGTTTGAAACTTCTTGAGAAAATTGTTAAATCATTATTCTTAAATATCTGTAAGGGAAAAGCAATCCATTAAAAAAGCAGGGAAAGGAATTGAGGATGCTAAGTTTTTCATTTTAATCTCCCTGTTTAAGTGCAGTACTTGGAAAGACCTCAAGCTCATGCTAGACTTTTATTTTGATACGATTCCAAAAAAAGTTAAAAAACAATCAAGGACTTTGATTTCAAGTTTGGAGATATTTCGCTTCCCACCCAGGAAGCTTTTTCAACGCAAAATGTCAGAAATAAAGTTGATTTTGAGGCTTTATAAAGTGGAAAAAAAACACTTGGTTTTGGCTTAGAAAACATGCAAATTGAACTGTCAACGTATTTGCCGTGTGTCAACGTTACAGTGTGTTTCAGGATACTTCAGCGTGCTCATAACTTATACAGAACGTACCCATTACTTATCCAACGTATGTGAGCATTTTTGAAGTATTTTTCGTACGTCAGGCATATGCTGGCTAAGTCGTTAAGGTGTGACCGGGGCTTAAATTAATTTAGAAAAAATGGTTGATAACAAAGAAAGGTTGACCTGTCTGTATTTATAGGAGAGTCAGGAAACCGACTGATGAGAAACCTTCTTGTTGTTTCTTTTAGAAAAGAGTCGGTTTGGAACACCAGCTCCACCGTGACCATCATCCGCCCCACAAAGATCACCACGCTACCACACAGCCCCAACAATATGGTGTTTCACCAGTGCAGCCCTCAACCAATCAGAATAGCCAAAGGAGCTGCAAAAAAAGGATTAACATGAGTTTAAAACAAACAACATGCTCGCAGCGCACCACACCTTTTCAGAAATCAGCCTTATATATCAGACTTGTTACCACTTCCTGGCTTAAAGGTGAAATCTGTGCTTGTTAAGCTTCCGCTCGGAAACCTTGACGTGGTGATGAGGAAATGCCTCGCTCCTAACAGCTCTATTTATTGAAGTGTAGCAAATATTCCTGCCAGCAGGACTTTAACCAAACCCAGACTGGAGCTCACATCTGCTCCCAATCACAAGAGAAAACCTCTCTGTTCCTTCTTGCTTCATTTATTCACAAAGCCTGGCACTGGGGAGCATACTGTTTATTTGAATGATACCTTTCTCCCTCCTACTGGATGGCAGACGGAGTTCTCTCTAGGGTTCAGTAAAATTACTTTCCAGTTGTTCCTATTTAGATCTTTGAAAAGGTTTTAAGCAAACTTTTTCTTGTTCTGTTGTTGTTTTTCCCTCTTTGAGACCCTGGTCAGTATCTGTCCACACTGTATCTGACTGTGATGCACGTTGAAATAAGGCAATTGAGTAACAGAAGATAACGTGTCAGGTGTTAAAGGAAATCTGAGCTGGATACAGGATCATCTACAGTAGTAGCCATTCAAAATGTCCCCACTTTCCGTGATGGGCCCTTAGCTGGCCCTTAGCTGGTCCTTAGCTGGTCCTTAGCTGGTCCTCTACAATTCTTTTTTAAACATCAATCTTTGTACTACAATATACTTTCTGTCATAGATTTAAAGATCTAAAGAGAAGCATCATCTCCTGGTCAGACCGTGTAATTCAGTGAAAGGGTGGAGTCAGAGTAAAAAAATTATATGCAAGAGGGTCGTTCCAGTAGCTGGGCTGCCATTCGGCTGGCGTTTGACTGGGAAGGGCCATTTGGAATGGCTGCTACTGGTAGGCTACTGTATTACCAAAACCTTTCAGCTTTTAGCTCTTAATGACTATCTTGGAGCTACAGTACTGTTTCCTAACTGTTATCTTTGAAATTATGCAAAGATTCAGATAATATGAGAAATGGGACATAACTGTTAGGAAAAACCAGCTGAGCTTATTCAGCCTCTGTAAAGCAGCACTGGTAACTTTGGCCATTAGAGGCGCTAGACCTTTAACTTCCAGGTTTAGAACCCCCTTGAAGTTACAGGGGGTTTCTGGTTGGGTGGCCTACGCGGGATGGGTGGGCCCCGATCCCAGGGAGGCTTTTGCCGGGGGTGGTCTGGTCTGGGTGCGGGGTGGGAGGCCGGGCTCAAAGCAGGAATGAGATGGGCTGGTGGGGCAGTGTCGCCGCTCCCCTCCCCCCATCCGGATTTTAGGTTCACTTATTGGGTCATCCGATAATCCCGGGACCAACCACCGGTGCCGCCGGGTCTTTGGTCCAGGTATTATTGGATGTGAGTGTTATGTGTGAATGTGTGTCCTTGTTTTTTTTTTTTTTCTTCTTCTATGGTGCGAGTGGGAGCACTAGGGTGGGAAGGCGTGATTGAGACTGTGAGTTTTTTTTCGTTTTTTTTCTCTTCTCTCTCCCAGGTTGGGGTCTGAACTGCTCCCTCCTCCAAACACATCTCAAGTCTCCGCTAAGTGCGGAGCCCGTTCCCCCCCGTCCTTCTCTCCCTCCGCTGGCTGGCGTCAGGGCTTGCTGGTGCACTGGTGGGGCTCGGGGTTTGGAGGTGGATGCCCGGGTGGCTGCTGGCTCATTCCTGGTGGCCTCTCTGCTGGGCTCGGCCGGGGCCTTGCTGGGGACCCAGGGCCGGATTCACTTCAGGGTGGCCGTCTGCCGGCGGAGCCCGCGGACTCATCCCCGCGGCTCCCTGGGGCGCCGGCATTGCCGTGGCTGGGGGACTTCTTAGGGCACCTACTGTCTATTTCCTAGGCTGGCCCATCCTTGGTGCCTTCGCTCTTGGGGTCCCTTTGGGCGTCTGGGGCTTTGGGCCTCCCGGCGCTGGACTCAGTGCTCTGGGGGGTGCACCTCTTCGGCTCTCCACAACCACTATTGAGCATTTTTTCTATGGATGAACCTTACATGCACAAGAGCAGTCTCACAAACAACTACAGGTGCTTGGCTCCAGGTACTTAGAGATTTACCTCCATACAGAAAGTCCACATTCATATCTTCAGATAACATAGAGTACATGTCAGACTAAATAATACCACTTCAGGGATGGTTTCAAGGTGTTGATTTATTGTATGTCTCGTACATGTCTTTCGGTTGTGCTGTTCTTTTTTCATCTCGTTACAGGTGATGAAGCAGACTGAAAATGTTTTGTCAATGTCTCCTTTCTATCTCCTCTTTCTTTCATCTTTTCTCTTTTATTTTCTTTTTCTTCTTCTGTTTTTCCTCTTCTGTTCTACTTACATTGCAGTGTCCATATAAACTGTAAAACTCCCTGCATAATTATAATAAAGCAATTTATATGCATGTAACAAGTGGAGCAATATGGCAATTGCAATACTGCTACAATTGTGAAAGTAAAATCTTTTGGGCTCTTTTTGGCATCAAGACAATTATTCTTATTGCCACATTGCCAGACAGGACACTGTAAAAAAAAAAAAAAAAAAAAAAAAAAAAAGAACCCCCTTAAAGGTATTGTGTGTAATAATTACAGTGATTTATTGACATAAATGTAATATATTATCTATATGCATGTTATCTATTATCTCCTATGACCCAAAAATCTTTATCTTTGCCTCAACTTGTGTTTATAGCTGGGGGTTCACATTTTTGAAAGCAGACATCTTTTGCACTACGGCAGCCCTGAGCTTACAAACTAGTGACTGCAGAGATCTTAGTTAAGCTCAAACGGGACCGCTGCATTCCGTGCATTCCTACACAGACTATTAAAATACTTAGACTAGACTTGACACTGAGCAAGACCAGCTTTCTCCTGCCCTCGATCCAGGTTTGTTTTGGTCAGAGGGCCGAAAACAGAGGGACGAATTACCTGGACAACCGAGGTATGGGTCTTCCTAAGCTCAGGCAGAAGCTGCAGAGAATCAGTGTGAGAACAGCAGCTGAGAGAGCTCCATAACCGGGATGAGCCGGCCAGCTATGCCGCCTCCTGTGGCTAAGAAAACACAGAGGTATAGGCGTCAACTTGCTGCTGCCAAGCTCAGGAGGAGAGCTCAGGAGCACCGCAGCAGATGGCCTGGAAGAGGCTAACTAGAGGCTAACCACAGAGGATTGATGCAGAACAGCGAAAGATTGGATTAGTGCCTCGGACAGAGGCAGGGTAGAGTGGCTGTGGGCCAGAGCAGGAAGACTATGACGAGCCCAGGCTAGCATCTAGAGTCTAACTGCTGGAGGTAAGAACCGCTGAGAGCGGGATGGGAGAAAGATCCGCTGGTCTGTGTCTCCACTGGAGGTAGGATACAAAAACAGTCCTTCTAGGGCTAAATCAAAATGGCTTTTTTAAAAGCTACTCACAAAACTCTACAGAGAATACCTTCTGACTCCGCCACTTCCTTTACTAACACAGTGGTCGATTCATGATGCTTTCTCATCTCCTAATTTCTTTACTTGTCAATGTACCTGAGATAACAGTGTTGAAGAATTTATGGAATTGATGCTGCGATCTAATGTAAATAAACCTCATCATCACTTTATAACATACATAAAGTGGTAGTCGCGGAAGCCATTTTGTACCGTAGATGTTGCTGAAAATTACACATTGTAGCTTTAAAGTAACTGACAATACTACGCTGTCGCTAACTGAACCAGCGTCCGCTGTGTTTTGGTTCTGGTATCAAACCAGTTTGGACCAAACATAACTACTGAATCCCTCAATCACTATGTAGTGCAGGGACTATAAAATTAACTTTAGAGTGAACTCAGTTAACTGACCGTTTGGTCAGATGACCACTACTTTTTGCTCCTCGATGATCAGGTAACTCCGCCTCCCCACACGGTGCCTGTGGCATGTTTTTTCTTTTGTGCCGCCCCAACAAATCCCATGATACTTTGTAAGGAGAGCTCTCGCAAAGCATTCTGGGATATATCTGCTGGTCAAGTTACCATGGATGCTTAATACCTCTCAAGGTGCATTGTTGGAAATTTCGAGTAAACTACTTTTTCGTCCACTAGACATTGGGACACTCATCTAAAATGGCATAATAACTATATAGTGATTAGGGAGGACGTTGGGACACAGCCCTGGAGTTCCAGGGAAAGATGAGGAAACCACCAGACATGTCTGATACCCTATGGATCAGAGCTAACAGCTGTTAGCTTAGTTAACTCTGGAGCCCAGTCTGTTAAAAATTAGCTTTTCTCTCCACTGTCACTGCATGCATAGTCAGTGTGAGGGGATTGCTGCTAAGTCAGTCTAATATTTGCTGTTTCTACCTGCTCACCAGGGAGGAGAGAATCCTTAAAGTCAATGACTGGATGCATTCAGCTGGTTTTCCTTCATAGAAAATGTTAAGCCTTTAGTCTGACAGGATGATCTGATGGAATCGTCTCTGGAAACAGACCTTGGATGGGGCGTTATAAATAATAGAAATAAATTACAATGAATCTCTGTAACACGTATCTACCAGAATTAAGTCTCTTTGCTCTTACCTGACTAGAAGGTCAGATGAGTATTTTGACCCAGAAGACACTTCTGACATTGTCTTTGGGGGGGCTCTACCAAAGTAATTGATTCGTTTCCTCCCCGTGGTCAGGGGCGGATTTAGGAAATTTAGGGCCCTAGACAAAAACGGGTGGGGAATTCTTCTTGTTTTTCTTTCTATGTTTTGTACTCAGCTGACTTTTCATGCTGTCTCAAAAGGAATGAAAGATTTTTTCCAAGCACTAAGCTCACTTAGCTGATTGCTCCTTCCTGTGTTTCCAAAAAGGCAAAAGTAAATAACCCAGTCCTTCTTTTCACTGTAGACAAGCCATGATCTGCCTATCTGTTCTCCATTTTTCATTTGAATGAAATAAAAGGCATTTTGGTGAAAGGATTTTTATCAAAAACATAATTAATGTGCACAAATAAGGAATACTTGTGTTAACCAGATATGTAAACAGAGTTTTATCATTAGGCAACTGCGTATTATTGCCTAATGGTAAATCACCCCCCCCCACCCCTGGTTTCCAACAATGTCAAACCCCCCATAAGTTGTTTTCTGTTCTCTATTATCTCAAAGCTGCAGGTATTTCTGATGTTCACTCAGTTTTCTGGCAAACTTTCTCTTTGCACTTAACTTTCCATTCTGCCCCATTATTGCTCTCTGTAAACGCACTAGCCATAACCCTCAGTTTCTCAAGCTCGGCGGTGACTGTAAACTGGACAGCTGTGAGGACAGTGGTCTTTCACTTTATAGTATTGGAAAAACATAAAGAGAATATTCCAGCATTTTTTTTTTAAATCCTTCCTTCATTGTATAACCATTTTCCTGCAGAATTAAATTTGGGGCCTTGATTTTGAGTTATCTATTATTAATAAATTACATATTTGAATTACAAAAACATTCATTAATGTTCTAATCTACTAAAATCTACCTGCATATCTACCATTTGTTTATTCCCTTTTAAAATCCTTCCTGTATTTCATTTGAATATTTCATCCGACTGTCTTGAGTCTTCTCCAGCTTGCTAAGTGTCACCTACATCTCAAGGCCCGACGTTAAAACGAAGCACGGACGTCGTCTCTGAAGACGTGTGTGAGAAAGCGAGACATGGAAAGAGAATAGGACAGGGTCGGGAGGGGAAGCGAAGGAGCAGCGGTTCGTGCTCAGTCTGAGACGTCAGGCGTGATAAGAACTGAAAAGGTGGAGAAGACAGAGGAGTGATAACTAATGTACTTCCTGTGTACTTCCTCTCCTCCCCTGTCAAGGCCTCCCCCTCCCAACAGCACCTTCTCTCCCTCAGCCTAAAAGATCAAATTTGATGTGGGATCATTTTAGATGTGTGTGAATCTGAAGTAATTCAATGTGAGATGTAAGAAAGTTGGTCTCTGCATGAACATGAAGACGTACATTTACATGTCTGTCAGACAGTGTGAAGGCTGATGTAAAGGGAAGAGCGTCTGTGTGCGTCAGACTGATGGCCTCTATGGAAGCAGAGGAGTAAAGCTCTCTTTTTTTAACGTGCGGACGCATCATGTCTGGTCTGTTGAGAAGGTGAGTTGTAACTGTAAGTGTCTCATACCACAGCAGGAAAGAAAATAAGGTAACAGACCAGACACCCCCACTCAGGGTAGCCTGAAAAACATAGCCTCTTGTATTTTGGACTGTATCTGTGAAACCATGATGACAAACACAGTTTGGCTTTTAACACATTTCATCTCGCCTGGTAAGGTGGTGCCGACCCCAAACATGTTACAGCCAGCTAACTACGGTACACCACTGCAAAATTATATCAGCCAAAATCTTTAAAATCCTGCAAAGCGCCACCTTATTCTAAGAGTTTTTAATCAATTGGTAAAAGTAGAATTACAATAGAATTTAAAATCCTCCTTCTCACATATAAAGCCTTAAATGGCCAAGCTCCATCTGATATCAGAGATCTGATTGTTCCTTATGTTCCTAACAGAGCATTTCACTCTCAATCTCTGTAGCCATCTCAAGTTTAAGTCCATGAGGCAGACACCCAGTCTACTTTTAAGGCTAGGCTTAAAACTTTCCTTTTTGATAAAGCTTATAGTTAGAGTGGCTCAGGTTATCCTGAGCTATCTCTATAGTTATGCTGCTATAGGCTTAGACTGCTGGAGGACATAGGGACTTCTTCATAATTCTGTTTCATTGTATCTCTATTCTTCCACTCTGCAGAATATGTTAGTTCAATCTTTGACTTTAGACTTTAGACAGATATATTTGTCATTTTGTTTAGACAAGTGTAAAACAAAAAGAAATTCCGTTTGGAAAAAGCTCACTTGACAATTTCATCTTTTTAAAAGCCTTGAAAAATAGTAAAAATGACTGTAAATTTACAGTTCTAGACATATATTGTTAAATCATTATCTACCTTTCAGAACAGACAGCAGGACAGGTTGGAAACTCTCCTCTCTGATCAAGCGTATATATATATATATATATATATATATATATATATATATATATATATATATATATGTATCTGCTTTTTCTCATCGTAGCTTCATCTGGTCTGTTGCTATTTTTCACTGTAGTCCTGTTTCTCTGATGGTGACTAACTGGATTTCTCTCTTCATCCTCTGACATGGGAGTTGGCTCGGAGCTCGTCCGCCTGGCTGTGTGTTTCCTGGATGGGGTCGCCTTTTACAGCTGCTTTTTGTATCTGCTTCTGTCTCCTTGAACCCCAGTCGTTCTCAGCAGATGGCCGCTCATACTGAGGCTGGTTCTGCTGGAGGTTTCTTTCTGTTCAACAAGAGTTTTTACTCTCCCCTATCGCTACACGCATGCTTAGTGTGAGAGATTGTATTTGAGTCAATGAGTCGATGCAATCAACTGGTTTTCCTTAGATAGAAAACTTTTAATTAATTTGACTGTATGATCTGGTGAACTATAAAGTGCCGTGAAATGACATGTTTAAAATTGCTGCTATAGGAATAAACTGAATTGAATTAAAATACTTTAACCAATTCCTTTTAACATAAAACTTGGAAAACCAATCCTTACTGTGAGAACTGTATATATGTTAGGCCAGGGTAACAAATTTCCAATGTTAATATCTTCTGTTTTACAGCATGTTTACCTGACTCTGGAATACTTCAAATGACTCACAGAGGACTCAATAGTTAGACATTTTATTCAAGTAGGAGTAGTGATACATTACAAGAATATTACACAAGTAAAAGTAAAAAATACAACACAGTAGATCCAATCCTAAAAGTACATTTTGTTTAAAATTGTTACTAAACTAAATGTAACTGAGTAAATGTAACTAGTTACTACCCACCTCTGTAATTGAATACATAAATATTGTTATATGTGACAAAGGATTCTGGCTCCAGAGCAGAACAACTAAAGAACGAAAGACGTGTCCGAATTCACAGCCGTTCACTTCCTGCTTTCAGAGGAACCATCGAAGCAGATAGATCAGGTCCCTCAAAGGATGCAGTGCCTGAGTTCAGACATGTTGGCGTATTTTCCACATCTTCCCTGCCCTCCATGTTGATCCATTCCGGGTCTGTTCACTGCTTTGAACAAGAGAAGTTCCACCGAGGAACAAGTGTGTCTGCTTTCCGTGCATCGCAGCCTCCTGCTGGTTCTGCAGCTGTCTTTGCTTTGTACCCTATCAACACTTTACACTTGTTCAACAATTCATGCTGTGGTTTCATTTATTTCACTGGTGTACATCCTGAAGAGGATCAGTGGTGGAGTACTGGTGGAGTAACTTCTAGCCTCAGAATAAAAAGATTATCTAATTCTAATTTAATCAGAGATCATCGGTGGAGCTAAATCAGGGCCAAAAATAAAGAGACAGTGGCTTCGCTGTAGCGGCCGGCTCCCACTTGTGGAATAATCTGCCCTTCGATGTCAGACATGTTTCCTGTCTTTCACTTTAAAACTCTCCTCAAAACAACATCTATTCATTTTGTAAATCCTGAGAGCTTGATCCTATTTTTATCTTTCATCTCTTTATCTTCTATTTTAATTACTTTAGCTTTTTTACTCTTATGTTCTATGTCAGCTTATTTTGTTAGTCTATTTTAATTTTACGGATTTTATGTACAGCATTTTGATGAGCTTTGTTACTTTAATAGTATTTTATAGATAAAGGGGCCTTGTGAAATATACTGGTATTGCATCCAGGAACTGTAGGAAATAGCAATTCAATTCAGTTTATTTCTATAGCGCCAATTCACAAGAAGTCATCTCAAGACACTTTACAGTTCAACCAGATCATCCAGTTAGATTGATTCAAAGTTTTCTATCTAAGGAAAACCAGTTGGTTGCATTGACTCATTGACTCGAAGGCAATCCCTCACACTAAGCATGCTTGTAGCGATAGTGGAGAGGAAAAACTCCCTTTGAACAGGAAGAAACCTCCAGCAGAACCAGGCTCAGTGTGAGCGGCCATCTGCTGAGGCCGACTGGGGTTCAAGGAGACAGAAACAGAGATACAAAAAGCAACTGTAAAAGGCGGCCCCGTCCAGGAAACACACAGCCAGGAAGATGAGCTTCAGTACAACTCCCATGTCAGAGGATGAAGAGAGCACATCCAACCGGTCACAGTCAGAGAAACAGGAATACACTGAAAAACAGGCTAGAGAACGCTAGAGATTGAACTAACAGATTCTGCAGAGTGGGAGAATAGAGATAGAATGAAGCAGAATGATGAAAGAGGGGTCTCTATGTCCTCCAGCAGTCTAAGCCTATAGCAGCATAACTATAGAGATAGCTCAGGATAACCTGAGCCACTCTAACTATAAGCTTTATCCAAAAGGAAAGTTTTAAGCCTAGCCTTAAAAGTAGACAGGGTGTCTGCCTCATGGACTAAAACTGGTAGTTGGTTCCACAGGAGTGGAGCCTGATAACTAAAAGATCTGCCTCCCATTCTACTTTTAGAAATTCTAGGGACCACTAATAAACTTGCAGATTGAGAGCGAAATGCTCTGTTAGGAACATAAGGAACAATCAGATCTCTGATATCAGATGGAGCTTGGCCATTTAAGGCTCTATATTTGAGGAAAGTGATTTTAAATCAATGTCTTTAGTAGATAATTAATATTCTCTGTTTATGTGATTGGTTTTAAAAAGATAACATGCTTCGATGATCCAAACTTCTATGTTAGATGACAAATTTGCACAGCATTTTCTGTCCTTGTTGGAGTTTTTTAATCAAAGCAGAGCAGAAACCTCCTGACTAACTGCAACAGCAGGATTCTATTAGGATTACAGATTTAGTTCAGGTTTAGATCGACAAAGCAGGTTAATAAAAAAGCTTAGTGTGTTTACAAAATCAGGATCAAAATCGGGGAACCTGTGAACTAACCCCTTATTCGTTTTCTGAGGCCATTTTAATTCTGCTACGAAAAGATTTTAAAGACACCTGGAAAACAATTGCATCTGTTTCTGTTTGCTGTTGTTGCGGCATGTGTTCAGAACAATGGTGCCCTCGCGCAGAGCCATGATTTATGGGTAACGTTACACCCCTAATTATAGCTGCTGCAGTATTACAGCTTTTAGCAGCGATGACACCGGGCAAGTAGGTCAATCCAGAACAACCGCAGTAAACTACAACAAAAATCAAACAGGAGTTATTAGACCAATAAAAAATGTAATGGTAACAGAGGATGAGGGGCTCCTCAGTGAAATGACCTCATGCAGCTGGTGAGCACAAAGTTTTAACGCAGCTCTGCCTCTCCTCTTCTCATACTCGCTAACACTTGGAGAAAACAGTGTTAGAAGCCATATGTCTGACTGCCCGGCTGCTCACTGACCCTCTTCGTGTGTGTTTGACCTTTGAACTTTTCCCTTCCCCACTCAGGGGGGAAGCCTGGCAAACACAAATACATAGAGCTAACCTTTGGTGTGCTCAGGCTTGTGGTCAGCCTCAGTTAGAGAGAGAGAGAGAGGGGATATGTCACTGCCTCACTCCCTAAAACCACAAGTATGGTTTGTAGGAAACACCCCCCCCCCACCCCACCCACGCTGAGACACTGAGCCCCTGATTCCTGAGCTAAGCACTTGATCCTCTCTCTGGGAGGTTGACACTTCAGAGGGAAAGCCTTTCCAAACTCTCTCGGACTGCAGACGCACATCCAGGCTATAAACGTCTGAAGAGACATGCAGTATCCCTGAGAGCCTCAAACCCTGCGTGGGCTGATGAATGCGATCTGCTGGTTAGTGTCCGTTTACTGTCAGGGAAAGCACTTTGCGTTTCTTTGACCATCTGTCACCTACAGCAGCCATGGAAAAAAAAATCCCAACCTCTGGATTTTAGAAGCAGGAGACATGTTAAAAAAAATCATCCATGTCGCCTAAATGTCCTTAAGCGATGAGAACTCCCTTTTTAGAGAAGTGGGAAATCATTTCAGTGAACTGTCCTCCTCCTCTTCATCGCTCCTTCCTTTGAGGTAGCGCGTGCTGCTGGCCGCTGTGGCCCCCACAGCGCAACGCTAATTCAGACAGGCAGGAAGCAGACATGATTCCAATATGAATGTCAACTCTGTGGATGTTTTTTTACGAGGCTCAAGGGCCAAGAGCTTCCAGCGTGTGAGGAAGGAACATCGGCTTCCTGGAAGCCTGGAAAGACCTTTGGCACCCCTGGGGCTTATTGGAACTTTGGCACCCCTGGAGCCTAGATAGAACTTCGGCATTCGCAGTGGCCATGAAAGAACTTTGGCACCCCCAGGGTCTGAGTGTAACTTTAGCATCCCAGGGGCTTGTGTAGAACCTGGGTAGAACTTCAGCATCTGGGTTGAACTTAAGCTTCTCTGAGGCCTGGAAGGAACGTCAGCTCCCCAGGAGCCTGGGTGGAACCTGAGGCACCCCTGGAGCCTAGGTAGAACTTCGGCATCCCAGGGGCCAGGAAAGAACTTTGTCAACCCCGGGGCCTGAGTGTAACTTCAGCCTGGGCAGAACCTGGAGCCTAGGTAGAACTTCAGGCCTGGAAGGAACTTTAACTCCCCAGGGGCCTGGGTGGAACCTCAGGCACCCCTGGAGCCTAGGTAGAACTTCGGCATTCCAGGGGCTTGGGTGGAACTTAAGCTTCCTTGAGGCCTGGAAGGAACTTCGGGTCTCCAGAGGCCTGGGTGGAACTTTTGCAACCCTGGTGGCCTGTGTTTAACAGACAGTCTTTTCTATTGTTTGGGCGGAGGTTTGGTCAGACCCGTGGATCCTGGCTCAGCATTTATTCTGCTGCCTGGCTGAGAGGAGATGGTTCATGTTAAGAAGAACGCTTCTGTTTCCTTCAGCTTTTTTTAACAGCTTTATTTTATATGAAACCTGAAAATTGTTCTGCTCATTATTTCTGTTTCATATAAAATGTCAAGTACATTTTATTCATTTATGAAAATAAGTCATATTTTTTATGAGGTAGACACCCTGTCTACTTTTAAGACTAGGCTTACAACTTTCCTTTTAAAAAAGCTTATAGTTAGAGTGGCTCAGGTTATCCTGAGCTATCTCTACAGTTATGCTGCTATAGGCTTAGACTGCTGGAGGACATAGGGACCCCTATTTCATCATTCTTCTTACTATCTCTATTCTCCCACTCTGCAGAATCTATTAGTTCAATCTCTAACCTTCTGCTCTCTCTGCTTTTTCTCATAGTAGCTTTGCCTCGTCTGTTCCTGTTTGGCTGTGACTCCATCCTGGAGAGAAATATCAGCTGTGGTGCTGCCATCAACACCTTTGTTTATAGATGTTGGAGATCAGCCTGTTTTTCAGTGTAGTCCTGTTTCTCTGACTGTGACTGGCTGGATGTGCTCTCTTCATCCTCTGACAGGAAAGTTGGATCAGAGCTTGTCTGCCTGGCTGTGTGTTTCTTGGACGGGACCATATAAAACTGTATCTGGAGCGTGTTACAAAAGTAATTTCCCTTTGGGATTATTAAAGTATTTCTGATTCTGATTCTGATTTACAGCTGCTTTCGTATCTCTGCTTCTGTCTCCTTGAACCCCAGTCAGCCTCAGCAGATGGCCGCTCACACTGAGCCTGGTTCTGCTGGAGGCTTTTTCCTATTAAAAGGGAGTTTTTCCTCTCCACTGTCACTACAAGCATGCTTAATGTGAGGGATTGCCTTCAAGTCAATGAGTCGATGCAATCAACTGGTTTTCCTTAGATAGAAAACGATGAATCAATTTGTATGTATGTATATATGTATGACTGTATCTGAATTGTAAAGTTCCTTTGAGATGACATGTAGTATGAATTGGCAAAATGAATTTAATTTGTTGTGTGTTTTTGAGTTGTTTGTTTGATTTTTTGGGGGGAGGTCGTCCTTTTCAAACTGGGACATTCATAGAAACAGTTCCCGATCTCTAGCGGATAACCGTCCCTTGTTCCTTCATGCCAGTGCACATCATAATGCCTGTACTCTAGCCTAATCCATACACCGTACCATAATCCAGTTACAGATAGTGTCCTGAGATAACCCACCCAGTCGGCTAAGGGCTAACCACACCAGCTAGCTAAATTTCGCCGCTATTTGCCCGTACTCAAACACTGAGAATCCATATTCAGCCAATCATGTTCCAGAATTATGGGTTAACGTGGGACAAATAGCTGTGATAAAAGCAGGAGTTAAACAGCCCACATCTGAACCACAACAAACATGGCAGCTCAGGAGGACATAGCTTATCTGCTGCTCTAGCAGAATCTATGACTTTATATTGAAAGAGGAGCAGCAGAGCGTAAGAAACATAAGTTGTTGTAGTTTGCTCTGGTCTCTGCTGCTGTTTCATTTGTTACTGTGATTGGCTAAAACCAAACCTTGGTAGGCGGGCACTAGGTGTCACTTCGCCCAATCAGTAAGGAAGGTTCTATTCAATGCCCCACCTTTCCTTGAATAGGTTCAATCTGAGTAGTACCAGATTAATAAACCTGATGGCTACAGATTATTAATCTGGATTTCCAGATTACCTCTAATTCTCATTGAATAGGTTGTGACATAATGTTTGTAATTATTCATTATATCCTTGTTTGACCTGAATTGTCTAAGGTTGTGAAAAATGTTCACATTGTTCCACATTAAATTCTCTGACAAACTCGCCTTTATTTGACTTTTTATGGTCTGAATAAATAGTTTGGAAATTAATGTTTGTTTATTAAGGAACTCTAATATTTTGGGATAAAAAGTCCCTTTCATGTGTGAAGGTGGTTTTCTTTGCTTGTAGTGATTCTGTTCATTTCCATGTATTTGGTAAAAATGGTCGAAAGTTTTGTTGCATCATTTTGGGCTTTTTTTTTATCTCTCTTTTGAAATACAAAACAAAAAATATTTATTTCACATCGTTATACATTAAGCTACATTAACAGTGTTATAGACAGACTGATAAATCAGCCAGCTTATATTTTGGTTGATATTTTTTTTCCTTGTATCTGGAGATGAGATGTAGAGCAGTTGAAAATATTTTTACTTTTCCCTCAGTTTCTCAGCAGCTGTTTGTATCAGAAGGACAATATTTGAGCAAATGAACCTAAACTGTCCTCTAAACACCCAAACAGCTGCCAAATCCAGAAGCTTGATCTAAAGCTGCTAACATGTGTTTTGAACAGTTGTAATGTCAAAATCAGGAAAATGAATTTGCTGATGAAAATTTGCAAATGAAACTCATTTTTCATCATGTTTTTTTCTAATTATCAGCTTTTTCTCAACTGTTGCATAATTGATCATTTAACATGACCAATACATAAAAACTGCATCAACTGATAGTGTTAAAAGATCATGAAAATCCACTGTAATATTTAATAGGCCATACATCGCCATGGAGACAAACCTGATGGTGAGAAAGGATCCAAAATTGCAGACCTGGAGATCAAAGCTGTTGATGGGAACAAAAACATATTTAATACAGAAATCCAACATCCTTTTACCTGGTTTAAGGTTTAAGGATAAATGCGATGTTCAAAAACTAGAAACTCCAGATTTTTGCTTTTATCATCTTTGCCGTCATGGTGAGTTGAAACATCATGTCCTCCATCTTTAAACTAGCTCTACTGGCTTCAAATGTTAGCTTGAGGGCATCAAAAGTATTTATTTCTCAAGTAGAAATATAAATGCTACTTTTTAAAAACACTTTTATAGAAGTTACAGGATCAACTTCAGCTTTTTACTTAAGTAAAAGTGTAAAAGTGGCATTTTTAAAACTACTTACAGTATAAAAGTAGAAGTAATGCAGAAAAAAGTAAGGACCGATGCTTGATTTGGATGATAACTTCCTTATACTTAAGTTTCTTGGTTCTTTATCTAATGGCAACAGTGTCAAATGTAAATTTGCACAATCACGAAAACTTTTTATTTTGGTATGAGGAGAAAAACAAGTTCTTGCAGTACTGAGTCTGACCACAAATAAAATTGCCTGTCTGGATGAAAATAATTTTTATACCAAAATGGCCATAAAGAAAACGAGCAGTAAAGTAAAACGTTGTCTAAAAAATAATTCTACCAGTAAAGTATAGATAGCCAAAATTTGTACTTAAGAGAATTTACAAAGTATTTGACTGTTAGGAGCTGCGACTCTAATGATTCAACCTTTAAGTCTTTTTTAGGTCTTCATTCAGACAATGTGGATGTGAAGAGAAAAACAATCATCATACCTGAAGCTGTTGTCTCCAACAGCGAAGGAGGGCCTATGGGGCTGGTTATACTCCCGCAGCAGTGTGTCTTAGGCCCTGTCCACACGAAGCCGAACCCTGGCCTAAACGCACAAATTTTTCACCAAACCAGCCTCTCATCCACACAAAGCCGGCGTTTCGGGGGTCTGTAAACGATTTTTTTTTATTCAGCCTTCAGAGTGGGAAGATTTGGAAACTTTAAGCTCTAACCGCATTTTTTTTGTACACGCATGCGTCATAGCGTTGCCTCTAAACATGCATGCAGTATCACAGTATCACAACAACAATGGCGCCGTACTGTGTTGATGGTTGCTGCTAATGCTACTCACCCTGCTGTCGGGCTTACAACAGAATCTTCTTCTTCTGGAATATCTCCAGGAAGAACAGAGCAATATCGACGACATAGTTCAGCACCTGAATTTGACTTAACCACGAAAATGGACCCGCAGGGCAACCATGTATAAATATTAGTGCGCATGCCCAACATTTCGTCGCTTATTTTTGCTTTGGCACCACAGCGCCACTTACAGGCCTGGCATACATTTTGCAGCGTTTTCATGCATTCGTGTGGACGATCATATTTATTTTACGTCTTTACGACAAACGTTTTGGAAAATATCAGCGTTTCGTGTTTGTTTTGACTTCGTGTGGACGGGGCCTTAGTGAGCTTGTTGCAGGTATAATGCAGATATTTTTTATTCGTTCCCAATTTTGGTCTGCGCTATGTTATTCCACGCCACAACGCAAGAGGGCCAATCAGGAACTAGCTGTGGGTATAGATATGGCTGAGGAGGTGAGGAAGTGGGGGCAAGTTTGTGTGACAATGGAGGGATATGAGAGCAAAAAAGAGCATCTGAATACTGTGCACTCGCATCCTATCTACATAACAGCTGATATGTGCGTAGGTTCCTGGTTCAGCAGCCATGTCTTAGGATCACACATTGCTCCTTCCTCCATCTTCCTTCCATCGTTAATGTTTTGTTGCACTTGTTAATAAAAGTTTTTTTTTTTTTTTTTTTTTTGAGAATGGTGTAATGTCTGTTATCATTGTGTTGTTTTATCATGAATACGGAAGAAGAAAAAACAATACCCCCTAAAATCAGCAGTGGGTATCCTCTGGGTGACTGAAACCTCTGATTAAAATGATCCAGAGTATTTTCATGTTTCTAAAAGAAAGATACAATAACTAATGCTGAAGTTTCGTAGTTTTTCTCCCATTTTTTAACTGAAAAACTGCTCTGAATTTGTGACCGATTGCAGTTTTCTGGTCGATCGTCAATCTTAAAAACACCCGACAAGTAGATCCCAATTTTTGACCAATACCGATTTCTTACATAAAATGTCATATATAACATCGCAATACAGCCTCAATGTTTCAATTTCATTCTTCTTAAAAACTTAATAACACCCAAAAAAAAAAAAACAATACATTTTATTTTGCTGTACTTGATAATGCTTTAAATAAAAATGTATTTAACCGGTAGGTACAAATTTAGGTAGATAAGTGAAAAAAATCAAAATATAGGCCAATCACTAATTTCATAGAATTAGGGAAATTAAGGCAGATTAATTGGGGTATACGTGTTTTTTTTTTTTTTTTTTTTTTTTTAGATCTGCTCTTCTTATTATGTTTGAAAGAAATTCTCTGTTTCATCACTTTCCAATAATATCAACATCCCATAGAGGAAAATGTTCCCATCATTTTTTTGCCAAAAACTTTCTTTTAAAGCTAGAATTAAAAAAGGCTGGTCCTTACATTTTAAAAAAGTAGATCTAAATAAGTAGGTTTTTCTGAAAATAAGTGATTTTTTTTCTTGAATTTAGAACTTAATGTGACACTTTGCCGGTGGAACAAGACAATTTACATTTTAAAATAAGAAAAAACAACTTCCTTGTCTTCCATTGGCAAACTATCTCGTTTATCTACTCAAATTATTGGTAAATACACTTAATTTAAGAAATTTTTACTTATTTCTAGATCGTTTTTTCCAGTGCACTTTGTTTCTGACTCTTAAAATACCTTCACTCCAAAAAACTGAAATCTCAATAAGTCATTTTTTCTTAAAATAAGTGATTTTTTTTTCTTGAATGTGGGACTCAATGAGACACTTTGCCAATGGAACAAGACAATTTACATTTAAAATAAGAAGAAAACTATTGCATTGTCTTATTTCAATTGCATATCATCTATGTATCTAAAACATCTCATTCCATTTGTAAATCATCTTATTTACCTACTTAAATCAAGTGTAAATACACTTAATTTAATTCTTTTTTACTTATTTCTAGATTGCTTTTACAGTGTAAAAAGGAAAACCACTTTTCTTATTTTTTTAACAAGAAATATTGTCTAGAAAGTGACAACATTTGCAACTCTATAAGAAAAATGTCTCTTTGGATTGTAAAGTTTGCATATCTTTGGTTAGAGTGACGTGCAAATAATCGGACCATCTCTGCTGTTAGTTCTTATCAGGAACCGTCGGAAATCAGTATCAGAAAGGCCCCATTTTTCTCTCTGAACCTGAAGCTGTGTGATGAGCTCCGGTGGTCCCTGAACTTGACTTTACCAGCGTTTTCCAACAGTGTAACCAGTGAAGTGCAGTAATGGAGCGTAGTGGCCTGACATGCAGCTATGGAGTCCTCACTAATGGCTCTAGCACATGTGCGTCTGGCTTTAAGCCCTCTCCTTAACGTCACCGGACACTGTATACTTTGTGGCTGTGTGTGTGTTTGCCAGGACAGCCAAGCTTGGGGCACGGCGGTGATCTCATCTGCCCTTAAGGCGGCACCTCCTCCGGCTGAGGAAGGCTCTGCGTTCTCCAGCACACACACCTTCAGGGATGCTTCATCTAAAGGAAGTCGTCTGCAACCAGCTTCCCCTTCGTCATTAAAGAAGCTTCCGTTCCCCCTCTTCTTTCTTTCTTTTCCCTAATCCTGGGCGAATGTTTGTTTCATTTCAGTTTCAGGTACAGATGTTTTGTAACTCCTGCTTGTTTGCATGCCGTCCTGCATGTGTGTGTGGTAAACAGGCTGGTTAGCTCTGTGGAAGGAGGAATTTCCCCCAGCAGTCCCCATCAGTAATAGTGCCTGTAATGAGCTGCAGCTGTCAGCGTGGCTTCTCCACACACACACACACACACACACATGCATGGAGGAAGCAGTGACTCACCCAGCAGTGTGCCGTCATAGCGTGCGCCGATAAACAGGGCAGCTCATCAGACAGGAGATCTGCGCTCCTGAACAGATCTGGGTCTGTAAACCGACTTTGCAGTTTGTGGTTTTCTGTTGTTTTACAGTTTGGAAGTTTACAGAGCAGCGTTAGTGTTTGTTCATTTCTTCATCACCCACAGAAATCCTTTATTTTATTTTTTTTTTTTATACAGTCAATAAAAAATCAAAAGTATTTATGTTGAGTTTTTAATGTTATTATTGGGCCCAGGATGCTGCAGACGCTGAGAGCTCAGCAGGCCTTGAACTGATTATGTGCTGCAGGATGTCTGAAATTTCTGTTTGGATGTGAGGCATCCGACTGTAAAATAGGGTTAAATGTGAGACCCGTTCACATGTTCCGTGTTTGGGTGTCACGGCCTTATGACATAAGCTCCTGAGTTATAAACCACCATGTCTGACTGTATTCCACCGCACAGTGGCCCCCCATGCAAAACCTGGAAAAAGTGAAGCTCTACAAACCTTCTTAATGTTTATCAATCATGTGCTTCATTTGAAACGTGCTTAGCCAGTTTGATGTAGTTTGCAATTATTTTAAAATGCAAGATTTGAGTGATAAATGTGATAAAGCTACTGGTTCTAATAGTTTACAGCAGTGGGAAACAGTGATGCATGAGTGGCTCCTGGTTAGCGCTTTGCTAACCATTAAAATGCAGGAAATCATCTTAGATTGGAACAGTGCTGCTCTATGGTGCTAAAATGTGGTCAATAATTTTGTTAATAAATAATATTTTTCAAACTGGAAAGAAACTAAGTTTTGAAACAATATTTATGACCCAACTACTTTTAGATTCAGGTTTTAAATTGATTATCAGATTTTCTTTCATGCTGATGGCCTCTCTGCCTGGGGGCGGGGCTTAGATGACATGAGGTGTGAATTATAATTTACAGTTTAGGGCCTGAACAAAATATTCCCAGCTGTTGCATTCGGGGTCTGTGGGAAAAAGTAAATGGTTTTAAACCATCATTGATATTCTGTGTTAATATGATTGTTTAAAACTATAGCTTGCTTCCCTGATTAATGTGTTTATGTCATCCCATGAACAAAGACTCATTGGAGAAATTATAATATCGACAGATTTACGTTACATTTTTCATATGTGTTCGACTTTGAGACTTTTTTGTCTGAATATAAAGCAGAAGAACCACCAGCAGCAGTGGGATTCACACAGCATGGTTAGCGTTAATCAGTGAGTCAGGCTAATTTTTATAAAACAGTCACATAAACACAGAATATTGATGCAGTTTTACAGACAATTCTAGTTGCCAAAGCTCCTCAATGCAGCGGATTTGAACATTTTGTTCAGGTACCTAAGCCTTCATTTAACTTTCCACACCCCATGCAATCTAAGCCCCGCCCCCACACCGGAGGGCCAGCAACAACAATAAAAAAGTTGAATCTAAAAAATTGTTTTAGATTACATTAGATTAGGTAGAACTTTATTGGTCTCATAGTGGAGAAATTCACTAGTAACATCAGCTCTTATACGCAACAGAAGGTGCACAAAGGAGGAAAATGTGCATGAAGCATATACAGTGCATCCAGATGTTTACAGTGGATAGGAAAAAATTAAGACGGTAAGGATTTAAGGTTTCTCAAGTACAGTAAAGTGGTGGCAGGAAAAAGAAAAGAAAACAAAAGAAACAGTTTGGTTTCTGGTTTGTTAAATAAATAAATTAAATAAGAGAGGTAACTGAAATGGGTGAAGGCTTCTATAATAGAGGATTATTGTACAAGGTATAAACAGTTATTGCAGTGTTATTACACCAGATCATAGTGCAGTGGCATTGTAATCATTTAAACTTTTCTTTACAGTTTAATTTTTTCAAATGCTTTTAAACAATCTTTATGGCACCAATTGAGCTCCATACAATCCCACACAAAGTATGAAACCCTGTTTTCCTGTTTCTTAGCAGGGAGGAGGGTGCGAGTCACTGCACACCCCCTGCTGATTGTACAGGCAGAGAAGGCCACAGGAAACCTGCTCATGGCGCAGATGACAGGTTAGTGACCAAAACATGCAGAGAATGTTTCTTTTAAATTGCAGCATCAGCAAGCTTTCTCATGTTTATCTAAAGATTGGTTGTGTTTTTATCATTTTTTAATGGGGGGGGGTGTTTGCAGAAAACCCCTGGTGTTTGAGGTTTTAGAAAACTTTTGTAAAAACACACAGAAATGGCTTTTTGATGAATTCTTAGAAAGGGAGGGGTCACCGATTGAGACACACATTAAATAAACGAATTAAATAATTAAATAAAGAAAACATTGTAACAATAATCTAAAAATATATGCTTTTGATAAATCAACATTTCTTAATAAACTTTTGTATTTTTGAAAAAAACTTTTATTTAAATGGCAAAAATTGTAAAACAAAATACAGGCAATTGGACATCTAACAAGAAGATTTCTAATCCTTAATGGAAACAGTTTAGATATTTTGTCGAGTTTATAATTAATGCTGTAAATAGCTTAATGTCTGTGTAAATAAATCTAGGTAGCGATTGGATTTCCAATTATTTGATAATTATCCCAATAATCTGATTAATCCCATGGATGGTTTCAGTTAAAATGCAACAATATAAAGCAGCTCAAAGTTTGTCAGATTTAAGTAGATTTAAAAATGCCTGAAAACAGACAAAGATCCTGTGTTTTTAAAGACCCATTAAATAGCTTTCTTCCTTTTTCTAATAAATACACCTGTAGAAAATTTTAATTACTGCTCATAACCTCCAGATTACATTTTTTTTCCAAATGGTTAGACCTAATTTCTGCCTAAATGAATCCTAATTCCCAGTAATGTGTAAAACAAAGCAGAGCATCAGACTGAGCTCCTTCCTGCCTGATGTTTCGCCTCTGTGACCTCCGCCAATTTCAGCCTCATTTCTGTCCAACTTTGTAGATCAGACCTTAATTTTGAAGGCCGGATCAGGGGACAGTGATGAATAGGCCACATCAAGGAGGGCTTAAATTACCCCGCTCCCTGGTGGCAACACTGACCACAAGGAAAGGTGTGTGCATGCGTCTGTGTGTGTCGTGACCTAGTGGAGCAGACGGAGAGAGAAAGAGGGCTGGTCAGCACTTGGCCTCTCAACCCTGCTGGCTCCGCAGCAGAGGGAGAGAAGAGGAGGCGATCTCTTTCCTGCGCCTTTATCCTCCTATTTTTAAAACATTTCTGTAACTTTTCAGGGGATTTGAGGAGTGACTTCAAAGCACAGCCTAATTTCCCTCCTTCTGTCAGTTTAAATGCAAATAGTTGCTGGAAGGTGATGCTGGAGCTGAATCCAGATGTTCTCCCCTCATTGCTGGACATTTAGGGGGGGTAGGAAATGGTTTTATATGGTCCTCTAATGAGCAGCACATTTGGAAATGAACGAGTAGCGATTCTAGTAAAAAAAAATCTATTTTCTTACTGAATTAATCAAATATAAGATAGTTAAATATAACTAAATATGATAAATATTTATCAAATTAAATGTTTAATATATGCCTTGATGCATTCAGCAGTTTTATACTGATTCAGTTTTTAATTAAAGGCAAAACAAGATGAAGGAGAAAGAAACGGAAAGTATTTATCTGCTGAAACAAATAATGTCAAATAAAATATATGCAGATGATGTATTAAAAGTATGTCTGCAGTCACACTGATCATCCATGTCCTTCAGCTCTGTCTGCAGCTTTGCAGCAGCTGCATTAGAAACCAGATGTTTGGTTAAATCGTGGCCATGAGAACATTTTTTAAAACGTCTAAATAAACATTTACGTTTTAGATGTGTGAGTTTCTTAAATGAATGAAGCATTGAACGTCAGGAGACGGAGGGATGGAGCTAATTTACTTCTTCATACCCTCCCACACATTTCCGACTCCAAAAGTACTAATAATCCCTTCACTATACATATCCTGTTCCTCATCCAATTGTTAATAACCTATTGTAAAATAACCATAAGCAATAATATTTATAAATAATAACCTGAAGAAAAAAAATGTTGTAAATATCTTAAAGTTTATTATATTTTCAAATCTGGTTAAATTTGGACATAGATGTGTTCACGTTTTACTTTTTTTTTCTTTGCTGTTTTCCCAACTTATGTGCTTGTATGGTATATTTAATTATCTAATTGTCCATTTTATAATTTAAAAATAAAAAATAAAATGTACATATTACTCTCTGATGTATTCTGGCCTTCAAACAGCTCAGGGATGACAGCATCAGTAATTGTGGGGTCTGTTTGTGACCCTCTGCTCTGATAAAAACTTCAAGCTTTAATGTGTGTGTGTGTGTGTGTGTGTGTGTGTGTGCTCCTGTTTTGGGATCAGATTGAGGACCGCTTGTCCTAAAGTGAGGACATGTTTTTGGTCCTGCAGTGGGAAAAAGTATTCAACTATTTGCTCCAGATAGATAAATGGAGATCAATAGATTTTCTATTTTTCTCTTTGCAAAGAGAGAACATTTCATGCATGGTAATCAGCCCTGTTTCGTCCTGGGCAGTGTTAGTTCTCCTTCCTTACAATAGTGGAAAGTTGTCAGAGTCAAAACAAAAACACACTTTGGTTAAAAAGCAACATGTTATAAATAAACCTTGAGAAAGAATCTGGAGAAAGAAGGTATGTCTTTAAAAAAAAAAAAACTCAGGGGAATTATAGGTGAAACAGCCTGAGTGAAAAACTTTTATAGTGAGTAAATAGGATAAATTAATAAATGAAAAAGGAGAAACTATATTTTCCGAGCACAGTCTCAACTTCCTGTTATGCTGGAGGTAAATTACTGAGGTGTGAACTGGGTTTATGGTCATTTAGGATCTGGTTCTGATTATTATCAGGTTTAAGGAGAGAGGAAAGGGTTAAAATGTCTGAAAATCAGCGGAGGTAAAGAGTCCTCACTACATATAGCGAGATGGGACGGTGTGTGTGAGTGTGTGTGTGTGAGAACGCAACACCATTTTTATTGATAATTATTTACTCATAAAGAGCAAAGAAAATAAACTTTTTATCTAAAACAGAAGAAAAAAAAACGCATCAATATTGGTTCCGCTGACCCACGTAGAAACTTGAACTCTTCCTGCTCATTTCCAGGTGAAAACAGGCGTGAGTGTGGAGCTGCTGCACCCTCTCTCACAGCGTGTTCACATGCGGTAACTTCACATATTCTCCAATTCTCCACGCTCCGTGGAAAACCCCTTCAGGGCACCGATTAGGCTACGCGTGAAGCTGGAGCCCGTGGACTCCTGCTCCGTCCGTGGGTGGGAGCGGACGGACTGAGGTTCTGTCAGGAGTCAGTGAGCTGTCTGTGACTCAAACACGCACAGAAAGCAGGTCCAATAAAGACTCGCTTCGGCCTGGTGTTTGCAAGACATGCGGGAAAATCTGCGCTTTTTTTTGGGGATCAGTAGCATAAATACGCATAAGAGCAAAATGATCCTGAATAGTGGGTTGTTTTGGGGAGGGAGGGGGCCCGTGGCGATGTTTTACGCACGGGCCTCCAAGAATATCAGCAGCGCAAGAGTTTCCATCGGGCAGCCGGAAAATGGTGCAGCTGATGCTGCTCATTTATTAGGAAGAATCCTGCAATAATCCAACATATTTGGTTGATTTGGCTGCAATGAAAGTGATCCCGGTGAGAAAAGTGATGCATGAAGGAGAAAAGAAATGTTGCATCCATGCATCAGCGGCGCGTGTTTCTGTGAAATCATTCAGGCTTTATTGGAAATCACTGATCGTTTAACATTTCCTCTCTGATCTCTCCTCTTAACGCTGAAAACTTTTATTTTCTCTGTTTTTTAGTTTGTTTCTTATTTTTACTGAGGTCCAAAAGAAGCGGAACAACAGAAACTTTAAACAGAACAAGAACTAAAAGTTTGTTTAAACATTTTTTCTGTATTAAATCCGTAAAAAAAAATTAAATTTAACTTTTAGTCAGATGTGTTTTTCAAATTTGAACGTATTTAGAATATATTTTATTATTCCATCTTTTTTGACGGTCTGTTGAGCAAAACTTTGGGGAACTTTTGGGGAACGTTTCTTCTCTTTGGCTCCTGGAGTTCAGGTCCTGTTTAGTTGTGGTTTGATCCCCCATGGAGGCGATCATCAAGAGGAGATGATTTGGTGCAGGTTTACACCTCCTCCTCCTCCTCCTCCTCTCAGACCTGCTCTGCGCAGCTCCATCATTTAGGAGAAAAACGACCAAACAATAACTTGTTTGCGATGTTTATAACAAAAAATATTTGTTGTTCTCGTTTTACATTAATTGTTGTTGTTTATTACAGTTATTTATCGCTTTTTAAAATACTTATACATTCATATAAGTGGAAAAAAATTAATCTGATTTACACCCCCCCCACACACACACATATATAAATGCTTTTAACATTCTAAAATTTATTTTGGTAATATAAATGTATATATATATATATATATATATATATATATATATATATATATATATATATATATATATATATATATAATATATATATATATATATATATATATATATACTGCATCTAAATACATATGTATACATTTATATATATATGCTACTTTTCGGTGTTTTCCAAAATAAATTATTTTAGATTTTTACAAACCGCGCATTCTTGCATAGTTATTTTTTTACATCAAAACCACAAAGAAGTTTTTAAGACGATGACTCAATAACTGAGTTATTTTTAAAATCTTTGTTTCTTTTTCAGGTCTTAAAGCAGCAAAACAAGCATTAAAATAAAATCAGCGTTCATGAGGAAACAAACATAAACAACGAAGGAGCGTTTTAGTCCGGAGGAGGAAAGGATGAGCGGCGATGGAGTGGCACCTCATCCTCTGGGGGGGGCGAGGAGAGAGAGCGCGCGCGCGCGCGCGTGGTCGTGTGTGTGAGAGAGACACTGATGGATGCACCAATGGAAAGACGGACAGATGCTGGGGCGGATCTAACGGCGGAGCCGCGCGCTCAGTCACGGACAGATTCGGAGCGGAAACGTCGTTCATGTGCGGAGCAGAGGAAGCGCTCTGGCTGGAAGGAAGGGATGAGAGCAGTTAGCGAGCGGACAGCTGCACATCTGGATGGGGAGGAAGATCGGAGGAGAGCAGCGTGAAAGGAGAGAAGAAAGAGAGCAGGAGGAGGAGGGCAGCAGCCTTTGGTAACTCAACCTTACCTTCCTTCTTCATTTTTCTTTCCACAAAAACCTTCAATCCGCCGCTGAAAGCTGCGCCGCTCCAAGAAAACTTTTCTTCCCAATAAGGTGAAATCAAATCAAAAAAGAAGAAAAATCATCTGTTAAAGTTCTGAGCTCACCTGAGAACTGCTCTGATCAGAGAGAAAAACTTTGCTGCGGGAGCGGAGGAAGAAGACATGTCTGCCTGAAAACAGGAGAGAAAAGAAAGGAGGAAAAGAAGACTCTCCTCCAGGAAAGTGTGTCGGAGCTGCTCCTCCGCGCGCCCGCCTGCAGCCTGCTCCTCCTCCACCTCCTCATCTACATCATTACAAACAAGGGAGACCCAATCAAGCGCGTATCTCGTCGATTCACGCACGCGCGCACGTGTGTGTTTGTTGTGAAGCGTGTCGCGCGCGCGCGCCCATGCTGCCTGAATGACTTGCCTCCCAGCAGATGTTTTCTCGCAGCACACCTCGGGGAGCCTCCTCCTCCTCCTACTCCTCTGAAGCGGAGGAAGAGCTTGAATGAATGGATCCGGAGAGGAGCTCCAGCGGCTGGTGCCAGAGGAGCGCATGGAGCCTGTGAAGTAAGTCAGGACCAGATCATCTGCTCACTCCGCCCCCCCCTCCGGTGAGCTTCAGGAAAATATCGGAGGGCTTGAAGAAGTCAGGAGGCGTCAGAGAGGGGGTGGGTGGGGAGGGGAGGGGGGCGGAGAGCTGGCTGTGAGCGCGAGGGGCGCAGGGTTTCAGTGTGTCTGTAGCTGCTGCTCCTGACTGACGCAATCATCTGTTGTTTTTATCCCTCCAGCTCGCCTGTTGCCACTGAGTCACACTGAGGATCACAGGGAGACGCAAAAAAAAAGGGCGCAGATCGGCCGTTATTCTGTTGGACCCCCACCCTTACTCCACCACCTCCATCAGAGCGGAGCGGTGAGCCGCGCGCTCCTCTCTGGCTCCTTCTCATCCCGGTTTTTTTTTATTTTATTTCCCCGCAAAACTGCAGCCAAGTCCTCCGCCTTCAGCAGCTCGGTCTATGCGGAGCCAGGCGGGGGAGAAACTGGATCAAAGCTCCTAAGGATATCCCCCCCCCCCCCTACCCCCTTCCCTCCCTCCCCCCCTCCCCTCCCTGTTGCTGGGACCCTGAAGCCGACATGCCGCGGAGGAAGCAGCAGGCGCCCCGGCGCGCCGCAGGTAACGCGCTGCTTTTGTTTCGCATGTTTTACAACAATTACCCCCCCCCCTCACCTTTTTAGTTGTGTAAGGTTTTGCTATATTAACCTGTCAGAAAATGCCACAGATACAGATTTACCTGCTTTTTTAAAGTTTGTGTCAAATGGATTAAAGGATAAATCCTTTCTTGCTAAAACTAAAGACTCTTTGGTCATTTTGGATCCATTTCCGCTTGTTTTGGTTAGAAACAGATCATCGTTTACTGATTCTGGAGGAGTTCTCTTATTTTTATTTTTATAATTACTGCTTCTTTTTAATTTAAAGATTTTAAAATGTAAAAACATGTATTAATCCGGCTCACATGCGTGTTCATATTTTGATGGAATCAGATTCAGAGGTGTTTACATGACAGAGCTGTTAATTAATCTCCTAAAAGGTCACAGGTCACCTGGGAGTTTGTGTCCTTTCAGAAATCCCAGTGGGATGGAAGTTTTTTCAGAGCGATCCTCTTTTTTTCTGTTTTACCCACAGAAACTCGGATTCATTTATAGTTTTAGAGGATTTTTTTTTTATTCCATAAAGCTCCACGTTTTTCCCCGGGTTCGAGCTCCTCATCTGAATTTAGAGGTTTGAAAGTAAAGGATCTGAAATAAAGTCGTTTAAGATCGTGGTTGCTGTTTTAAAATATAACTCTCTGCATCGTTTCCTTTTTGTTATTATTATTTTATATAAGTCTTTGTTGTTTAGGATGGAATTCAGCTTATTATGTCAGAAATCTCACTGATAGTTTCAGCTGTTTTTGGTTTTGGTTCCGTTTCTGGGAAGAACTTTTTATTTTTAGCCAGTAAAGATTATGTTCCGCCCCCAGGCTGGGAGAGCAAACTAGGAGACACCATAATGGACAGTTGCTGCCTTTGACTTGATGCCTGATTGATGGCATGTCATTAGTCGGAGCCTTTGGTCTGTTCCCACCCGTTAAGTCTTAATGAATCGCCCCTCGCTCCTCCCCGTTCCTTCATAAGCTCCCTCTGCTAGGACCCGTCCAGTCACTCAACTCATTTCTAGCACATCTTTGTGATGTAGTTTTATTTTCTCCACCTGGACTATCCACGGTCGGAGGATTATTGGGCCACTTAGGCCACTATACAACGACCAGCCTTTTAGACTGGCTCCTTAAGTGTTAGCGTGGATGGAAAGGAGAGGACTGCTTTGCTCCATCAGAGGAGCCGTCAGAGAGAATTTGTTTCATATTTGATTTAATTGTCTGCCCTCTGACAGCCACATTCATCAACGGCCCTAATGGTCAATCAGACATTGGCACAGAGACGCGAAACGCTGAGGGAGACTCATGTATGTCAGGCTGGAGACTAGCTGGATCAAAATGTTTTAGTCCTAATGGAAACGATGGTTGGAGGAGGAGGGGGGGTGAAGGAATGCCTGTAAAGACGGATGGATGGATGGATGGATGGATGGATGGATGGATGGATGGATGGATTAATGGGTGGATGGATGGATGATAGATGGATGGATGGATGGATGGATGGATGGATGGATGGATGGATGGGTGGATGGATTGATGATAGATGGATGGATGGATGGATGGATGGATGGATGATGGATGGATGGATGGATGATAGATGGATGGATGGATGATGGATGGATGGATGATAGATGGATGGATGGATGGATGGATGGATGATGGATGGATGGATGATAGATGGATGGATGGATGGATGATAGATGGATGGATGGATGGATGGATGATGGATGGATGGATGATAGATGGATGGATGGATGGATGGATGATGATGGATGGATGGATGGATGGATGGATGGATGGAAGGATGATAGATGGCTGGCTGGATGGATGGATGGATGGATGGATGATGGATGGATGGATGGATGATGGATGGATGGATGGATGGATGATGGATGGATGGATGATGGATGGATGATAGATGGCTGGATGGATGGATGGATGATAGATGGATGGATGATGAATGGATGATGGATGGATGGATGATAGATGGATGGATGGATGATGGATGGATGGATGATAGATGGATGGATGGATGGATGATGGATGGATGGATGGATGGATGGATGATAGATGGCTGGATGGATGGATGGATGGATGATGGATGGATGGATGGATGGATGGATGATGGATGGATGGATGATGGATGGATGGATGGATGATGGATGGATGATAGATGGCTGGATGGATGGATGGATGATAGATGGATGGATGATGAATGGATGATTGATGGATGGATGATGGATGGATGATGGATGGATGGATGGATGATAGATGGATGGATTGATGACGGATGGATATTAGATGGATGGATGGATGGATGGATGGATGGATGATAGATGGACGGATGATCAATGGATGGATGGATGATGGATGGATGGATGGATGGATGGATGGATGGATGATGGATGGATGGATGGATGGCTTGATGACGGATGGATATTAGATGGATGGATGGATGATATATGGATGGATGGATGGATGGATGGATGATCGATGGATGGATGGATGATGGATGATGGATGGATAGATGGATGGATGGATTAATGGGTGGATGGATTGATGATCGATGGATGGATGGATGGATGGATGGCTTGATGACGGATGGATATTAGATGGATGGATGGATGATATATGGATGGATGGATGATAGATGGATGGATGGATGGATGGATGATGGATGATGGATGGATAGATGGATGGATGGATTAATGGG
The DNA here is from genome assembly GCF_016077235.1 of Cyprinodon tularosa. Taxonomy (NCBI): domain Eukaryota; kingdom Metazoa; phylum Chordata; class Actinopteri; order Cyprinodontiformes; family Cyprinodontidae; genus Cyprinodon; species Cyprinodon tularosa. The sequence goes on from NW_024039540.1 coordinate 956,209, forward strand.
TGGATGGATTGATGATAGATGGATGGATGGATGGATGGATGATAGATGAACGGATGATGGATGGATGATGGATGGATGATGGATGGATAGATGGATGGATGGATGATGGATGGATGATAGATGGATGATAGATGGATAGATGATGGATGGCTTGATGACAGATGGATATTAGATGGATGGATGGATGATATATGGACGGATGGATGGATGGATGGATGGATGGATGGATGGATGGATGGACGGATGGATGGATGGATGATAGATGGACGGATGATGGATGGATGGATGGATGGATGTAGCAAGATAAACGAGATGATTTCTCTAATAAACAAATAAGGAGACATGAGTTAAAGGAGGCATTTCTACCCTCCCTCTCTCCTTTCTTCCTTCCTTCCCTCCTTCCCTCCAGCTGCAGGCTGCAATTCTCCGCCACACAACGAAATGATGACAAACTGATTGCTCTTCAGTAACGGCAGTAGTTAAAGGCAGAATGCAAATGATCGGCCTTGATTAGGATTTTTATTGGTGTAGTTAAAAAAATGAAATCCCCTTTTTTTCACTCTTCTTCAGCTTGAACATGGGAGGGGTTTATGCAGAATTAGTTCTCACTCCATGATGCGTTCTGGACCGACTCGCCCACACTCGCTTCCTGCCCAGGTGTCGCAGCGCGCCCAGGCAGCTAAACAGAGAAGTTGTTTTGCCAGCTTCATTAGCGTTCCTCTAATTAGCCCGCCGTCTGATGGATCTCTGACAGACCTAATGATTGGAGATGACAAGCTCCGCACTCATGTCACACTCACCAATTAAGCCTGCGCCATACCTCGCCATGTAGTCCTCTGGACCCCGTGTCGCCCTGATTGGGCCCCCCCTTCGCTCTCTCAGACAAAGCTGGAGGTTTACACTAAAGTTTAAATTTCCATCATCTGTAATTGACTTTTAAAGAGTTACTTTGGCTTTAGTCGGAAATAATAAACTAAAATGAAGAATAACATTTCATTAAACGTCTTTATTATTTGGTTAATTGGATAAAAAAAAAAAAGAAGATGGATGTTTTTCATTGATTTATACTTAGTGGCTTTCGTTAACTTTTGTCCATTGACTTCATTTGCTTTTTAGAAAGTGTAAATTACTTTATTTTTCTATGGGAGGTCAAAGGTCACGTCCACAGCCTTCTACATTCGTCCAATTAAAAGCAGAATTTAAAACTGACCTCGTGGCTCTGAAGCTAATCTTGACCTGAAGACTTTCAGCAGCCGTTTTACTTTATGAGCAGAATAAAGACGAAAAGATCAAAACGTTGCTTTTCTGCACCAGTTGCTGTAATTCAAGCAGAAGGAACATCGGACTCGGAACGATCCGTTAGTTCAGATGCCGAATGATACATTTTCTACATTTTCATCCAACTGCAGAAGAAGAAGAAGAAGCTGGTTTCAGGGTTGTTTTATTCCATATAACATATAAAACCTTAGGTAGCATTTTTAAAATGAATGTTTGTTTGCAAAGGTAAAAAAAATTATAAAATACTAAATTATATTATTGTGACACTTTGAGGAAATTCAGATATTGACTTTAGCTCCTAAACCGAGGCTCTGCAGCCTGCGGACCCCCTCACTGTGGCTCCATCTCTGAATATAAAAACATTTTTGATTATTAAGGCAATAAGAAAAGGTTCCTTTATGTTTTCATGCAAAATTAGTAAAAAAAATCTACAACAGCAGCAGCTGCACAAGGACTTTAACAATAATTTAATGTTTTTTAGCGTTAAACAGATGCTGTGCGTTTAGAGGTGGGCTGGCCGTCGTTCTTCATCGCTGCCATCACAGCAGATCACTCAGCTGGCCTCGTTCCACTAAAGAAAATAATTTTTTCTATTGTAAAACACAATAATAGAACATCTTGGTTTATTTTCACTGGCTTTCTCTAATTATACATCTTTATCGTAGCTCTCGATGAATTCGGCTTTAGCAGCGGTGGCTAAAAGAGAATGGAAAAGGTTACAGAAGTTTGATTCCATCCAGCTGGAATAAAATATGTTTTCTGTATGCTGGACGGTAATTCGTCACACTTGAAAAAATAACAAGCAGCCTCTTTCAAACTGCAGAATTATCTGCTCTAATTCTGTAAGATGATTGTGATGCATCATTGCTGCAAATGGCTGTTTTTATACCGTATTTACATTTTAAAGTGCTCTTCGTTATTGTCTGCATCGGCTCTGTTTAATAGGCTTTCCTTTCCTTAATGTCCACATCTGATGGAGAGTTTAGAGGCTGAAACGCTTAAAGAGGAAGGAGGAAGTTCAAGGAAGGAGTTGAAATGAAAGAGTTGATCAAGAGCTGGAAAATAGAAATGTTAATGTTCATGAAATGAACGCATCTGGAAATGGATTTATCCATAAATATTATCCACCCTTTGATTTTTTTTGTTATTTTGTTTTTGGAGCGACACTAAAATATTTAATTTATTCTTTACAAATTTATTATAGATGACTAAATATCTGACTTTAAAGGAAAAGTCAGATTATATTCAGAATTCAAACTTCTGAAAGTACTTTAAATATGAAATTATTACATACGGTTCAATAAATGATCAGTGTTTTTAAATAAGAGTAATTTTCATTTGAATGTGTTTTACTGGAGGCATCCATGTTTGTCAAAGAACACTACTGCCACCTACTGGTTTGTGACGTCACAATGCGGTATCGGCTGTTGATCAAGTCCCAGTGCTGTATCTGGTGTTTGTCACAACGCGCTATTATCCAAGTCATCTTGATCATTCTTCCAAATGTTGGCTACACATTACGTGTTTTTTCTCTGGCCAGAAGTTTGAAGGCAAATCCTCCCTCTTCAAGTTGGCAATCCAACAATTAACCCAAGTAACTCTTTTTTTTTTCCACTTTTACCCAATGTATTCCAACATCCAGCTGCCATGCACGTGGGCATTGTCAGTTTCACTATAGCTCTGGTGAATTTCAATGATGAAGTCCTCTGGAAATCTTCAATAATTGTTGTTGATTGCAGATGTGTCTAGTAGTTCCCATTGATTTTGCTTGTAAAGCGGGGAGAATGGCGCTAGGCTTACCGCACCGTGACATCACTGCTGGATGTTGGCAGGATTGAGGCGCTCCCGGACTCAGTGATCGCGATGAAAATCGTTATTTTTTTACTAATTAATGCTTAATTCATTAAATCACCGTGAATATATTAGTTTCAGGTATGAATAATGAACCATTCTTACCTGTTAACTGGCCTCATCTAAATCACCAAAAGCATCTGAAAAAAACGTTGTTATAGGAAACAGGAGCCTAACAAACATCCTGCTGATGAGACGTGACCAGCTAACACATTATTGGGATATTTAATCATTCATTAAACAATTTACTGGAATATTTAAATGAATTAGATGCAGAATTAAAAGTTACACCCTCTTAATTCAGGTTTATGTTTCATTCACGTATGTGCCTTTCATATAGCACAGCGACCACATCCCAATTATCTTGTGACTCGCCCACTTGAGAGACATTTTGTTTGAGAAAAAGGGATTTCAGAAATATTTTAACTGCACTTTACTTTTGACTTTTACTTGAGTAATATTATTAAATTGAATATAATTCAGTTTATTTCTATAGCGCCAATTCACAACATATCATCTCAAGACACTTTACAGTTCAACCAGATCATCCAGTGAAATTGATTCAAAGTTTTCTATCTAAGGAAAACCAGTTGATTGTATTGACTCATTGACTTGAAGGCAATCCCTCACACTAAGCATGCTTGTAGCGACAGTGGAGAGGAAAAACTCCCTTTTAACAGGAAGAAACCTCCAGCAGAACCAGACTCAGTGTGAGCGGCCATCTGCTGAGGCCGACTCGGGTTCAAGGAGACAGAAGCAGAGATAGATAGATATAAAGACAACTGTAAATTAGTATTATTTCTAGTCTTACTACTGAATAAGGAACAAACAAACTGCATTTGTCCCTAAAATACCGAGAAATTTTCGAGCAGTATTTTCTTTTCTGCACACGTACTGCATCCTGTTTTATCAAATATAGTTTATAAACTGTTAGAAATAGTTTAAAATGTTTTATGTTAAGTACATTTATAAATTACATACATTTTCCAGTTTTATTTGAATTCATTACTTTCTTTTATTCTGTGAAACAGAATGATTTTGCATGTAATTGTATATTATTATCTTACTGATAATTAAATGCATCGTTTTAATATAGAAAATCGTGCGTGTGATGAGATACCAAGCATGAGTGGAGTCTCTAGCGGAGAGCGATTTTCGCCTCTCAAAGCGGCAGTTTCTCACGCATGTGTGATTTTTTTGTGGGATGGTAGATAAACCATATTTGTGAATACGTTTATTTTGCTTATTTTGCATTTTAAAATAAATGTGACACAATACAAACTCTTCCACTAGAGGAGTTCTGGATGGAACATATTGACGAAAAAGTATTTTTTTTCTTAACCCTTTACAGGGCAGGTTACCAATTTTGTTCCCTTGCAGCCAACTTACAAATAGAATTTAGAGTTCAAACACCCACGCCAACATATTTATGGACAGTTATTTCACTCCATATCTACCCAACCTGAATAACCTCTCAGAGGGAAAGGGACAGAGGTTCTGTTTGCGTTGAGGCGAGGCGGCCTTGGTTGGCCCAATGGTGTAAATATCGGTAAGCTGAGACAGAAGTTACTTATGGGCCCACAACCTCTTAGGGGCCCCATCACTGTCACCTGGTGGGCCCCCGACGCAATTAGACTAAGACGTCTCTTAGCAGATATTATGGTGCGAAAAATTCCTCTTAAACCCACCTGATACTGAAGTATCTCCCTGAAATGAGTTTTTGGAACTTGGGATGTCTGTAACGTGGTTGTGCGCTGTCACTAATGGTTCCATTCAAGGTGCGCAGTCACTATTTTTGTGTGTGTGATGTGTGATCACATACTACTGAGAATTGTATAATTGTATCTTCTTGGCCGATTTCTGGAACTGTCGCAGTATCCTGAACCTTTATCACGTGTTATACTTCATATGGGGCCTACTAAGATAATGTTGCTGACGGGTCTATTGTTGTGTCTTTACGCCGTTGGGTTGGCCTTTGTCCGCTCACGGTTACTCCTGTATAAATACACTCTGTGTTCACACACGCACCGTTTCATGAGGAGGGCTATTTATTGTTTCAGACGTCCTGACGGAAAAAGAAATAAGCTTGACCCCCCCGGTTGGACTTTTGTCCTTGGGCTTCAAAGCCAAGCTGGACCAAGACGATCATTGTTACCTGAGAGGAAGCCTGGACATCAAACACTTCCTGCGCTGCCTTCATCCCCCCCCCCCCCCCTAAGCTGCAGCTTCACAGCTTTTTTCACATGAAGAATGCTTAGCGATGGATCGTCTCCGCACGTCGCAGACGTCTTCCATCCTTCCAGGGACCCACCGCAGATTGATGACGTTGACATGGGTCATTATTAGCTGCTCAATGACACTTCCCCCCATGTCGAAGATTTTTCACCTGGGTTGATTTTCCAGAAACGCCGATCATCAGCATGGTGTCCAGAAGGGCTAAGCATGATTTATGTAAATATTACCATCAAGACAGATTCGCTTCTGTCCAACAGGAGATAGATTACAGCAAAGCGGGTTGGGGGGGGCAGCAGCTGATTTCTGTGATTTCTCTGCCTCTGAGTAGGCGTCTGTGTGTGTGTGCGTACGTTTACAAGTGTGTTTGATTGATTGTAGATGAGAGCGGGGGATTAATCATGCTTGATGTGTTAACGTTACACTCGTGGTGGATCTGAGTCGAGATGCAGTGGCCCATTTAAATATACTCCCTCACACAGATTCACCCGGGGAGGGGGGGAGCGGCGGCCCTCACCTCGTTCAGCAGGGAGGAGGACACATTCCTAACGGCAACTTTTTAATTGCCATAAAATGATGGAGAACAATGATAAGAAATCAGGATGTTTTGGAGTTCATAAATGTCTTAATGGAAGATGAGGAATTTTATGCTTTTTTCAAAATAGTATAATAGTTTCTTTAAGGTAGGGTTAGGGTTTGGAACATGCAAATCATTATTATATTTGTTGTTTTGGAGGAATGAGGTGAAGGCAGCCTTTGTTTGCTTTATGAAAATGACACTGTTCTGTCAGATCAGCAGACTTATAGTCAATACGCATGCGCAAGATGTCAGATTTGCTTTTTTTCCCTTTAGTTTTGTATGAAAAATAGACTTTAAACTACCTCAATGGGCGTGTATCCCTTTAATTATGTACAAAAAATAAAGAAAATCTAAGGTCAGATCGCCATACGCTTCAGAAAACATCAAAAAGTAAGTAATTAAATAATTTTTTGTACATGACTAAAGGGATACACACCCATTGAGGTAGTTTAAAGTTTATTTTTTGTACAAAACTAAAGAGATAAACAGGGATTGACTATGGGTACGCTGGTCTGACAGGGTATGCTCATCTGACAGAACTTCTTCTTTTATGTCACCTGTGGAGCTGGGAAAATAATCTATCAATATCCGTTGCTGTAGAAGAAGTTGGCCTAATTTAGCAAAAAGTTTCTTAATCAGGAGGAAAAAAATGCAGCCAGCTGTGATTTCTTTCCTGAAACTCCTTAATGTTTCCAAGAAAATGACCTTTAAAACATGGCAGAAGAGGTTTGTTGTGGAGAAATAAAATTCAGAAGATATCAATCCCATAGAAAGAAAAACATTCTCTGCTGTTTCTAATGATCTGGACACATTTGAAGAGAAGATTATTTTAAAGATAATTGATATTCTCTGTTTATGTGATTGGTTTGAAAAAGATTACTGATCCAAACTTTGGACGTTAGATGACAAATTTGCTCTGCATTTTCTGTCCTTGTTGGACATTTTCTATCAAAGCAGAGCAGAAACCTCCATTCTGATTGTAGCAGCAGGATTCTCTCAGGATTGAAGGTTTAGTTCAGATTTAGATCAGCAAAGCAGGTTAATATAAAAGCTTAGTGTGTTTACAAAATTACTGTAACTTCAGTTTATTTCTATAGCGCCAATTCACAACACATGTCATCTCAAGGCAGTGTACAGTTCACCAGAACAACCAGTCAAAGTTTTCTATTTAAGGAAAACCAGTTTATTGCATTGACTCATTGACTCAAACGCAATCCCTCACACTAAGCATGCTTGTAGCGACAGTGGAGAGGAAACACTCCCTTTTAACAGGAAGAAACTTCCAGCAGAACCAGGCTCAGTGTGAGCGGCCATCTGCTGAGGCCAGCTGGGGTTCAAGGAGACAGAAGCAGAGATAGAAAAGCAGCTGTAAAAGGCGGCCCCATCCAGGAAACACACAGCCAGGGAGATAAGCTCCAAGCCAGCTCCCATGTCAGAGGATGAAGAGAGCACATCCAGCCAGTCACAGTCAGAGAGACAGGACTACACTGAAAAACAGTCTGATCTTCAACATCTATGTACAAAGGTGTTGATGGCAGCAGCACAGCTGATATTTCTCTCCAGGATGGAGTCACAGCTAAACAGGAACAGAAGAGGCGAAGCTACTCTGAGAAACAGCAGAGAGAGCAGAACGTTAGAGATTGAACTAACAGATTCTGCAGAGTGGAAGAATAGAGATAGAATAAAGCAAAATGCTGAAAAGGGGTCCCTATGTCCTCCAGCAGTCTAAGCCTATAGCAGCATAACTACAGAGATAGCTATTCACTGAATTACAGGGTCTGACTAGGAGATGATGCTTCTCTTTAGATCTTAATGTCCACAAATCATGACAGAAATAATATCTTAGTACAAAGATTGATTGATGTTTAAAAAGGAATTGGAGGGGACCAGCAAAGGGCCTATCAAGGAGGGTGGGGAAATTTTGAATGGCTACTATTGTACAATACTTTCAGTCTAACCGAGCATGGCTGCTGTACACCCACGTATATCAGAAAATTGGCATCAACAGACAAACATATCGGGCGGCCGATGTATCGGCCCATCTCTAGTGAAAGCAACAAGTGGGAGTGGGGGGAGTGAAAAATGAAAATTATGTTCTTTATAATGTTTGTAAAAACAAACATTATAAAGAACATTTTAGCAGTTGGAAGCACCAGCACTTAGAAGGTTGAACCTGATGCCCCAAACTGGCCCCTGCTTGTTCTTATGGCTAACTTCCTGTTACTGCCTGACCAATCAGGCCGCAGGTTGAATAACACCATTAAATAAACATCCATCAAAGCAGATCTGAAAGAATCTCTGCTCTTCATCTGCTGCTTAGTGAAACTTATCGTATTTAAGTCCAGTTCTGCAGAGATCTTTCTCTCTAACCGGCCTCTGTTTCTGTCAGGTCTCTGTTTGCCAGGATCCGTCCTTCTTCCAGCCTCATTTTGTGCCGACTGAGGTTTTTCCCAGGCAGCAAACTGACATGGTGATTTGTTATGCCCCTCTTCTGCCTTCCTCTTTTTTTTTTTCAGCTCTCCTGGCCTAATATGCCACATCGAACCAAGAAACAGAGAGAGGAGATATGAAGTGGAAGAACTCTAGCTTGGTTGAATATTCTATCTCCGCTAAAGACAGAATGGGAATGAGATTGTAAAAGAGATTATGGGCATGGCCAAGAGGAAGTAGAAGTAAATGAAGAAGTAGACAAACATTCAGACAGAGGGAGAGGCTCTGGGACTCCCTCATATCTCCCCCTTCCCCTCCATTTCTTGAGGATAAGTGGCTGATGGTTTATAAACAGTGTTTCTTTTCCTCTCTCTCCCAGAATCTTCCGTCATGGCTCCCATTAGGTTGACAGCTGTCAATTAGAGCTCCCTTGGTCTGGCGCACTGCACTTTATTGCAGGCAGTTGATGCTGTCATTTCGCTCCCAGTTTCGCCTTGAGCGTTATCACGAGTGCTCAAACAGTCAATAGCTGATGCATCAGCAGTTATTTCTTAAATTGGCTCACAAGGCTGCATCCTTTTCTCAAAACCCCCCCACCCTTTTACCCCCAGTTCTTTTCCCTCTCTGCTCTGTCTGTCTCCTCCCTGTTCTCCTTTTTCTCCCCAAAGATTATTTTTGAGGAGAGAACTGTGCCTGTATCTGGGTAGGAGCAAAGACTTCAAATTTTTTTTTTATTCTGCATTGTATGGCGGCTAAGGAAGATGGCTAATGCAAGACACCATGAAACATTTTTGTCTGAACTCTACCCTTCCATTGAAGTCGTTGGAGACGTGTTTGATCTGTGACGAAGATATATGGTTGAAGTCTGTACTGCGTCTCTAGGCAGTGTAAAAAATAATACATTTTTCTGAGATATTACAATATTTAATTAGACGATATTGATCTAAAATATGGGTTATCCATACTTCCATCCATCCATTTTCAATCACGCTTTTCCCAAGCTGGGTTGCGAGGGGTGTTGGTGCCTATCTCCAGCTGTATACTGGTGAGAGGCAGGGTCCACAGGTCTCCAGTCCATTGCAGGGTAAGACAGAGACAAACAATCATTCACAAACACACTCACATTTAAGGAGCATTTAGAGAAGCCAATTAACCTAACAGTCATATATTTGGACTGTGTGAGAAAGCCGGAGTACCCGGAGAGAACCCAACCATGCCCTGGGAGAACATGCAAACTCCATGCAGAAAGATCCCGGGTCAGGAATCGAACCCGGAACCTTCTTGCTGCAACGCCAACGGCTTATTGGATCTTAAATATAAAAACACATTTATAGGCAAACATACATTGTTTTACTTGTTATAACTCCTTAACTTCCAGCCACTAGATGGCAGCAAACGTTATTTAGCTGCTCTCCATCAGCCGCAACAGAGGAACATCTCCTGAAGTTTTCCCAGAACTAGATTATAATAAAAGTTAAAATATATCGTCTTTATATATTTATCTACATATATCATATCATAATACATGGATCAAATCATATATCATGATACTGCGATACATGATATCATGATATTTATCGTATCACCGGATTCTTACCAAATGACATACCTACTGGGCAAGTTACTCGTATTAAAGCTCCAATGTGTCAGATATACTCCCATCTAGTGGTGGGCTGAATGAATTACAAACGAGAGAAACTCGCTCTGATGTCTGGCTGTTATGCTCGTAATAACTGATGAGGTCGTGAAGCGTCGTAAATGCAATTATTTAAATCCTGCCTGATATAAAGTTTCCGTCAGACGATGAAGAACAGAACGATACATTATTCTATTATTAACTGAAGCCAGTAAGTCACCAGTTAATAGAAACTGGTTTTACTTTGATCTGATCTTATTTCAGGGGTATCAAACTAGTCCCAGAAAGTGGCTGCTTTTATATTACTATTATTTTGTTTATAGGGGTGTGGGATAAAAAATCGAATTGGTGATATATCTTGATTTCTGTTTCCCCGATATAATATCGATCTTTCAGTTCCTAGTATCTATTTTTAACCAAAAAAAACAATCAAGGAAAATGTGCTACCTCTGCATCCCCATTCTTGAAGATAGCGCTGTGGATCCCTTTTACTGTGCGGCCCAGCGCCATGTCTGTAGCTGAGGCACTGACAATGGAAGACATGGACTGACTCAAAACCCAAACCACATTGGTACCAAAATAATTAAATGATCAATATCTTCTGATGGAAATATACAGCAATTGCTTTTTATTGAAACATCTAATTTGATAGCTGGGAAAAATATTGCAATTTATAGTGATATTGCGGTATTGTGAGACATGTATCATATCGCAACACCCACACCAATATTCACCCCTAATGGTTTATTTAAAAAGTTGACTTTTTTTTTTATTTTGATGCATTTATGGGCATAATGGAATAAAGATTTTTCAGTATTTGGACTGTCAGACTCAAAGTCAAAATATTTCAGCCAGTGGTCAGTTGGTTTGTAAATCCTAATATATGGAGGTATGGCAGTGGAACCCGACTGTTTTAGAACCGATTTCGTCGGCGTTGTTTGACTTGACTTCAGTCATTTTTGTCTGGGGCATCTTTTTGGTGGTCCACCAAGTAGCCAGCTCTAAATCTAAAGAAGACAAACAGCTTCTGCTCCTGATTAACTCGGGTCTGTTCCATATATTTCCTGTCATGTTCAGAACAGAGCAGGTTATATGGCTGTGTGTGCAGAAAGGGCTCCTTAAACCTGAAGGAGCAGCAGTCCTGCTTGGAAGATGAGTTTTTCTAAAGAGTGTGTGTATCTTTTGAGTGTCATCTGGGCTCGGCTCCAGGTCTGGGTTTTTCTTCTTACCCTCAGTGGGGGTTGCCTTTATGTCTACAGAGCGTGTGTGCGGGTATCCATGTGCGCTCTCAGACAGTCCAAAGCCCTTACCTCACTTTCCCACGGAGGATTTGGTGGAACCCAGACAAGACTGGCAGCCATCAGTCTTTTTGTGTGTGTAAAAGTGGCTGTGATGAAAGGCAGGGGAGCCGAGCAGAACCCGTATGAGGCCCTGGTAATCAGGGCCAGCCGGCGCTGACATCCTTCTAGAACTGACAGCTCCTTCCTCCTCTCTCTGCATGCACACAAAGACACACAATGCTCCCTCTCTCTATGTTTGTGGGATTACAAATATATAGATATATAGATATATAGATATCTATCTATCTATCTATCTATCTAGATAGATAGATAGATAGATAGATAGATAGATAGATAGATAGATAGATAGATAGATAGATAGATAGATAGATAGATAGATAGATAGATAGATAGATAGATAGATATAGACACAGAGTTCTATTCAGTTCATTTGTAAAGCTTAAACTTATGTGATCTCAGGTCCTTTTCCAGGTTTTTTTTTGATGAGCATGTAGAGACAGTAGACATTCACTTGCATTTTCTTGTTGGGTCTCCAGCCATTCATCAGACTGAGTCTGAATGCAGTGACAGTGGAGAAGAAAAGTACCCTTTTAAAGGTCTGTATAGGAAGGAAACAGCTCTGAGCCAGTTTTAATGTCAGGGGATGAAAGAGAGGACACCCAGTTAGTCCCTGTAAAAGCTGAGCCCATAGCTAGGAGAGAAACAGGACTAACCACTGAAAAACAGGCTAAGCTCTATCATCTATAATCTAAGCTGTTGATGTTCCAAATAAAATCCACTGGACTTTGTTTCCAAATTTGAAGGCGTTTTGCTTCCCATCCAGGAAGCTTTTACAATTCGAAATGTAAGAATTAGAGTTGAGTTCGAGGCTTTATAGTGGACCGAACAAAACCTTATTTTGGTTTAGAAAACATGCAAATTGAACCAGAAGAATGGGTCCGCCCCTATGTAATGGGGACTCGTTGGGTTGTTTGTTAGCCTGCAATACCCAATACTGGTCTATACCTCTGAAAGGGGTGGATTTTGGGGGGGATTGTTGGCCTGGCTGAGCTGATGAGATGTTCTAGTCCCCTGTATGGGGGAGGGGTTGTTTAACGTTGATTTCTCTCTTAACATAAATTACTTCTTTCACACTCCTTTCAAACCTCCTGTCCTCTTTGTCCAAAATGTGAACATTCTGGTCCTCAAAACAATGTCCTTTGTCCTTAAGGTGTAGATGTACAGCAGTGTCTTGTCTGGGGGAGGTAGGTTTGCTGCTGTTGATGGCAGATATTCTCTCCATGATAGAATCACAGCCAAACAGGAAGAGATCGGATTAAGTTACTATGTTGAGAAAAATCAAAGAGAGGATAAAGTTAGAGACTGAACTAACAAATACTGCAGATTTGGAGAATAGAGATAGAATGAAGCAGAATGATGAGAAGTGGCCCCTATGTCCTCCATCGGTCTAAGCCTATAGCAGCATAACTAGAGAGATAGCTCAGGATAAAATCAGCTGTATATATAATAGGGTTGTCACGATACTACACTTTTCAACTCGATACCGATACTAAGGAAAATATTCGATACTCGATACCATTTTCGATACCACAAGGATAAAAACAAAGACTCCAAAATTCAACAGAAATATTTTCATTAATAAATAAAATACAATAAATAAATACAATAAACAATAAGAACAATATTTTGAGGTTGTATGCTGTGCACAATATTAAGCAAGCTTCATAAAAAACTTATAAAATAAAGTTATAAAATTTAAATTAAGTGTTCCTTCCTTGGCTATGCTTTGCACACATAACAATGACACTAGCTAAACCGGTTAAGAAACAAAAATAATTCTCAGCAGCTGCATCTGTTACAAAAAAAAAGTCTGAAACTGAAAAGTGCACAGAATTATTCACAGTGTTCTGAAAGTGCATTGTCCTCTATTCTGCTCTTAAGATGAATGACTGCTTAGGTGCCACTGGTGGTAGCACTGTATCGATACTTTTGAAAATGAGTATTGTATCTGGATACAACGTTTCAGTATCAATACTTTTTTGAATATCGATACTTTTGACAACACTAATATATAAGAATATCTGTGACCTTTTAGTCATGCTGTAGGACAGGGATCCTATTGTTGCCTCCTTCTTGTTTTATATATTGATTAGTCTTTTCATCCCAGTCTCTGTGACTGTGTGTTTCAGATCACATGGTGTTTGAAATGTTTTGGTCTTACAAGGCTGTGCTATGAAATGTGTCCATATTCCTTCTCCAGGTACATTTCTGTCTCTTCTGAATTCTCAGAGGTGGTTAAGAGGAGGGAGGCAGGTGATAGAGAGAGGAAGAGAGTCGACCAACAAGGAAAAAAAAAGTGTGAGAGATGAGAGGAGAGGGGAAGAAGGCTGTTTTATTTTATACTGTGAGGGCCTGTTGCTAATTAATGTTTCTTGGTCGGTTTCTGTCGTAGCTGAGTAATGTTTTTGATCTTTATGCCTGATAACTGCATACCTAATGAGATTTCAAAGCTGGTGGAGATGGGAGTTGCTGCTCCCTGCAATTATTGACAGATGCCTTTTCTCCGCCACTGGCTGCTGCGCCATAAATCCTTCCTCAGTAATGAGCTTGAGAAGTGCCACCCTGCCAGTGAGCTAATGAAACCGAGCAAAGGGGGGGGGGGGGGCGTCTGTGTGTTGTGTGTGTGTGTTGTGTGTGTGTGCATGACTGCAAAAGAGTGCATTACACTCCTCTGACACATTTTTTTCTCTGTAAATGCACTCTGCAGATGTCAGCCACCTCGCCTAGTAGCGACAAAGAGAGAAAGGAGAGAAAGATAGTCAGCGAGTAAATGTGTGTCTTGAAGGGGGGGGGGGGGGGGGGGGCTGTTTTCACTTTATGAGAGAGGGGGGGGCAGACTCAGGTTACAGCCTTAACTGGGGCTATTTGTCTAGTATGCCTTTTATTTGAAATACTAGTAACTTTGTTGCCAAATGTCTCTGTGAGTTACACTTTTCTGTCTTTTCTCCTTTTTTTTATTTCTTCCCCAACAAACTCCTGTCTGACTCAGCGAGGGGGTGCAAAGGTCGTGAAATATAAGGAGCAAAGAGGCGTGTGGAGTTTAAGAGAGCAGAGAAGAAGGGGAACAAGCGTGTTGAGAAATCAGAACGTCCTCGCTGACTTGCCACAGGAAAGATCCCCTCAGTATCTGGTGTGGGTCTGATCGCAGCGTGTGGGTGTGGGTGTGTGTGTGTGTGTGTGTGTGTGTGTGGCAAGTGTTCTGGAGTTTTCTAGAAACCAGAAGAGGAGGGCAGCCAGTGGACGAGTGGCGTCTCCCTGCCAAACAGTCGATTTCCCCCTCTCATCGTCGGCACCATACATCACAGACCCACCCTTCTCCTCTGACACCCTGACGTGTGTCATTTATCAAACAGGGCCTCACATGTGTGTGTGTGTGTGTGTTTTGGGGGGTGGGGGTATAATGGTGTGTGTATTTGTGCACATATGTGTTCTTTAGCGGTCTTCCCTTCTGCGTCTGAGGTCCACCGAGGGAGGAGGGAGCGATGAAAAGTGAGCAGGAGAGAGAAACAGAGAGGAAGGGGGAGATTATTGTTTGGACGTGTGAGTTACAGCATGAGAAGCGATGGAGGAGAGGAAGGAATCAGTTACACGTGTTTCACGGGGCCGACTTCCCTTATTGTCTCCGGGCGATCCGGGAGGAGAATCAAAAACTGCTTTTATGGGCATCAAGGTTCGAAAACTGTCATGATGTTCCAACTGTTGAGATCCCCCCCCGCATCCTATCCCATCCAGTTATTTTTAGGGAAACATGAGGAATTCAGTGGTTTTCTGGGTTTTCTGTTGCTACCAGGTGGTTCTGATCCAGTTGTGTGCTGCAATTCTTCACAACTTTAAAAAGACCTAGCAGATGTTTTCAGAATCTTCCACCTTCACACTGAAGCTTGTCACTAACAGATCCCAACATCTTGAGATGACATGTGCTGTGACTTGCCGCTATATAAATAAACTGAACTGAATTGAATTGATCTGTACCGGTAGCACAATCCCTACCATCAGTGCATTTGCACAACCAGATATCCATCCAGGTCACCGTTGATTTTACTTCACAAAAAAGATCTAGCTCATGTATTTCCCTTAAAAAGGTAAGCGTACTAAACTATGATGTGTTAAAGGCTAATAATGTATTTCCGGAGAAAATAAATGCCTTAAAATCCTTTCTGTTTTATCACTCCTCTGTAGCCGATCGGCACTGGAAATAGGATCCTACGCTACTTCCGGGAGCTAACTTTTTCGGCTTAGGATTTAAACATAAATCTATTTTAAGTTATTTTTTTTACTAACCTTCTGCTATATAGTGTGTAATCTAAAGAAAGAAACAACTAAAGTGCAGATAAACATGGTTTTATCTTATTTTGCCGAACTGCTTTGTGCATGTCCGAATGATGAGGTCAGACGAGCAATTTAACAGAGAAAATCTAAAAAGCATCAAATTGTCTCAATAAAGTCATAAACTACCTTAAAGTATTTGAATTGGCATTCTTTGGTAATTGAAGGATAGAAATAACTATTTTTAGTACAATAATTGCAATATTTATGGCGATTTAGATCAATATCTGCTTGCACATGTGCAAATGAACTGATGGTACGGATTGTGCTTCCATTACGGATCAGATAGTGACAAAGCTCTTTAGTTTTTTTCCTCCTTCCCCTTTACTTTACTTACGTCACATCCTGTCTTCCTGCTTTTCACACACTGGGATGGTCCCACATTCACAGGTCAAGCAAAGTACCCCAGAAACCGAACCTTAGAGGCGTCCCAGAGGTCTGCTGCTAAAGCGGCATCTATAGCATGTCCTGCTCTCTTTTTTTTAAGATCAGTTTTGGCCTTTTAACTCAGTGTTTACATGCATTTAATCGTCTACTGCCCCATGACTATAAATCACATTAAATGAATGTGTGATCGTAATACAGCTTCATTAAATACTTTTAGTCACCTTTCATAAGGCAAATAAGCAAAGATTTCTAAAATTCCAATAATCGGTCTGATTTGAGTACATTTGTGTCAGTGTTAATAACATCATAACATTTCTGTCTCAAGGGTTGTTTGCAGGCATTAATAAGTCATGATGTCTTATGTAAGATACACAAACTCACAACTTCTTGCACAAGTCTCCCGCCCCTGTGGGTTCAGGACCTGCGGTTTCTCTCTTCGCTTCTCTCTGATTCAAAGGGAAGCCTTAGAGAAGATGGATGCTTCTCAAAGAAAGAGCCAGTTGATGGATATGAGTCTGGCCTCGCCATTCATCACAGCTCTGTTATTTAGACTGGATAGCTACACCACTGTAACCCGAGCCACCGCGGCCAACATGTGTGTACCAGTGTTTTTATATGTGTGAGTGGAGAAGGCAGCGAGGGGACAGTGAGACGGCTGAGGTCAGAGCCATGAAAAAAATGGCATTAGCAAGCAGTAGATAGAAAGTTCTGTAGATGGAACAGTGAGTCTGATTCGTGCAAAGCAGGTTCACATCTGAACTAGAGAAGAGTATGTATAGAGGCATCATGCGTGTAGCAACCATGACATGGCTGGAGTATGCCACAGTACCTTGTAGATGTGTTGGGCGGCATTAGCAATGCTTGAAAGAGTTGGATAACACAGAAGAATGACCTCCTCTGGACAAGACTCGGCAGTACATCTACACCTTATGGACAAAGGACATTCTTTTGAAGACCAGAGTGTTCATTTTTTAGACAAAGAATACAGGTGGTTTGAGAGGGGAGTGAAGGAAGCCATTTATGTTAAGAAGGAAAAATCCAACCTTAAAAAGAGGGACTCGGGTTTCAGCTTCCAAAAACCTACAATTGAGATTGAGATTTCTTCCTACTATCATCGCAACCCCAACCGCCTTACAGGGGAACAGAGACCTCGCCTGTTCAGTGAGGCCAACAATTCCCTCTAACGACCCCCCTATCAGAGACATAGACAAGTATCGGGTATTGCAGGCTAACAAAGAGCCCAAACGACCCCCAATCCTATGGCGCGGACCTGTTCATCCGTTTAAAAGCCAAAACAATGCCTTGTGTTAGGTCCACTCTATAAAGCCTTGAACTCAACGCTATTTCTGACATTTTTAATTGAAAAAGTTTCTTTGATTGGAAACAAAGTCCAGTGGATTATTTTTTTTTTTACTTTTTTGGAATGAGTCGGATAATGTTCGAAATTTCAGGTTAACGTGAACTGGATGGTTTCCAGCTGCTCGGCATTGCAGGGTATGCATGCCACAGTAGGCAGTATTGAAACCAGAGGGGTTTCAAAGTACATTTGGAAAACCCAGGGAATCCACATTTGTTGTTTTCATCCAAATGTCTTATGACATTTTTAAATGTTGCACAAAAGAAAGAAACAAAACCAAATTTGAATTCGATTTGATAGCTTCAAGTTGAACTCCTCCCAGTCGCTAGGTGGCGCACTCACACTTACCTGCTAAGGTTCTGTGTTGTTACCAGGTCCACTAATGCTAACGTTAATGATAACCTTCACTTAGCATCAGCAAACATTAGCCTTACCTTTTCAGAAGGAAAGGAACAAACACCACAAACCTTCTGATCAACTCTCTATAGCTGGGCTACTATTCCTGTTGGTGCACAATCCAATGGTGTTAATGTTATTGCAGAAATATTAATATTTTATTCTATATGTTCTGTGGATATTGTAAAAACGTATCACTTTGATGGAAAATGTGTAGCCATGACGTTTAAACTATTTGACGCACAGCGTCAAAAGGTGACATAACATGTGACATTTGTGGACATTAAAATCTAAAGAGAAGGGCTATATCCTGGTCAGGCCCTGTAATTCAGTGAAAGGATGGAAACAGAGGAAAACAAAATGCGCGCCAAGGAAAAGGCCAGTGGCTGGAAGTTGGAGGGGATTTAGCTGGGAGTTGCAGGGAAGTAGGCTGCCATTCGGCTGGCATTTGACTGGGAAGGGCCATTTTAATTGGCTGCTACTGTGAACTGGAAGGGGTGGTTCTGTTATCTGAACTGGTATAGCCAACTGTCTGCAGGTGTAGAGAAATAAATGCAATCCTAATGCACGCAGTGAGGCTACATGGCATACAGAGAACAGAAAGTGTTGAGTCATGGGACCATTTACCTCACATGACTCAGCTCAGGTGTTTTCATGTCAATTTCAGCGTATTAATAAAACTTTTTAAGAAAATTCAGGAAGATTTTTTGAATGCTTCATCAATCCTCATACTAAGCATGTTTGTAGCGACAGTGGAGAGGAAAAACTCCCTTTTAACGGGAAGAACCTCCAGCAGATCACATTTATCACTGATCCAGTCCTCCATGATACAATACTGTATCTGTAGAGAATGTTGACATAAAATAATCCATCTTAAATTATCAGTTTGTCTGTTCGGTGTAAAAATGTTTTAACACATTTTTTTTATGTTAGTGACCCAAATGCATCTTAATTCTTTACCAGAAGAATAGCTGGTTTGACATTTCTAAAATTTAAAGAAGATATTTAAAGTATTTTAAAACTTAAAAAGGGGCTTTTCTCACTTTTGATCTGAAATCCAATAGAGATGTTGAACAGGATATATTCTTTTTTTCAGTAAAGTATGTTGAATATTCGTGTAACTGTGCAAGTTGTGTTTTCTAAACTTTGGGAAAATAATCTAACCTTTTTGACCAAAACTCTAAGGTGATGGCAGTAAATTATGCAACTCATGAAAACTCTCAGCGTGCAACTGTGTGGAAATTCTACCGTTTTGGATTCCCAGATTTGCTCCCACCTTCGTGTCTCTGGCTTCCTGCTCTCCATCCGCTTCGCTCTTCCCACATTTCTATAGCGCCCAGGCAGACGCGGTGATTTATTGTGGCCATCCATCTCTTCCACTCATCCATCACTGGCCGGTTGCTAGGCAATCATGGCAGCAGCTGTTTGCTTTTGAGTTCGACGGAGGGGCCGTCAGTCAGAGGCGGCAGGTGAAAAGCATTACCAACACGCTGTTGTCACGCTGAATAATTAATCAAGGGCTCGAGAGATAATTAAAAAAGATATGACTCTTGCTGTTATTTGGTCGCCTAGAAAAGCAGAGTGGGTAGAGGTGGGGTCAGAAATACCTTTAACACTGTTACAGCTTTTCATTATTTTGTTCATATTTGTTTTTGCTCTTTTGGAAGCTTTGCCAAACTCAGCCTCCTTCATACAGTCTTGTATTTGACCTCCTCTTTCCCTTGTGATGGAGTGGAATAAGTGAGTGCCGTTAATAGTGACAGCCATTTAATTAATTAGAAGAGGATGGGCAGGGAAAAAATAAGAGAAAGGATTAAAGCAAGGCCTGGCAGAGGGAATAAAAGAGCTCTTGAAACTGATGAGGATTCATCTGTCACCTCCAGTGGTAGTTAAATAGCACAAAGCAAAAAAAAAAGGCAGAGAAATTCACCTGCCTTGTTTTATCTTTTCCTTTTAAGTCTTTTTTTGTCATTTAATGCCACAGAAAACACGAATCGTACCGTACAAGTCAACATAAATGGCTGTAGTTTTGAATTCTACAGAGTAAACACAGGAAGGCTAACATTAGCGGAGATGTCTGACTGGTGTAAATGTAAACATTGCTACATTGCGTCGCTGACTCAAAGTTTTCATGAGCCGTTATACATGAGAGATCTGTTGAAACAACAAATGTGTTTAGCTTGTGACCTATGGTTCACTATTGGCCAGTGCTAACGGCATTAGCTGAGACTAGCGTGAAATCAAAATCAGATCAGTAGATAATGAATGACTCTTTAAAGTGACAGTGAAACATCTTTCTTATAACTCAGGGCTCTAATATATCTGAGAAAGTGTTTTGATGCTGATGCTAACCGCTTACGGCCTCAGTTAGAAGCTATTCGTAGCATAACTCTCCATCTGGGTTAGCATCTCATAGCAGTAGCCGCACAAAAACTTACTACTGGTTAACAGGAAGACAATTTAAAAAACTTACGGCTGTACTGTCTTGCATCTGATTTCATGAGTGAATTAAAGATTCAGAGTTTTCTATCTCGGGAAGACCAGCTGGTTGTATCCATCCTCCTGGATGTGCAGGTAGAGACAGTAAACATTTTTTTCATCATGTTTCTGACCCTACAGCAATCCCTCACAGCAAACATACATGCAGCCACAGTGGAGAGGAAAAACTCCCTTTTAACAGGAAAACAGGCCCAGTGCTATCGTCTATAATCTAAGGTGTTGATGGCAGCAGCACAGCTGATATTTCTCTCCAGGATGGAGTCAAAGCCAAAAAGGATCAGACCAGACAAAACTACAATTATAAGAAAAATCTGAAAAAGCATATAGGTTGAACTAACAAATAGTGCAGAATGGGAAAATAGAGATAGAATGAAGCAGAATGTTGAAAAGTGGTCCCTATGTGCTCCGGCGGTCTAAGCCTATAGCAGCATAAACATCATTATACGCCTCAGAAAATGAAGGCAGATGATCATTTGTGTGAGGGTAATTTTAGGTTTGTAATGCATCATGTTTGAAATCTCATTTGGTCTTGGAAGAAACTCTTGCAATGGGTATAAATAGTCTTAGATAAAAATGTAATATTAGTTAATTCAAACTGAAACAATGAAAGCAGAATTACTTTATATGAACCATCACTCCAAGATCTTTCAGTAAAGATACAGATTGAGATAAAAAAAAAAACACATGCAAGCAGAAAAGAGGCCTCCAAATATACCTGACAGATATTTTAAGCAGACAACTTTAACTTTAGAAACAGTAGAAACAAACTGCGGAGAGGAGGAGGCATTGACATGGATGCAGCAGACAGAGTATCAGAAAGCATTTAACATTTTGCTTTCTACATTTTCTGTCACTCTTCCAGGAATGATTCAGCCTCTAGCTTTGCCCCAGGTTATATTCAGTCTCACTGAACGGTTCCCACTACCCAACACACACACTCTGACAAACACAGAGGGGAAGCACACATGCACGTTTCTATGTTGTAGCTGTAATGCAGTGCACTGAGACAGAATGGAGAGATTTCTTTATCTTTTTGCTTTTACAAAGGAAAACATGGGGATTGCTCTAAAGACATCAGAGCAGACACAGAGACTCAGCATGCACTGGTGTGTATGTGTCAGAGCCTTTCATTACCACTTATAACCCAGTCAATGCAAAGCTGATTGGTCAACATGTAGCTATTGATTCATTGACCAATATAAACTCAAATGTTAAGATGTCCTCCCTGCACAGAGCTGCAACAATCCCTGTGAAATCTATATTGAATTACCTTCCACTTACGTCTGAATGTCTGAAAACAGAGCAGTTTACCGTAATGTTTCCTCTTTTGCTTGTTTTCTCTGAAATGTCTGTCACCAGAGAGGTGAAACCCGACATGAAATATCATCCCACTCTACCAAGAACCAGCTTTGGAAACCAAAACAAGTTGATGTTTCTGAGGAATCCATCATTTTTCTGAGCATTTAGCAGCTACTATCAGTCATTTGAAAAAAAGACAAATCAATAATGTGTGTTAAATGTCTCTTCTAGTTTTATATTGCCTTCCTGTCATCCCTGCACATGTCTATATTAGGCATAGCCTGATTACTGTCATGAAGGAATACTGATAAAAAAAAAAATCACACTTTCAAAACTACTAAAATCGAGCTGTTTTTTGTTTTTTTTAGAAAAACATACTGGCGATGCTCACTGCCAGTCAGCTGGCTTAACAGAGGCTTCAACACATTTAACTTGCTCCAAGTCAAACTGGCTTTAGTAAAATACTGGAAATTAAACAACCACTGTTCATAATTCTTAAAGGTACAGACATCAAACTACAAGAGGCAGGTCTGTTTAGCAGCTGATGGCTCTGGGACAATTTTCCCACCTTGTCAAGCGGTGGCGACCCGGATCCCGCTTCTTCCTGTTACACACTGTAGTAAGGGAAGGCATGTTGATTAAAAGATGCTAGTCACAATCTGAAATGAAGGGGTGCATTCGGGGCAGGGCGGCCTTTCACAATTGCCTTTTGTATCTCTGCTTCTGTCTCCTTGAACCCTCAGCAGATGGCCGCTCACACTGAGCCTGGTTCTGCTGGAGGTTTCTTCCTGTTAAAAGGGAGTTTTTCCTCTCCACTGTCGCCTCAAGCATGGTTAGTGTGAGGGATGGCATTCGAGTCAATGAATACGTTTTACCTTCTCTCCATATGTTGTGTGACGTCATCATCGAACGTGCTCAGATCAGTCACAGTAACGTTCGAAAGGCTTTTTAGGTGTATTGCTTTTTTTTTCGTTTTTAGAATATGCAATATTTACGCAAATACATAAATATTCAAAAGGAGCTGTTCAGCTAAATCTCTATTATTCTAACTAATATTTCTAATATAGAGCAAAATTGCCAACACAGAAAGAAAAGTAGAAATATCCCATATTCTGTGTATTAAGCCGTTTTTTGTTGTTTTTGTTTTGTTTTTTGTTGAGTATATTTTTTTTCTTTAATAAAAAAGCTTGATTTCATATTTTTTACTTAGGTACAATATAGAACTTGTACTTTCTAACTTTTACTGTTAAGTAAAGCTGGTACTTAAACGTTTATCCAAGTCTTTTTTCCAACAGAAGTATTTGTAGTTTTAGTTTAGGAAAGAATGAGTACTGTTGACATCCTCTAAAGTTCCTTAAATCATAGACCCCTTTAAACTAATAGGTTATAATTCTTGAATTAAAGGAACTCTGATTGTGCTTAAACCAAATTCAATTCTATCCTTAGTTAAGTGTGATTCATATGAAGATAGAAAGCTTACGATCATAAAAATTGGTTTGTATAACATCTTATTTTCATTTTTCTGTCAGTTCTTGATCATACTATTTTGACAATTATGTGAAAAAATTAATGGAAATAACTAAACCTCTACCTACAGGTAGGGTTTTTTTATTAGAGTCACAGAACCAGATTTTTTCTTACAGTGAATTATTGATGGATTACAAAAATACATCTTAAATCATCGGTTGTCAGAGCCAAAACTATAAAAGGCACGCGTCTTCGCCACCCAATCAGATGACTCAGGTAAATAACCTGAAAATACCAGCATGTTGTACTGTCTGTGTATATCTAGCAATATATTGGCAGTAGTTTATGTAAAGGTTTTGCTTTGGCCATTGCAATAAAATAAACATGATTAGATATAACAGGTACTTTAAAGTGTTTTAGCAGCAGGAGGAATAAACTATGATTGGTTGTGATTTCTAATGGTAAGTTAAAATAACCGATGAGACAATCTTTTAAATGACACTCAAGAAGTTTTAGCTGTAAGGACTGATGGATGGATAATCTCACAGCTTGGAAAATGCCAAGCTGCGTCATTCTGGAATGGCAAACATAAATGAAATATTAGGTTCTCATTTTCTTGAAATGATGGAGCATCTGAACGCTTTAAGGCTTAGTAGCTTCATCGTGGATGTAAATATTAGTGTATTAGAATTAATGAGCATTTTCTCTGAGATAGTTTTGTCTGGTAGTGCACAAAGCATAAAATTGAAAATACTTTTAGTAGTCGCTACAGTATGTCAAATCTTTACCTCTTCAATGCTGTTAAGTTTGTTATAAATTAAAAAAATAAATCCTCAGCTTAATGTGTGGTTACTTTGAAATATATTATGTCATTGTTTCTTATTGGTTTATTCTCTTAAAACATGTTTTACCTCGGTGTGTGCGTGCTGCTCTGTCTTCATATTGGAGTGAGGTCCCGTCCCATCAAAGTGAGGACCGTTTTTTCCAAACCTTGCAGCTCTTCACGCTTTGCTAACAGTTATGTTTAGGCCTAGGAAATGAACTGTTTAGATTAGGGTCAGGCTCAGGTAGGTGATGGTAAAATTTATGAAAAAATACAGCAGACGGAGCGTGCATTCATCCTACGAGTGCGTTACGTTAGGTGTGTCTGGAACGTTATTTACACTAGCAGCATCATACGGGTGTTCATTTATTTATTCACGCTACGCTGCATGCAGGGGGCCGCCAGGAATTTGGGGCCCCATTAAAGACATATGATATTGCAATTTAACAGGAAGGGGGGTGTCAATATATATTTATGATTTGTTTCACTGTTTAGTGCTGAAAAATGAGGGACAATATAAAGATTATTTATTTTACTGCTGGATTTTCTTTTTATATTTGAAAATATAGCAGAACAAATCATTCCTGAGGCCCCCCTCAGTCAAGGGCCCTTACAATTGTCCAAACTTTGGCCCCCCATACGGCCCCCCCTGGCTGCTTGTAAATTACATTCTTCCAATTTCAGATGTGCATTGGCTCCTCTGTGGTCTTTGTTTTACAAGTCACCACTAATTGTCAAGCCTTTAAAGTTGTAGGGAAGTCATATTTAAATGTCAAATCATTCTGGCTTAAGCATGTATATAAATGTACTCTTTATCAAACCATATTGTTCCAAAATGTAGAAAATTTCTATAAAAAAAAAAAATCCTGTCTTAAAATTGGCCAATCATATAACAACGGTCATCTCTCAATCAAATTTTAAAAATAGCATCTTGATTCATATGTCACAGCTAATTTACGCAACGGTTGAAATAAGAAATAAGAATAATTTTCTTTTATATTGACCTCCGACACTAGGCTCTCCTCCTCTTGCATGTTTCCTCTGTCCATAGCGTTCCTTGACAGTGTCGTTTCTAAGTCACCAATTTACTGCTACTTGGTCCCAATGGAATTTCCAATTGGGAACCTACTAGCACTAAGTTGCTAACTGGTTAGCAACGATGCTTCCGACAAAACCAGCCACAATCAAACTTGCTTGCGAATCTTCCGCGAATAATCTCATTATAGGTTCGTATGAAATCGTACGAAAAGTTATGCACACTATTTCGTACGTTTTGGACGTTCTTCCTCAAAAAACCACATCAGTGCGCATGCGCTGGCAGACAGAAAAATAAAAGCCGATCCACGGACGGACGTAAAACTGGGAAAACAGTTCAATAATCACTTATTCATGTCTCTAACTACGTTGCTTGCTGTTTTATATCTTAGGGTTAGGGTCAGGGTTAGGGCTAATTGTAATTTATATTCTATATTCGTGAATGGTGCGTAAGATGCGCATACGACGAAAAAAACGTCCAAAACGTACGAAATTAAGGTGCATAACTTTTCATAAGATTTCATACGAACTCATAATGAAAATACACTGACAATCCCGCCCCCTTGATAAACGACCAATCAGTGTTCTTTGACAAACATGGATGTCTTCAGTAAAGCACATTTAAATAAATCTTACTCTTAATAAAAAAACACTTATCATTTATTTAACAGTTTGTAATAATATTATATTTAAAGTGCTTTCAGAATTTGTAATTCTAAATATGATCACACTTTTTTTTTTAAAGCTTTAGGCTTTTTGTTAGAGCATAGAAAAGGTTCAGAAATGACTGAACATCAGGCAGTCGAATGGGGTGAACACACGGTCCTCACTGCGTATAGCAAAACAGAAACCTGTGTGTCAGGGGGGCGGTATTGTATGTTGTAAATCGCTCTAATCAATTGTGGCCTGTGTCAAGGCATGCCAGACATGTCTGTTTTACATTTGGGGGTCGGGTGTTCTGGTGTGTTCGTGCACATGTGGAAAACCGTCACATGACTGCTAACACCCAGCCGTCTGTCTCCAGGACAACAGATAACGGCCGGCTTGATGTTTGAAAGAAACGTGGAGATTTTTCTCATGGAGAATCCATCCGGGAATAAATCTGAGGATGAGGATGGTTTTATGGGGTTAATTTTAGGTTCTGCATCCGTTTTGAGAAACACACCCTTTCCCACACTTCACTGGTAAAATATTGGGATTATGCAAACTTTTTTTTTCCAACCTTACCATGGCCATTTGGCCTAATTAGATGATTGAAAATATCCCCGTCCTTCCTGACATAAGTCATTACTGTAACCCCTCCAAGTCGGACCGAGACATCCAGAGTCAGCACTTTGAAACTGAACACCCATCATACACACATACTGAAACACTCATGGCGCCCCGTGGCTGAGATGAAAGGTTCTGATGCCTCTCAAGGAGCAGAAATCTATCATGTAACACGTCTGCTGTCATACCCGATGTTACCGTTACACCAACAAGGTGAAAATACACTAAAAGCTGGTCATTCAAGACCTACGGATATTAGGTTTCATTTTAATTGCACTTTGTAACATAAATCATAGTGAGACGTTGAGCTTTGAATTTTATTTTCTAGTCATCGACAGACTGAAGGTTTACCCTATTGCTCTGAGACTATTCAAAATATTGCAGGATGGAAAGGGGAGATTTTAGCGACAAGCTCGCCATATGCTGTCAATGCTTTGAATCGCAGCAGATCCATCAGAGATTTTTCAAAAGATGCTGAAATGGTTTGGATTAAATGTTTATGGTTGTTCAGCAATGCTTCATTCCTTTTCTTTTCTATATCTGCTTCTGTTTCCTTGAACCCCAGTCGGCCTCAGCAGATGGCCGCTCACACTGAGCCTGGTTCTCCTGGAGGTTTCTTCCTGTTAAAAGGGAGTTTTTCCCCTCCACTGTCGCTACAAGCATGCTTAGTGTGAGGGATTGCCTTAGAGTCAATGAGTCGATGCAATCAATTGGTTTTCCTTAGATAGAAAACTGTGCATCAATTTAACTGAATGATCTGGTGAACTGTAAAGTTCCTTGAGATGACGTGTTCTGAAATGGCTTTATATAAATAAACTGGATTGAATTGAATCATGGAGTCATGAAAATACCTGGACAGGTCCATTGGAGACACATAGAGCAGCCTTACCGCTCACTCATGGAAAAAAACTGATTATTCATTAAAGTCGGGCGAGTACGACTTTTTGCCCTTTTCAGGCAATTCAGTTTATTTCTAGAGCAACAATTCACAACACATGTCATCTCAACGCACTTTACAGTTCACCAGATCATCCAGTCAAATTGGTTCAAAGTTTTCTTACTAAGAAAAACCAGTTGGTTGCATCGACTCATTGACTAGAAGGCAATCCCTCACACATACCATGCTTGCAGTCGTGAGAGAGTTTGTTGGATTGTGCTGAGTTACAGTGTGAGAACAGACATTTTAAGGTGGGAACTTTTAAACCCTGCAGTTTTTATCATACTGTGTGAGCTGTAGCTGTGTACAAGGATTGAAAATATCGTACAGTGTATGCCCGGATTTACCGAGATGAGAAGGCGGGTGGAAATGACGCAGTTCTGTGACATCACTGAATAAAAAGTGGAAAATCAAACAAGATGTTTTTTACACTTCTGATCCATTTTCCATACTCAAATTTACATAATTCTGATGCTTTACTGATACCAGAGCTTTGTTTGCTTTAATGTTCTCATAATTACTGGGGATTTTTTAAAGCATCTCATAAAATCCTCACCCCAAGAGATATGAATGAATGAGTGCAGACATGTTCATCCTAAAGGCAACATGAGTTCACCAAAAACTCATGTTAAGAGGAAAAAATATGAAACTGTCAAAGTTCAATCTGATTGTATTTTTAAATCGAAGGCCAATAAAGTTGTAACCATTCCTCTCATTAAGAGATTTACATTTATCATAGAAATAGACTGAAAAGAAGCGTCCGCCTGGATCGGGTTATTACTGATTTTGAGTGAAAGTGAAAATAGTAAAAACTGAATTATCCTCAATACTGGCACCAATACTGATATTGATATCGGATATTAGTTTATCTCAAGAGATAAACTAATATCTAGGGTTAGTCTGCACTTAGGCAAACGCCGATATCAATTAAGATTAATTAAATGCTTTAATCCCCAACCGTCATTTACAGCACAGTTTCTGCCAGTTGTTACTGAAGATGCCAACTAGTAAGACAAAAAGTCTCCCCCAAGGGGATGACGCCCTGAATTAAGAGCCTTTTCATCCGATCAAAACTAACCGATTAGGAGGAGCTCTTCCAAAATCTGGGTAAAATGTTCTAGAATATTAAAAGGCATGAAACCAAACATGACTGTAGCTTTAAAAGAGATTAACATCAAATAAAAGAGATCCCCCCCCCCCCCAAATTATTCATATTGTTAATAACAATTGACAGCAGTTTCAAAGAAGTCAGCAAGTTTATTTGTGTAAGAATATTCATTACATGGGCAATTCAAAGTGCTTTACATGACTTAGATAATAAAATAGAATTCCTTTTTTCAATTCAGTTTATTTCTATAGCACCAATTCAGAACATACCATCTCAAGGCACTTTCCAGTTCACCAGATCATCCAGTCAGATTGATTCAAAGTTTTCTATCTAAGGAAAACCAGCTGATTGCATCGACTCATTGATTCTTCAGCAATCCCTCACACCAAGGATGCTTGTAGCGACAGTGGAGAGGAAAAACTCCCTTTTAACAGGGAGAAACCTCCAGCAGAAGAAAAATAAAAGCAGAATAAAAGCAAATAAAGATAAAAACATAATTAATACAAAACAAAACAGTTGAAAGCTGACATAAAATTATTATAAAAATGTTACATCAAGAGTCAGATTTTTCTTTGCTGTTAAATTGTTTTTTTTTTTTTCATTTTTGCTTCTTCTTATTAAATTAGTGTATTAATATTTCAAAACTTTTAGATCATTAATCTTTTCTTTTCCAGGTGCTTAGATCCCAACTGTAACAAGGTTATTTCTTTAGGCGAGGAGGAGAATCAATTAAAGAATTTCAAAAGATTTTTTTTTTAGTTTGCTGTTTTATTTTTATTAAGGAGCATTCAAATTATAGCTCTTTATTCCTTCCTCTCTCATGACATGTCATTTGGACGTTCCATCTAAGATCCAACTCTGTTTCAACCACCTTCAGCTTTTCAGCGTGTTTCCTGTTAAAAACAAGGGCGTCCAGAAACGCTGCTGCATATAGGTGACAATGGCAGCACTTTGGTTCGTTTAAACAGAAAGCTAAATGAAACAGATTCTTTGGTGTGTTTGTGTAAGTCTTGCAGGTGGGGGGTAGACATCAAAGCCAGAATAAAATAATAAATAAAAACTATGCGCCTGTAAGTGTAAGCCTCATTAAATGAGCCTCATACACGGCTCGGTGCTGTAAACATGCTAATAATTCTTAATGACATTCTTTTACATCCATATATGCATGTGAACTGTGGACCGTTAACCCTCAGAGCCCAATCCTGGTGCTCATCTCCACGCGGTCACCACCACTGCGGGATACCAGTGTTCTATCAGATGAGCATACCCCGTCAGATCAGCATACCCATAGTCAATATGCATGCTCAAGACATCATATTTGCATTTATCCCTTTAGTTTTGTACAAAAAATAGACTTTTATCTACCCCAACAAGCGTGTGTCATTTTAGTCCTGTACAAAACAACTGTTTAAGGTCAGATTGCCATACGCTTCAAAAAACACCAAGGTATGGGAACAATATTGTAATGAAATTATTTGCACGTGTGTGGAGAGTTCTGTGTCTGTATCCTGATTTGTGAGTGGGCAGCGGGAGTTAAAAATGTGTAAATAAATCTGGAAATGTGTGAGGAGATTTGTGTGTCTGTACTGCAATCAAATGTGTAAAAAAATCCACAAACCTGTATTCAGGTTCTGCAAATGTGCACTAAGATCTCCAAATGTGCACTAAGATGTGCAAATGTGCACTAATGCTGCGTTCACACCGGGGGCAGCTGGCGCGACAGAAGCAGCGAGTTTACATGCAATGTCAATGGTTGACGCGCGTCAAGGCGCAGCAAAAGGTCCCGCGGCGCGTTTTGAGCAGCAGGCGCAGCGCGTCTGAGGAGCTGAAGCAGCGCGTCGGGCGCGTTTAAGCATCTGACGCGCGTGACGCGCCGCAAACGCGCTGCTGCTCCTGATGGAAAAATTAAATTTTTGCTGCTCGACGCGCCGCGTCAACCAATCAGAGAAGCTGATCTGGGAACTGGCTGGGAGAGAGACACAGCGCAGATGACTCAGACCGCTCTGATTACTCCTCTTAAACAGTTTATTAATGCATAATTAACTTAAAATATATACATCTGCCGGCAGAATATGTTTGCTTTTATTATTCTGGTGCCTGCAGATCGGATTATTTAGATGAAAAACACCTATCAGCCGCCGCGGTAAACCGCGAGGAGGCGACCCGGCCAGAGGCTGCTGATGAAGGGATTCCTTCTGCCGGCGCACCGCTGGTATGTGGGGGTCTGAGCGGCTCCGACAGAAATAACATTGGGAGACAGGATTGTAATCTGGATGAACTGACTGCACTGATGAAGTTTTCAGGTGTATTTTCTCACTTAAAAACATATTAAAACTACTTTATTCCCACTGATCACAGCAAATATAGCTGCAAGGCAGAGAAAGGATAGTGAAGCTCCGCCCAACGCACGTCAGAGCCACTTTTGCACCGCGCAGCCAGAGCAGCAAAGCTGCTTCAGCCGCGCGTCAGAACTCACTGGTACAAGCAGCAAAAATGAAGCAGCAGACGCGATTTTGCTGCTTTTGCAGCGTCCGGTCTGAACGTAGCATAAGATTTGCAAATGTGCACTAAGATCTGTTATGTGTACTAAGATCTGCAAATGTGCACTAAGATCTGCAAATGTGCACTAAGATCTGCAAATGTGCACTAAGATCTGCAAATGTGCACTAAGATCTGCAAATGTGCACTAAGATGTGCAAATGTGCACTAAGATCTGCAAATGTGCACTAAGATTTGCAAATGTGCACTAAGATCTGTTATGTGTACTAAGATCTACAAATGTGCACTAAGATCTGCAAATGTGCACTAAGATCTGCAAATGTTCACTAAGATCTGCAAATGTTCACTAAGATCTGCAAATGTTCACTAAGATATGCAAATGTTCACTAAGATCTGCAAATGTGCACTAAGATCTGCAAATGTACAGTAAGATTTGAAATGTTCACAAAGATCTGCAAATGTGCACTAAGATCTGCAAATGTTCACTAAGATCTGCAAATGTGCACTAAGATCTGCAAATGCACTAAGATCTGCAAATGTGAACTAAGATTTGCAAATGTGCACTAAGATCTGCAAATGTGCACTAAGATTTGCAAATGTGCACTAAGATCTACAAAGATTTGAAATGTTCACTAAAATCTGCAAATGTGCACTAAGATCTACAAAGATTTGTAAATGTGCACTAAAATCTGCAAATGTGCACTAATATCTGCAAATGTTCACCAAGATTTGCAAATGTGCACTAAGATCTGCAAATGTTCACTAATATCTACAAATGTGTACTAAGATCTAAATGTGCACTAAGATCTGCAAATGTTCACTAAGATCTGCAAATGTGCACTAAGATCTGCAAATGTACACTAAGATTTGCAAATGTGCACTAAGATCTACAAAGATCTGTAAATGTGCACTAAGATCTGCAAATGTGCACAAAGATTTGCAAATGTGCACTAAGATCTGCAAATGTGAACTAAGATCTGCAAATGTGCACCAAGATTTGCAAATGTGCACTAAGATCTGCAAATGTCCACTAAGATCTGCAAATGTGCACTAAGATCTGCAAATGTTCACTAAGATTCGCAAATGTACACTAAGATCTGCAAATGTGCACTAAGATCTGCAAATGTGCACTAAGATCTGCAAATGTGCACTAAGATCTGCAAATGTGCACTAAGATCTACAAATGTTCACAAAGATCTGCAAATGTGCACTAAGATCTGCAAATGTCCACTAAGATCTACAAATGTGTACTAAGATCTGCAAATGTGCACTAAGATCTGCAAATGTGAACTAAGATTTGCAAATGTGCACTAAGATCTGCAAATGTGCACTAAGATCTGCAAATGTGCACTAAGATCTACAAAGATTTGTAAATGTGCACTAAGATCTGCAAATGTGCACTAAGATCTACAAATGTGCACCAAGATTTGCAAATGTGCACTAAGATCTGCAAATGTTCACTAAGATCTACAAATGTGTACTAAGATCTACATGTTCACTAAGATCTGCAAATGTGAACTAAGATCTGCAAATGTGCACTAAGATCTGCAAATGTGCACTAAGATCTGCAAATGTGCACTAAGATCTACAAAGATCTGTAAATGTGCACTAAGATCTACAAATGTTCACTAAGATTTGCAAATGTGCACTAAGATCTGCAAATGTCCACTAAGATCTACAAATGTGTACTAAGATCTGCAAATGTGCACTAAGATCTGCAAATGTGCACTAAGATTTGCAAATGTGCACTAAGATCTGCAAATGTGCACTAAGATTTGCAAATGTGCACTAAGATCTACAAAGATTTGTAAATGTGCACTAAGATCTGCAAATGTGCACTAAGATCTACAAATGTGCACTAAGGTTTGCAAATGTGCACTAAGATCTGCAAATGTCCACTAAGATCTACAAATGTGCACTAAGATCTACATGTGCACTAAGATCTGCAAATGTGAACTAAGATCTGCAAATGTGCACTAAGATCTGCAAATGTTCACTAAGATCTGCAAATGTGCACTAAGATCTACAAAGATTTGTAAATGTGCACTAAGATCTAAAAATGTGCACAAAGATTTGCAAATGTGCACTAAGATCTGCAAATGTGAACTAATATCTGCAAATATGTTGATCAATCTGTAAGCACACACAGAGTCAATTATGTCTGAAATATTTTTGCTTCCCAGAAATACAGACAAATCATTGGTTAGAAGTCAAGCGGTTTCTCGGTTGGCTCACTTTACACACGTGATTTTTGCTACACTTCTGCCGTGTCGATTTGCAAATGTGTGTGGAGGATTCGTATGTGTAATATCTGGATGTTCTGCCCTGTACAGATTTGTAGATCTGAATATAGATTTGTGGAGTTTTTTACACATTTGCGAACCTGAACACACACACAAGTAAATTTACACATTTGCAGATTGTTGTACAGCCACACAAATCTCCTCACACAGATTTATTTACACATTTTCAAATCCCGCTGCACACACACATATCGAGATACAGACACACAACTCTCCACACACACATGCAAATAATTTTGCTACGATATTGCTCCCATAAAAGTAAGTAATTAAATAGTTTTTTTGTAGATGACAAAAGGGATCCAGGCCTGTTGGGGAAGGTTAAAGTGTATTTTTCATTCAAAACTAAAGGGATAAATGTCTATTGACCATGGGTATGCTGTTCTCTGTTTTCCCATTAGCATCCAGAGATTGAAGGCTACATTAGCCGATACAGCCGCGACTAAGATGACATATAAACCCTTAGATGGAGGAATTAAAGCCTAATATAATCAGTTGGCCTTGCATTGGAAAAACCCATCACTCGTCACTCTACGCCGACCATGTGACCTCCTCTCTGCAGCACAGCAGCGGAGCGCCGGGGCCACACGGAGACCGATTTCTCTTTTAAGCAAAGAGATGCTTAAGTGATTTTCTCAAAGGGTTTAAACACATACTTTAACCCTGCGCACAAAATGATACACTTCAAAACAAATACACAAAGTATTGATTTCATGGCTCTCAGAAAGGCCGTGTGTAGGTGTGTGTGTATGTGTGTGTGCAGGAGTGTGTTTTAAAGCTCTCCATCCGGCTGGTTATTTTCAGAGCAAGTGGAGAGCACATCAGTTTTTATTAGATTAATAAATCACCTTTGTTGTCAATCAAGCAGCAGAGAATAATTGGATATGGTTGAAGCCTTGCGTGATGGATTATAAATCATTCAAGATTAAATTAAAAGATAATGCACAAACTTAATGGTTTGTGTTTTGCAGTCTAAATTGCCTCGGAGCAGCCCTGTTTTCCTGCTTTATTGGGAGCCGTTTTTCTTTGGCTCCAAAAGCTCTCACGTTTTACACCTTTTTTTTATAGCCCGGCCCTCGCTGCTCCTTCCTGTTTTACAAATGCAGCTTTAAATAAGGTCACGTTTGCTGTTTTTTTTTTTTAAATAAACAAGCTTTTAGTTTAGTATAATTGTGTTTGTGTGCATGTTGGTAGAGATGGACAGCTTGCATCAGGATTGGCTGTTTGGATTTCTTTTAATTAGTTTCTACCTGAGGCTTGTAGCACTCTGTTAGCTCTCAGAGCAAGAAGAATAAAAAGCTTCACATCGAGTTTCACAAGGAGATGTGGAGCAAAATAAAGCAATGAAAGATGAAGCGCAGAGCCAGGCAGCAGGGAAAACATGGGGAAAAAGAGCTATATCATGTATATTATCCTCCGGCCGGTAAATTTAAGGGTGTCCGTTTGCGTTGAAACAGACCGGGCGTTATCATAATCGCCCACTGCCTACCTGACAGGACCTTAAAGTGATCCTGTCATTTTATTTACACCCAGACCACTGTGCGATTTACTCTGAGACACACACACACACGTACGCAAACACTCCTAACTTCCCCAGTGAGCCCGGTCGGGTGGGTTGGATGACATCTCTTGATCAGAGCTGTCCAAAGAGATCAGAGCAGACTGGCAGGTAATAGATACCCAGCAACTAACCAGACTGCTTTGCAAAAAGTGTGTGTCCCTGCAGAAGTATGCACACATGTGTTGTGTGTGTGAAAGGGTGCAAGAGGAATTTCCACATGAAGCTTATGTGTTTACTGCAAAAATGAAAAATAACTACAAATTTCTTAAAACTGGTGCATTTTTCCGTAATTTCAGGAGGTTAATATGATTGTCTGCTAATGGAATGATTTTCTAAGCCTGTAAGATATTCTGCACTTAAAATTAGATAATGGAGTTGTTTTTTTCTTATTTTGACTGTAAATCATCTTATTTCATCAGCTAATTTTATTAGTTACCTGCTCAAATAATTCAATTCAGTTTATTTATATAGCACCAATTCACATTACACGTCATCTCAAGGCATTTTACAGTTCAACCAGATCATCCAGTCACATTGATTCAAAGTTTTCTATCTAAGGAAAACCAGTTGATTGCATCGACTCATTGACTCTTCAGCAATCCCTCACACTAAGCATGCTTGTAGCGACAGTGGAGAGGAAGAACTCCCTTTTAACAGGAAGAAACCTCCAGCAGAACCAGGCTCAGTGTGAGTGGCCACCTGCTGAGGCTGACTGGGATTCAATGAGACAGAAGAAAAAATACACTAATTTCATGAAAATATTGATTTATATTTCAGGTTTTGCAGTGTTGTTGTTGTTATAAATGTGTATATTGCATCACATGTTGAGTTGTTTGTTCGGGTATTCTGCGTTTTTTGTTTTAGCAAATCACATCTCAGGTCAAA
Organism: Cyprinodon tularosa; assembly: GCF_016077235.1. Lineage (NCBI taxonomy): Eukaryota > Metazoa > Chordata > Actinopteri > Cyprinodontiformes > Cyprinodontidae > Cyprinodon > Cyprinodon tularosa. Next base: position 991,728 of record NW_024039540.1, read on the forward strand.
GAACCCGACCGTAGAACCATAATAAAGATCAAGAAAATAAGGGAAGAGAAAGAGAAATGCTCCTCCTGCTTGCTAGGCTAACTCTGCATACTCCCATCTTCCTCTTTCCAAACTAAAAACACAGGATGACATTTATATATATAATTAACACCAATTTATTATTAAGATAACTATTAACTATTTATTAGCTTTCTTTGAGGGGATTCTGGCTGTAAAGTTGTAGCAAATCTATATAGTGATTAAGATGTTTTAAAAATGGCTTTATTACCAGATTTATTTATTTTTAATCAAATAGAGCATTGACTTATTCAAAGACTATCATTAAATAAGGACACACTGATAAAAGTGTTCTTCTTTCTGTGGATAGTGTTCTGAAGAAGCCTGTTTTAAATGGGGCTGTTTTTTAGTTACGTAGAAAAGGCTGCAAAGAAGTAATAAAGAATTTTTCTCATCATTATTACAGTAGTACCAATTATAGTAACACAGCAGAATCCAGAGAGTAGACTCAAACTTTATACTTAAACCTAAACTTTATTAGTGGTTGAAAAACTGCTCTGGACCAAAGCGCAGTCTGACGCTCAGAGCCACATGGTGAGTTTGAATAATTTAATGAACTCCTTCTAGCAGAAAAGACTGACTACTGACTGAGACCCTAAATAGAGGAGAAAACAGGTGCAAACAGCAAGAAAAAAATGGACACAAACAGAAGGTTGTGCATGGAAAGAGAAAAAAAAATGGAAGACTGGGGGTCGGCAATTATGGGGAGTGGTGGCCTAGGGGTTTGGGCATTGTGCTTGGAATCCTGAGGTTCTGAATTCAAACCCCATTCCCACAGATTGCCGCTCTGGGTGAGCAAGACACTTAACCCCACACTGCTCCCCGGGCGCCCAACGATGGCAGCCCACTGCTCGCCGCGTTAAATGCACAGGTACATTTCTCCAGAGATCAAGTTCAATTATCATTATTATTATTTACAGGTGAGGACGTGCTAAATGTGCCCCGTTTTTCCCGGCTCTGTCCTTCAAAAAGACGTTGCATGCCATGGCACGCCTTTGATCGTCTGCTAAATAACCAACATGGTGCCCAACGTTCCAAGGCAGCAATCCTTCTAGAGCCTGATTTAATCTGATAAAACTCTCCAACACGTCCGATCAGCTGTTTGGTCTCAGTGAGGAGGATGTTTCAGGCGTCTGAGAAACACCAGATGTTTGTCTTTTTCTTTGCAGATCCGCTTGAATCTTTGTAGGTTTCCTGGTTTCACTTTGAGCAGCTTACATGTATGTGTCCAGAGTTAATGCAGCTGTTTGATACTCCGTCACCTGTTTATGTTAGCAGATCTAGAAACATCTTTCTAGACACTTCTTTTGTTTGTCTAAAGAAAAAATAATAAATCATACAAAGGATTCTTTGTTTTTTATGTGTTTTACATGAAACAGAATAAATGTAAATCATTGATGAATCACATCATTAAGATCATAGCAGTTTAAACTAGATAAGTATTTTTTTAACCTGATAATGTTTTTACCAAATTTTGAGTTGAAGTTCTGGAGCGTGAAGTTATGACGTGATGTCATAAATGTTTCATTCATAATATCGAACACATCTGCAGGGAAACGCAGAACAACGTAATACCAGCAGTAAACTATACTGATGTAGCATGTTTAGCAAATAGCTACAAGTAGCAGTTACAGCTAGAATAGAATAGAATAGATTAGAACAGAGCAGAATAGAACAGAATAGAACAGACAAGAACAAAATTGATTAGAATGTATAATGTAGCATGTTTTGCAAATAGCTCCATGTAGCAATTAAAGCTAGAATTGATTAGAATAGAATAGAATAGAATAGAGTTGATTAGAATAGAATAGAGTAGAATAGAACAGAACAGAATAGAACAGACAAGAACAGAATTGATTAGAATGTATAATGTAGCGTGTTTTGCAAATAGCTCCACGTAGCGGTTAAAGCTAGGATAGAATAGATTAGAATAGAATAGAATAGATTAGAACAGAACAGAATAGAACAAAATAGAATAGAATAGAACAGAATAGAATAGAATAGAACAGACAAGAACAAAATTGATTAGAATGTATAATGTAGCATGTTTTGCAAATAGCTCCATGTAGCAGTTAAAGCTAGAATAGAATAGAATAGAATAGAATATAACAGAATAGATTAGAATAGAACAGAATAGAATAGAGTTGATTAGAATAGAATAGAATAGAATAGAATAGAATAGAATAGAGTAGAATAGAACAGAACAGAATAGAACAGACAAGAACAGAATTGATTAGAATGTATAATGTAGCATGTTTTGCAAATAGCAGTTAAAGCTAGAATATAATAGATTAGAACAGAGCAGAATAGAACATAACAGAATAGATTAGAATAGAACAGAATAGAATAGAAAATCCCTTTATTGTCCCACATGGGGAGATTCTGATGTTTACAGCAGCAAAAAGATTATAGAAAAAAATGGTCACACAAAAGTGGGACTTAGAAAAATGTATAAGAGTAATATAATAGTAAATAGTAAACAAATAAAAAATAAAATACCGTGCTGTTAAGTGTTTTAACAATATAAAACTTTGCACCTGCATAATAAATAACCAATATGCAGCTATGGACATTTTTACAGTAATGGATATTAGAAAATAGCAGCAACATCAGAGATGTGCAGAATGACAGCAGCAGGTTATTTAACTGACTAAGGTAGATTCTAACCTGCATCCATCTGTTGTTTTTGGAAACGTTATACATGTCTGTTATACATGACAGACAACAGAAAGACAAATAGCATCCTCTGCTGCACATTAAAATACGACAAAGTGAATTTGACCTCATTTAATTTGACCTAATGTCAAATATCCATAAATCTGTGCGTGATTGCTCTGTTATCTGAGACAAGAAACTGAAGCGTAATTAAGCGAAATGCAGATGTATATAATCTTAAAATGACCTGAAAACAGATTAATTCAATCCAGATTTCTGTTGGTACTCGTTCCCTCTGGGTGGGGGGGGTGGTGTTCAAACTGCTAGAAAGCCCTTGTTAGATCGGTGGCCTGCAGGCTGATTTCCTTTGATGTATTGCTGCATGTTTCTGACTCTACATGTGGCACCTAACAAAACAGCATCCGTACCAAAAATAAGAAGTGTTGTGTATGAACACAAGCGTCAGGAAGGCAGCAGCTCTCCTGTGCAGCGCTGCAGGGACAGCGAGGTGAACATGTTGTCAGGAGCCCCCAGCTGACTGGCACCAGGAGATGATTAGCCGGGCTAACATGGCGCCGAGCTACATCTGTGTTTGGGAGCAAACCGAGCTGAGATGCTGACGGCTGCCGCTCTAAGTCCCGCTGCATCAGTTCTGTTGTTTTTGTCTGTTTACCACAAAAAAAACCCAGTAAACTAGAGAAAAACCTAAAGAATCATAGCAGGTAACGTTCTTAGAGATTACATCTGAGAACTTTGATTATCTCTAATAGGCCTGCAGTTTAACGATTGATTAATCTACTGATTTTTATTTTTTTTAACAACTTATTAATCGGTTTATTTTTATTTATTAATAATTTAATTGGTAAGTGAAAATATCTTAATATGAAAGCATTTGTGCTAAATATAGAGTTTGTTGCAAGTTTTAAAGTGAATTGAAAATGGTATATATATATATATATATATATATATATATATATATGTTTATTTAAAATTTGCTATTTTTTTTTTCCTTATTCCAAATGTCTGTTTATTAAAAAGGATTATTTAATAAACGTTTCCTTCTAATTAGTCAAACAAATAATCGGTTGACTAATGGATTGCAAAAATAATAAATAGTTGCAGCCTTAGTTTTATTCTTTTAACTTTTTCTGTTTTTAACATCATCTTATGCATCAAAAGACAAACGATGCCTTATATATATTTTTATTGGTTTAAAAAGAGATAGAACCATTTTCCTGTCGGCCATTAAAGCAGATTATCTGACCTCCAGCTGCTGCTCTGTTGCAGCAGAACGTCTCAGCAGTGGAGCAGAAGTGAATCCGCCGACCTGCACTGATCCTGAAGCTCTGCTACAACTTTAGAAAGTCGTGTTTAAAGAAGCGATTCCATCCGTCAGCCGTCAGGGTCGATGCAGCGCCTCTCACACCTGTTAAATCCCCCGGCTAATATGTCTGCGCATGTCAAATCACTGTAATTAAGCATTATTGATCTCAGATTCAATTAACTTTATTAACGTGGGTTGCACTGGTGATGGTAGAGGGAGGGTGGAGATTAGAGGAGCAGCCTGTGAGGAGGCGTCTCACAGCCGCTGCCACTTCGTCTCAAGAAGAAGAAAAGGGAGTGATGCTTGTTCACCTGCACCCCCCCTTTCCTCCAGAGATCCGAGCTGAAGTGTAAACACACAGCACTGACGTGCCTGTGCGTCTGAAAGGGCTGTTAAGTGATTATATAAGCGTGATAAACTGTTTCCTAACATCATAACATCTGCAGAAAGATTTCCTCCCTTTATGGGCAGACAGGAACACCAAGATGTTGCTCAGCTTCATCATCTTCAGAAGTGTTTTCTGATTCCACTGTGACTCCCAGTGTTTCAGTATTGCTGCTTTAGCAGCTCTGTCAGAGATGTGGACTTTGATGAAACTTTTTCAGCTTCAAGGAGCCGCTCCGTCTTTATTTCTGTTTCTTTCTTCTGCCATGATCCTATGAGATCTCTTGTCCTGCTGACGCCAGGTCAGGAATTGGCTCCGTCTCTCCTCACACTAATTAAAAACTGACCTGCTTACCTGCCGTTCGGCCTTCCCTCCCGCTGTTCCGGTGCTTCTTGTGGTCGTCGCAGGGTTCTGGCTCATGGTGTCTGGGCCGAAGCCAGCCGCCCTCTGAGGTCCCACTTTTGACCACTTTCGAAACTTTTTTTGTCCTCCCCCCAAGTATCCACCTTCTCTCCTTCTCTCAGTTTATAGTAGGAATGATGTGGGTTTATTTGGCTGAAGTTACTGCAGCCTTGAATGCCGAACTTTGCTTGTCCTTATACTTCTTCCAGTATATTAGGACCCCAAGTCGGCCTCAGCAGATGGCCGCTCACACTGAGCCTGGTTCTGCAGGAGGTTTCAATTCAATTCAATTCAGTTTATTTATATAGCGCCAAATTCACAACACATGTCATCTCAAGGCACTTTACAGTTCAACCAGATCATACAGTCAAATTCCTCTCCACTGTCGCTACAAGCATGCTTAGCGTGAGGGATTGCCTTCAATTCAATGAGTCGATGCAATCAACTTGTTTTCCTTAAATAGAAAACTTTGAATCAATCTGACTGGATGATCTGGTGAACTGTAAAGTGCCTTGAGATGAAATGTGTTGTGAATTGGCGCTATAGAAATAAACTGAATTGAATAGGACTCACTGACCGGTGAGTAGCTTCCTTCCAGGTGCACAACAGTTTTCTCTCTGCTTTGGTGACGCAGAGTAAACTGTCTTCATGTTCTCCACATGTCGGCTTCATGGCGTTTAGCTCCACTTTTAGGCAGACACTCACCCCTGCTTTGCGTTTAGAAACCAACCTGCTTGTTCTGCAAAAAACATCCATCCATTTTCCCTCATGCTTTATCCCAGCAGGGATGCTGGTGTCTATCTCCAACTCTACGGGCGAGAGGCGGGGTCCACCCTGGACAGGTCGCCAGTCCATCGCAGGGCAACACAGAGACACACAGAGACAAACAACCATTCACACACACACTCAAACCTAAGGAGAATTTAGAGAAGCCAATTAACCTAACAATCATGATTTTGGACTGTGGGAGGAAGCCGGAGTACCCGGAGAGAACCCACGCATGCTCAGGGAGAACATGCAAACTCCATGGAGCAAGACCCCGGGCCGGGAAGCGAACCTGGAACCTTCCTGCTGCAAGGCAGCAGTGCTACCCTCTGTGCCGCATGCCTCAAAGTAAATATAATATTATATGACATAGATAATTATTATTAAAAGGTTTGTTTGGTTCAGTAAATCCATTCATTATGTGAAACATTAAACTAATTAACTAAACACAGACTGAGGTTTTCAATCCTTTTCTTCCTCATAACTATGATGGTTTCCAGGTTGCAGCTCATGAAAGTACATTAAACACCAATATCAACACATTTTAACACAGAAATATGGACTTAATGAAAAGTTCCTGATTTTCTGATAACAGATCTGTTGGCTTTAATGATGTCAGCATTACTGCAGGTTTTTTAGAGGCTGTCATAAACTCCTCTCTACAAGCGTTATGATACTCATTATGTTTATATTTACATCCCAAAGGGTAACTTGATCAGTGTGAGGTCATAAAAGGAAGATATAGAAAGAGGAAATATTCCTAACAGGACAAATAGAATAGCTGGAAGACTTCAGATTAACTGTATTTATTCAAACTAAAGGCAGGCGCCCATAAATGGGTAAAACATCTTTGTCAAGAGATGTTTAAATTAAATCACTAATTGAAATAGACTGACTAGATGTGCCCATGTGGATCAGACCATTTTCACCTCTACTTTGAACCCTCTGCGTTTATAACCGGTCTAAAATATCCCGTCTGAGTCTGAAAATGCTCTCAGTGCTTCAGGATGAATCAGTCCACTGCTGCAGGAGATTATTGAACTCAGCAGGTGATTATTTTGGCAAACTTTTCACTTCCTCATTGTCTTTTTTTAACTATCACACACTTGCAGGGACACAGATGGCTGCACAGACAAACAAATCCATATTTTGCTCTTTTCACACAAATCTAGCTTGTTTGAGGTGTTCCTTGTGCTTTAAAGGTGATTCCACATTGAGGTTTGGCTTCAGCTGTTCGTAGCGTTATTCTCTTACACAGCTGTCGTTTTGGCTGATGCAGAACAGATGGCGTGTACATGCGGGTCTCCTCGGCTGCACGTATGTGCAGGCGGCTGATGTGTCTCTGAGACAGACGGGGAAAGAGAGAGAGGAGAGAGAAACAGGGCGACGCGTGGAAACAGTAATCTGTGTATTGTCTTCACTAGTGTCAAAAAATGCAGCTAAAATGGATCATCGCTCCAGTCCATTACTGCCCTAAAATGAATGAGCATAAACGCATGCAGAGGAAGGGTGTCATGTGACCCTGCAGCATGTTTAAGGGCTCTCACTGTGAGACAGCGCTGGAACAGATCACATGTTCCACAAAGAAACACAAACGCTTCTCGCCCCGCGGGCAGAAAGTTGTTCCCGTGCTGCACTTATCGTAGAGCCGGTGTGTGTGTGAGAGACATGTAAGGGGCTCCGGGACCTCTGTGCATCTGTTTATCTCACGGCACTGTTGTATCATCGCCGATGGCAACAGAGACAATGACAAAGACTCCTCTCTGTTTTGCTGCTCCTACAGTACGCACATATGCACACCCTCACACACAGCCCTGAGGAGCTCACTATGAGATGCCAGCTAGCAGGTTACATGGAGAGGAAACACCGTGCAACGAGTCCATGAACTCCAGCCACAGCTGGAGTGGAGATATTAAAAAAGAAAGAAAAAAGACAAACAAATGGGTGAAATGTTCACATCCATGATGTCTCTACTTTAGGGAACATCATTATAGAATAAAGGGAGAGAAAATTTCTATGTATGGATGTAGGTTCCTATATGAGCAAGGAGGAGGAAATAAGAATATCTGTCATGAAAAGATTGATTTTATGAAAAAAGAAGACAGTAATCAACATTTAAAAGCATCAAACAATTATTAATTGCATCCATCCGTCTGTCAGTGGTGTTTGTTTATAGTCATCAACAGTTAACCTAACGGTCACTTTTTCTTAATTGTAAGAGATTCAAATTTTATGATTTAATAATCATGAAATGTTCCAGTTTTTTTGTTTTTTCTTTATAAAGGTAATAAGAAAAATATTGCCACTGAGCATCTAAGAAAGGTTAAAGAAAATCAAACTAATCTGAAGCGAACAGGTATGATGATAATAATATATATTATCATATATATATATCATCATAGTGATAATAATAATAATAAAAAAAAGATTTAAAACCAAAAGCGTGGATCAAACCTGTGTCTCATTAAAAAAAAGTAATTTGTGGAATGGAGTTCATAAATAAAAGAGAGTCAGTAAGAATGGTTGACTTTCAAAAAATATAGAAAAATCTGAATTTTATGGATGTTAGAGTTCATGGAAATGATGAGAAAAATACTTATTATGGTATCATTATTATTCTGAATATTTTCAAATACTAAAAAATGTAATAAAGCGAACATTAATAACTGAGAAAATAAGGATGTAAACATTGTAGAAAAGATCAGGTAACAGACTTGTTGAAAAAAGAGTTTCCGCATTGTTGTGTGTATGAATTTTAAAGTTAAGTTTGAAAAATGGAGTGGATGAAATTAACTTATATGTAATAAACATGTAATTATCTAACATTAAATAAAGATCAGTTTTTATTTTTAAAACACTCATAAACCAAAAGGGGATCAGTTGTACCTGTTATTATTTGGCCGACCTAAAAACTTGGAAGGCAACAATATTCCTTAAAATCTCTAGTTCAAGACTTTTCTTTTCTTTAATTTGATTTTTTTCCCCCAGTTTATGTAAAAGTAGTGGTGAAAACAATACTTAAAGTTTTTACCTGAGATTCATGCTTATCATTTAGAGCTTTTTGACTCTTTGGAGGAAATTCATCTGCAGATTTTACCGACATCTTTATGGTTTTTTTGTAGAGTAAAGGTTTTAGTTTTAAATGCCAAGAAGCAAAAGCTTTACTCTCTAACCACTAAACTTTAATATGAAACGTGTTGTTGTCATTGTACAGGAAGTACATTGTTTTAACATTTGGCAGCTTGTTTTTAATAGCTATGTTGCTTTTCTCACATTTCACAACATAAAACCGAGACCTGGATTAACTCTTAGCTTTTCAGGTTCTCACAACCCAAAATAGCTTTGATTATTTGTTATAGAAAAAATATGGGCAGTTATTTAAATTTAATCAATGTGCAACACTTTAGTTTAAACTGCAGAAAGTTTATAAACCCCATAGAGATGCTAGCTCCTCTGTGAGGTTATCCTTTGTTCTGTTCGGGTTTGCAGCCATGTGTGCATGTCACCATCTACATTGCTGAAGGTTTAGGTTTGCATGTGCTTCTGTGTGTGTTTGCTTTTTACTTATTCAAAAACCAAACCGCAGAGCGTGAACATAAATCATTTCCCATCTGATGCTGTTTATGATTTTTATAGACTTAACAACAAAAGGAAACATTCAGAGATTAACAGATGTGATTTGTCTTGATACGTGTTTTTTTTACTGTATGATTTCCATTGTAATATTCTTAAACTAGAGCGATTTGAATATAAATTAAAAGCTTCAAGGCCTCTCACTGAAGCTAAACTGTAAATAATAACCTAAAGTTTTTTTTTTCTAATCTTTGGTAATTGAAGCAAATGGGTTTTACATGGAGAGATTTGTCTTCACAAACATACATGGATTTATTATTTTTTTTTATTTACAAGGAGGCGAAGGCTGAGCGGTGTAATGAGTGAAAACGCATGCTTAATTTAAATGGTGAGTGTGTCTGTTAGGGAATGCATTAGAGTCTGCAGAAGAAGCGTAAGACATATTAATTGACAGACAGGAACCGCTGTCTCCGAGGTTGATACAAGTAATTTATTACTTCAGAAACGAATGCCATCGCCAGAATGTGCTTCATTAATTTCAAATTTAGTTTTAATTTCAAGCTGCTGCCCCTTGAGAAGAATAAGGTGGCGAGTTCTTTTTGAGGAGACTATTTTTTTCCCTCTCCCACATTTTATTGCTCTTCTTCTATCCCTTAGTTTCTCTATCCTTGATTCTCAGTGGTTTATTTCATCCGACACTGAATACGGGGGCTGCCATTTCAAGTACAGATGAGAGAAATTAAAATGTAATTGTAACAAAAATTAGAAAAAGGCCTCCACATATGCATGTGGAAAGAGAATTGTGTGTATACAGGTTTCAGCCTACATAGTGGAGAGTACTGATTTATGGGATGATTTTTCATTCTAACTTTACAAAACCAAAAACAAAGTCTAGTTGGGCATATTGCACTATTTTTTATCCCACCATACAGTGGGAGTGGCTGAAACATTGTGGGTCTTGCGACTAGTTCTGAGCAATGTGTCGTTGCCTGCTATTGCCTGGGGATCCTTGTCAGATTGGTGACACATTTTGTCGCGGAGGCAGCAGTCACATCAGACTCCCAGATTCCCTCTATCCAGCTTCCCTCCATCCAACTTTGCTGGGGGGAGCCTGAGGCACTCCCAGGATAGCCGCAAGACATAGTTCCTTATTGTGTCCTTGGTCGTCTCCTGGGTCTCTTCCCAGTGGGACGTGCCTCGAACACCTTTAGATGAACGTATCCAGGAGGCATCAGTAAAATATGTCTGAGCCATCTCAGCTGACACTGCTGGATGTGGAAGAGAAACGACTCTACCCCTCGATCTCCCAGATGAGTGAGCTCCTCTCTCTAACTCTAAGGGAGCGCCAAACAACATAGATGAGGGTAGGAACATCCATGGTAAATCAAGAGCTTTGCCCTTGGCCTCAGCTCGCTCTACACCACAACAGAATGTGGCAGTGTCTGCATTATAGCAGCAGCCTCTCCATTCTCCCCTTACTCTTTAACAGGGTCCCAAGATACTTGAACCCTTAGACTTCAAGCAGGAACTTTCCCTTGACCTGAAGGGGACAAACCACCTTGTTCAGGTTGAAAACCGTTGCTTCGGACTTGGAGAAGATGATTTTCTTTGCGCGCCACTTTAGACTCGACTGGGAACACTCCTAGTGCATGTTTAAGATGACATACCCAGTCTTAAATGATGTTGCTTTGTGTACAACTGTCAGTTCAAAGTCTGCCTTTAGTCTGTGTGAACTCAAGGCACCCTTCCTTGGGTCCACATGACCATAAGGTAGACTTCAGAGACCTTTCAATCGAGTATTTGGGGAGCCTAAAGACTAAAGCTACCGTTGAGCAAAGTAAACACTTTGAAAATATTATATGTTTTTCAGTGGGATCCTAACAAAGTTTTGTTTTGTTCTTTTCTCTTTCTCTAAACAGCTTATGTCCCAGATGATGAGAAGGAAGTAGCCTTGTTGGATGAGGATGTAGATGGTGAAGAATCTGCACAAGAAGGCGAAGAACCTGCAAGCAAGTTCCTTTGTCAGGACAAGGATTTCCTTTTCAAGGAAAGGCCAGAATCTGCTGGCATCCATGGCTCCCCCAACGCAGCTGACTTTTCTGGTCAGGAACTGGACAGTGAATCTCACTTGAGTGAATCATCAGACAGAATGTCAGATTTTGAAAGCTCCTCCCTTAAAAATGAGGATGATGTCCTTCTTTCTAAAGACCTTTCCAATGAACTGTCTCCCAACTCCTCTTCAGTCATGATGGCTGCCACTAATGCTGCTTCCTCAGTAAGTGGAGAAGAGGCTATTTTGGCTGCCACAAGTTCTGTGGCTGACAGCCTGGAGAAAATGAAGGCAATTTACACTTCCTTTCTGAGCAATTCCTATTGGTCAACGCTGAATCTGAACCTGAGTCAACCTCCTGCAGAGAAGCCCCCTCGCAGTCACAGTAGCAGTAGTAGCAGCAGCAGCAGCAGTAGCTGTGGTAGCGGAGGTTACGACTGGCATCAATCTGCAGTGGCTAAAAGTCTCCAGCAGGCTTCCCAGAACCACCACAACAGACTAAGTTTGGTGCAGCATCCTACAGTAGCGGTAACAACAGCTTCTACAGAACCCAACCTCTTCAGCACTGTCCAGCTCTACCGCCAAAGCTCCAAACTATACGGCTCTATATTCACTGGTGCCAGCAAGTTCCGTTGTAAAGACTGCAGTGCTGCGTATGACACTCTGGTGGAGCTTACTGTGCACATGAATGAGACAGGCCACTATCGTGATGATAACCATGAGACAGACAGTGAGGGAACAAAACGTTGGTCAAAACCCAGGAAACGCTCCTTACTAGAAATGGAAGGGAAAGAAGATGCACAAAAAGTACTTAAGTGTATGTACTGTGGACATTCCTTTGAATCCCTCCAAGATCTCAGTGTCCACATGATCAAGACTAAACACTACCAGAAAGTGCCTCTGAAGGAACCTGTTACACCGGTAGCCGCAAAGATTATCTCCTCTGCTCGAAAAAGAGCCCCCGTTGATTTGGAAATCCCCAGTTCACCCGACTCTAATGGAGGCACCACACCTAAGCCAACCACCTTCAGTGACACGAACGACATACTGCAAAAGATCAGCAACCCATACATTACACCTAACAATCGCTATGGGCATCAGAATGGTGCCAGCTACGCCTGGCAGTTTGAATCCAGGAAGTCGCAAATCCTCAAATGCATGGAGTGTGGCAGCTCTCATGACTCCCTGCAGGAACTTACTGCTCATATGATGGTGACAGGACACTTTATTAAAGTTACAAATTCTGCTATAAAGAAGGGCAAGCCAATTATAGAGTCCCAGGCTCCCACATCCAACTCAACAGTCGGAGAAAAGGTGCAATCAGTTCCCCTGGCTGCCACAACTTTCTCTTCTCCCCCTGCGCCAGTGCCTCCTCCAACTAGCATCTCGCCGATGGCAATGGTTGTCGAAATAAAGAAGGAAGAAAAGGAGGAGGAATGTACTCAAGAGGTCAGTATCAACACAGCCAATGACCACAACAAGGACAAGAGGGCAGACATGGAGGAGGAAGCTGAAGAGAAGTTTGATATCCCTTCAAAGTACAGCTATTTGACTGAAGAGGATCTGGATGAAAGTCCAAAGGGGGGGCTTGACATCCTCAAGTCCTTGGAGAACACAGTGACCTCAGCCATCAACAAAGCCCAGAATGGAGCTCCAAGCTGGGGTGGATATCCCAGCATCCATGCAGCCTATCAGCTCCCAAATATTATGAAGCTATCTCTTGGGACCTCTGGAAAGAGCTCCCCCCTTAAATATATGTTTCCTGGAGGTGAGATCCTCTCTCCTACTGGCAAGAGTCAACCCCTTATTTCCCCTCCCAGCTGCCAGACCTCTCCACTGCCTAAAAACAACTTTCAAGCAATGGAGGAGCTTGTTAAAAAAGTGACAGAGAAAGTAGCTAAGGTTGAAGAGAAAATGAGAGATCCCAGTATGATTGCGAGTGATATACCTCTGAGGAGAACCCCACCTTCACCCTGCATCAGTGAGGCAGAAGAAACAACCCGAAGAGAGTCACCCAAAAGAAACAAAGCAGAGGACCGCAAAACTCCTGAAAATACAGGTGATCGGGAAACAGTATCTGAGGATAACAGAACAAGCCAAAAAGATGCCAATAGTAGTGCTTCCACAAAGCAGTCTGGGGAGAATGGAGTGGAGTCCACTGCTGTAACACCCCCACTGCCTGCCTCTCTGCGTGGCAGTACGGCCATTATTACAGACCACCCACCTCCCGAACAGCCATTTGTCAACCCTCTCAGTGCTTTACAATCAGTGATGAACGTCCACCTGGGGAAGGCCGCTAAGCCTGCACTGCCATCGCTTGACCCCATGAGCATGTTGTTTAAGATGAGCAACAGCCTGGCAGAAAAAGCAGCAGTGGCCTCCTCCACCCCACCGGCTCACACCAAAAAGGCCAATAACGACCATTTAGATCGCTACTTCTACCAGCAACATCTAAACGACCAACCTATAGATCTCACCAAAGGAAGAAATGCTGATAAAGGCACTAACGGTGGTTCTTTAAGTTCAACTACTCTTTCTTCTACCAACTCCACCCCATCAATTTCTCCATCTTCTGCAGTCACTATGACAAAGGCCTCCGCCACAGTAGCTTCCTTCATGTCAAACTCACCTTTGAGAGAAAACGCCCTGTCGGATATCTCTGACATGCTAAGGAACCTGACAGAAAGCCAAGCTCTGTCCAAGTCTTCCACACCAACCAGTCAGTCCGAGCGCTCTGACATTGAAGGTGCCACGCAAGAAGAAATCGAAGATGTTTCTCCTGCTCAGAAGCGCAAAGGCCGCCAGTCTAACTGGAACCCTCAACACCTCCTTATACTACAGGCCCAGTTTGCTTCCAGTTTGAGACAAACAAATGATGGCAAATACATGATGTCTGACCTGAGCCCACAGGATAGAATGCACATCTCCCGTTTCACAGGCTTGTCAATGACTACAATATCCCACTGGCTGGCTAATGTTAAGTACCAGTTGAGAAGAACCGGTGGCACCAAGTTCTTGAAAAACTTAGATTCAGGCCACCCAGTGTTCTTCTGCAGTGACTGCGCCTCCCAGATTCGCTCACCATCCACCTACGTGAGCCACCTTGAATCCCACTTAGGCTTTCGTCTCCGAGACCTTGCTAAACTTTCTGGGGAGCAGCTGCTCAGTCAGATATCACAGCAACATCATCACCATCGTCACTCCAAAGGACTCTCCGAAAAGCTGTTTTCTAGTCTGCACCCATCCAGCCACCCGCTGCCATCTTCCCTTCCGACCTCCGTGCCGGCATCGTTACCAGTCTCACTCTCCTCGTCTTTATCGGCGTCTTTGCCTTCGACTGAATCTCCAACTTCCACTCCTGATGATGATGAAACTGGCGCAGTCTACCAGTGCAAGCTCTGCAACCGGACTTTTGCGAGCAAGCATGCAGTTAAACTTCACTTGAGCAAGACGCATGGAAAATCCCCTGAGGACCATCTGATGTATGTGTGTGAGCTGGAGAAACAGTAGCACTGTACGATGCGAGGCTTTTTACAGTACAGATGACTTTCCTGCTGTCTCACTCTTTAGTCTTTGACAGACATTAAAAGAGGAGCATAACAAGAGAAAACTGCACAAAGATGCCACTTAACTACTGCTAAGAGTGTTGGCACATTGTTTTTAACTTGTGTTGTTCGAGTTTTTCTGTTGTTTGGCGGTTTTTTGTTGCTTTTTTCATGTGAGGAAGACCTTTTCCAGCCCTAATCTCTTCTTTTTACCAGTCTTCTCTGACTAAAGTAGATTCATACTTGAAGCATTTTTTACCTGATAAAAAGATAAAGTTAAATGAAGGTATAAGAGATCCTAAAATTGTGTGATTGGTTTTTCTGTGTTGAAAAGAAATTAGGGTTATTGATAGTTTTTGCTGCATGCATATCAATAAAACCATCTTGTTAAATATTTTATATCTAGATCTGGTGCAATTTTACGACGGCGTATTGTGGTCATATTAAAAGATATAAATTATTTTTAATTATAAAAATAAAGATATCATATTAGGTCTATGAGATCAAAGTCGTAAAAATAACAAGAATAACATTGTAATATTACAGAAATAAAATAATAAATCTACAGGAATAGAATTTGAATATTATGAGATTTAAGTTAAAATAATACCAGCATAAGTCGTAACCTTGTTAAAGTAAAGTCATTGGGTTTAACAGAACGTAAATAGTTGCTAAATATTATGAAAATTAATTCATATTATGTTGACAACATTAAAGTCCTAAAACTAAAAGAATACATTTGTAATATTATGGAAATAAAGTAATTAAATTTAATTTAATCTATAACAGTAGAAATGAAACAATACAGATTTGTAATATTATAGTGATACAGTCCTAACATTACAAAAATAATATATGAGGTCTAGTATTATCTATTCTAATATAGAAGAGAAATAAAACATTGCAAGATTAAATTCGTTAAAGCTTTTCGTCTTATTAATATTACATTTTTTTCTCATAATATTTGACGTCAATACTATTATGACTATTTTCATCGCGCAGTGACTTTATTCTTGTAACGTTACTCCTTTCTGGTACCAATAAAAATCTTAATGTCTTAATATGGCCATAATACTCTGTCCTGTAATTTCTATGCCTTTTTGTTCTTTTTTAATATTTCACTGCTAATTGCTTTCTTTTAAATCCACGAGTCTGCATTTAAGATTTAACCTTGTGGGAACTTCAAAGCATAGAAATAAAATAGTTACTGTACATTATTTCTGCATTGCTGGATGTCAAAACTACCGTGGCGAATCTCATCCCAAACGTAAAAGGGTTTGGGAAGCATTCTTTCTTAGGTGCAAGGATTTGACCCTGAGCTTCATTTTAGGACTGGAGGTCTATACACAAACATTGTATGGAGAAGAAAGAAAATGAAATATTTTCCTTTGATTAATCAGGGACCTATATTATTCAGGTCTGTGTACAATATGTAAATAAAAACATCCAGTTAATTCCTGTTTAAATTATGCATCATTTCTATATTTTTTAAGTTAAAGGGAAAATGACTATTTGCAGGTGCACACTATATGAAGACATAAACTTGTTTTGCACAATAGTTTTATAAAGGTGTCATGTAATTGAAAATCCTGGGGGGGGAAAAAGAGGTAAAAGTGCAAATCTTTTCAATCTCAGCTCCTGCTAAAAAAAAAAAGTTTTTGTTTTTTTTAAAGCGGAGACGGCTGTAAAAACGTGCCCTTGTAAGAACGCTCAAATATGAATATGGTTGTACAAAAAGATGTTCCTTTATGAATATATTTCCTGTGTAAACTGTTATTTAAAAGCACTCTTGGTTGTTTCATATTGCTGAATGCCTGTTTGATTGGTCCTCTGTTTTTTTTTTTTTTTTTTTTTTTTTTTGTTCTGTCTAATTACTCTGCCGTGATTCCACACTGCAGCTTTATCTTTTTGGGATATGAAAGGTAACCATGGTTACTCTAACCTCTTGAGTGACAAGTTCTGCTACATTTTTTGGCACTTCATTTACTGAAGTAACTGACAACTGCCAGAAAAAAATAATAATGATAGTGATAATAAATAATGACGATAATGATAATATAAAAAGTACTTCTGTGTAAAATACGGGCATGTAAAGGGCACAGACACTTATGCATTCTGTGCCGTTCGTCTTTTCCATTTTTTTTCATTTCATTCTTTGGTTTTTCTGTTGTTGTTGTTCTTGACAATGAATCCCCATTATATGACTTCGTATAACCTTGTTTTCTACTGCAGCATTAAAAAAAGAAACTGTTTTTTGCAATAATGCGTGTGTGTACATCGTGTGTGTCGTGGCTATCAATTAGGTGTGTGCTGTGCAGTCCCTAATGAGAGCATTAGACCGGGAGTGTGTCAGCGTCTGTCTGTGACGACCCGCAGACTAGTTTACAGTGAGTGGCAGCAGCGGGGCCGTGTGGGAGACAAACACGCACATAGACACTCATATTCAAACATGCAAACAGAAAAAGATGATTATTGACTTGCCTGTAGCTTCTTCTATTGTGTTAGGGCCTCAGACTATGAGATGCCACGTTGTCGACTCAGCTTCATATAAAGCTACAGACTTATCTTTGCATAGAAAGTGTTCAACAGCCCCAAAATGTCTTAAACAGCCGTTTTAACAGCTGGAAAAAGAAAAGCAGCTGCAGTAAATTGCAGTGATTTTAAATTATCTTTCCGATTAATAAAGTTTTTTTAATTAGGTTGAATATAAATAGATAATTGAATAAAAGACCTACCACCTTTAAAGTTAAATAGTAAATTTTGTTTTATTATTGTTGCAAAAAACAAACACTTTGCAAATGGAAATAAAAAACATTCAACCAAATTATGAATACTAAATAACTTCTTAATCAAAAAGAAGGTTTATTATTTTCTTTTCTGTTTTATTTTCAATTTTGAATTTTTTCCGCCATGTATTTTTTAGATTGGGTTTCATGATTGCATTCTTAGTTCACGCTCTTTTACCATGAAAGCCCAATGCCAATGCTCACTTTCGACCAATCAAAATGTTGTTGCTAATGTCAGGCTATCAACCAATAGAAATGAGACTTTACTTTAGACAAATAATGTGTTCTGGAAAACACATTTTGGAAAAATCACCATTCATTAAACTCAATCCGAAATAACTTGGGAAAAAATGTAAAAAATAAAAGTGACATACAAAAAATTCAGTCAATAAAAAAAAATAGGTCAGTTATATATAGTTTATATATATTTTTAAATGCCCCTAAGAATGGGCCAGTCATACAATTCATACATTTACACTTGTTTCTTTAATCACAGGTTGAGATATATATATATATATATATATATATATATATATATATATATATATATATATTCGATCTAAGGAAAACCAACTCTGTCTCTTCAGCAATCCGTCACACTAAGCATGCTTGTAGACAGTGGAGAGGAAAAACTCCTTTTCAAAAAGAAGAAACTTCAAGCAGAACCAGACTCAGTGTTAGCGGACATCTGCTGAGGCCGACTGGGGTTCAAGGAGACAGAAGCAGACATAGAAAAAGATCAGAAATACAAAACGCAACTGTAAACCTGCTCCACAGGCGGACCCGTAGAGTAAACACACAGCCACACAGACGAGCTCTGAGCCAGCTCCCATGTTAGAGGATAAAGAGAGCACATCCAGTTAGTCACAGTCAGAGAAACAAGACTCCACTTCCCACAACCTACTTGTGATCTACATTTATGTTTGAGTATAGCCAGAAGTGACCCAGGTAAAATGGACCCTGCAGTTTACAGGACCCGCTCTAATGTGAATGGAGCCGCTACATTACTTGGTACGACACACATCAGCATGTTCACCTGACATGTTCAGAGAAGTTTTTAATAATTCCTGGAAACTGGTTAGTTTTTATTTTACTGCTACTGAGATCTATAAAAGCCACTGACCCTGCAGCCATCGTTAGTTATTGCTAATCAGCTGTTGGACAGACCTAATTTAGAGGTTAGCTTGATCAGGTGAAGCTACCTCCTTTGGATTATTGCCACCTGCAGGTGATATTAGGTACATCTGTTGCTTTATTGAGTGTAAAAAGAGCTGACCTTTTAATTCACTGAGACTAATTTATGCCGGTGTTAGAAGTGCTAACTCTTGTTTGACTCTGGAATGTGCTAAATTACTGGGAAAGAGGCTTAACTTTATCGAATTGCTCAGTCCTGATGTTACAGCCCCATTCAGCCCAGCGTTAGTCACCAACTTCATGCAGAAGAGAACCCAGGGATGAAGTAAAGTATTTTTTCACTAACACTGAGAGGTAGTAAATGATATTTCCAAAGTGCTGCTGCACATATTCCCACAGACCTGCATGTTCAAACACCCGTTTATAACCCTTACAGATTATTCAGGTAGGTGTGAACAGGAAAACGTCTAAAAGGTACAGAACATTTAAGCGTAACGCCTGCATGCTGTCAGTCAAAAGAGGGGGAAAAATATCAGATCTGCTCAGTTTGATGCTGAAAGTGCTGTTAACTGAACTTCTCTGCTTAAAGTCGATGGGAAGCGGCTGTTCCAACCGTTGCATATCTGAAATCTCCCAAGTGGTGCCCGACAGTACAAGAGTGAATAAAGTGAATGTGATTGGTCATTTATCAAGGGGGCAGGATTGTTGTGGCGGAAGGTTCACAAGCAAGTTTAATTGTGGCTGGTTGGCCGGAGCTTTGTGTCAGAGGTCGTGGATGAGTCTCCTCCCTCAGACATTTTATCAATCCCTCACACTAATCATGCTTGTAGCGACAGTGGAGAGGAAAAACTCCCTTTTAACAGGAAGAAACCTCCAACAGAACCAGGCTCAGTGTCAGCGGCCATCTGCAGAGGCCGACTGGGGTTCAAGGAGACAGAAGCACATATCCAAAAGCAGATGTAAAAGGCGGCCCCGTCCAGGAAACACACAACCAGGCAGAGCTCCGAGCCAACTCAATGTCAGAGGGTGAAGATGGCACATCCAGCCAGTCACGTTCAGAGAAACAGGACTACACTGGAAAACAGGCCAAACTCCAGCATCTATATACAAAGGTGTTGATAGCAGCAGCACAGCTAGTGTTTCTCTCCAGGATGGAGTCGCAGCCAAACAGGAACAGACCAGATAAAGCTACTATGAGAAAAAACAGAGAGAGCAGAACGTTAGAGATTGAACTAATAGATTCTGCAGAGTGGGAGAATAGAGAGAGAATGAAGCAGAATGATGAAATGGGGTTCCCTATGTCCTCCAGCAGTCTAAGCCTATAGCAGCACAAGCATAGAGATAGCTTTATCAAAGCTAAAGATGTATATAAATATAAAGAGCATATATACATGTTTAAGTCAGAATGATTTGACCTTTAAATATGACTTCCCTACGATTTTAAACAAACCTCAACCTGAAGCTGGAATTGTCGAACAGAACTTATGCTCAAGATGGGATCAGTTTTTAATTGATTTCATTCCAGAACAATTTCCCAAATCTGTCTAAAGCGGTTGAAAAACACTAAAATAAAACAATAAATTAAACACCACTGCTTTTTAACCACGTGTTTGCAGGACTGGCAGCTTTCAGCTTTGGAGTTAAATCAGAAATGTGATTTGAAGCACTAAAAAATGCCCTCCAAATATCGATTAGAGCTGAGTTTGAAGTTTTTTGTTAATTATTTTTGGTAATAAAATTACATTAGACTTTTTGTTTTTCACTCAGATCAGTAATAAATATTATTATTTTACACATTTTCATAAACCGATAGAAGATATAAAATGGATCAGCAGAATAAATATAAATGCACGCATACTCTGTAGTAGAAGTGGAGTACCCAACATTTTTCTGGTTCTCTTATGCATGTTAATACATCCTGAAGCAAACATTGAATGTATGCAGCTCCACACATTACATATGCAAACTACATCAATAACTGGAAAGCTCCACAAAAACGCACTTAAGGTACAAAGAAGGACACCATCACACACACACACACACACACACCTTTGTCAACAGCCAGGTACAGGGACTTCATCCACACTGACAAGGTGCCAATGTGTGTGAAAATGTCAGCCTTCAGCAGTGCTGCCTGATGTCTGGCACTGTATTTAAGGCTCTCATTAGCTTCAAAGAAAATATGCATGAGACTGAAGTGCAAAAAAGCTGTTTTCTCTCTTCCTGTCCTGACACCCTGTGAGCGAAGGCACGGACTTATTAAGGTAAGAAACCTGCAAGCAGGAAGCAGTTGGTACCACCGCTGGAAGGAGCTTAAACAAACTGTGAATCCTATTTGCACCAGATTAATGATGCGATCTAAGTTCTCTGGTAAATAGAAATGAGCCTGAATTCAGTGTTGATGCTTTACTTCTCATAAATACAAATAATCTCTGAGCTCAAACACTGCTATTTCTGCAATAATATTGTAAAGTTGACCCTCCCAGCATCAATAATTATTAGGTTGTTTTTTTTATTTAACCTTTTCGAAAAGGAGAAACAGAATTTCCTTCTTGAATAACCAACTTCTTTAAACTTCAATTCCAAAGTCAATCTGCAGACAGAAGTGCAGATGTGAAAAATAGAATCTTACAGATATCATCTTACACATCTCATGAAGTTAATTTGTTCTTTTTTTTCATTTAAAGTGGAAAAAATAACTTAAATTAAAGGTAAACTGTGGAAATTGCTGTGTTAGCCTGTTATTAATTAAATAAGCAATGTAACTTGCTATGATCCTGGGTTTATATCAAGTTTTAATGTTGGTGTGGCCTCATCCTGCACATTTGTTGTCGCTCCCAGTGTTCCTTAGTAAACTCACGGCGCCTCTGAGTGGTTACTGCCAGATACATAAAAAATGAGAGTGAACATTGCCCATGAGCGCAGGTGAAGTTCGAACCACTAATGCAGCTGTTCTGCTGTCATCAACAGCTTAGAGATGACAGAGTAGGACCTGTTTTTCAGTGTTTAGTCCTGATTCTCTCCTAGCCATAGCCATGGGCTTAGCTGCTAATCGAGACTAGCTAAATGAATTATATATTTCATCCTTTGACATGAAAACTGACTCATATCTGATCAGCTAATTCTTTCCCAAACAGAAACCCCATTTTTTTCTGTCTGCAACCGCGATAACTGTTGAGTGTAAATAGAACACAACTGAGTTGGGCAGCGCCAGACACAACTGAGCCGAGCTAAACTGCTACTAGTCCAACAGTAGGGCTTGTCACGGTTCAGTTCTGGCTCAGTTCTCTTATAATAAAGAGCACATGAGCAGACTGTGTCATCTCCTATTTACAGTCAGCTGACTCATTTCGCGGGTTTTCCGGTGTGTCCGGCTTTGCAATTCACAGATCTCTTCACCTGTTCACAACACTAACTTTTTCTAAGCCTATTAACAATAAATGGCATCAAAAGAGTGAATTTTGACCTGGGATGATGCAGAGACTTAGGCTCTTTGGGCGGAGGATGCTATTCAGGCACATAAGTTCCTGAATGTTATGTCATTAGACTTAGACTTAGACTTCTTTATTTGTCATTTTGTATGCACAGGGTGCATACAGAACGAAATTGCGTTACATACAGCTTATGAACGTTGCATTGATATTTCAAATGGCTCAAGTTATAGAGAAATACAAAAAGTGCAGCAGTGGTCAAAGTGTGAACAGTGCAGAGGATAAGAGACAGTGTGCAAGTTGCAGTGGATTCAGTGCAAATAGGCATTTGTGCAAAAAATGCGTTATTGAAAAATAGAATGAGATGAACAATTAAAGGGCTAAAAGTTAAAAGTTCAGCAGCATTTGATGCCCGATAATGTGCAATAGGTGCAGAGTTCGGTTTGTGGATCAAAGGTTCAACAGTCTGATGGCAGTGGGGAAGAAGCTGTTGCACAACCTGGTGCTGTATGGGGAGCTGTAGTATAATGGATCACTGATCAGATGTGTAAATGGTTGTAAGAACCAAACTCGGCAGCATTAACTGTTCCAAATTCAGATTGGTTTCAGAGGGGTAGTGTAAATGAGCCAAGAGATACCTGAGGAGCTAGTTTATTGTTAGCTTTCCTAAAAAGCAAAGTATGTATAGATCAGTGCTTCTATGTTCCTTTTCTATGTCTGTGGCCGTCTGTTTTAACCCCAGTCAGCCTCGGCAGATGCCCGCTCACACTGAGCCTGGTTCTGCTGGAGGTTTCCTCCTGTTCAAAGGGAGTTTTCCTCTCCACTGTCACTACAAGCATGTTTAGTGTAAGGGATTGCCTTCGAGTCAATGAATCGATGCAATCAGCTGGTTTTCCTTAGATAGAAAACTCTGAACCAATCTGACTGGATGATCTGGCTGAATTGTCTCTGTAAAGAGCCTGGAGATGACACGTGTTTTGAAATGGAACTACCGTAATTAAAATAAACTGAAATGACTGATTTGATGGATCGGTAATTTCAGTGCTGTGTCTTTTAGCTGCCATCTTTTGTCAATAAAACAGAGCCTATTTAAACATCTAATGTAAATTAGAAATCTTAATCACCTTTCACGACACAATAAAGGTTGTAGATTAGAGACACCAAGGCAAAGACGAGATTCCCAAGTGAAATATCTCCCCGATGAATATTCTTTGACATTTGGACAACAAGGAGAAGAAACAGGATTAGTGACGAGATGCAACCCTGGCATTGATCAACCTGAACAGGGAACAAATCTTAAATATACTTTCAGAAGTTCCTTGTTGTAAATAAATTCAGTTATTTTACCAATAATTTAATAAGAATGAATTGCTTGAGGCTGGCTTTGCTATAAGCATTGGTTTCATAACATGAGCTCAGGAGATGGTTCAGTTTGCTAGCCTAACACATTCTTCATTGTAGCTCACACAATGCGGCCGTCAGAATCTCAGACGGACCTAGAGAGAGGCTCCACCGCAGTAAGCCGCTTACACACATCTGCAGAAAGTGTGCTACTGATTCAAACAGCTTTATCTAAAATGGGACTGGTGGGAGGGTGGGGATACATGCTCGGTGGTTCCAGCCCTCACAATGGAATCACAAAGCAGAACCACAACTGAAGCCAAGGTACAAGCGTACATACTCCTTCCTCAAAAGCACATGAGAAAAATGCCCTGTCCATCGGGTTCCTCTTGATTCCTTTTTTTAAATCATGTTCCCTTTCCTTCCTTTCTGTTCATTATTTGAGAACACAAAGCTAAAGCCACAGGAGACGGTGCTTACCTATTGACACAGACGACTCACTTCCTCACACAGAAATACTCATTAATTGACTAAACATATTAAGGTCTAAGGCTGGTATTAGCTGTTTTATCTCCGTTTGGCCGCGGATCAGTAACTGTATCATTTTTCCAAAGAGAAAAGAATCTCTTTAAGAAATCAGCGACTTCATTTGGAAATCTCTCACAGTTTGCATTGTGTTCATTGTTTAATGCTCAATGTAAATGTTAAAATACGTCAAAGATAATGGCCTACAGATCACAATGTAAAACCAAACATGGTGATATAAGGTTCTGTTCTAAAGTTAAAGTCCTTAACATGATAGGGTGACCAGACGTCCTCTTTTTCCCCAACATGTCCTACTTTTCAGACCTAAAAAAATGTTAGATTACCACTCCGTTCCACTACTCCATTCCAGGTTTCTCTGTATGGCAAATTAGTCACGCCCTTCTCCCCAAATCCAATCACTTTGCATTATTTTTGTGTGAGTGTGTGTGGAAAAAGCCAAGAGAGTTGCTAGTTTACCCCTGAGTGTGACAAGCAATAGCCCATGTGTGTCCGCCGGTTTTACGGCAATGCCTAAAGAAAGTGTTCGTTTACAGAGGAGTTAAAGAAAAAATTCCTGTGCTTTCACCAGGGTCATGATCCATATGAGGCGCAGTGTTTGACAAGTAAGGCAGGCGCTTATGTGTCTGTGGCAAATAAAGGTCAAAGCTGAATGAAAGGCCTATCCTGGGACAAAAATAATGCTTTCAAAGCTGGGTACATTTGCAGCAATCGCTCAATGTGTGGTGGTATGGTAGTAACACCACTTCCATCAGCAGGTAAGTAACAAGACACAACATTTGATGGAGCTGCATTGGATTTTATCAAATGTTAAACAGAAGCAACATTTTGCAAAGACTTTTGCTTCTTTCACAATACGCTGCATTATTCTGCACATGTATTATTTAGCAATATTTCAGCAAAGATATCATTTTTTATTTTTGTCCCTTTGTTCTCATTTAATGGTGTTTGGTAAAATACCTTTGTTTTGTAATTATGTCTTTTTCAGATTTATTTTTAGGAATTACTTGTACTCCTCGTCTCCCGCTTTATCCGGAACCGAGTCGTGGGGGCAGCAGACTAAGGAGAGACTCCCAGACTTCCCTCTCCGCAGACACCTCCTCCAGCTCTGTTGGGGGAAGCCCTAGGCGCTCCCAGGCCAGCCGAGAGACATAGTCTCTCCAGCGTGTCCTGGGTCCGAAGAAGATGTCAGAGCCACCTCAACTGACTCCTCTCGATGTGGAGGAGAACCGGCTCTACACTGAGCCTCTCCCGAATGACCGAGCTCCTCACCCTATCTCTAAGGGAGAGCCCAGCCACCCTGCGGAGAAAGCTAATTTCAGTCGCTTGTATCTGGGATCTCGTTCTTTCGGTCATGATCCAGATTTCATGACCATAGGTGAGGGTAGGAACGTAGACCGACCGGTAAATTGAGAGCTTTGCACAGCTCCCTCTTCACCACGACAAACTGGCACAGTGTCCGCATTATTGCAGCAGCTGCACCAATCCGTCTATCGATCTTCTGCTCCATTCTTCCCTCACTCATGAACAGGACCCCAAGATACTTGAACTCCTCCACTTGAGGCAAGGACTCTCCTCCAACCTGAAGGGGACAAGCCACCTTTTTCCGGTCGAGAACCATGGCCTCAGACTTGGAGGAGCTGATTCTCATCCTGGCCGTTTCACACTCGGCTGCGAACCACGCCAGCGCAGGTCTTGGCAGGAGGGAGCCATCAGAACTACGTCATCCGCAAATAGCAGGGACGAGATCCGCTGGTCCCCAAACCAGACCCCCTCCGGTCCTCGGCTGCGCCTAGAAATCCTGTCCATAAAAGTTATGAACAGGACCGGTGACAGAGGGCAGCCCTCTGGTTCGCAATGCGAACCAGACTCCTGCTCGAAGCATACGAATCCAACCCCATCTCTTCTTCCCCGTGTCTGTCGAATTGAGGAGATCCTCAAAGTATTCTTTCCACCGCCTGACAATATCCTCCTTCAAGGTTAGCAGCTCCACACTCCCACTAAAAACAGTGTTAGTGAAGAACTGCTTTCCCCTCCGGAGGCGCCGGACGGTTTGCCAGAATCGCTTTGAGGCCAACCGATTTCCATGGCCTCTCCGAACTCCTCTCAGGCCCGAGATTTTGCCTCTGCAACCGCCCGGGCCGCGACACGCTTGGCCTTACGGTACCTGCTTGCTGCTTCAGGATTCCCACAAGCTAGTCAAGCTCGATAATACTCCTTCTTCAGCTTGACAGCATCCCTTACTATCGATGTCCACCACCGGGTTCGAGGATTGCCACCACGACAGGCACTTCAAACTTTACGGCCACAGCTACGGGCAGCCGCATCGACAATAAAGGCAGCGAACATTTTTAGGAATTAATTTCTTTTAATTTGCATTTTAAGGATCACATGCTCTTAATTTCCTGCCCAATCGAAACACTCGCTGCAGCAGACCAATAGATATCTGTCTTCACTCCTCTCAATGGAGGAAAGCCCGCCCTCTGAAGAGAAGAGAATATGATCTGAAAGAATCAGTTTGAAAAGAATGCAATTCATAAAAATCAATATGAAATAAATGCAATAAAAAATAGAATTGCAAAATGAAATTTGATAGAATGCAAATTAATGGAGAAATCCAGTCAGCAAGAAATAATCAATGGATTGCTATTTATACCTTAAACTTATACATTTGCGGTGATTTAATGAATTTAGCATTAATCAGTGATAAAATAAAAACAATAATTTTCATTGTGATCATTGATTGTGGGAGTGGCCATTTCTGCCCAAATACAGTAACCCCTCCCTCCTGCCATCTTCCAGCAGTGACGTCACAGTGCGGTAAGCCTAGCGCCATTCTCCCCGCTTTACAGGCAAAATCAATGGGAACTACTAGACACATCTGCAATCAACAACAATTATTGAAGATTTCCAGAGAACTTCACCATTGAAATTCACCAGAGCTATAGTGAAACTGACAATGCCCACGTGCATGGCAAAAAAATTAGTTATTTCACCTTTCTGATTCCTGATCCTCCTCGGACGGGTTCCTCGTTGGATTGCTAATTTGAAGAGGGAGGATTTTTCATCAAACTTCTGGCCAGAGAAAAAAACATGTAATATGTAGCCAACATTTGGAAGAAGAATGTTTTCAGGATGACTTGGATAATAGCGCGTTGTGACAAACACCAGATACAGCACTGGGACTTGATCAACAGCCGATACCGCACCGTGACATCACAAACCAGTAGGTGGCAGTAGTATTCTTTGACAAACATGCATGCCTCCAGTAAAGCACATTCAGATGAAAAAAGTTTTTCAAAGTTTAATTTATGAATTTCATTTTATTTATTTTTTTTAACAAGAATAAAGAGACAAAAGATTTTTGGACATCATTTACTTATAAAAAATAGAGTCGTCATCTTTAAGGGGATATTATATTAATAAAAGGTGTTTTCCATTTGATGGACACCGAAATGCTGAGAAGTCCAAGAATGCGGACGTCATTCCCTGAGAGACATCTGCTAAATATTTCCTTTGAAAAGTAGATAAATGTCATAATTCCTCCATGCAGTTGCTTCGCTGTGATGCTTTGATGCGTGGGTTCCCAGTCTGAGGCACATTTCCTACAGTTGTCTCACCTGAGAACTCCGACCAAACACTATTTCCATATGACATTCCCACGATCACAGACAGGAGTGGTTGTGCAAATGAGTGACTTTTTCCACATCAAGATATTAACAAATCAAAGCTGTGCTAATCTATCTGGGGGAGTTTCACAGAGGGATTAACAAACGAGACGCTATGAGAAGGAAATGAAATTACATTTTGTCACTTAGAAGGTTCTTATTCACTTATTTTTAACTGAATTGGGTTTTTATTGATGTGCAATGAGATGCTTTTAATGCAAGGCAATAACCATGAGTTTGCTCTATGTCCAAATCGGCTTCATGCAAACAGGAAACAATTCCTGGTGAATAAAATTTAGAATTAGACTTTTGTACGATGCAGTTGTTGGTAAATCAAGATTCAAAGTGGGACAAGTAAGCATTTCCATATGCTGTGCTAGTAATTATCACCCAGATGCTGAAATAAACTCATTATAGCCAAGTGGCAGCGTGTATTTAAACATTTTTATATGAATAAACACAGATTCCTCCTTCATTCATATAATTAGAAAGTAGGTCCAGTTACTGCACCCAAAGAAGTTGAGGTTGTGTTTCCTGGGAATGTAGCCGTTTTTTTAAAGTGTGCTTCTCTCACTGCGTGACGTAAGACGATGCAGGAGTTGATTTTGGGAGACTTTCATATTTCACACAGTAAGCTGTCTAAAAGTGAGAGATCTCTACTTAAACGTCTTTAATCTGCAGGCAGTAGAACAATTTAAAGACTTCAAAGTAATCAAAAAGGATTCAGAAGAGAAACATGAAGACCACTTTCCCTTTATTGTCCATCAGGTAGCTACTGCTTCTTCACACCCAACATGTTTCCTTGTTTACTCACTGGTCACATGCTTCATTGTGTACCTCCAGACTTATGGTCTTGTTTTGGTAAGAACCAAACAATGAGCAGACAGGATGCCATACTTTAATTGGAAAGCCTTGAGAACCAGAGCAAGTGGCTGGTAAAGGAATAAATTAAAATAATAATTGAACTTTATTAAACTCACATTGGAGAAATTTATCTCTGCATTTAACCCATCCCATTGGGGAGCAGTGGGTTGCCATTGTGCGGCGCCCGGGGAGCAGTGTGGCGTTAAGGGTCTTGCTCAGGGACTCAGAGTGCCAATCTGGGGGAGTGGGGGGTCAAACTCCCAATCTCAGGATTCAAAGCCCTATGCCCTAACCACTAGGCCACCACTCCCGCGAGACATTGCGAGGGCTGGGAATCGAACCCAGGTCAACTGCTTGGAAGGCAGCTATGCTCACAACTATACCACCATCGCAAATTGAGAAACAGCCATGGTCTTGTTTTGGCAAGAACCAAACACAATCAGCAGACAGTATGCCAAACTTTGATTGGAAACCTTGGTTTGCAACCAGATGAGGCTGCTGGTTAAGGAATGAATGAAGTCATTGTTACATTTGCAAAGAGCGAATAATTCCCTACCTGAGCCCAGCAGCAGTGCAGCCGGTCGAAGACCAGGCTCTCATCACTTAATGTTAAATAACACTTGGACTCCTCAGATTCTACTTCACTGGGATTTACCTGCTTTTCCTTTCTGTTGACGGGTTGGGCATTGAAATTAGGAGTTGAAAAGTAAATATTTGAACGATTTCAGGAGAATCGAAAGGTTGGTTCCAATCCATTCTAGATTCTTGATGCCCGACTGCGGCGTCTACAAGGGGAAAATGTTCAAATCATTCACTCTGACCACATCATTTCTATTCGATTTAAAAAACTCTTACAAGATGACTCTTATGATTGTGGCTTTAATGGAGTTTCTGGTTTGAAAGTCATTTTAACTCAAATATTTTTACACTTTGATAGAAAAAAACCTTAATACTTAATTTTTATATAAAA
The DNA here is from genome assembly GCF_016077235.1 of Cyprinodon tularosa. Taxonomy (NCBI): domain Eukaryota; kingdom Metazoa; phylum Chordata; class Actinopteri; order Cyprinodontiformes; family Cyprinodontidae; genus Cyprinodon; species Cyprinodon tularosa. Next base: position 1,021,221 of record NW_024039540.1, read on the forward strand.
ATGTCTCTTTCTGAGGATCATCTTCTACCTTTTCTTTCTCTCTGGAATTTTCTTTCTTTCCTGTTCATCTGATAACTCAGAGATCAAACTCCCTCTAACCGCTTCTCTTCAAACTCATTATCACAGTTAAATTATTTCCTCCCGCAAGAAAGTTAATTAACACACATGTCCAGACTATGTCTGGCTACACAAATTGATTACAACATCAGAGGCGTTGTGTGTGCAGCAAGCCTCTGCAGCAACAAAAGGCAATCGGCCCTGCGTGGGGCCTGCAGGGCTCTCATGGCTGCAGAAAACATTATGTATGCCACACAATCTAAGGTTCACTCCTGCTGCATGGATCTAAAATAAAGAACATGTCGAAGAGAGCAGAGGGGAACGCACAAATACAGATAAAGAATAGGGGGTCTTATGTTAATCAAGCCAAACAGGCACACACTCATAAAAACAGTCGTTAATTGAGGATAGGAATCCTGTCCGTATGAGGAAGCAGGACAGGGAATTTTAGGCTTAGCAGCAGTAGCAAGTTTTAAGCATAATTTTAATCCTTAAGGGGTTAATTAAAGGCTGAGAAAGAAGACCTGCATTCATTATCTGCTGCCTAAAATAAAGAAATGTAATTGAAGATGAAAGAGAACAGGGATGAAGTTTACTTACATCAGCATCAGCTGTAAATGGGGATCAAGCATTAGCTTTCAGTCAGGTATGGGACAAGGCCGGTAATCCCGTTTTTATTTGTTAGAGCTATCATAATGCTTTGGATGTTTTAATGTATAAACTTTGTCAGGAAAGAGGGGAAGACAGAGAGCTGGAAGATTCCATATCTGTTTGTTGGACAACGGGACCATTCGAAGCAGAGTACTGTCACAAAGTTTACCTCCTTTTTTAAATACCATTTTAATGATAAAGGAGAAAAAAACCCAGCTAACATGGCCCAGGTAGAATAGAATCAGAGAATCAGATCTATAGTTATATACAATATAAAACAGGCAATATACTATATAAAATATATAGTATATTGCTATGTACTATATACACACTAGACAGTGCGTTACTGTAATGTAGGAGGTCTGGAGATGCTACGTTGGTGTACCTTCTAGCAGTGTCAGTATCAGGGGGGTCTCTGGGCCTTGTTGATAAGGCCGGTAGCAGATGGGAATAAACTGTTTGTTTGGCGGGACGTTTTGGTCCTGATGGACCGCAGCCTCCTGCTACAGGGAAGTGACTAAAATAAGTTGTGGCTGGGGTGCAAGGGATCAGCCACAATCTTTCCCATATGCCTCAGAGTCCTGAAGGCGTACAAATCCTGGAGGGATGGAAGATTGAAGCCAATCACCTTCTCTGCAGGCCGGATGACACATTGCAGTCTGCCCTTGTTGTTGGTGGTGGCACCTGCATACTAGATTGTGATGGAGGAGGTGAGGAGAAAACTGTACCATACATTTACTGGAAAATCTTTCTAGGAAATGCCTAAATGACGTGTGACGTTATGCATAGTCATGCAATTGAGCATATATAAAACCTATGATGGTTGCGCAATATTATTCAGGGTGGTGTATATCTGTAGCCACAGCTGAGTATTTAGTATTAGTGTGTATCCATGAACACCTGGATCCAAATGCATGGGCATGTTTGTATATAACGGATTTAGAGACTTTCTTCACCAAGAAAATATGCTCAATAGCAGGTGTGAGCGGTCCCAGACTTGCCCTACAGGGTCCAGCACCGATAAAGAATCACAGGCTCCAATATCCAGAGGCATCCTAAATCACTGGAACAAGAGGATGGCTGATATAGGGAAGGCTGCACCCATCAAAGAAGGGCAGACCCCCGAGTGGCCAAACCCTGAAGGGACCCAGTCCCTTAGGCACACCAGATGCCATAGTGCCAAGGTCCCACGGGCCCATAGGCTCCCCCAGCCGCCAGTCACGCCCAAGGTGAATCAAGATAAGAGCCCCGGGGTCCAAGGTTAGGGGGCACACCACACTCCCAGTGGGGACCCCACAGGGCCAGGAGGCCTAGGCCCGACAGCCACCAGGAAAGAGACAGTGCCCACTGATGTACCCAACCCAGGTTCTAGAGAACCGTCAGCGTGCCAGCAGACACAGTCACTGGAGCATAAGATGGGGGAGGAAACAGGCCCTGCCCATACTTGTTTCATTAAAGCCACCCAGAACCTCTAAACCAGCTCCACAGGCCCCGTCCAGGAATCACACAGCCAGAAAGATGAGCCCTGAGCCAGCTCCCATGTCGGAGGATGAAAGAGAGCACATACAGTTAGTCACAGTCAGAGAAAAAGGACTACACTGAAAAACAGGCCAATCTCCAACATCTGTAAACAAAGGTGTTGATGGTAGCAGCACAGCTGATATGAGAAAAAGCAGAGAGAGCAGAACATTAGAGATTAAACTAACAAATATGGCAGTATGGGAGAATAGAGATAGAATGAGTCAGAATGATAAAAAAGGGGTCCCTATGTCCTCTGGCAGTCTAAGCCTATAGCAGCATAAATATATATAAATATAACCTGAGCCTCAGGATAACCTGAGCCACTCTAACTATAAGCTTTATCAAAAAGGAAAGTTTTAAGCCTAGCCTTAAAAGTAGACAGGGTGTCTGCCTCAGTGAGAGGAGAGGAGTCTGATAACTAAATTATCTGCCTCCCATTCTATTTTTAGAAATTCTAGGAGCCAATGTTAAACCTGCAGATTGAGAGCAAAGTGCTCTGTTATAAAAATAAGGAACAATCAGATCTATGATATAAGATGGAGCTTGGCCGTTTAAGGCTTTATATGTGAGGGCACCCTAAGTCACCCTGATTGTGCCGTTAGCATTGCTAAAAAGTGTCCCTAACACCGATCTTCCTAGCTTGGCTCCTGAACGTGTCTGTAGATGGGAATAACATGTCAACAGCTGACTCTGGTCGCCTCATTCATTTTCAGTGTGAAAGCACCATTAGAGGTGCTCAGATGTACTTGAATGGAAAAGTGAGTTTTTACATTTATGAGCTGCATAAGAAAGACATTACGTCTTTTTCTATGTTAAAAATGTTTTTGTCAGGTGATTTAACTCCCTGTAAAACATGGCTGGCACAAGGCTGACGTGGGGGAGAAGAGTTCTCCATCCCTGGTCTCTGTCTCTCAGTCTCTCTCCTCACGCCTTTCTGTTCTACTGAAAGGCTCATCAGGACTTGTCATCGCTCTAATGAATATCATTTAAATTACTTTGTGTATGGGAGCGAGTTTGGATGTCGATTTAATTTGTGCATGTGTTTGAGCTCTTATGCTTGGCGGGGCGGATGGACAGAGAGCAGCCGCCTTGACGAAATGCCCGCCTCTGTGACAGGCTGACGCCTTTCGACCAGATCAGGCAGGTTTGGAGGAAGATTTTTGACGTAATGGTGATAGAGAGCCACGCAAACATAGCAGAAGATACAACTAACATGAAAACACTAAGACACACAATTACACACAGAGTAAGAAAGAGAGGCTTCTGGAGCTGGAATATTAATACCAACCTATTTGCATACAGACTAAACCAAACACACATAGAGAGACAAATATCAGAATGCATCAAATCATTTAAAGACATAAACTAACGGCAAGGCGGGCTGGTGTTATCTCGGCCTTCCAGTGTGTTGTGTTAGCAATGCTAGCCGAGCACCTGTCCTAATTTACAGATCCTATCCTCTTTTAGCACAGCCCTGCTAATGATGGCACTTCAGCGTCCCTGGGCTCGGGGAATATGTAAAATAATAGTCACTCCACTCAGCTCAAGATGAGCCATACCAGCCCATAAGCATAGCCTTATCAAAATGAAATTACAATATATGCTGATACCATATTTCCACTGCCCCCACTCTGAATCCTCCCGTGTGCACTCCCACCGCCGCACACCCAGTGAAATATTACAACCTTTCCCAATGCAAAAGATATAAATCTGCATTGAGGAACTGCAAAAACAGCACAAAGCATTCCCTGGCTGGCCTCTATCTAGTGAACCACTTATGATTTAGCATTGCAGGTGTATCAAGAGCCTGTTATTCCTCTCTTCCTCCATTTTTTTTTCTGCCCATGGCACAGCGGAAGGCACGATTGCACCTTTACCCACTCAGCTGCAGCGCCCTGTTTCATTACTATCACCCAGAGGTTTTAATTGAGTCAGATCCAATTATGAACCAGCAATTAGCTATTAATGTAATCAATTACTCCTCCACGCTTGTCACATCGGAATGCAACACCGATGTGGAATTGTGCACGTGGCACGTTCAGCATATTACAAGGTTTATCACAGTCATAGAAGGCCGGGAAAAAAGACATTTAATTAATGATAATAACAAAAACATTATCGCTAGCAGGGTTGTGATATTCTTAAGCGGTTGATAAAAAATCGGCTCCAAAATGTTTCATCTGAAGTTACCTCCAGTTTTTTTTTGTCAACCTTGGAAATGTTCCTTCTTCTGTTTCTTATAAGCCTTTAGGTTAGTCGGGAGTAAAAAGAAAGTGACCTGGATTCAGAGTTCACAATTATTCATTAAATGTTTGGCCTGAAAGATTTCCTTATTTTGCATTTATAGGAAGTTTGTCTTACGAACGGAAAGGGTAACAGAGAACACCCCGAAACAGAGGAAAATTCCAGCTCTCTAGACAAAAATGCCTTTTTGTTTTAATGTTTTGAGATCAAAAAAAGATCACAGCTGCTCAAATAACCACTGGTTAAAACAAGGCATGTGCAACTTTATTGCTTAAATCACAATAAATGAAACATCAAGTTGGATAGGATAACTGGACAAATTGGAATAATGTTGCTTGTCCAGTTTTCAGTTCCCAGGGTGAGAATTTGGCATAAACTAGCCAACACCTAAACCCCTTTGTACCTTCACCAAACAAAAACAAACTTTTGGTACACTTTGAATATGTTTTAGGCAGCAGCCCACATGAATTACCATCAGGGGCAGGGTTAAATGGGGTTAAGGGAGGGCCATGCCCACCAATCACTGTCCAAACCTCAAAGGAGATTTACTGTTTCCATGTGGATGAAATTCACCACCTCTCTAACAAGAAGTTCCCCTTTAAACCAGAGGGTAGCAGCAGTGATACTGTGAGGTGGAATGTCCTAAGTGATATGCATTTTAACTGTTCGCATATTAAAGTTATAGTGGCGGATTTTCACAAATATTTGAAAAGACCTGTCCTCTCCACTTAAAAAAGAAATGCACATGCACAACCCTGTACCCACTTCAGAGAGGGAACGTCTTTTAAACGCGTGCATGAGCCGATTTCTCCTCGTGCACGCTCTGTTTAAAAGTTGCTGTGTGCATCGCTCATACAAACTTACTGTACTTTCCAAAAGAAGATTTTCAATTTTTCCACCATGTCAGACTCACCACCAGGAAGTAAAAATGGGGAAGAGCATGTACACTGGAAAAACAATCTACAAATAAGTAAAAATTCCTTCAATTAAGTGTATTTGTCTTTTATTTGAGTATGTAAATGAGATATTTTGCCAATGGAATGAGTATTTTTACTTTTAAAATAAGATAACTAGATAAAAAGCACTTGAAAGAATTAATGATTTTGATTTTTTCCAGTGTAGGATGGCCTTATGTAAGCATAATACCAGAATGATTGACAATTAGGACAACCACTTATTTAGATGATCCACCCGGAAAAAAACAATGCTCCACTATAGCTTTAACTAACAAAAATGAAGGAGTTGAATTTTCACATGATTATATTGACATAGAACTTCAGAAACATGCAGGAATAGGCAGGTTCTGCTGAAACGATCTAGATCAAAATGATTTCTTCACTGCAAAAGACTGAAATCTAAATAAATAATTTTTTACTTTAAAAAGTGCATTTGTTCTTGAATTGGGGAGGTAAGTGAGACTCTTTGTCAATGGAACAAAAAGATTTACTTTTAAAATAAGACATAAAAATCCTACAGTGTTGTTTTAAGTGTATATTATGTAATTATCTTATTATAAGAGTAAAAATACTTATTCCAGTGGCAAATCATCTTATCAACCTATCTAAATTGAGGGGAAATACACACAATTGAGGACATTTTTACTTATTTCTAGATGGTTTTTGCAGTGTTACGTTCCTCATTTCCCTAGAGAGCTTAGATGTTTTAACTTGATGTGCCGCTTTAAATTTAAAGTGGGTGTGGCTGATGAAACGGTGGGCACAGTTTGCAAAAAAATTAGAGTTTATTTTCTCTCTTAGTCTTCCTTTGTTGGTTCATCAAACTGCAAAGCGCTCTAAAGTGGCATCAGAAATACCAGTAGATGAGTCTGATTGGAGCAGACTGGTACCAGCAGTAGACATGCTGCTCTGTCAGGCTGTTTGCCGTAATAAGTATCGTAAAACCTCACGTTATCCAATGAAGTGTTCTTATTAATTTAAGGTGAGCTCTGTGTGTGTCGCTCATTCTTCTCAGAGTGAATGTTGCTCTCGTTCACGTTCATTATTTCAAAACTGATCCGTTGAACGTGTTCTGTGAACGGCGTTCATTGAACCCTGCCAAAGACCATCCTACCTGCTCTTCCTCCGTCATGTGAAAGAATTATCATAAATGTAATCTCTAGTGATTCTCAGCCATTTTCAAAGAACACGTGCTTTGGTGTCAGATAAACACGTCACAAAGACCAGTGTTCTGTCAGATCAGCATATCCCGTAAGACCAGCATACCCATAGTAAATACCCATGTGCAAGTAGTCAGATTTGCATTTTTCCTTTAGTTTTTTACAAAAAATTGACTTTAAACTACATCAACGGGCGTGTATCCCTTTTGTCAGGTACAAAAAAAACAATTTAAGGTCAGATTGCCATACGCTGAAAAAATAATGCAACCGTTTTTGGCATTTACTTTATCATATTTAGTTATTCTAACACAATTGTTTTCTGTCCTACCCTGCTAACATGAAACAATTGTGTTAAAGTAACTAAATAAGATTAAGTAAAAGCAAAAATCGGTTGAATTATTTTTTTAAGTGTACGCTTCAAAATGCACCAAAAAGTGAGTAATTAAATTGGATACAGTTTATTTTCCTTACAAAACTCCAGGGATAAACTAAAGGGATAAACCAGTATTGACTGGTATGCTAGTCTGACAGGGTATGCTCATCTGACAGAACACTAGCAAGTGGGACAAACAACAGACAAGATGATCCCCTGGAACTGAAAGTTTGAAGACATTTGCCCACTGAACCTTAAATTGAATGACAGCACGAATGTTTAAATATGTGGGTACATTCATTAGCAAGTGCTTTAGAAAAGTCTAGTCTGTCTGCAGGAATTTATTAGGAAAAAATAAGGATGTGGTGCTCATTCATATCCTGGTTGAACCCTGAACTGGTTCTGGCACCTGTCCATTTTTGTCACATCGGTCCCTACCTGGAAACCGCAGTAAACATTGTCTGGTTCAGCCATTGCTTCACATACCCATCCTGTTAGTACCATAGGCTTTTCCCATTTTTGTATGGATAATGATAGCAGCATTTGTCAACAGACATAAGCTATGTTTACATAGATATTAGTAATCAGAATAAACAGCAGACTGGACTAAAATGTGGCTCAGAGGCAGGAATAAAAAATCAAAGAAAGGAGAGCATGCAAAAACAGCAATCACTTTATGTTAAGTAAATATATAAAAAAATATATTTGGAGCTAAAAAAAACCCTGTCTAAATAAAAAAAAAGTGCTATTTTTCTTAAATTGAGCAGGTAAGTGAGACACTTTGCCAGTGAAACAAAACAATTTAAATTTAAAATAAAAAGAACTGCAGTCTCTTATTTTGAATTCATAACATCTAATTATCTAGGGGAAAAATGCTCATTCCATTGGCAGATCATCTTATTTTCCTGCTAAAATTAAGGGTAAACTCACTTATTTAAAGAAAGTTTTACTTATTTTCAGAACTTTTTTGCAGGACTGAATATAGATCATGTGCTTCTAGACCTCACTGAGGGATGGGAGGGCTCGATATGTAAGGGGTATGATAGTGTTCAAAAACTTGCCATATGAAAGGTTAATACCATTCAGTCCATCCAGTTGCCGCAATTTAGTGCCTAAAAACAAGTTTTTAGGACCTCTTTGACTTCCTTTGACCATCTTCTAATAATTCTCTTTATTACAGGTTAACCCTTATCTTTACTTTGAGAATATAAAAAAGCTAATTGAAATTCAATTCAGATTAATTTAGTTCAGTTTATTTCTATAGCGGCAATTTACAACACGTCATCTCAAAGCACTTTACAGTTCACTAAATCATCCAGTCAAATTGATTCAAAGTTTTCTATCTAAGGAAAACCAGTTAATTGCATCGACTCGTTGACTTTAATACAATCCCTCACACTATGCTTGTAGCGACAGTGGAGAGGAAAAACTCCCTTTTAACAGGAAGAAACCTCCAGCAGAACCAGGCTCAGTGTGAGCGGCCATCTGCTGAGGCCGACTGGGGTTCAAGGAGACAGAAGCAGAGCTACAGAAAGAAGTAGAGATAAAAAGAAAGGCAACTGTCAACCAGGCGGCCCCGTCCAGGAAAAAAAAAGCCAGGCAGACGAGCTCTGAGCCAGCTCCCATTTCAAAGGTTTAAGAGAGCAGATCTAGTTAATCACAGTCAGAGAAACAGGCCTACACCGAAAAACAGGCCGATCTCGACCAAAACAAAGAGCTGTTTCCTTTGGCCACAGATTGTTGAAGCCTTGAAAGTGTATGTGAATAAAATCACCAGCTTATAAAAACCCCTAAATCAGATGACCCTGTGCTGAGATGAGCACCTCAACGAGGTCGTCGCCAAGATGTCTCTCCTCTTCACTAACATGCATCATGACAAGTCCATCAGGTCCTCCCATCTCGGCCCAACCCTTCCCCCACAGCGTAATTAAATGATAAGTTCATATTTGTGGGAGCGTTGTGTGGTACAGTGTAAAAGCAACGCCGCCATGCAGAGCTGCCATTGTGACGAATACCCTTATTAGCAGCCACCCTGCACCCTGTCAGCATAAGGGCTGACCAGGAACATTGTTTTTTGTGCATCTGTGTGTAGTTCAGATGCACACTGTGTGTTCATACACAATCTCTACCAGCCAATCAGAAAATGCAGCCAAACAGGAGCTGTGCGATGCGATTTCATAGAATGGTGCAGCGTTCAGCGTGGCCACTGGAGATTGTTTAAGATGTAGCTACAGAGGGCAGATGGAGGTAAAGGGGACGTGCACTCAGCTCTGTCAGAGCAACATGCATCTCCCAGTAAATCAATGAAAGATGATGCCAGCCCTGCATTACAGCTGTTTGATATGCAAACGGCTCCTCAGTGTAAATTTGCCCTGACAGCTTTGGACAAGCAGTGTAGGAAAAGGGTTCCAAGGCCCAGGTGTGCAAAGGGAAGACGGATAGAAGCAGAAATAAATAAGAATCACCTTCCAATGACAAACGGATGGTTCAGGAAAGAAGCTCAGAGTTCTCCCCGAAACCAAAATGTTCAATAAACCAATTCTCGTAATGCTTAGAGAATATAGATAGAATGTTGTTCTTGAAAGAAAAGAGCACTTTTCCAAAGAATGAATAGGAGGAAAATGTGTTTTTAAAAATCTGACATCTAGAATTTTAGTAAAAAAAAAAGGTTTTGACAGTCTGCTGGTGAAGATTCTCAGTCATCCAGGTCATAGTCATTCCAAAAAAGTTAAAAAACAATCCACTGGACGTTGTTTTCAAGTTTGAAGATGTTTCGCTTCCTATACATGAAGCTTTTCAATTCAAAATGTCAGAAATAGCGCTGAGTTTGAGGCTTTATACAGTAGGGTAAAAATGCGTATTCTATTGGCAGATCATCTAATTTTCCTGCTAAAATTAAGGGTAAATCCTTATTTTAAGAAATTTTTACTCATTTTTAGAACAGTTTTGCAATGGATCCCCTGGCATGAGGATCCTCACCATGCATACTAGGAACTGGGGTTAGCAGGCCTCTTTATCCCACTCTCGTCTGCCGTAAATCCAAACACGTCCCTGTTTTTCACTGGAATCCCGTCCTTTGCTTTGTTGCCCTGCTGAGACTCTGTACAAACGGAGATTGTGTAAATTGAGCGCTCCAGTCAAGAAAATTGCAAAAATTACGTGAACCCACCTTTAAATGGGTTTTGAAAAGAATTACATTTGTGAAACCCAGTTAGCAAGAAAAAAATAGAATCAAAGAAATTAATTACATTTGGAAAATGAAAAAGAGAACAACTGGCAAATTGTAAACATTTCTCTCAAACCCTTTTTTTATTGAGAAGATTTTTCACAGATACATTTTGAAACATGCCAGTTTTCTTTTATAATATAGGAACACATTTCTCTCCATACAATGAAACAAGAAATAAAATAAAATACCAAAATAAGGAAATATTACCCATGTTCATCGGATTACATAAAATCGGACCAAGCAGCATTTGGATTTGTCTCTCCTGCTGCCTGTATGTTTGACACATTCCCTCCCTGTTCTTTTATGAGGCGGATATCTAAGCGTGTGTTTGCTTTAATTCTGTGTGAGGCTCAGTGTAGGACAGGCCTGTTCTCATGACTCCCATTGTTGCTTTCAGTCTTTGTCTGTGGAATAAAGCTGCCTCTGTTGTCTCGCCAGCTTCCTGCTTCAAACGCGGAGCCTGGATCACTCTGTGAAGATCTCCCTCCTCCCATCTCATCCTGGCTTTTTTCTCAATCTCTCTCTCTGTCATTCGGCCTCTCATCTCAATTGTTTGCCTCTTGTCTCTTAGTTCTGTCTAAATCGCTCTAACCGGATTTCTACATGTGCTCCTCCTATCTCCTGGTTTAAAGAAAATAAACCTCCTCTTTTTGAACTCAGCATGAAGGACGATAGGAGTGAAGGGATGAAGTGGCACTGAAGGATAATGAAAACAAAAGACCATTCAGGTATGGACTGAAACATGAAGGCCATTACCAAAGAATCCATGCATCTTGAATTGAATCTCCACATTTTATTACATATTGGTTAGATACATTGAGTGGAAGAAAAATCATATATGTTTACATGGTGACTGAGGGTACAAATGCCCTGCGAATAGATTGATGGAAATTCAAAAAGCAATGCAAACACAAAAAATAAACTAATACCAGTGAAAAGTGAAAGAAAAATTGCTATGACTTAAGAAAAGGCGTAGAAGTGCTCCAAACCACTAGGGGGAGATGATCACCAACTCAGACAGGCATAAACAGGAGGCTAATGCCCCTCTTCCACTGGCCGAAAAACTTTTTTAAACCCGGGAACATTTGTCGTTTAGTGGCAATGGGAGCTCACTGACTCATGTCTCCCCGGGTCAAACGACTTCGCAAGCAACCCGCGTTAAAATCGGCTCTGATCAGCACGCTGTGGGAACACCAGATAAGACCCGCAAAGTTACATCGTGTCAGATCTAACAAGCCAAAACCTCTCTGCTTACATTCGATAAACATGGCGCAGCTCTGGTGAGAGGGATTCGGACAAATAATAGATCGAAACAATAAAGCAGACTGACCATGCCCTGGCTTCCTTACATCTTGCTCTCCATTGTTTACTTTTCTGCTTTCTATCGCAATGTTGACATGATGAACCCTGGCCCAGCAGGATGGTGTCACCAGACACGTAGCCACGGGGGGTCAGAGTTAAGGCAGCTTGCCAGCGAAGTCAGACAGCTGAGGCAAATGCAGATTGTTTCAAACCGGGGTTTACCCAGGTTTAAAATACCTGGTATTTTCAGTGGGAACAGGATTAAGAGAGACATAAAAAGGCTTCAAAGGAAGACGTAGCTTCTCTCTCTTCCCTCCAGATGGCCTCTGAGTGGTCAGTGTCAGGACCTGAGACGTACCGGAAGCTCATACTCAGCTAATTTTCTCAGGTGTAAGAAGCCATTAAATAAAGAAGTTTTTACAGAACCAACGGTACTTAGTCCTATTCTTTATGCATTAAAGTGTACTAAACTACATTGCATAAAAGAATGACTTTGCTGAGAGAATGAGTTCACATATTTTTCACAATTTTGCCTGTCTAGCATCATGACCATTGCTCGGAGCATCCCTGTGAAATATGGTGGCACTGTGGTGAGAAAGAAGGGAACAGTAGCAGTTAGGAGTGAAGGCCAACATTGCAATGGCTGAAAAAATACATGAACATCACATTAGGGCTAAGACAACCCCCAATCCTGCTAGGTGAGAGACACCACCCAAACATGGTTACCACAGCACCAGTGGTGGCTGGCCAATAGAGGGCGCTTGGGTGCCGCTCCACCCACCCAATGACCCTTTCTAAGACATAAAAAATTATATATATATTTTTATAATGTAATTTTAAATTAATTAATATGTATTTCTTAGATGTGCAAGATAAATATTTGATCATTAATGACTAGTAAAGCGTAATTCCATTTTTTTGTCGGATTGATGATGTATTGCCGCCCTAGGGCACAGAAATCTTTGCCCATTGACTCTTGTTAACAGTTGTAGATGCGCAGTAGCTCCTCTGCGATAAAAATGTATAGGAGAGCTCGGGGTGCACCAGAGAAGTGCCCCAAGGTGACAGGAAGTGTATTTGCTCACATCCTTCCGCCACAGCGCAGAAGTTTTGCGGGTGATTGACAGGTCTGGAAACGCATTGGAGAGAGAGAGAGAGAGAGAGAGAGAGAGAGAGAGAGAGAGAGAGAGAGAGAGAGAGAGAGAGAGAGAGAGAGAGAGAGAGAGAGTATTTAGGTAGACTTTTTGTAACCATTGATATAAATAAGTCTGTTTTCATAAAATGCACTGGATTAATTTCTGGTTTCATTAATGAGGTAATGGTACGGATCAGATAGTGCTAACGCATCCTTTTTTTTAATTAGACTTTAGCCTATACATACAGTATTAGTTTGCAGTAATGTCTGTTGTTTGGTCCCAAACGAGTCGATGATTGTCTCCCCCTAGTGGTCCGGACTGCAAAATAGCAAAGTTTGCAGCTTTCTTGAACTTTTGGTTGTTTTTCCAACTTGCAGAATTTTTTCCTTTGCCTGTTTAATATATTAGCATAACTTACACGTTTGCAACAGATTTTGTATGAAGCAGATTTGCGATTTTCTGCATTCTGCTTCCTATAATTGCTGCTTTTCTTTTCTTTCAGCATTTTTTTCCTTGTGTTCTTATTTGTGTTTGCTTGTCATATTTTATTTTTGCAACCCGAATTGTGTGTCTTTGCAGCATGTGTGTTTCCCTTTTCTTCCAGCCCAGCTGTGGACCTCCAGAGGCTGCTTCTCCGGACAATGTGCTCTTTGCCCGGCCCGGCGGTTTTGGCAGTAAATTGTACCAGTAGGTTTGCTGTTGCTACATATACATTTTAGATTACGTCTCTGTGACAGATCTTTAAATGTCAGTGATATTTTTTCTAACTCATTCCTGTTTTATAACATCTCTGTCCGTGATCTACATTCTGTACCTGATGCTTTTTATTTAGTATAATTCTCCAGCGATTCTCCAAGGCATCATATTTACAGGGAGGTTAAATTACACATAGTTTGACTTTTCTAGAAGTTAATTGCACCGGATTACATTTAGTTAGATTTTATTTTAGTGGGTGATACCTCAGCGGCTTACCTCACACCCTGTGAAGAAGTGAAGGAATGGGCTCCCTTCAGACTTCAGGTCCATAAATCATAGAGGAGAAGCCTGTTCAACTGAACTTTATATAACTTCTTGCTAAAGGTCAGTTCTTTCTTTTTCAGAGGTAATTTAAAGATTAGAGCAGCCAGTGTTTCCATCACATTCACACATATTTGAATGAGCATGTCTTCTCTGTTTTTAAGATCCTCCTTAATTATTAAGGTGTCAGTTCAGATGTTGAGGGACTTCTAGTGTTAAAGCCAGAGGACAGACACCTTTCAGTCTGTCACACCTCTGTTCTTTCATTTAAAACTATCTGCATAACGCCCTTTTGATTACTTAAGCACAATTTTTGTAACTATTGGCTGGATTTGCAAAACTCTAATCATAAATTGTTTTGACTTTTGTATCTCTACTTCTTACCGTATGTCTGCTTCTGTCTCCTTGAACCCCAGTCAGCCTGGTTCTGCTGGAGGTTACTTCCTGTCAAAGGCGAGTTTTTCCTCTCCACTGTCGCTAAAGCATGCTCAGTGTGTGGGATTGCCTCCTAGTCAATGAGTCGATGCAATCAACTGGTTTTCCTTAGATAGAAAACTTTAAATCAAATATATGACCTGGCTGACTCACCTCTGTAAAGTGCCTGGAGATGACATGTGTTTTGAATTGGCGCTAATTAAAATAAACTGAATTGACTCAATTGATGGATCAAATTTCAGAGCTTTGTCTTATAGGCATTTGCGGAAAAAATAAATGGTAAGATTCAACACCTGCTTCTCCACATAATTTATTATGTCATAAGTTATAGTCTTTAGACCAGAGTCTCTGAAAAAGAAACTGATTAGCCAGTCACCTAATTTGGATGGGATTAAACTGATTTCAGATAATAAAGTAAAAAATCTTGGTGTTATTTTTGATCAGGACCTGTCATTTAAATCCCATATCAAAGAGGTTTCTAGAATTTCCTTCTTTCATCTGAGGAACATTGCAAAAATTAGAAATCTCCTGTCCAGGGGTGATGCTGAGAAACTAGTCCATGCATTTGTTACTTCAAGGCTGGACTATTGTAATTCTTTACTATCAGGAAGTCCACAAACTGTAGTTAAAAGCCTTCAGCTGATCCAAAATGCTGCAGCCAGCGTTCTAATGAAAATTAAAAAGAGAGATCATATCTCTCCTATCCTGGCTTCTCTTCATTGGCTTCCTGTTAAATCAAGAATAGAATTTAAAATCCTCCTTCTCACATATAAAGCCTTAAATGGCCAAGCTCCATCTTATATCAGAGATCTGATTGTTCCTTATGTTCCTAACAGAGCACTTCGCTCTTAATCTGCAGGTTTACTAGTGGATCCTAGAATTTCTAAAAGTAGAATGGGAGGCAGGTCTTTTAGTTATCAGGCTCCTCTCCTGTGGAACCAACTACCAGTTTTAGTCCGTGAGGCAGACACCCTGTCTACTTTTAAGGCTAGACTTAAAACTTTCGTTTTTGATAACGCTTATAGTTAGAGTGGCTCAGGTTATCCTGAGCTATCTCTATAGTTATGCTGCTATAGGCTTAGACTTTTGGAGGACATAGGGACCCCCATTTCATCATTCTGCTTCATTCTCTCTCTGTTCTCCTAACTGCAGAATCTGTTAGTTCAATCTCTAACCTTCTGTTCTCTCTGCTTTTCCTCAGAGTAGCTTTACCTCGTCTGTTCCTGTTTGGCTGTGACGTCATCCTGGAAAGAAACATCAGCTGTGCTGCTTCCATCAACACCCTTGTTTATAGATGTTGGAGATCGGCCCGTTTTCCAGAGTGGTCCTGTTTCTCTGACCGTGACTGGCTGGATGTGCTCTCTTCGTCCTCTGGCATGGGAGCTGCCTTGGAGCTTGTCTGCCTGGCTGTGTGTTTCCTGGACGGGGCCGCCTTTTACAACTGCTTTTTTTGTCTCTGCTTCTGTCTCCTTGAACCCCAGTCGGCCTCAGCAGATGGCCGCTCACACTGAGCCTGGTTCTGCTGGAGGTTTCTTCCTGTTAAAAGGGAGTTTTTCCTCTCCACTGTCGCTACAAGCATGCTTAGTGTGAGGGATTGTATTTGAGTCGATGCAATCAACTGGTTTTCCTTAGATAGAAAACTTTGTATCAATTTGACTGTATGATCTGGTTGAACTGTAAAGTGCCTTGAGATGACATGTGTTGTGAATTTGGCGCTATATAAATAAACTGAATTGAATTGAATTGAATTGAATTGAATTATCTAAATTCACAGACTCTAAGTCCTCCTCAACACAACATGATTTTTTTGGCAAACCTCATCCTATTGGGAGTTGTAATAGACCTTTTGGCTACCTTGAAATGCATATGCAATACTTTCAAAATGTTCAGATGTTTTTAGAGTGATGATGAGTAGGACTGGCTCCATGGTGCTGTCTCATCTGCAAGCCGTACTATGCTTGGTTTAATTCCTTGGTGTTTTGGGCTTATTTTTTACAGTTAACCCCTTCCTCCCCAACAGTGAGACTTTTTGTAATACTTTAATATGGATGTGGGTTTCGTGGACGGGGCCTTTTACAGTTGCCTTTCGTATCTCTGCTTTTGTCTCCTTGAACAGATGGTCGCTCACACTGAGCCTGGTTCTGCTGGAGGTTTCTTCTTGTCAAAAGGGAGTTTTTCCTCTCCACTGTCGCTACAGGCATGCTTAGTGTGAGGGATTGTTGAAGAGTCAATGAGTCGATGCAATCAACTAGTTTTCCTTTGATAGAAAACTTTGAATCAATTTGACTGGATGATCTGGTGAACTTTAAACTGCCTTGAGATGATGTGTTGTGAATCGGCACTATAGAAATTAACTGAATTGATTGAATTTAAATAAGAAAACCTTTCACTGACTCAGCAAAACTTTTCAGTTCTCTTTCAAAAGTTAATATACCTTGCCTAACTCTTTAAACATTGCAAAAAGTTAATTTTTGTTACAGTTAACAACAAGCCAATACATTAATTAGCACACAATGTGCCAACTACATACTGACGGTACAAATAAAAAAACACATCTGGCTTTTGCTTTCTCTCTGCACACGGTAGGCCATGTCAGTTCGAGGTCATTCTTTTGTGACACTTTTATCAAACATACAGGGATCCAAACTTCAAGCATTGGTGTTTATTTACTTTGAATCAAACAAGGTTTTTTTTTCTCCCAAGTCATAATTACAGAGAAAAACAAAACTCAGTCAACATCATGTGGTCTCTCTAGGTCCACCAACAAGACTTCATCCACATCACATGCAGTGACCCACATGGCTCCTCTATCGCCCATAAAACGGCTGTGCGTTGATGAAAATGACGGTCATTGATCTTCCAGTGCCAGGCAGAGAAGAACTTTTTAATGGGAGTGTTTGGATAAATATCGTTGATGATGTGTGAGTTTATTACACCTTAATATTAGCTGCCTGTTGCATGTCAGAACTGATGTTTTCCCCAGTGGTTTATCTAATCAAGACAGTTTCTCTTTCCAGATATACAGTTATAATCTTCAAACTGCACGTAGCAAAGATTTGGGAATGGAATGAGAGTGGTGTCCTTCAACTAAGCACAAAGTGTAATATTTTCATAAGACTGGCGCCATGGATGTCTACTCATCGTTGCCACTTACCAAGAGGTGAGCCCGGGGGTTAGCAGCTGCCTTCTGTAATTCTAAGCAACTTCTCTGATCTGAGTAAGATAACAATTTCTATCAAAATATGTTGTCATGTCTCATTGTTCTTTAATACATATAAGTTATGAAATGTTATTTAAAGAGTTTGTCCCGGGTGAGCTCTTTCCCGGAAAAAGAACCGGAGAGACAAAGCTTCAAAGTGTAAACACAAATAGCCTATCAGCAACAGGAGAATTATGGGGGGAGGTTGAGAATAAAAAAAAGGAAAAAGCAAAATGGGGTTAAATGAGTCAAGCTTTGGTGGGTGTGTGTAGATTCAAGGAAGCAAAAGAGATCAAACCTGATAAGTTAAATCTTTTTTATTTGCATTAGCGGTCTTGGCTGGTAAAGAGTACAGATGGCAAATGTGAGTGTGCCACTTATTGACTGGGAGCAGTTACACCTGTGGCCGTGATCTTTACCTTGCACAGGACTGACTCTGGTAAAGGGAAAAAAACATGACATACAGTAGTTGCCATTTCCCCACTTTCATTGATGGGCCCTTGGCTGGTCCCATACAACTCCTATTTAAACATCAATATTTGTACTAAAATATTATTTCTGTCATTTGTTGAGATTACGATCTAAAGAGAATCATCATCTCCTGGTCAGACACTGTAATTCAGTGAAAGATTGGAGTCAGAATAACAAAATATGCAAGAAGTGGTCACTCCAGTGGCTGGAAGCTGGAGCACATTTTGCTGGAAGCTGCAGGGAGGTGGGCTGCCATTCGGCTGGCGTTTCACTGGGAAGAGCCATTTTGAATAGCTGCAATTGTAGACATAGACTTATATTGTCATTTTGTATACACAGAGCGTACACAGAATGGAATTTCATTTTGTTCAGCTCTCTTATATCCATTTCTTGGAGTGCAGCAGTGATCAAATGTAAACACTGAAGGAGAAACATGGTGCAAAAAAGCATTGATATGGTCAGTTTGATGCAGAGTCTGTGACATATTTAGTGTCATATATAGAGTTTTCTCAGCAGCTCGGCTGTCTGATGGGGATGTGGAAGAAGCTGTTGCAGAATCTGCTGGACCTCATTTGAATGCTGTGAAGTCTCTTCCCAGAGGGCAGCAGGGAGAACAGTCCATGGTGGAGGTGTGAGGAGTCCATGATAAAAACAGAGATGAAGGTGGACTCTTCATGAAGGGAATCTTTGGTTTAACCAAGGATTCAGGCTATGAGGTAAATCCACCCCTCATATGGTAATACTTTTTCTTAAGAGTGCCCCCGACACACTCCTCTTCCTCCCCTCAGTGAGGCCTGTCACATGCATTTTGGGCTGATGGCTGACGGATCAGGCCAAGAAATTCGTCTCAGGGCACTCCTCCATATATTGTTCATTTAATGCATGATGACGTGACCAATTACAGCAGGCCTGCACGCTCAAATAGCATGTCAAAACCTGTGTATCAGTCTATTAGGTTTTGTCTCCTTATACATTAAGGTACCTTAAAGCCCCATTCTGGCAAAGGAGGAAACTGCTGACCTCATGGGAAGCAGGTTTCTGATCCTATATCCAGCCTTTTAAAGACCATAAAACCTCAAAAGGGCTGCTGTAGGAATACAAGCCTTATTAGAGAAAGCTAAAATACATCAAGGCTCTGATATTCTGGATGTATAAGTATATATACCGCTGTATGATGACAATTCAAGATACATATATGATGCATGGTCATGGGGCGCAACAAGGCCGAACTGAGTTCTTGAAAACTTCTCCTTTATCTCCAATTTTGTTCCTCTCTCTCTCTCTGTCTTCCCCCCTCCTTTGCCTCTTACCCTCCAAGTGGGATTTTCTTTCTGACAGGAGGAGCTGTGAAGTTTGACTGGCTCTGTTCGTGGCTTTGATGCTGTCACTTCCCATCCACTCACAGAGATCAAGGCCATCAAGATCTTTCAAATGAGCAGTCATCAGCACAGGGAGATTAACCAAGTACTTAAAAGCCCACTTAAGGATGTTAGACAACAACTTCCAAAGTGAAGACTAAGTTTTAAAGTAAAGAAACAGAAATACTTCAGAACAAAGTGTTGTTAAATGTAATAACTACATTAGGTTTACATACAGCATCTCATTAGGTAACCAAATGAACTTTGAATAAAACAGTACCATCACCAGAGAGGAAAAACAACCTAGGTTTAGGACTTCATGATTTTAACCCTACTTTTTCTTTCAGCCATTTTGTTGTAGATGTTCTGCTGTGGATGGATCACTTTTCTGCTGCACGACATGGATTTAGTCAGTCTTCTGTTCTAATGCTATTCCATAATCAAAATCCTGATCAGGGAGGGGTGATGACAGAGTTATTACTAACAGGCTCATTTAGTCATTAACCTTTACATTTCAGTTTGTTTCTATAGAACCAATTCACAACATGTCATCTCAAGCCCCTTTACAGAGATAGTTCAACCAGATCATACAACCAGATGGGTTCAAAGTTTTCCATGTAAGAAAAACCAGCTGATTGCATCGACTCAACTCGAAGGCAATCCCTCACACTAAGCATGCTTGTGGCGACAGTGGAGAGGAAAAACTCCCTTTGAACAGGAAGAAACCTTCAGCAGAACCAGGCTCAGTGTGAGGTGGGGTTCATGGAGACAGAAGCAAATATACAGAAGGCAACTGTAAACCAACTCCACAGGCAAGGCAAGGGAAGGCAAGGCAAATTTATTTGTATAGAACAATTCAGTACAAAGACAATGCAAAGTGCTTTACATGATTAAAATACAGGAAGATAAAACAGAATCAAACCAAGTAGGAAACAAATGTGTTTTTAGTCTTGATTTAAAGGAACTCAGGCTTTCCGCACTTTTACAGTTTTCTGGAAGTTTGCTCCAAATAAGTGGAGCATAGGAACTAAATGCTGCTTCTCCATGTTTAGTTCTGGTTCTAGGTATGCAGAGCAGGCTGGAGCCAGAAGACCTGAGTGGTCTGGAGGGTTGATACACTGATAACAAGTCTGTGATGTATTTAGGTGCTAAGCCATTCAGAGATTTATAGACTAACAGAAGTATTTTAAAGTCTATTCTCTGAGATACAGGGAGCCAGTGGAAGGACTTTAGAACTGGGGTGATGTGCTCTACTTTCTTAGTCTTAGTGAGGACACAAGCAGCAGCGTTCTGGATCAGCTGCAGCTGTCTGATCCACTTTTTAGGCAGATGTGTGAAGACACCGTTGCAGGAATCAATTTGACTAAAAATAAACGCATGGATTAGTTTTTCCAGATCATGCTGAGACATTAGTCCTTTAATCCTGGAAATGTTCTTCAGGTGATAGAAAGCCGACCTTGTAATTGTCTTTAAATGATTTTGGAGGTTCAAGTCTGAATCCAGTACTACACCTAGATTTCGGGCCTGATCAGTGGTTACTAGCTGAAGCGACTGAAGCTGTGTGCTAACTTTAGATCTCTCCTCTATTGGTCCAAAGATTATTACTTCAGTTTTGTTTTTATTCAGTTGAAGAAAATTATGGTTCATAGTCACCTGGTGACATGGTGATGTAAAGCTGTGTGTCGTCTGCATAGTTATGGTAGCTGATGTTGTTGTTGTTTATTAAATGAGCCAGAGGGAGCATGTAGATATTGAATAGGAGGGGACATAGGATCCAAAATCTTTGATCTCTTGGGGAACCCCACATGTGATTTTTGTCATCTCTGATGTAAAGTGGCCTACTGACACAAAAAAGTCCCTGTCTTTTAAGTATGATTTAAACAAGTTGAGAGCTGTACCAGAGAGGCTGACCCAGCTTTCCAGGCGCTCTAACAGGATGGAGTGATCTACAGTATCGAATGCTGCACTGTCCAATAGTACCAGCACTGTGGTTCTTCCACAGTCTGTATTTATACAGATGTCATTAAACACCTTAATAAGGGCGGTCTCTGTACTGTGGTGAGCACGGAAACCTGACCGAAACACGTCAAAGCGGCTGGTCATATCTAAGAAAGTGTTTAATTGTTGAAACACAGCTTTTTCAATAATCTTACTGATAAAGGGGAGGTTTGATATGGGCCTGTAGTTCTGGAGTAGTAGTTTGTCTAAACTGTTCTTTTTCAGCAGTGGTTTGATATTTGCTGTTTTTAGGGACTGCGGGAAAACACCTGACAGAAGGGACGTGTTTATTATCTGAGTCAAATCAGACGCTATGACAGGCAAAATTTTCTTAAAGAAAGCTGGGGGTAGGACAGGTGGCCCTATCCAGGAAAGACACAGCCAGGCAGATGACCTCCGAGATCAGTGATCCAGACGGATATTATTATTTTTATATTTTTACTTATTAACGCTAAATTCATTGAATTACCCCAAACATATTAGTTTATAGATAATGGTCCACTGATCATTACTTGCTGACCAGACCGTTCCTTTAATATGTGTATATATGTAAGGTTTATTCAATGATGCTTATAAAGTTAATGTGTGCATATAAAACATTGAGGAAATGAGATGCTTCACTTGTTTACTGCAAACTGTCATGAAACTGTGGTGGAAAATTACTGATGTTTGTGCAAGGCTAAATCCCAGTTATCAGGAGAGCACTGTTCTGTGATTCAATCAGAGGAGCATTCTGTCCTGTGGCTTGATCAATTTCCTTATCAGAAGAACACTCTGTTTTGTAACCCACCCCATGTGTTATGAGCTGCTAATGAAGAAGCTCTGCAGAGGAAGTCTGTTAGAGAGTTGAGAGTTGGGTGTAGCTCTCTCCTTCTGCTGAAGCTGCTAAAAATCACTTTTCTGTGTGGACTCAGTTCCTCTTTTACGAACCTACATATACTTTCCTTATACTTACCATCATATGGAAATGCTAGTCTGTCTTAAGAAACTAATAAAAATAGAGAAGTAATGCTCATTATTTTTCCAGTTGGTACTATGTAGATTGACTATACACTGTGTATGTTGTACATCATTCCCTGCTTGGCCACCCTGGTGTAAACTGCATGGCTATGACAGTGTGTTACAGTAATCCAGTCTGGGTGAAATAAAAGCATTGATCACTGTTTCTAACAGATGCCTTAGTAACATGGATTTTATCTTAGCTAAATATTTGTTGTTCATTTTGATGCAGAATCTTTTGGATCATCCATGTCTTCATATCAAATAAGTAACTCTATAAGTTTTTAAGGGGGAAATAAAACAGTCTAATTTTATGTAATCCCCAGCAGCATTCTGGACCCTTTCTTTTTCTCCTCTCTCAGAAATGTACTTTGGAATGTCCATATGCATATAGGATATATGACCATGATTGATACAAACTGATCACAGGCAGGGGTGGATTTAGGAATTCCATAGCCCTAGGCAGAGACAGAAATGGGGCCCTCTCAATTGAGAAGACAACAGTTAAAACAGACCCATAATACTGATACAGAATTTTTTATAGAATAGACATGCATTATTTGTTCTAGGTTTTGTCCCTCTCTTCTTCTCCCTTTTCTTGTTGTTTTCCTCTCTCTGTTTTGTACTCAGCTGACTTTTCATGCTGTCTCAAAAGGAATAAAAGTTTTTTTTCCAAGCACTAAGCCCACTTAGCTGATTGCTCCTTCCTGTGTTTCCAAAAAGGCAACGGCAAAAGTAAATAAACCAGTCCTTCTTTTCACTGTAGACAAGCCATGATCTGCTTATCTGTTCTACATTTTTCATTTGGATGAAATAATATCTGCATGAATCATGACAGCAGACAAGGAGACACCGATCTACTTTCTCTGGAGAGCAGAGTTCGCTGCTTTTATATGTTGTTGCCAAAGTCTCCAGTAGCAGAAAAAAGTCGCTAGATTTGGCGCTAAGCGCTTTTTGAAATTAAAGCGATAGAGGCTGTATGAAAAGTCACAAAATATGGCGACAGAAGTGCTAAGTTGGCAACATTGCTCTTCTCACTGTTTGTTTTCAAATGGTTTGCTGCTGCCTGTTTGGACCTTTCGGAACATGTGCAGCAAATGGACTGATCCAATATGGTGGACACTGAAGGGGGGGGGCTGAGACACACTTAATATTATAAGTGTTTTGATGGCATTTTAGCCAAAGGATTTTTATCAAAAACATAATTAATGTGTACAAATTAGGAATAGTCGTATTAACGATACATGTAGACACAGTTTTATGGGGCCCACAGGAACTTTGGGCGCTAGGCAACTGCCTAGTATTGCCTAATGGTAAATCCCCCCCCGATCAAAAGAATGACAGGACTAATAACCCAGGCATGGTCCCTCTCTCCACATCCCGCCATGCTCCAAGAGGCTTTCTGATCAGCTCACATTAAAACTAAACACTTTGACTGATTTGGAGTAAAATCAAAATCAATTTGCAACAGGACCCTCAATTCAGAGCCCTCTCCCCCAGGGCCCAAAGCTTGTCACATCCCCTTGGTGTTGAATTGACGTTTTGACATGCAAAGTGATATTAAAAATGAGACCCTGGGAGAGAGAAAAAGCTAGAGAAGAGGAGCTACGGTGAGATTTCCTGCTATCCGTTTACATCATTCCATCAATGAGATCAAGCTTTGTTGGAACATGTCACAACTGAACCGTCAGTCATTGGATGTCATCAACCACTGCCTACTTTAGATCTACCTGGTAGAGAAGCTTCACATGTTAGCGTGAGGCTGTTCTGAGGAAAGTCCCCCGAGAAGGCTCCGGTAAAAGATGAATCATGGACAAATTAAAATGGGAATGTTGATGAACAGGGGAGACCAGCCTGGGGGGCCGGCAGTGACTGACAGGATTGATTGAAAGGGGGCCATGGTGGAGTACCAGGCTGCAGATGGAGTGTGACAAGTCAAAGCTGCTGTGTGACACTTAACACCATCAGACGTCAGGTGACAGCAATGCGACAGTGGTGGCATTTGACAGACACTAGCCTGTCACATTGAGTAAATCTGCTGAAACTTGATTGGCACATGGAGTCTTATCGAAGAGGTTTTTTTTCTTCCCCGTTTCCAGATTTTCATCAAGATACTCCTGCTTGTGTTTAACATTTAGTAGCAGAAGAATAATCTGGAGAAAGTACAGTCTTTATGTTCAGCTCTACGTAGGTCAGGGGGGTCAAACTCAAGTCCCCGAGGGCCGGTGCCCTGTAACCTTTAGATACGTCCAACAGACCTGAATCAAATGGCTGATTTACCTTATCAACATGTAGTCAAGGACTGAGTTAGGCTTCTTTGGGCAAATTGTAGCTCTGAACTCTTTTTAGATAGGAAAGAAAGTCTGGACCGCCCTGCTAAATTCAGCCTTTTAGATATGATGATGTGACATGACATGGATGATGCTACCCTAAAATATCCCTTTAACGCCTGATCCAAGAATAAAACAAAACAGAAAATAACTTTTTTTGGTTTGAAGTCCTTATTTGGACTTTTAACAAAATATGTAAAAAGAAAAAAACAGAAATACATTTTTGATATTAATAATTTATTACTATGCGATAAGTCAAGATTATTTTTTGTGTAGTCTTCTGCCCTCTGTTATCAGGTATGTCTGATTGTGTACAATAGGATTTTGAGAAAAGTTTTTACCATTAAATTATGCAAAAGGTGTCAGACGCAAAACAATTTCAGAAACCGTATGTATCAAATATGAAACATTGGGCATTACAGGGATATACAAATCAGATACCTGTGTTAGACAGTTCAACACTATATAAGGTCTTTAATCTCCTGCGCCCAGCAGCCTGAAAAAAATGGATTGGGATGGTGTTTTTTTTTTTTTGAAGTGTACATAGGCCAATTCACAACACGTCATCTCAAAGCACTTTACAGTTCACCAGATCATCCAGTCAGATTGATTCAAAGTTTTCTATCTAAGGAAAACCAGCTGATTGCATCAACTCATTGACCTCGAAGGCAATCCCTCCCACTGAGCATGCTTGCAGCGACAGTGGAGAGGAAAAACTCCCTTTTAACAGGAAGAAACCTCCAGCAGAACCAGGCTCAGTGTGAGCGGCCATCTGCTGAGGCCGACTGGGGTTTAAGGAGACAGAAGCAGACATAGAAAAAGAAGCAGAGATAGAAAAGGTAACTGTCAATCAGCTCCTCAGGCGGCCCCATACAGGAAACACACAGCCAGGGAGGCGGGATCTGAGCCAGCTCCCATGTCAGACGATGAAGAGAGCACATCCAGCCAGTCACAGTCAGAGAAACAGGACTACACTGAAAAACAGGCTGATCTCCAACATCTAGAACATCAGCACAGCTGATATTTCTCTCCAGGATGGAGTCACAGCCAAACAGGAACAGACCAGATGAAGCTACAATGAGAACCAATGAAAACCTATGAAGACCAATAATGCTCTGCCACTTAGTGTCTTTAATTCAGATTAAGCCAAATTTTCAAAAATCCTAAAAATAACCAGATTACTTTTTGGAAAAAACAAGCATTCTCATCGACTCCTGTCAACCTCCACTTTTGTAACCTTACAAATGTGGAAATATTTACAGCCAGATGCAGCAACAGAGGATGCCCCCTACCAACAGGGCCTGAGCCATTTGTGTTCTGAATTCCTCATAGGCTGGGATCCATATGCAGCTGTTCCCATAGGATCAGTTTAGTTGGCATTGCTGCAAAATAGTCTTTATGTCTTTTTTTTTTTTTTTTTACACTGGCAGTTTTTGGGATTTGTTCAGTTTATAATATATTATATATATATTCCCTTTAATCCAGCTTGGGTTTAAAGTCAAACTCTACAGTGGAACATTAATTTGCTCCGCTGTAAAGTTTTCTTACATTATTTATTATGTTACTACTCTTGAGCATTAGTTTTGCTTCATCTATTTTGTCTTATCTCGTTGACTCACAACAACAACAAAAAAGGAAGATTGTTGGTTTGCATTCGCTGAACAAGCTGTTTTACATTACGTTTGTATGCATAAATGCACAAATCAACCTCGCTATTCAAGCATCAGCAGTTCTTGATAAGTGGGGGGCTCGAGAACACCCCTTTTTAATTAGCTTGATTATATTGTTAGTTTTTACCCTTATATAACCATAGCAACTCCTTTAATTGGAATTAATTACACACTAAGTGGAGGTCTTCCAATGAACATTAATATAAATTGTTAGGTAATTAATCATCCTGAAAGCGAACTCTTCCTCCATTTATTAAAGCTTCCTCTGACCTCAGCTAGTCTCCCCTAATTGCAGGTAATGTAAAGATTTTACAAGAAAATTCAAATGAATGCTGTTCCATTGGCAAATACCTTGACCTCTTGATTAAAATGATATAATGTCAGTGTGCGAGTGAATGAGTCAGGCGTGTCACGGTTGCTGACACTGAAAGCAAACCATGTTCACTAATGGGCGACAGCTCTGACGTCCAGTGTCATGATGTGGTTGAACCCAGCGATGTCACAGAGCTGACAGAGCTATTAACTGAGATGGGGGGTGTTGACACTGATAGCCTCTGACAAGGGGAGAGGTAGAGCAACTACTTTCTGTTGACACAGAAGTCTTCTGATAGGAACAGGATGGTAGGGTCAACATAGAAGTAATGTACTGCTAGTGTGTAGGCTGTTATCCGTTGAGTTGCATGATTCATATTTCTCTTTCCAATTCTGGCTCGGAAAATATAGTTCTTTACTTTATTAGTAAAAGAAATTGGATTCATGGTGATAAGTGTGACGTAGAGGATACGATTATGGCAAACTGAAGACGAGATGTTCTTCTAGAAAAACAGAGTTTTAGCATCAATAGTGATGGGTCTTTTGTTTTTCAGGGTTCGATTCAATTCAATTCAGTTTATTTCTATAGCACCATTTCACAACACATCTCATCTCAAGGCACTTTACAGTTCACCAGATCACCCGGTTTTCTATCTAAGGAAAACCAGTGGATTGCATCGAATCATTTACTCGAATGCAATCCCTCACACTAAGCATGGTTGAGGCGACAGTGGAGAGGAAAATCTCCCTTTTAACGGGAGGAAAACTTCTAGTAGGGTTGAGAACGATGCTTGCCACTTATATATTTCTCTTGGCACTATTTTCTGTAGCGGAAGGGTAAAATGTTTTTCAGAGCAATAAAGGCAGAGCCTTCTCCTTCCAAAAAAGTTTTTAAAAAATCCACTGGACTTTCTTTCCAAGTTTGAAGACGTTTCGCTTCCCATCCAGGAGGCTTTTTTTAAATTAAAAATTTCAGAAATTGCGTTGAGTTTAAGGCTTTATAGAGTGGACCAAAACCTAAGCCTTATTTTGGCTTAGGAAACATGCAAAGTGAACTGGACAAACAGGTCCGTCCCTTAGGAATGGGTGTCGTTTTGGTTTCTTTGTTATATGCAATAACCCGATACTTATCCATGTCTCTAAAAAGGGTGTTGCTAAAGATAATTGTTGGCTTAGCTGAACAGGCGAGGTGTTTTGCTCCCATGCATGGGTGTGGGGGCTGCAATGATAGCGCGAAGGATATAACTCTATCGTATTGTAGGTTTTTGAAAGCAAAAACTTGAGTCCTCCCCCTCTGGTTAAGGTTGGTTTTTCTTTCTTAACATAAATAGCTTACTTAACGCCCATCTCAATCCATCTTTCTGCTTTCTCTAAAATGTGAACATTCTGGTCCTCAAAAGAAAGTCCTTTGTCCATAAGGTGTACATGTACCGCCAAGTCTTGAGTGGTTCTCTTTCTCTTTTGTCGTTCAGCAGGGAGAGCAGTGTGGCTACCGGTGAAATAAGAATGTCCCCTATTCGTTTAAGGTGTTATTTAATGTTTTTGCAGAGATGCATTCACAAGGTGCAGATGATGCAGAGGAGTCCAGAGATTCCAGAGGAAATAATGGGAGATCCGCTGCAGAAAAAACACCACTCAAAAGGTAATTTGTACCTGCAAAAAAATAAAATGCCATTAATCTCTAAGATTACTTGATATTATTGAATGCAAAACTCTAAAATGGTCCTGATAGAATTTGACATTTAAAGGGCATAAGAACAACTTTTTCATCAAATGAAAGAATTTAGGCATTCATCAAATGAATGTCTAAAGTGTCTAAAATTATTAATGAAACATGACAGGGTTCGGCATCGATAGGGATAACAGGTTGAATCCACGTTGCTAGATCCAAGCAGCTAGATGATAGATCTGAGAAACGGCTTCCTCTTGGCTTTACTATCCTCAGATTCAAGCCAAAAGTAACAAAAAAGAATAAAGAACATAATAAACATAGGCTAAGCTTTTAACATTGGCAGGCGATGCATATAGTACATATATAGTGCAACGTGTCAAGGGGTCAATATCACCAATTTCGGATGTTAATAACAAAAATCTCAATTAGTATTCAAATGTGAAATGTATCAAGCACAGATATAACAGAGAGAGATTTGTGTGAGGGTGAATACAGAGATCAATTAAGCAACAAGCCCAGTTAAAACAATCACAATACTCTACTCTATTACCAAAGTTCTGCCACATTTACAGCACCAGGAGCTGTTCAGATTCAATATGCATCTAATTAGTAGATAAATTAGTGCATTAAACAAAATAAAATATATCACACTCACCACAGATGCTGATTATTATTTTTTTTTTTTTTAAATCAATCCTTCTGTATTTGTGCAGGAAGTCTTAGTATCTCCATTAGGTATCAGCCCATTGGGGCCAGAAAAACTTTTAACAAAAGTAAATCTGAAGTGCAGATTGTCACTAGCTTAACTTGGCTTTACACATTTTGCTTTAACTGACCAATGGGATGACGAAATGGTGGCTTAGAGGTGGCCTCACTGGCTGGTCAAGTTTGGAAAATTTGAAATCTGATTGGTTGAAGAACACATTCCTCATTAATTTTGTTAGGGAAACATCAGTGAGCACTGCTCATTCTGAAGACCATGGGCAGATTAGATGGATATGGCAACGCAAGAGGGTGAAATCTGACTGGACTGTCAAGAGAAACGTTCAAAAATTAAGAGAATGGATTGTTCAGAATAAATGAATACATTTGGGAAGAATAAAATTTAAGTTTAGGATCCAAAAAGGTTAAAAAGGTAAAAATAATGAAACACTGGACTTTGTTTTCCAAGTTTTAAGACATTTCGCTTCCCATCCAGGAAACTTTTCAAAGTGTGTGGATTGGCGTTGAGTTCCAAGCTTTATAGAGTGGACCACCTAAGTCATGTTATGGCTTAGAAAACATGCAAATTGAACCAAAAGAACAGGTGCACCGCTTATTTATGGGGAGTCATTGAGGTCGTCGTTAGCATGCAATACCTGATACTGGACTATGGCTCTGAAAAGGGAGTAGTTTAGGTCATTGTTGGCCTGGCTGACGAGGCGAGATGTTTTAGTCCCCTGCATAGCGCTTCGGGTTGAGATGATAGCCGGAGGGAATCAACTCTATCACTGCATTGTAGGTTTTTGAAAGCTGAAACCTGAGTCCATCTTCTCTGTTTAAGTTTGTTTTTTCTCTCTTAACATAAATGGCTTCCTTGACACCCCTTTCAAACCACCTGTCTTCTTTGTCCAAAATGTGAGGGAGTGGTTTCTCCAACATTAGGATCAGAGCGTTCCTCACTGCATTGAACTGAATACACCACTCTGCTCATCTCACGTCTGGGTGTACTGCTGCAAAAACACAAAACGGAGTGCCAGTATTATAGCAGATAGATATTTCTCTGCATTTCTCTGTCCACCAAAACTCTCAATTTTAGGTCATCAATGCTTAACAAATATGAAAACATTAAGAATATGTGTAAAAGTTCACTTTTTGTGCATGTCTCAATCCATTTTTTTCATCAGACTGTGAGAGTGGAGGTGATACTCGGCATTAAAACCAGTGTAGGGAGGGGGCACTGACGCATGCGCCCAATTCAAAAATGCCATGGCACATATCTTCCACCACAGACACCTCTTTCATAAAGGAAAAGTCTTGTCATATTCAGAATCCAAACTTCTGAAAGTACTTTAAGTAGGAAATTATTATATTCTGTTTAATAAATGATAAGTGTTTTAATTAAGAGTAATTTTCATTCGAATGTGCTTTACTGGAGGCATCCATGTTTGTCAAAGAACACTACTGCCACCTACTGGTTTGTGACGCCACGGTGCGGTATCGGCTGTTGATCAAGTCCCAGTTCTGTATCTGGTGTTTGTCACAACGCGCTATTATCCAAGTCATCTTGAAAACATTCTTCTTCCAAATGTTGGCTACATATTACGTTTTTTTTCTCGGGCCAGAAGTTTGATTGCAAATCCTCCCTCTTCAAGTTGGCGATCCAACGACCAACCCGTCCGTGGAGGATCAGGAATCAGAAAGGTGAAATAACTTTTTTCACTTTTACCCAATGTATTCCAGCATCCAACTGCCATGCACGTGGGCATTGTCAGTTTCACTATAGCTCTGGTGAATTTCAATGGTGAAGTCCTCTGGAAATCTTTAATAATTGTTGTTGATTGCAGATGTGTCTAGTAGTTCCCATTGATTTTGCTTGTAAAGCAGGAAGAATGGCGCTAGGTTTACCGCACCGTGATGTTGTTGTCAGAAGATGATAGGAGGTATGCATTAATATATTTGGGCAAAAATGGCTGCTCCCATACTCAGCTATCCCGACGAAAATTATTTTCATTTTTTTACTGATTAACTCTAAATGAATTAAATCACATAAACATATTAGTTTTTTGTTTAGATAATGCGACATTAGGAGCCCAGCGGACATGTTAGTCTTTAAAAGAGGAAGTACAAATGATCAGTGTTTTGCCTGAACGCGTTCATTGAACATAAGTTCATGAACTCGTTCATATTTTGGGCGAACGTGAACTGAACGTACTGTATTACTGCCTGATGAACGTTATTGTGAACTCGTTCATTCTGGTGTCTGTAAACGGCACGCTCTCTCAGTTCAAGTTTGTTCAATAGGTTGCCAGATTTCTATAGAGCCCTCCAGGCGAAACCTTACAATCTTACATTTCTCTGCAAACTTTGCCCGCCGGCTTTCAGTAAAAAAATCCGCACTTCAGTAACATCCAAAGAAAATCTGAAACGGCATATGTACTGAAATGGAATTTCAAATTGAAAAAATTATTAAAATTAAAAAAACATTTGCACCTTAAAGACTACTTTCCTGTTTTTCGTTTAATAATTCCTCATAAAAAAGACCATTCAAGCAGCACATTTTTCCTGATGTTTTTGAGAATATACTGTAGGGGTGAAAGCTGCAGCTGCTACTAGTGTGAAGTGAATGGACAGCAACAAAGCGTTAAAGCAACAATTGGGAAATGCTGTCCCCTCAATGTAAACCTAATGTAAACCCTGGTTGGATAAGGATTCAAAACTGGATATGAAGATGAAATCTGACGCACAGTTTCAGTGTTACAACTGATAAAATAATTGCTGTCTGTGGTTCTACAGTAGGCTATGATGTAATTGAGCAGTATATATATATAAAAAACAAACAAACAATGAACTATTTCATTTTCTGGAACCGTGAACTTAGTTCAAAATTTTGAATTATGAAATATGAACTGAACTAGTTCATTTTAAAATGTGTGAACTGAACTTTGAACTAGTTCACGTAGAAAGAGAACTTTCCCAACACTGCAAATGATTCTGCACAGCTAGTTGCTTCTGCTTTCTTAAATATCACTTGAAGATCTTTCAGCTCCAGCATGGCGGACTGATCAAATTACCAGTAATCTATGTTTGATCACTTAAAAATGTATGTCTTAATCATCTGATTAAAATTTGCATAGCTTGTTAGCTCATCACAACTACTAATAACTGCTGCTTTAGTGTAGACTATTAAAAACTCTTGATTCTGTGTATTATTTTGTAGAAAGTGTGTTATTTTTCTAGGTTTTTCTAAAATAGCAGACATGGGGTCGCAAGTCACATGACACGATGTTGGATTCGAGTAAAAATATCTTGTGACTTTTTATTTTTCTACTGGTTAATGCTAAATTATTCAATTACAGTGAACATAAAAACGATCCATTGATCATTCCTTCTGCGATGAACTGGCGATCTGTCCAGGGTGGATCCTGTCTCTCGCCCTTAGACAGCTGGAGAGGCACCAGCACCCCTCGCAACCCCACTAGAGATTAAGCGTGTTAGAAAATGGATGGATGAATGATTATTCCTTGCTGACCTGACTTTTCCTTTAAATATATTTCAATGTAAATTGAACCAAATAACAAATAAAAAAATATTGTACCAAATTAGAACAATCTTAAATACTAAACAGGAATTTCTATCATTCATTGTTGTAATTTAATATACGTCCTGATATCTAAATGAGACCCACTCCTGTACGCTCTGTGTTTTTCTCTTCCTGTGTATTTGATGCTGTATTCTTTCTCCTACCCTCATCACTGCCTTTCTCTCTGTTTTTTTTTCTCTTTCACTTTCTGCTGCAACCACCCAGCGTCAGTTTATCCCCCTCAACGGTTGGAGCACATAAGCAGACTCCCTCCACTCACCAGGGTGTAATCTCTCTTTGTTTACACTGCCAAGGGGTTATTTGGCTGTCTGTTAGAGTGTGACACAGACAGCAGTACACTGTCAAAGACAGCCTCAGCGCATTGCAGACAAGCAGATTCCGTATTCAGTGAATCTAGCACGTCAGCCCACACTGACAGTAGTGATGCCTCACAAACCCACAATATGCATTAAAAGGCAGGATGTATCTACATGCTGGACAAGCAAATAGGGTGTTACATAGATTTTTGGCTGTAGCTACGCATAACAGGAAATCATATCCAGGGCTAATATTTTTCTCTGGCCTTCTTGGGCTTACATCCCAGTTAGCTCTCTGCTGGAGCCCTGGGCTTGATGTCCTGCGAGGGTCCAAACTCAATGTTTGGGCCCTGTCACACCTTGACGATTTAGCCAGTGTAAATGGTAAATGGCATGTACTTATATAGCGCCTTTATTCAAGTCAGGAGACTTGACCAAAGCGCTTTACACTACATTCATTCACCCATTCACACACACACACTCACACACTGATGGTGGCAAGCTACATTGTAGCCACAGCTGCCCTGGGGCTCACTGACAGAAGCGGGGCTGCCGTACACTGGCACCACCTGGCCCTTTGACCACCATCAATAGACAATGCAGGTGAAGTGTCTTGCCCAAGGACACTGAAAGTCGGAACCAGGGCTTGAATCATCCAACGCCATTGTCGCCCCAGTGTATGCCTGATGTCCCATAATCTCCTAAAACGCTTGCATACGCTGAACTTTCAATGTATTTTTTCAATTTTGGCCGTATACATAGTGTATTCATGACAAGTCCAGAACTTATGTCCAACGACAGCCTAACTTATGCAAAACGCCCATGAAATGATGCACAAGCATCATTGATGCACAAGCATCATTTCATGGGCATCAGTTAAAGCTGCTCCCCTCCTGAGCAGCAATGCACTGTCTGCATAAAAAAATTTCTTTGATCGCGGTATTGACCTAGCTGCTGTTTACTGCCCGCCCAAAAGAAAAAGAAAGAAATAAGGTTTGCAGTCACAGCAGATTCAGCATCATGTCTGCTAAGAAGTTTGTTGGTCGCAGTCATGAACGCAGGGAGGATCCATCACACTCACCTTCACGTTCACACTATGATGGGGATGAAGTCTGGAGGAGAACTGATGGTTTCCTCCTGTGAAACCCCTTTTATACCAAAACACTGTGCCGTTATACAGTAGCTGGAAGTTAGAAACATGTTAAGCGCTCGTCTGGAACACGTCAAGTACGTTAATATAAGTTATTCGACAAGTTAAGCATAAGTTATTTACAAGTTACTCATAGGTTTTGGATAAGCTATACATCACGACTCAATTCAATTCAGTTTATTTCTATAGCACCAATTCAAAACACACATCATCTCAAGGCACTTTACAGTTCAACCAGATCATACAGTCAAGTTGATTCAAAGTTTTCTATCTAAGGAAATCATAGACTCAATGACTTGAAGACAATCCCTCACATTAAGCATGTTTGTAGCATGTGTGTGTTTCCTTGTCCAGGAAACACACAGCCAGGCAGACGAGCTCCATGTCAGAGGATGAAGAGAGCACATCCAGCAAGTCACAGTCAGAGAAACAGGAATACACTTGAAAAACAGGCTGATCTCCAACATCTATAAACAAAGGTGTTGACAAAGGTGTGGATGTGCTCTCCTTTATCCTCTGACATGGGAGCTGGCCTGTGTGTCCTTGAACCCCAGTCGGCCTCAGCAGATGGCCGCTCACACTGAGCCTGGTTCTGTTGGAGGTTTCTTCCTGTTAAAAGGGAGTTTTTCCTCTCCACTGTCGCTACAAGTATGCTTGTAATCAACTGGTTTTCCTTAGATAGAAAACTCTGAATCAGTTTGACTGGATGATCTGGTTGAATCGTCTCTCTAAAGTGACCTGAGATGAAGTGCTTTGATTCGCTGCTATATAAAAAAATGGAATTGAATGAAATTAAATGTTTTGTTTGGTTAGCATTAGCATTAGCTAACCTGGTAAATGGATGTCAAAAGATAGACACTCAGCAGACTTGTTTTGTGGAGGTTTGTAACATCAGCCGTCCAAGCTAAAGACCCTCTTCTTACTTTATCTTATGTGGGCTAACTCAATGCCTAATTACATATTGTTTTAATATTGGTGTTTTCTTTTGTTTAATTTAACTTTTTTACCTGTTTTTAAATTGTATTGCTTTGTTTTCATTTACAATTTTTAATCAATTACTGTTTAGCACTTTGTTTGAAAGTGCCTTAAAATGGTGAATATTATTATTATAAATGCAGAGCAGGCCGATTATTGGCTTGTAGGTTTCACCTTTAAGACATTGTTTAAATATTTTGGAGATAGAATAACTCCCTTGATTGGTTTGAATTACTTGGGGTCAGTAAAAAGTAAAAAAAATATTTTATTAAATGACGTTCTGTAAAATTTGCGGTTGATTTATTTAACAACATATCCTTCAGAAACAGTTTCGGATCAAACATGACAGTAGGATTAAAGAAAAGGGTGAATTACAACTAAAATACATGACAGGTGAGTTGATTTGGAGGATTCCTTACAAACGGTTGTCGGATGTAAAGATGATGATGAGGAGCCGAGATGAAGACCCTAGAGACAATTTTAAGTAATCAAACTCGATCAAAGTAAATTTTTACATCTAAAATATAAAAATAGACTGTTGATCACAATCACAGCCTGGAATATTTGATATTCTGCTAGATCTTTGATTTTTGAATTTTTATTGTCTAAATCAGAGGTCATGGATTAGCGGACCAAGGTCTGGATCTGAACCCACCTGCTGGCTAATCTGATTTAAAACATTTAGAAATTACCGCATGTTGTCCGACGACAGTGTCAAAGATCACTTGCACCGCTTCTCCTGTTAATACGGTAAAGCCCTCCAGAGCGTCCGGCTCCAGGCTGCACGTGATCCAAATTATCCAATGAGCTGCTGTCAGTCTGTGTAGCTGCTGCTACTTTTAGACACAGCAGGCAAACCTGTGGCAAGCCGGGCGATGGGAAAGAAGGAGAAGATGATGAGAAAAAGATAACAGAGAAAGTGTGGACTGCTGGAAGAACTGTGGTGAACTGGTGAAAGAAAAGTGAAATGGCGTGCTCAAAGATGACCCTGAACATTTAGAGGATGTTTGGCTCAACCTGCTGCTGTGAAGCAGGATTCTCCACCATGAACAGAATCAAAAATAAATATGGATCCAGGCTCAAAATGAGCACCTTGATGTGTGCTTTAGAATGGCTTAGTCTCCATTCAAACCAGGTTTAAAGCCTTGCAGGGCAGCATAAAGCCCACTGTGAACATTAAGACAGAAAAAAGAAAGAAAAAACACAAAAATGGTCAGACCAGGTGTTTTATAGAATACGTAAATCAGGAAATTATCTATATACCAAACTGAAAGATTGTTGATCTCTACACTTTAGATTTTAAAATGGAAAAATTTATATATTTTTTTATTTAAAAAATTTTATGTATAACATGGATGCATGAATACCTCATTTTATTTCAGAGTTAAATTAAGTTTAAAGTAACAGATTATAAACAAAAATTTCTCCGGAACCCTTACTGGTTGATGATTTTCTTTATTCTGACCCCGATGATTTTTAATTGGTTACCCCTGATCTAGTAGATTATTTTGGTGTAAATATTACTCTATACCTGCCACCAATCACATTGCAGTATCATGGGGATCTCCACAGTCACTAATTTGTCAGCTCTGAGCTTCCGTAGCACAAAGATGTCTGCCTCCGTAAATGGTAGACCCTCTCCCATGTCATTATAAATAACAATTTCTAAGCTGACACAAACATAAAATTGAGACTTTAAGTTTGTAGATGATAATACATAACGTGCTTATGTATAATATATTACAATAGTAGCCATTCAAGATTTTCCCACTTTCCTTAATGGCTGGTCCCCTACAATTCCTTTTTAAGAATGAATCTTTGTACCAAAATATTCTTTCTGTCATGATTTGTGGAGATTAAGATCTAAAGAAGCGCCATCTCCTGGTGAGACCCTGTAATTCAGTGAAAGGGTGGAGTCAGCGTAAAACAATATGCACGCCCAGGAGAAGGTCATTGGCTGGAAGTTGGAGGGGATTTCGTTTGACTGGGAAGGGCCATTTTGAATGGCTGCTACTGTACCTTTCTGCCAGTAAATCCCTGAATTTGTTACATACTGGAGCTTTAAAAATGCTTTCCAGTTAAAGCGTGTTTCTTAAGAGGACTGATTCTCCTTATAAGCATAAACACGCAATGCTTTGAATTTGACGCTCTAAAATGTGTTGGACAGTTTTTCTTCCTGTACAATTGAGCTCAGACAGCTTTAGAGATTATAACCAAAAGAAAAAAAAATCGATAAGACAAAGCAAAGCAAACAGTGTTTAAGGCCTACCGCTGCATTCAGCTTGCTGTGGTGCATGGCAGGTAATCTGACAGACAGTCAACATACTGAGCAGAGGTTCTTGCACACTGGGCTAAGTGAGTTAACACGAGGCTGCTGGCTCTGTAATAAAGCGTTTAATGGACACACAGCTTCCCTCTGCCTTGGGGGAGCAACACTAAATCCCTCTTTTACTGTCACTGGCCCAGATGTTACTAAGTTATCCATCTCTTCAGTCGCCCCGGCGGCTGGTTCATCTATCTCCTGGTCGAAATACACATAAAAAAAAACTTTGTTTTAGGTTAGATGCAGATTGTAACTGTAGCACATCAACTTATAGTTGAAGTATTCCTATTAATGCACAGCCTGGACATATACCTTAAAATATAATGAATGAATTGAATTGTGTTCCAGTTATGTAACTGTTAAGTCTATTGATGTAAAACATAAACTGTGTTTGACAACAACAAGTTCTAGGTCAATAAAACTGTGGAGGAAGTTGCTGCAGATGAAGTAGTCTTGCAAACATTTGCAAAAGGCTTGATATTATTTTCAATATTTAAATAGCTTCTTGAACATTTTACAATCATTTACAGTGTCATTTTTTAACTATTCCATTCAATTCATTGCTTATTTTATAGTTCTAATGCACAAAACATGTTACCTCAGGTCAATTTCAAGAGACGATTAAATCAGATCATCCAGTCGAATTTAAAGCTACAGTGTGTAATTTTCAGCGACATCTAGCGGTCAGACTGCAGACCGCAGCAACATGAACATCTCCCCCCCACCGCTTCTCCCCCCCAACAGTACGGCGAGCGTTACGGGACAAAATTTCTTCCACGACGTCCACATCACCTACCTTCTTAAGTGATGAGGTTTGTTTACATAGATAATTTTACAGATAGTATTTCATTAGTCTGTGTAGGGTATAGATTTCATGTAGACTTAAGATAATAAATATACCCGTTATTTTTTCTACGTCGTTGTGACGTTTTGGTGAGCTGCTTTGCATGGTGATATAAACAGACGAAGTAATTGTAGTCATTAGTTTAACAGCGAGATTGTGTTCGCTGGAAGAATATATATTCCCCGAGTCCAAGTCATTTTGGTGGCACGGGGGTTACAACGCGAGGAAGAGGGAGAGGACGAGGGAGAAGGCAGGGAGGCCGTGCAGCTAGGGCCAGGCGAGGGAGGGGAGCCAGCGGGGTGAGAGCAGAGGACGAAAGGCTTGAAGATCTCCAAAGGAGCCGGAGAGAAGTAACCGAGGTATATATCCAGAAAATTATTTTACAGAAAATTACTGAATCATTACCTATGAAACGTCAGGGACGTTGCTGAATAAGTATACTGGAGAGTAACAGCATCATCACGCAGCATGTTATTGTTTTAGACAGGTCTGAGCATCCTGTACTCCAAAAACTGCAGTGATATTAGACAATTGTGTGTGTAGGATTAATTACCTGTCCAAGAGAAAACTGGCAACTTGAGCGTCACTTTGAAAACCTTTTTCCTCCATCAGTGACTTCCATCGTGTAAATGCCGTGCCAATGTTGATCCGTGTTTTTTGTCGTTTCTTGTCACGCTTGCGTTTATTGCTCGTCGTGTTTCCGCTTCTTAGATGACGGGGGTTCGGTGTCCGCCGCTTTTCGTTGTGATACAGAGTAGGCATGATCCTCCATTCGTCTGATGTTTGGCCACACAGTGCCAAACAGTTTGCAAAGTCACTCACGCCTGCCGCCTTGTTCACCTTTCTTGTTACTGAGGCGCAGTATACCTGCTTCTTCTTCTTCTTTGGTTTCAGGCAGACTAAACGCTTGTCAGGCATAATACTGCCATCTACTGTTCAGTACCGTCTCAGTTCATCTCTCTCAACTTGCCGTAGTTATTTTCGAGCGTCATGGGAGATCTCGCAATCGCTAGTTTGTTGCCTCTGCGCTTGCCGTAGCGCAAAGATGTCTGCCTCCATGGCTGCGAGACCCGCTCCTATGTAATTATAAATAACGAATTCTAAGGCAACGCAAATATTATGGTTAAAAGGCTGAGCTCATAGGTGATGATAAATAACATAGTTATGTATAATATATTAAATTTCTGACTTTATATGCCTGTAATTATTACACACTGTAGCTTTAAGGTTTAAAATTTTCTATCTAAGGAAAACCAGCTAAATGCATCCACCCATTGACTGCAAGATGAGCAGGTAGAAACAGTAAAGATTTAGTTGCATTGTGTCACCAATCCCTCACACCAACCGTGCATGCAGCAACAGTGGAGAGGAAAAACTCATTTTAACAGCAAGAAACCTCCAGCAGAACCAGAACCAGGCTCTGTGGGAGCAACTATCTGCTGAGGCCACCTGGGGTTCAAGGAGACAGAAGTAGTCATAGAAAAGGAACACTCAGACACTGATATGTTAGAAAACAGTGAACTAGCTCCGTAGGTGGCTCTGTCTGGGGAAAAAAGAACAGTTAATCAGATGAGCTCTGAGGCAGTTTTAATGTCAGAGGTTGAAAGAGGGAACATCCAGTTAGTCACAGTAAAAACTTAGCCCATAGCTATGGCTAGGAGAGAATCAGGACTAAACACTGAAAAACAGGCCCAACTCTATCGTCTATATTCTAAGTTGTTGATGGAACTAAATGCAAGCAACCGTCTACTTCCTGTACCGGCTCATCCAGTAGAATATCCTGTAAAGTAAATGTCTTGATCCAGTCAGCACCAAAGCAGATATTTCTCTCCAGGATGGAGTCACAGCCAACCAGGAATAGACCAGATGAAACTACTATGACGAAAAAAAGAAGAGGCAGCATAATGTTTGAGGTTGAACTAACAAAGACAGCAATCAAACAAAGTTTAATTGTATAGCACTTTAAAAGAACACCAGGAAGACAAAAGTGCTTCACAATAAGATAGAAACATAGTTTTAGTTAAGCCTATTTTAAAAAAATTAGTCTTTAATTTGGACTTAAAAACCGGCAGATCTGAGCGATACGAGGGGCAGGCTGGGCAACAAGTTAGGTGTGATAACCACAAAGGAATGATTGCCTCACTGTTTATGCCGGAATCTGGGCACGTCCTGAACTGGAGAGCTCTGCTGGGGCGATGTATGTTCATCATCTCAGTTTGATATATCGAAGTAAGAACATGAAGGGCTTTAAAAACAGGCATTGAAATTTTAAAATCAATCAGAAAAAGGACTGGGAGCCAGAGCAAGGAGGAGAGGACGGAAGATATGTGGACGAAGTGTCTGGGTTAACCAATGAGGAGACGAGCTTCTGCATTCTGCACTCATTGTATCTGCTGGAATGATGTCTGCAGGAGGCCAGAGTAGAGCGTTGCAATACTCTAACTAAGAACTAATAAATGCGCGGGTCTCCAGGTCTTGGCGTGAGAGAAAGGGTTTCACCTTGGTCAAAAGGTGCAGCTGGAAAAAAGTTGGCTTTGACAACAGCATTTTCTGGTTGTTTGAAGATCAGTTTGAAGCAGAATGGGAAAATAGAGATATAATGAAGACAGTGGGATTACTCAAAAAGCATTATTAAAATAAACAGTTCTGTGATAACAGCTGCTAGGAAGTCTGTGGCAGGAAAGTCTGGAGAGAAGAAACACAGGTTAGTGACCACATAAATCTAACAGAGCAAGATTATGAAAGTGAGTCACTAAACTGGTTTACAAGTTCAGTCCATCACCAGAGAACAAGGTAGGATCCAGCCGGTGGGCTGCCAACAAGATGCGGCGGGTGCCACCCAGAGTGTCCCAGATGCTGGAGCCCCGGAGAACATGCAGGAGTCAGGTCAGGAAGCCAGGTCAGGCAAACAGGACAGGAACAGGCAAGTTCAGAGGTACAGTAATCCAAAGACAATTCAGGCGAACCATTGAGACAGGAATAAGCAGGCTCAGTGGTTGAGAGGCAGAACATGCCAGGATCAGAAATCAGAAACACCAATAAACTCTAAACACGGTCTCACCACAGAGGTAATGGGCAACCAGGCAGTGTTATGGTGAATGGAATGAGTAAGCCAGTCATCAGTGCCAAGATCATTACAGAGGAAGCAAATGAAAAGAAGCCAGGATAAGAGAGATATAATCTCTCTTTTTCATTTTCATCAGAACTCTGGCTGCAGCTTTTTGGATCAGCTGAAGGGTTTTATCTACAGTTTGTGGACTTCCTGATAGTAAAGAATTACAATAGTCCAGCCTTGAAGTAACAAATGCATGGACTAGTTTCTCAGAATTATCCCTGGACAGGATATTTCTAATTTTAGTAATATTCTACAGATAAAAGGAGGAAATTCTAGAAACCTCTTTGATATGGGATTAAAATGACAGGTCCTGATCAAAAATAATACCAAGACTTTTTACTTTGTTCTCTGACATCAGTTTAATTCCATCCAAATGAAGTGACTGGCTAATCAGCTTTTTTCAGGGACTGGTCCAAAGACTATTACTTCTGTTTTGTCTGCATTCAGAAGCAGATCCATTCGATATGATTTTATATCAAAAGAAATGATTATCTGCACTTTCCTCAAAGCCTGTTGGACGTTACTATGGTGACTCTAATCCAAACTTTCTCTGAATACAAGGTTGCAACTTATTTGTCGTACTTATTTGTCCAGTGGTTATCTCATTAAATCTCTCTTTAAACTGTCCTCACCACACCTGGTTCATTCATCACAGAAGTGGTTTCCTGAT
This sequence comes from Cyprinodon tularosa, assembly GCF_016077235.1. Lineage (NCBI taxonomy): Eukaryota > Metazoa > Chordata > Actinopteri > Cyprinodontiformes > Cyprinodontidae > Cyprinodon > Cyprinodon tularosa. The sequence goes on from NW_024039540.1 coordinate 1,062,987, forward strand.
GATTTTGTCTAAAACAGAATCATGTTCCTCTGATACCCTCACTATGCACCATGGCTTCCTCTGCTTGGCTCCCTATTTACATGAGCAATTTCATAAACAACAACTATATAATAACACATGTAAAGAGGAGGGAGGCTGCACATGCATGCAGACCACACTGCACCAGCGCAGAGAAGTAAAAATCGATGTTGCTTGTGCGTAATATATGCGTGATATATTGGGGCCCCATGGTACTGTATTCACACATGTAACATGTTAAACATGTGCATGAGGAGGGGTTTATGAGAGTCTTTATGAGGTAAAGCTGCTCGTAGGAGGATTTATTGCATATGTAGACTTTTGGCAGAATAATGACGCTATATTTGTGGACATGGAGAAGGCATTTGACCGTGTCCCTTGTGCCTTGTTGGGGGTGCTTCAGGAGCATGGAGTCGGGGACCCTTTTCTAGGGGCTATCCGGTCTCTGTACAAGGGGCTTTAAGTCTGCCTTGTTCCCGGTGCATGTTGGACTCCGCCAGGGCTGCCCTATGCCACTGGTCCTGTTCAGAACCTTCATGGACAGGATCTCTAGGTCCAGTCAAGGGGGATCCGGTTCGGGGACCTCGGTGGATTATGTCCCCGCTTTTTGCAAATGACACAATTCTGCTTGCTACCTTTTGCCAAGTCCCATTTATACTCCCCTTTTAAAACCGTGCCGAGAGTCGTCTGAGCACGGTAACCAAGATAACAGGACAAAACCGAATCGTGCCCAATGAAGTACTAGTTCAACAGTAGGGCTCGGCATAGTTCATCATTTGCTTGGTTCTCTAATAACAAGGAGTGCATGGGCAGGCCGCACCATCTCCTATTTGCAGTCAGCTGACTCATTTTGCGGGTTTTCCGGCGTGTCCGGCTTTGCAGTTCACATCTCTCTTTACCTGTTCACAACCTGAACTTCTTCTCAGCTTCTTAACAATAAATGCCATCAAAAGAGCGTTGTGCGACCTGGGATGATGCCGAGACTGAGGCTCCCGTCGAAATTTGGGCGGAGGATGCTATCCAGTCATATAAGTTCCAGAATGTTATGAGTGCCGCCATTTTTGCTCCCGCCTGAATCGTCTCATATTAACAAAGCTCGTCACAGTTAACAGATCCAAGCTCGGTCCGGACTCTGCATCAGTTTCAGAGGGGTACTGCAAATTGGCCATATGTCTCTTGGCTGGCCTGAGTGCACCTTGGGCTTTCCCCAGTTCTGCTGGAAAAGGCGTCTGGGAAGAGGGAAGTCTGGGAATCTCTACTGAGACTGCTGCATCTCCTAGTCCTGGAGGAAACAGGAGACGACAAGTAAGAGTATGAACATCAATAAAATAAACTTTTTTCATGCAGCAAGGTTTTGTAGCAAATAAATTGTGAACACAGTGTTGCACATACAAATAGAAAATGAATGCACTTTGCAGTGGCATTAATGAACACAAACAATTAAAGAGAATAAAAACAGCAATTTAGTTGAAGAACCTTATTACTTCTGAAGGAGGGAGTCAGAGGTCCTGGTCAGTCACCAACCCACCAATAACCAGGAACTCAGCAGGTTCTCTTCCTGTCTGCAGAGGTAACACAGTATGAGAACTAAAACATTTTTGGAACTTTTGTAGCGTCTGTACTTGTTATTGGTAGTGAAGAAAGTACTCAGCAATTTAGTTTAATTTATTTATGCAAACAGATGAATCTTTATCTTCATCTTTTATATATATAAAAAAGATGGTGGCTTTACACCTGATTTATCTACATCTATTTTCCTTATGTACTTTGACCGATAAAATACAAGCAAAATTCATACAATACATTCAACCAAATACAGCAGTTTTATGTCAGCAACAGCTGTGATATAAGTTATACTTTCATGATCTGCCCTGATATCTAACCTTAACTGTTCATTACATTCACCATCTTAACTCTGCCTGGCTCCTAATTATCACTTATCTTATCCACCTGCTGATTCTTTGGCTCGGCCCAGCTATCGGGGCCAGATCATTGTTTGTTTGCTGTTCGATGTCTTTAGGGTATGTTTCGTTAGTTTGGTTTATTGTGCGGTTCATGTCCCCGTTCCAGTAAGGAGATTATTCTCGAGCCATTGTCTTCAGACGAGTTTATTCCCTAACCAGTGGTGAGAGCGTTTCAACGTTTCGTTTATGATTCTGATTTCCTGATTCTGTTCCCTCTCTTCCACTGAGCCTGTCTGTCCCAGTCTGATCTGTTGCCTAAACTGTCATTAGAATCCTGCTGGATTCTGTCTGTCTGCATCCATGCATTTCTGTCTGAGCTGGCTGCTCGATGCATGGAACTCTGAAGTTGCCTTCACCCTCTGTTGGGTTCCTGGAACCCTGGATTTGTCTGTTCCTGAGTCGATCGGAACCCCCAGACCGGGCTGAAGACTCCTGGATTCCCCAACTTTTCCTGTCTGATCTGAATCCCTGGCGTTGATTGGACCCCTGCCTGCTCACTGGTATTCCTGCACTCGGCCATGAGCACTGGGGATTCTGGACGGCTCAGGCTCACATCTCATTGGCAGTGTATCGTTTGATTTTGCCTATGATTGAAATGATGAACCGTTAAACCGGGTAAGTAACTCACTTGGATAGTCATCTCCTGCATCTCCTGTCAGATTATCATAGTCACTTGCCTGTACTTCTCCCTGCAGAGTTTCAGTGATTTATTTTTCCAACTGAGTGCTATGCATTTCATTATTTTAAAGTTGTGCATTATAAATCACATTATCTTTAATCCAAACCCCACTGACCAATAAAATGTTGCTGCTAACATCCATGCAGACCAGTAGAACTGCTCCTTCATTCCACACCCCAGATGAAAGCCCAACCTTAGAAATTAGGACAATGGCTGTGTCCGCCCTAATCACTAATCAAGTTTCTATCCAGTCTGACTGAATGATCTGATTGAACTGTTTCTGGAAATGGACATGATATTAACTGATATGGTTGATGGTTGATGGCTGGCATTTTCATTTCATTTCAGTTCAGTTTATTTCTATACCGCCAATTCACAACACGTGTCATCTCAAGGCACTTTACAGTTCAACCAGATCATCCAGTCAAACTGATCCAAGTTTTCCATGAAAGGAAAACCAGTTGATTGCATCGGCTCTTTGATTCAAAGGCAATCCCTCACGCTAAGCATCCTTGTAGCGACAGTGGAGAGGAAAAACTCCCTTTTAACAGGAAGAAGCCAACTGGGGGTCAGGGACGCAGAAGCAGAGATACAAAAAGCAACTGTCAACCAGCTCCACAGGCGGCACCATCCAGGAAACACACAGCCAGGCAGACAAGCTCCGAGCCAGGTCCCATGTCAGAGGATGAAGAGAGCACATCCAGCCAGTCACAGTCAGAGAAACAGGACTACACTGAAAAAACAGGCCGATCTCCAACATCTGGAAACAACAGTGTGGATGGCAGCAGCACAGCTGATATTTCTCTCCAGGATGGAGTCACAGCCAAACAGGAACAGACCAGATGAAGCTACTATGAGAAAAAGCAGAGAGAGCAGAACGTTAGAGTGACAGTACATTTACATGTACTCCTGTCATCTGTCTAATTGGCCCGGCCACTCATTTCGCCCATCTTTTCCTCCTGGTTCCTGCTGCTATTTATGCTGCCTGTTTTTCTACCAGCAGCACCAGATTATTCTAGCTGTTTGGTGAGGGTAACACTAGTGATCGTAGTATTTGTTCAGAAATTCTGATTCTGACCTGTTTCTACCTTTGGATTCCTGAGGTTGGCTTTGCCCCTGTTTGCTCTGTCAGTATTGTTGCTCTGGACTGATTCCTGGATTCTGCTTGTTAACAGTGACTGGACTGTGCTTTTGACCTCAGCTTAGATCCTCCTCCAGTGCCTTCTCGGGTCTTTGATTTTCTGGTCTGGAATCCTGGTTCTGTTTCGACTTTGGCTCTGGATTTTACCTTCTCGTACACTGTTGGTCCTCGGCGTCGGCTGGCGTCAGCTCTGCTATCACTGAACTCTTGGAGCGGCCGCAAACGGTCGACAATCTCCCTCTCGGATTCATCTCCTTCCTCGGGGATCGCACTAAAGTCTGAACCAGAGAATCCGGTTAATCTGCTTGTTTGAAAATTGTCCAGATCTGTCTTCTTCGAATATTGGGTCCAAGCTTCCGCGGTCCTGAAACCTTTAGCAGGTCAGTCTCCAAAGTGAACGCATGTGGACAAGCAAAGGAGCTCTGGTGCATGATTAGAAAAAAAAGGGGGAAAAAAACAGGAGAAAGAAATTCATGAAGAGGAATTGTCATAAGCTGAAAGATAAAAAATGTTCCTAAGGAAGCTGTGAGGGGCCATAGTACTGCAGCAAATGTATTTTTACCCCCAGGCCACCATTTAATGGAGCTCATGGTTGAATCCAAATCAGTCGGCTGTGTAAGAGCCAGACAGATTATTGGATCAAATAAAGAACCCAGCATGTTTTCTCTAAGTAACAGTTTATCATTTGAAGAACCTTCACTGAAATGCTACTGGTGCAGCACATCAGAGGTGCTCAGAGGGGATTTCCCAAGTCTAAGTCACATCACAAGTTCAATAAATCTCTTGTTATCGAAACTAAAAAAAATCCACTTGTAGTTTTCTAACGCTGCATCTGCTTTTTAGCTGTGCATTTAGCTTTAATTACCATATATTAAATGATTGACTTTAGTGACTTCAGTGTTACTATAGTAACGGTTATACTTTAACTTAAAAAAAATTGACTTAGAGTAAGGCAAATTTTATTGTCATTTTGTATACATAGAGTGTATACAAAACGTGATTTTGTTTTATACAGCTTTCAGAACATTTTCATTTCTTTAAGTGCAGCAGTGATCAAATGGAAACAGTCTGGGTGAAAAAACATGGAGCAAAAACACATTGATATGGAATCTCAGAGCATTACCGTAATTTTCGGACTATAAGCCGCACCTGAATATAAGCCGCAGAAGCTAAATTGCATGAATTGTACATATACAAGCCGCAACGGACTATAAACCGCAAGTTTTTTTTATGTTTAATTACCATATGGTTTGTGCACAGAGAGAATTGTCGGGAAAGAGGCAAATGTTTGGGGAAGCTCCTATTTATTAACATTTCAACACAATTGAATGAGACAATTCTTCCTGCTGGCATCTCCAACGTGCCACCATGGACTTGTTGATTCTAAGGTTACGTGCAGCGGTTCTACTTCCTTGGTTTACTGCCAAATTGACTGCCTTTAACTTAAAAGCTGCATCATATGCATTTCAACGTTCTTTTTTCCATAATGAGTGTGTCACACAAACTGTCTTGCGCTCGCAATATCCGTCTTTCTCTGAGACTGCTTCCGGAGGACGTCCGCATTCCCGCGCGCGCTACTTGTGTGTTGAAGCAAATGTGACGTCAACATGGTGGATGGTAAAATCCATAGATTTAGGTACCGTATTACCCTAGTGGCTGTTAACTGTAAAAGTCCATAGATAAGCCGCATTGTTATATAAGCCGCAAGATCGAAAAATGGTCGGAAAATGGGGAAAAAGTCACGGCTTATACTCCTATACGAAAATTACGGTAAATATATATGGTGCAAATATGCAGTATTTTGGTTAGTGCGTGACATGATTTACAGTTTTCTCAACAGTTCAGCAGTGGAATGGCGATGAGGAAGAAGCTGTTGCAGACTCTGTTGGACCTGCATCGAATACTGCAAAGCATCTTCCCAAAGGAGATGATATATATATAGATTAATTTATTTCAGAATATATTTCTGACCTCCATATACAGTAACTCAGGGATCACATCGCAGTGACCCCCCGGGGGTCCAGACCCCATTTCTATTATATAATTAGCCTTTCTTTTCTATATTCAGCTACGTTCTTAGTCTCACAGAAACACAGAATGTTTTCCTGATGACTCCAATAAAAGAGAAAGATGAAAAAGCTGATTCAAAGAACTTTCACCAAAAAGTCAGACATGAAAAATCATTAGGGCTGATAAAAATGTGTTTGGCCTGCTGATATGAAGATGTCCTCTTGCTGAACCTTTCCACTGTAGATCTGCGTCTGGGGCTTCTCTGGCTTGATGTTTCCTGGTGGCTATCTGACCATCTGATGTTTGGGGAGAGGTTGACGCTGATGAAACGACTGTCAACATGTGAACCAACACTCCTCTGCTTTATCCAAATACCTTAAAAAAAACTCTCTTGCGCTCACTGGTTTAGGACAAGCTGAGGTGTAAGAAGTGGAAGTCAGTGAAGAGACTGTGGAAAAGGTCACGCAGAGTTCAGAGCCTGCAGGGAGATGAGTGATAGCCACAGCAAGGGGGCTCTGTTGCCGGGCCTTGTTCTTTTCTATGTTGCCTGTCGGCCCGCCCAGCGGTAGACTGAGCCTTGATGGATTGGCAGAACCAACAGTCCCCCCCCCCACCCCCTCCAACCCAGAATCTATTACAAACTACATCCCCGCCGTTCAAATGCTCTTTGTGCTGCAAGGAGAGAAACACAAACTTCAGAAGTGACAGAATGCTAAGAGACGAAGAGGATGAGGAAAGGAAGAGCATTGGGGGGTATTGAGAAGGGGGGGGGGGGGGGGGGGGGGGTACAGGAAGGTTTGAAGTGCTTAAGTACAGGACATTCTCTGACCCAGGTCAGGCTCCCAGACTCGCAACCCATCCTTAACCCCACCCAAACTGCCCCACCGCCTGTTTTTCAGTAGCAAGCTGTGGGTGGACGGGAGGCTTGTTGTACCTGGACAGACACAAAAGAGGGGCAGGCAGCAGGAGAGGGGCTTTCTAAAATAAACATCAAAGCCTGCAGGCCACGTCCCGCTTTTGTTGCCTGGAAAGGGCGGGCCCCTGCTCTCCAGGGTGGTCGAACGGAAGGGAGGGGGGTATGTGATCACATATGTTGCTTCTCCAGCCTGCCAAACTTCCTCTAGAAGTTTCTTCTTTCCTTTTGATAAATAAACCATAAAAACAGTTTTGCAATTATTTAGTGGTCTTCACTGCTTTTTGCTTTCATTGCTAAAGGCCATTTTTGTCAAACCTTAAGGACTTAATGGAGAATTCAAACAAAGTAGCAGGAAGTGATCAGCTCATCCAGCACCCTGACAAACACCAGAATAACACTGCTTTCAGTTTTCCCCTTGGATGAAGAGGACAGGCAGTTTTTCTCTCCTATGTTGCTGCCAACTGGCTGAACCACAATCTTTTTTTGATGTTGATGGTTTAGTCCTTAAAATCTGTCTCTCAGAGCCAGAGAGTCTGATGAAAAACCTCCCTCAGGTTGCTGCAGCTGCTTCTTGATGATGAGCAACAGCAGAAATATGATCAAGATGGTGGAAGATTGGAATTTAGTTAATTTGGGATAATAGTTCCAAAATTAGGGGTCAGGACCCCCTGGGGGTGAGAACCCCTTATCACCAAATGAGGGGTTCTCACAATCATTGTGATGAGGGTCAAAATATAGATATATTATAATATACAATATACTGAACAATATACTAAGTTTACCATAAAATAAGTACATGTAACATTTATTTGTTCACATTTATTTATTTCTCTAATATGTGATTCAGATATTTGATATAAGAGGAGATCCGAACCAAGAACACAACATAAAGAATTACATTCAGTTATTTATAAATGTGTTTTTTTTCTAATAGCGTGTAGTGTTTTGCATAGATGTTAGATTTCTGTAATCCTGAATTATTAGAATAAAAACATAATTGTTTAACTTGCAGTTGTTTGTGATTCATATACGAATGGTTTATCACTCAGGCCAGATCCACTCTCTTTTGGTAACAGTTTGAATAAACAGAGATAAATATTTCTTTGATTGATAATTAATAACTCTGCTGATAACCTAGCCTAGGTCACTAAATTGGTGGGGATACCTGGATTTTAACAGCCGGTCCAGGAACCACCCAGAGGTGAAAGGCACAAACCCTGTTAAGTAAGCAAATTAGAGCTACAATTATTTAACTAAGAACACTAAATTGATTTCACCTTATTTTGAATAAGTTAAATAATTAACTACAACCAGTTCCAGTAATCATTTATTCATAATCTGCAGGATATCATTTTGCACAAAATTTGTTTTTTGTCTAAGGTTGCTTCTAGTTTCATAAATTCCTGTGCATTATTGAGCTTTAAATTAGAATAATAAAGTCTCATTTTAATTGTAAAAAGAATGTATAAATACAATATATTGTTTATACTATTTATGTTTTATCATTTTAAGCTAGAGCTACCTATGTGCTTTCAATTAGGAAACCCTAGGCTATGTGATGTGATTTTAGAGTTCTACCAGTTGGCTTTAGGGCCACATCCTCTGTCACAATCCGGGTTCTTCCCCCGTGTTACAACCACATCATAAAATAGGAGACATATCCGTAAATTGTCATTCATCCGGGTCATAGCCGCCAAAAAATAGGCTTAAATTGGAAGGCAACCAGGCTTTCGCTTAGTTTTCTGAAGACGTTTCGACCCCTATCCAATAATCATTACCTTGGCTTACACCACAGCAACCTGTAGCTGGAGCACTGATGTATTTATTGTAATAATGTGTTATTCTGGTTGAATTCCAATTTAAGCCTGTTTTTCAATAAAATAGGACTTTTGAGGAGTCCAAAAGCTGAGGCTGGATCATGGTAACTGCAACACAAAGCAGCTGTGCTGCTGCCATCAACACCTTTCTTTATAAATGTTAATGCTTGGCCTGTTTTCCAGTGTAGTCCTGTTTCTCTGACTGTGACCAACTAGATGTGCTCTCTTTCAAACTCTGACATGGGAGCTGGCTCGTCTGCCTGTTTGTGTGTTTCCTGGATGGAGCTGATTGACAGCTACCTTTTCTATCTCTGCTTCTGTCTCCTTGAACCCCAGTCGGCCTCAGCAGATGGCCGCTCACACTGACTGGTTCTGGTTTTGCTGGAGGTTTCTTCCTGTTAAAAGGGAGTTTATCCTCTCCACTCTCGCTACAAGCATGCATAGTGTGAGGGATTGCATTCCAGTCAATGAGTCGATGGAATGAACTGGTTTTTCTTAGATAGAAAACTTTGAATGAATTTTACTGTATGATCTGGTGAACTGTAAAGTGCCTTCAGATTACATGTGTTGTGAACATGCGCTATATAAGTAAACTGAATTGAATTGAAATCACCTCTGGATTCACAGCTCACTAATAGTTTTATACAAAAGTAGGTGGGGATCAATCAGCTGAATAGCATAACAATTAATCTTAATTTTTGTTCCAAATAAGATATGTAGCAAAGATGAATAATTTATTTTAATTACCCTGTGGCATTGAGACTTACATTAAAAAGAATCAGTTATAAAAGAGAAATAATTTACATTATTTATATAAATCTGCTTTTAAAGGAGAAGTCCGGTCAGCTAGGAATAATCAATGGATCATTATCTATACCTAAAACTAATACGTTCGCAGTGATTTAATGAATTTAGCGTTAAGCAGTAAAAAAATAAAAATAATACTTTTCGTTGCGATCACTGGGTCTGGGAGCGGCCATTTTTGCCCAAATATAGTAACCCCTCCCTCATGCCATCTTCAGGCATTGACGTCACGGTGCGATAAGCCTAGCGCCATTCTCCCCGCTTTACAAGCAAAATCAATGGGAACTACTAGACACATCTGCAATCAACAACAATTATTGAAGATTTCCAGAGGACTTCACCATTGAAATTCACCAGAGCTATAGTGAAACTGACAGTGCCCACGTGCATGGCAGCTGGATGCTGGAATACATCGGGGAAAAGTGAAAAAGAGGAGTTATTTCCCCTTTCTGATTCCTGATCCTCTACGGACGGGTTCGTCGTTGGGTTACCAACTTGAAGACGGAGGATTTGCCATCGAACTTCTGAACAGAGAAAAAACACATAATATGTAGCCAACATTTGGAAGAAGAATGTTTTCAAGATGACTTGTATAATAGCGCGTTGTGACAAACACCAGATACAGCACTGGGACTTGATCAACAGCCGATACCGCACCGTGACGTCACAAACCAGTAGGTGGCAGTAGTGTTCTTTGACAAACATGGATGCCTTCAGTAAAGCACATTCTAATGAAAATTACTCTTAATTAAAAACACTTATTATTGAACAGTATGTAACAATTTCATATTTAAAGTACTTTCAGAAGTTTGAATTCTGAATATGACCGGACTTCTCTAAAAACTAAAAATGTTGCTCATTATTCAGTTTGTTGAGTGACTGTTATGGCTTTATGTTGTATGACTGCAATTTGGATATATACAATCAAATTTTAAACAGTTGTTTGTTTAAAATATGTCATCTGTGTAAAAATCATAGTACTATGCTGTTTTGTGAATGTTTTTACTGATGATTTCCAAACAATCATGACAATTTCCAACTCTACTGGTTGGTAATTGGTTTTGTCAGCTGGACCATTTCAGACTTTGGCGTGACTGCTGTTCAAATCAGTGTGTTTACTGAGGGGGCTCATTGGGTGTGGGTAGAAAGGGAGAAGATTATGCCCATCTGTGGTGGATGCCAGGTGTGCAACCATCCTCTCTCCCCATTCCCTTGTCTACTCCTTTTAAATGACCCCCCACACACACACACACACCACCATCTTTACTCTGATAGAATCTCACTTTATCTCACACACTCTCAAACAAAATGCACATGCTTAGCTCACACACAATCAAACTCCATCAGCACTCTCCAGCTGGCAGGAAAAGCAACAGCCAACAGTCATTGTCGCTCTAACTGGTGTCAGGGGGAGGTGCTCTGTGCATATGTGCAAAAACACATTTTTAGCTGTGGATGTATGTGCAGATGTCTGCCTGCATAGCCCTATCTCCGACAGTATGTGTGTCAGCATGCCTGGACCTCTTCAGATGATACAGCATGAAAACTTGCAAGACGTACAACAAAAATCCTTAAATTGATAGATATTCTAATATTTCTTTTCAATAAGTAAATAGTATATCGCAAAATAGATTTCACTAATATTTGTTTGAAAGGTTATAGGTATCTATGTTTAATTTCATACAAGGCGTCTGGTTTGTTTGAAATATTACATGAAATTTAGTAATAAAATGTTAATCATCAATATAGACTAGAATCCACTCAACTCTGAATTCCTTTCAGAATTAAATGTTTTAAAGCTGTACCTTGCCCCGCCCCTGACTCTGTGTTTAGATTCGCTTCTCAAACACGTAAAAATGGCTGCAAACAGATGGAAAATTATATTACCGTACATCTGACCCCGAGTAAGATTTAGAAAATGTAGTGGAGCCTACTACACCAGCAGTTACTCAAGTAGCCTTTTGCTACTGGGCCACCCTAGAGACTTCCAGAGCCTCTTGGAAAGCTACATTTTTGTGTTAACTGTTTTGTTATATCTTCTCTTCTACCTATAAACATCTGCTTGTGGGTAATATGTATTTATAAAATGCTAACAGCGCTGGAACCTCTACAGGATTTCTAATGCAATGTAGCCTCATGCTAACCCCTGTTCTGTGTTTTTTCAGCTGTGGCTCACTGTATGACACATTTTTTAGAATGTATTCCTTCCATTGTTTTGTTTTTGATTTATGAAAAAAATAATTAGACAAAAAGGCACTGATATTAGAACATTTTTCAGTTTCAATTCAATTCAGTTTATTTATATAGCGCCAAATTCACAACACATGTCATCTCAAGGCACTTTACAGTTCACCAGATCATACAGTCAAATTGATACAAAGTTTTCTATCTAAGGAAAACCAGTTGATTGCATTGACTCAAATACAATCCCTCACACTAAGCATGCTTGTAGCGACAGTGGAGAGGAAAAACTCCCTTTTAACAGGAAGAAACCTCCAGCAGAACCAGGCTCAGTGTGAGCGGCCATCTGCCGAGGCCGACTGGGGTTCAAGGAGACAGAAGCAGAGATACAAAAAGCAGCTGAAAAGGCGGCCCCGTCCAGGAAACACACAGCCAGGCAGACAAGCTCCAAGGCAGCTCCCATGCCAGAGGACGAAGAGAGCACATCCACTCAGTCACGGTCAGAGAAACAGGACTACACTGGAAAACAGGCCGATCTCCAACATCTATAAACAACGGTGTTGATGGAAGCAGCACAGCTGATGTTTCTTTCCAGGATGACGTCACAGCCAAACAGGAACAGACGAGGCAAAGCTACTCTGAGGAAAAGCAGAGAGAGCAGAAGGTTAGAGATTGAACTAACAGATTCTGCAGAATAGGAGAACAGAGAGAGAATGAAGCAGAATGATGAAATGGGGATCCCTATGTCCTCCAAAAGTCTAAGCCTATAGCAGCATAACTATAGAGATAGCTCAGGATAACCTGAGCCACTCTAACTATACGCTTTATCAAAAAGGAAAGTTTTAAGCCTAGCCTTAAAAGTAGACAGGGTGTCTGCCTCACGGACTAAAACTGGTAGTTGGTTCCACAGGAGAGGAGCCTGATGACTAAAAGATCTGCCTCCCATTCTACTTTTAGAAATTCTAGGAACCACTAGTAAACCTACAGATTGAGAGCGAAGTGCTCTGTTAGGAACATAAGGAACAATCAGATCTCTGATATAAGATGGAGCTTGGCCATTTAAGGCTTTATATGTGAGAAGGAGGATTTTAAATTCTATTCTTGATTTAACAGGAAGCCAATGAAGAGAAGCCAGGATAGGCGAGATATGGTCGCTCTTTTTAATTTTCATTAGAACTCTGGCTGCAGCATTTTGGATCAGCTGAAGGCTTTTAACTACAGTTTCTGGACTTCCTGATAGTAAAGAATTACAATAGTCCAGCCTTGAAGTAACAAATGCATGGACTAGTTTCTTAGCATCACCCCTGGACAGGATATTTCTAATTTTTGCAATGTTCCTCAGATGAAAGAAGGATATTCTAGAAACCTCTTTGATATGGGATTTAAATGACAGGTCCTGATCAAAAATAACACCAAGATTTTTTACTTTATTATCTGAAATCAGTTTAATCCCATCCAAATGAAGTGACTGGCTAATCAGTTTCTTTTTCAGAGACTCTGGTCCAAAGACTATAACTTCTGTTTTGTCTGCATTCAGAAGCAGAAAGTTAAGAGTCATCCAGGTTTTTATGTCTTCAAGACATGCCTGTAATCTACAGGTGCTGGTCATAAAATTAGAATATCATGAAAAAGTAGATTGATTTCAGTAATTCCATTTAAAAAGTGAAACTTGTATATTATATTCATACATTACATACAAACTCATATATTTCAGATGTTTATTTTGTTTAATTTTGATGATTACAAATGACAACAAATGAAAATCTCAAATTCATCATATCAGAAAATTAGAATATTGTGAAAAGGTTCAAAATTGATGGCCCCTGGTGCCACACTCTAATCAGCTAATTAACTCAAACCACCTGCAAAAGCCTTTAAATGGTCTTTCAGTCTAGTTCTATAGGCTACACAATCATGGGGAAGACTGCTGACTTGACAGTTGTCCAAAAGACGACCATCGACACCTTGCACAAGGAGGGCAAGACACAAAAGGTCATCGCTAAAGAGGCTGGCTGTTCACAGAGCTCAGTGTCCAAGCACATTAATAGAGAGGCGAAGGGAAGGAAAAGATGTGGTCGAAAAAAGTGTACAAGCAAGAGAGATAACCGCACCCTGGAGAGGATTGTAAAACAAAACCCCTTCAAAAATGTGGGGGAGATTCACAAAGAGTGGACTGCAGCTGGAGTGAGTGCTTCAAGAACCACCACACACAGACGTATGAAAGACATGGGTTTCTGCTGTCGCATTCCTTGTGTCAAGCCACTCTTGAACCACAGACAGCGTCAGAAGCGTCTTGCCTGGGCTAAAGAGAAACAGGACTGGACTGCTGGTGAGTGGTCCAAAGTCATGTTCTCTGATGAAAGTAAATTTTGCATTTCCTTTGGAAATCAAGGTCCCAGAGTCTGGAGGAAAAGAAGAGAGGCACTTCATCCACGTTGCTTGAAGTCCAGTGTAAAGTTTCCACAGTCAGTGATGGTTTGGGGTGCCATGTCATCTGCTGGTGTTGGTCCATTGTGTTTTCTGAGGTCCAGGGTCAACGCAGCCACATACCAGGAAGTTTTAGAGCACTTCATGCTTCCTGCAGCTGACCAACTTTTTGGAGATGCAGATTTCATTTTCCAACAGGACTTGGCACCTGCACACAGTGCCAAAGCTACCAGTACCTGGTTGAAGGACCATGGTATCCCTGTTCTTAATTGGCCAGCAAACTCTCCTGACCTTAACCCCATAGAAAATCTATGGGGTATTGTGAAGAAGAAGATGCAATACACCAGACCCAACAATTCAGAAGAGCTAAAAGCCACTATTAGAGCAACCTGGGCTATCATAACACCTGAGCAGTGCCACAGACTGATCGACTCCATGCCACGCCGCATTGCTGCAGTAATACAGGCCAAAGGAGGCCCAACTAAATACTGAGTGCTGTACATGCTCATACTTTTCATGTTCATACTTTTCAGTTGGCCAACATTTCTATAAATCCTTTGTTTTTATTGGTCTTCAGTAATATTCTAATTTTCTGATATGATGAATTTGAGATTTTCATTTGTTGTCATTTGTAATCATCAAAATTAAACAAAATAAACATCTGAAATATATGAGTTTGTATGTAATGTATGAATATAATATACAAGTTTCACTTTTTAAATGGAATTACTGAAATCAATCTACTTTTTCATGATATTCTAATTTTATGACCAGCACCTGTATGTAATGGGTTAGCTTCATCTGGATTTATAGACAGATATAGCTGGGTATCATCAGCATAACAGTGGAAATTAATCCCATGCTGTCTAATAATTCTACCAATTGGGAGCATGTATAAAGTAAAGAGAATTGGTCCTAGCACTGATCCCTGTGGTACTCCACAGGTAACCTGTGAGCATGTGGAAGATTTGTCATTAACATGAACAAACTGAATTCGATCAGATAGATAAGATTTAAACCAGTCTAGTGCTGTTCCTTTAATTCCAACAAAATATTCCAGTCTTTCTAAAAGAATATTATGGTCAACTGTATCAAATGCAGCACTAAGATCTAACAGGACGAGCACAGATACAAGTGTTGGGATCCAAAGGTTTGCCCTCCAGAGGGCTGTTTGGATCCCTTCCTGTGGGCTTCTTTTCCTGTTGGGATCCAGAGGTTGCCCACCAGAGGGCGCTGTGGATCCTCCTGGGAGTTGGTTCTCAGCACTCAGCTGATCCCAATCAGCTCTGCTGATTAACCTCTCTATATAAACTGTTTGAAAACTTCACTCTGAGCCGGATCGTGGGTCATTGTCCTTGTCCTTGTCATGGAAGCCACCAGAGTCTCTTGCCTGTTTTATCCTGCCTATCTGAGTCTTCAAGCCTGTGAGTTTCAGTTTGTTTATTTTCCCCTTGAGTTAAACCCGTGCTCTGTCTCCTCTGCCTTCCAGGGCAGAACCCTGTGCTGAGCCAAACAATAAATATTGGACTAAGACCTGCCTCTGAGTCTGAGTTCTGCATCCTTGGGCTAGCAAACCAACCACGCATCATGACAGAACGATCCGGCCAACAGACTAGCCCAGCAGACTCCACCCACGCTCACCTGGTGAGGCCCGCTCAGCGCCGTCCACTCCCTCCTGGGTGGGAGGCGCTGCGACGTCACTATGATGAATTAGTGGCTGCTTTTGCCCCTGAGTTAGCCCCGTGCCGTCCAGAGACCCCAGAGCTGGCCCCGTGCCGCCCAGAGACCTCAGAGCAGGTCGTGAGGGAGAGGTTGTGCCGACGTGTTATGGATTATGGGTTGAAGCAGGAGCGGCGTCGACAAGCAGAGGAGTGGCGTCGACGTGTAGAGGAGTGGCGTCGACGTGTAGAGGAGATGGAGATGGAGCGGCGTCGACGTGATGAGGAGTTGGAGCGCCAATGGGAGATGAAGCGGCGTCAACGTGAAGAGGAGTGGGATCACAGAAGTCGGGAGATCTGGGGCCGTCCAAGGACCCCTGTTCCTGAGGTGGAACCGCTGGGGACGGCCTCCGGTGTTCCAGTGGAGCCACAGCCGGTAAACTCCTCTGCCCCAGACGTTGAGCCGCAGTCCACGGCCTCCTCAGTTTCTGAAGCGGAATCGACGGCCTTCTCAGCTCCAGATTCGGATCCACAGTCGGTGGTTTCCGGTGCTTCCTCTGAGCCTCCTCTGGAGCCGCAATCGACAGCCTCCTGCGACCTTGTTGAGCCACAGTCGGTGGTTCCCTCTTCTCCTGATGTGAAGCCGCAATGGGCGGCCTCTTCTGTTCCTGATCAGGAGCCGCAATCAGCGGGCTCCCCTGTTCCTGACCGGGAGCCGCAACCAGCGGGCTCCCCTGTTCCTGATGTGAAGCCGCTATGGGCGGCTTCTTCTGTTCCTGATCCGGAGCCGCAATCTGCAGCCTCCGGTGTTCCTGTGGAGCCACGAACAGTGGTCTCCCCTGCTCCTGGGGTGGAGCTGCAGTCGGCGGCTTCCTCTGAGCCTCCTCCTGAGCTACAGCCGACAGCTTCCTCTGAGCCTCCTCCTGAGCTACAGCCGACGGTTTCCTCTGAGCCTCCTCCTGAGCTGCAGTCGTCGGTTGCTGCAGAGCCTGTTGCTGAGTCGCGGAAGCTGAGACGGCGACCTCTTCGGAGCTCGCAGCAGCAGAGTCGGCGTCCTCCTCGGCGCTTCCCGCAGCAGCAGAGACGGTGCCCGCAGCAGAGACGGCGCCCGCAGCAGAGACGGCGCCCGAAGCAGAGACGGCGCCCGCAGCAGGGACGGCGTCCGCAGCAGGGACGACGTCCTCCTCGTCGCTTCCCGCAGCAGAAGTGTCTGCTTCCTCCTCCGTGCTTCCTGCAGCAGCAGAGAGGGCGTCTGCAGCAGAAACGGCGTCCTCCTCCATGGCCCCTGCAGCTTCTGAGACGCCGGCCATACGGTCGGCCACCTGAGACTCTGTCCTGCTGCCGGTCACACAGCCGGCCACCTGAGACTCTGTCCTGCTGCCGGTCCCTTGGCCGGCCACCTGAGACTCTGCCTTTCCGCCGGCCCCATGGCCGGCCACCAGAGACTAAGCCTTGCTACCCGGCCCCACGGCCGGTCCCCTGAGACTTTTCCTGTCCTCGCCCACCCCGGGTGGGTTGTTTTGCTTTTTGGACTCTGATCTGTTTTTGTGCCTGGCCCTCCGTGCCTGTTTTCCCCCTCTGTTCGCCCTAGGTGGGTTGTTCTTGTTTTCTGGTTTTTGTTTTTGGGCGTCTGGTATCCGCCCTTGAGGGGGGGGTACTGTTGGGATCCAAAGGTTTGCCCTCCAGAGGGCTGTTTGGATCCCTTCCTGTGGGCTTCTTTTCCTGTTGGGATCCAGAGGTTGCCCACCAGAGGGCGCTGTGGATCCTCCTGGGAGTTGGTTCTCAGCACTCAGCTGATCCCAATCAGCTCTGCTGATTAACCTCTCTATATAAACTGTTTGAAAACTTCACTCTGAGCCGGATCGTGGGTCATTGTCCTTGTCCTTGTCATGGAAGCCACCAGAGTCTCTTGCCTGTTTTATCCTGCCTATCTGAGTCTTCAAGCCTGTGAGTTTCAGTTTGTTTATTTTCCCCTTGAGTTAAACCCGTGCTCTGTCTCCTCTGCCTTCCAGGGCAGAACCCTGTGCTGAGCCAAACAATAAATATTGGACTAAGACCTGCCTCTGAGTCTGAGTTCTGCATCCTTGGGCTAGCAAACCAACCACGCATCATGACAACAAGTCCATTATCTGAGGCCATGAGAATATCATTAGTGACTTTCACCAGAGCTGTTTCAGTGCTATGATGAGCTCTAAAGCCAGACTGAAACTCTTCAAAAAGTTCATTATGGTGTAAGTGATCGCAAACTTGTTTGGCAACTACTTTCTCAAGAATTTTGGATAAGAAAGGAAGATTGGATATAGGTCTATAATTGACCAAGTCATCTGGGTCAAGAGACGGTTTCTTAAGCAGAGGTTTAATTACAGCAACCTTAAAAGCTTTAGGTACATATCCCTGTAACAGAGATAGATTAATCACATCTAAAATGGAGGAGGAGATCAAAGGGAATACCTCCTTAAATAACCTGGTTGGAACTGGATCTAACATACAAGTTGAAGGCTTAGATGAAGACAATAATTTTGCTAATTCAGAAAGTTCAACTGGATCAAAGCAGTCTAAACCCGGTTCAGATTCCATGACTACCTCAGGTACAATCGCGGATAGAGGAGTGCTTATGATCTTATTTTTAATAAGATCAATCTTATTTATAAAGAATCCCATAAAATCATTGCTGCTAAGAGCAGGTGGAATGGACGGTTCAACAGAGCTATGGCTCTGGGTGAGTTTGGCAACTGTATTAAAAAGAAATCTAGGATTATTCTTATTCTCCTCTATTAATGAGGAGAAGTATGCTGCTCTTGCTTTACAAAGGGTCCTCTTATACAGCAGTAAACCA
The DNA here is from genome assembly GCF_016077235.1 of Cyprinodon tularosa. Taxonomy (NCBI): domain Eukaryota; kingdom Metazoa; phylum Chordata; class Actinopteri; order Cyprinodontiformes; family Cyprinodontidae; genus Cyprinodon; species Cyprinodon tularosa. The sequence goes on from NW_024039540.1 coordinate 1,081,438, forward strand.
TTTTTCCAGACTTGGAAGGACTCCCGCAGGCCTGTGGAGCGATATTTTCTCTCCAGTTTCCTAGCATTTTGCTTCAAAGTACGCAGCTCTGCATTTAATTTATAGTTTTGAATACTGAAGTACTTTCAATCCATGTACTTTTGAAAAGTTTCATATTTTTAAAAGTGAGTACTTCAATATTTTGATTAGATGTTTAACTGAGTTGGTAGTATAAGATTTGACTATAAGTATCAGTACTTTTACTCAAGTACTACTGTTGAGTATATGGTCAACCACTGACCGGTTGTGAATGATGTCATGATGGGTTCACTAGTGAGACCCAGTTATGCAGAACACCACGGACACGGAAACAGAAGTAAAAGCTTTAACAATGTTTATTGTCACAAGCACAGTATAAACCACTGGTTCTGGTTCAGGCCTGGGGAACTGGTTCACTGGAGTCTGCGTGGGAGACAGTTCAGTTAGCATTTGCTCAGAGGAGTTTGATTCAGACAGTTTCAGACTTGTACCTTGAGGGTTCTTGGTTAAAGCCTTGAGAGGGAAACTATTGGGTCCGGAGATAGTTGTTCAGCAGAGTCCGTTAACTGCTTCAGCGTCTTACTTCTTGAGAGTGAGCTGACCTTGGCTTTGAGTTTCCAGCTCTTGGTCCAGAGTAGGGGTGTAAATCACATCCATCATGGCGATTCGATTCAGTATCGATTTCCTGACCCAACGATTCAATTATTTTCGATACTCAAGAATACACCACGATTCGATTCGATTAATCGATTAATCGATTAATCGGTTAATTTTTTTTTAAATTATTATTATTTTTTTTACACCTCACAGGCTAAACAAAGTTTCAAGTTTGAAATAAATCAATGAAAGCTGTAATATCATTATGCATTTTCTTTAGAAACAACAGCAAATAACAGAAGTAGAAAAGTTGCATCAAAAAATACTGCACAATATCAGTGTAATGAGTTCAATGCAATACCTCGGCTCCAGAGAAACTGTCCAACATATTTTTTTAGAATGTAATAAATATACTCAGGAAAGAGAGATGTTGCTTAGAGAGTTAGACAGGAATAAAAATAAACTACATATAAAGGAATTGTTTCAAAGGTCATCTGGGGATGTAGTTTTTGGTAGTATTTTTAATTTTCTAAGAAGAACGGGTATTTTAGGGAGAATATAATAGTTTGTCTGGTCCATACTCCATTCTGGAAGGTGGCGGTAATGCACCTATAAGTTGTTTGCCAACCGCCATTAAAAAAAAGAAGAAGAAGAAGGCTCCAGTGTCAACGTCACCGCCCCTTGAGAGACGCTCCGCTGCACCTCTCCCAGATTGTAGCTGACTGCAAACAGTGCATCAGACAGGAGGCCGGCTTGTTTTGTTTTTAGGACCGAAATTGCGGAAAATAACTTGTGAAGTTTGACCCGCTAGATGAGCGAGGTGCGCGAGAACGCTGGGACCCTTTTTCCACCTGGATCTCCGCTCTTTTTGCCCCATTGTCCCTCCGTCGTCGGACTAAACTCGCCCCCACTTCCTCATCGCCTCGGCCGTATCTAGACCCACAGTGTGTAGCACAGACCACGCTTCAATACTGAGCATAATTTAAAAATGTCTGTGTGAAGCTTGCTGCAACAAACTGCTGTAAGAGTATAACCAGGAAGCGCGGTAGGAGGGCAAAATAGGTTTAGCGGCACTGCAGCACGGGAGGGAGAATTACGCCCAGGAGCAAATGGATAAAAATAGACCGGAGGAAAAAAAAAACATGAATCGATTATCTTGCGGACGTGTCGATGCATCGGATCGTCGGCTTTTGGATCGATGCATCGATACAAAACGATTATTATTTACACCCCTAGTCCATAGCTGCATGGAAATCCAGAGAGAGACTTCAGGTTTGGCTCAGAGGGCAGGCTCAGCAGGTTAAGCTCTTCCTGAGCTTCACAGGAGAAAAACAGGTTTCCTGGAAAACAGAGACAAAGGTTAGAATCCAGCCTGGATTCAAAAGTCAACAAAGGTTCTCAGAGATACTAGGCTTAGGTGCTAACCAACTGGATTAAACACTGCGGTGTTGAGGCAAGGTCTGAAGACAGCTTAAATACTGTGGATCCTCTGATGATGGGATGAGCTTCAGCTGTGCAGGAGGCTCGGCTCAGAAGGATCCATGGCGGACTCTGCTGGAGGAAGGTGGTACTTCTCCAGCTCCCAACAAATGAGTATATAAAATAAAATGAAAATAATTGACACTTGCCAGGTTATACAGTCTGACCTCAGTGGATTTATGTATGTATTCTAATTGTCCCATGTCTGCCTAAAATTTATCTGTGTGAACTCTTGGGGAATAAGTATATGTTTTTTAGTTTCATATATTTCTATATATTCAGGCAGGAGTTGGGTTGAGCCATTTTCGCGTTATAGATTTAAAACTTGCTGCCAGCAATTCTGCTTCAACTTTATATCCTTTGTTTGTGATGCATTAACGTTCCCACAGTAAAGAGAGGCAAAATCTAAAGGTATTTTTAATTCCAGCTTGTTGTTTCATGTCTTATGAATATCTTTCCAGAACTGGCTAATGTTGGGACAGTTCCAAAATTATGGAAGACATCTGTTATAAAGTGCAGCTGATTGGCAGATTTGTATAATTATTTAGCAACAAGACTTGGCTACCTGCATGCAGTGAGGCTAATGCTTTATTCTGCTTTCCTTGCCTCCTTTTTCAAACATCAGGATCTGAGGATTAAGACAGGTATCACTGACTTTAAAGCACTTTTTAGAACATTTTGTCATGAAGCAGGACCGAAGTGGAATAATTCAAAGCGTTTATTAAAATACAAAATGGGCTGGATCCGCTGTATTAGCAGTTAGGGCACCGCCCATCTCTGAAAACTCTGGTTTAAGACAAACTCAGGTTATGTGACTATGATAATGGATAAATATCTGACGGAGAATGATTATCCAAATGAGTCACTAACCTGGTTTTACAGTTGAGTCTACCTCCATAGAACAAGGTAGGATCCAGCCGGTGGGCTGCAAAGGAGATCCGGTAGGTGCCCCCCAGAGTGTCCCAGGTGCTGCAGCCCCAGAGAACAAGGAGTCTAAGCCAGGTAAGGCAGACAGATCAGAAAAGGAAGGCTTAGAGGTCCAGGAGTCCAGAGCCTGGTCAGGGATACCAATGAGAACTGGAACAGGCTGGTTCACGGTTCCAGGAATCCACAGAGAGTTCAGGCAGAATGTTTAGATGGGAACAGGCATTATATGGGTACCCTCTCTGTACACGTGGGTACCTGACCCTGTAGAGGACTCTGCCTTAGTAAACATTTGACTTTATTATATACATGCTCCAAATCAGTAGAATTATTAGATAGCATGGGATTAATTTCCACTGTTATGCTGATGATACTCAGCTATATCTGACTATAAAGCCAGATGAAGCTAACCCATTACATAGATTACAGGCATGTCTTGAAGACATAAAAACCTGGATGACTCTTAACTTCCTGCTTCTGAATGCAGACAAAACAGAAGTTATAGTCTTTAGATCAGAGTCTTTGGAAAAAGTCATATAACGCAAACACTCATTGGTTAGCTAAAGGAAATCATCAGAAGCAAGCAGGTGTTCTTCCAACTGCAAACGTGAATTGTCTATGCCATGCTACAATGTCTGATTCAGAAAAAGATGTTGAAATGTCTGAAAGTTTGGAGACAGGCGAGAGCGTATCGGGAGACGGAGACCAACAAGACCTCCCTCATCCTTGGCCCTATCTCAAAGAATTTCTCGAAATAGTTGAAAAATTGAGCTTTCAATTCATATAGTGACATTTGGCTGTTTTTTTTTAAAGGTTACTTTATACTTTTATACTTTAAGTAGTTTTTGGAGCACATACTTTTTCACTTTTACTTGAGTAAAGAGGCCAAGTTGATACTTCAACTTTTACCAGAATGTTTTCAAACTACAGTGGTTATACTTAAGTAACAAATGTGTGTACTTTTGACACCACTGTTTAAATCCCATATCAAAGAGGTTTCTAGGAATATTGCAAAAATTAGAAACATCCTGTCCAGGGGTGATGCTGAGAAACTAGTCCATGCATTTGTTACATCAAGGCTGGACTATTGTAATTCTTTACTATCAGGAAGTCCACAAACTGTAATTTAAAGTCTTCAGCTGATCCAAAATGCTGCAGCCAGAGTTCTGATGAAAATGAAAAAGAGAGAAAAAAATATCTCCCTATCCTGGCTTCTCTTCATTTGCTTTCTGTTCCAGAATATAATTTTAAATCCTCCTTCTCACATATAAAGGACCAAGTATGTGTTTTTTATCTGGCCAGAAGTTCGATGGCAAATCCTCCCTCTTCAAGTTGGCAAATCCAACAACGAACCCGTCCGTGGAGGATCAGGAATCAGAAAGGTGAAATAACTCTTTTTTTTTTTCACTTTTACCCGATGTATTCCAACATCCAGCTGCCATGCACCTGGGCATTGTCAGTTTCACTATAGCTCTGGTGAATTTCAATGGTGAAGTCCTCTGGAAATCTTCAATAATTGTTGTTGATTGCAGATGTGTCTAGTAGTTCCCATTGATTTTGCTTGTAAAGCGGGGAGAATGGCACTAGGCTTATTTCACCGTGACATCACTGCTGGAAGATGGCAGGAGTGATGTGTTACTATATTTGGGCAAAAATGGCCTCTCCCAGACTCAGTGATCGCCACGAAAATTAGTTTTTATATTTTTTTTACTGATTAACGTTAAATTCACCGGAAATGTATAAGTTTTAGGTATAAATAATGATCCATTCATTATTCCTTGCTGATCGGACTTTTCCTGTAAGGACAAATTCTACCTTATAAACTGCTGAAAGTTTCTTAAAGTATAAAGTATGTATTAGTCCTTCTCATTTGTAAAATATTGTTTTAAATAATTAATTATTTTCCTTTTTATTTGGTCTGTTTATGCTTAATATTCAAACTTTAAAATGTCAAAGTTGGACATTCTACATATTGGTATTACTGCTGCCACCTTCTGGTCCAGAGGAAAACTGCTTGATGCAGAGGTGGTGAATTACATCAACATGGGAACAACAGGGAAAGCCAATGATTGGCCTTGCCCCCTGCCTCTCGCCCCGCCCCTATACCGGCATACCTGTTTCATCATTTATTGATGCCCGGGTGTAAAAGAGTAGCCGTGTTTTCATCCACATGAAAGTCATATTTGAAGCAAACTTTTAAAAGTAACTGCTACTATAGCTGTTTAAGGGAGATTTTTTTGTCAGTGTCATCTAACAGATGGTCGTTAATTTAGGGTTGATGTAATAAAACACTGGGCTTGGAAACGTCACATTAGATGTTCTCAATACTGAATACTTACTATGAACTGACTCGGGGTGGAGGTTTACCATTAGGCAGTACTAGGCAGTTGCCTAGAGCCCCAAGTTCCTGGGGGCCCCATAAAACTCTGTTTACATGTATGGTTAATACAAATGTTCCTCATTTGTGCACATTAATTATGTGTTTGATCAAAATCCTTTCCACACACACACACACACACACACACCCGCATACGCACACACATCACACACACTCACTTCAGTGTCCACCATATTGGATCAGTCCATTTGCTACACATGTTCAGAAAGGTCCCAACAAACAGCAGCAAACCATTTAAAAAACAAACTGTGCGAAGAGTATTGTTGCCAACTTAGGACTTTTATCGCTATATTTAGTGACTTTTCAGACCCCTCTAGGCACTTTTATTTCAAAAAGTGCCTAGAGCCAAATCTAGCGACTTTTTTCTGCTACTGGAGACTTTGGCGACAACATCTAAAAGCAGCGAACTCTGCTCTCCAGAGCAAGTAGATTGTTAACCCCGCCTCCTGCTCTCCTCCATCTTGTCTGCTGTCATGATTCATGGAGCTATTATTTCATCCAAATGAAAAATGGAGAACAGATAAGCGGACCATGGCTTGTCTACAGTGAAAAGAAGGACTGGGTTATTTACTTTGGCCTTTTTGGAAACACAGGAAGGAGCAATCAGCTAAGTGAGCTTAGTGCTTTGAAAAAAATCTTTCTTTCCTTTTGAGACAGCATGAAAAGTCAGCTGAGTACAAAACATAGAGAGGAAAGCAACAAGAAAAGGGACAAGAAGAGAGGGACAAAACCTAGAACAAATAATGGATGTCTATTCTATTAACATTTCTCTATCTGTATAATCAGTCTGTTTTATGTGTTGTCTTCTCAATTCAGAAAAGAAAACATAAAACAGACCCTGCCTGTTTTTGCCAGGGGCCCCAAATTTCCTAAATCCGCCCCTGAACTCATGTTCCCATGATGTTTACATACGGAGGCAGGCATAGCTTGTAGATTGGGCCAAATTATGGCAGCATAGCCTCTTTAAATCAGAAAAACTCTTCATCCACAGTGCTTAAACTGGATTACTGAAACTCTGCCATTCAGCTTCCTCAAATACAAAAGCCTCAATTTTTCTGCAGCTTCTTGAGATTACTTGATGATGCAACCCAGATACTGACCATGTAAGGCTTTGAAGAGAATAGAAAAAATATATAAGCCCGTTTTTTTATGTTAAAAGCCAAACTTCTTAATATGATCAGAAATCTGTATCTCCTTCCTCCTCAAACTCGCAGACAGATTTGGACACTCACATAAAAGGCCGGCAGCAAATCAAAGGAACTCCTGCACACACACTGCGAGCCCACAAGCAGAGAGGCTGCAGATCGTAAAGCAAGTGGTGACGGCCTGATTGATCCCCCAGCGAAAATAGGCGATATTCTCCCAACATCGATATCAATAAACCCTCTTAGGCCTGAGGCTTTTCAGGGTCTGCTTTTGTTTCTCTTCAGAAGAGAGCTAAGAAAAATCCATAGGCAATTGATGGTGTCTGGGAGAAAGGCTCTATTGGAGTATATCAAATCAACATATTGGAGAAGAGAAAGTTTGGCCTGTGAATTAAACTGCTTTTGCTTCAAGTTCAGCAGCAGAGAGGGCAGATGGAGGCTGTGATTTAAAGCTATGGAAAAAGGTGGATAACAAGTAATAATGGACATGAGAATGTTTTTTTCTCTTGGATGGCAGCATGGGATTCCTTTCATTGGTTCACAGCGAGCCAATTTTACAGCATCTATTAAAGCATGTAACGTTTAAAAAGGGACGAGTGTTATTTCTGCAATGATCTGTGTATTTTTGGGGCAGTGCAGTGGCTAGCACTGCTGCCTTGCAGCAAGAAGGTTCCGGGGTTGATTCCCGGCCCGGGGTATTTCTGCATGGAGCTTGCATGTTCTCCCTGTGCATGGGTGGGTTCTCTCCGGGTACTCCGCCTTGCTCCCACAGTCCAAAAACATGACTGTTAGATTAATTGGCTTCTCTAAATTCTCCTTAGGTGTAAGGTGAGGTGTGTGTGAATGGTTGTTTGTCTCTGTGTTGCCCTACAATGGACTGGAGACCTGTCCAGGGTGGACCCTGCCTCCCTGGAGATAGGCACCAGCACCCCTCACGACCCCAGCTGGGATAAGCGTGACGGAAAAAAGAAGGATGGATGGATGGATGGATGGATGGATGGATGGATGGATGGATGGATGGATGGATGGATGGATGGATGGATGGATGGATGGATGGGAGGATGGATGGATGGATGGATCTTGCTATCAGTAGTTCTTAGTCTTATTCAACAACAATGAGATCGATGGTCTTCATTCCAAGCAGCATTTATTAACCCTTTCAAGCGAAAACAGAGACAATACCCTCGGCCAATCTTTTCTGTTTGAAGGGTTTTACTTGATACTTAACACTCAAACAAACAGCAGGGAGTTATTTGAATGCAACTTTACCTTTTTTTTGTATGAACTAAAAGCTTGTTTCCAGACCAAAAACAATGTGAACTTAGCCGCACACGTTAATGTTTCACTAAATAACCAACCAACTCTTTCAATGATGGAACAAAATAAAAATTTGGTCTCAAAATGTTCTAAGCACAGAAGAGATGCCAAGGCGTGCTCCAACTTCTCCTTATCTCTTTAGCTGTGCTCAGTGGCCAACTGGTTAGCATTGTTTACCTTGCAGTTAATGCGAGATCAGTTACTTGAATTGAGCTGCATGGTTATTAACTTCTTCTTTAGCAAGAACCATCCAGTTTCTGCAGGTAGAATTCAATCAGTTTATTTATATAGTCCCAATTCTGTCAGGGGCTCGAAACCTTGAATATTCAAAGCAGGCAGATCTGGATTAGTTAAAACAAGTCTTCATTAAACAATCACCGTGCGGCTGCTCATCAGCCGGAGAGGATAAACCGGATCCTCTTCAGAGTTCAGTCCGTTCACAAAGGAAGGAGATGAGTCCAAGAGGAAGATTGACCTCCGCTTGCAGCGGGCGTCGCCCACGGAACTCCAGGTGATGAGCGGAGCAGATGCCAGCCGAAGTTGTAGCAGAACCAAGTTCACGGACCAGAAGATTCAGAGAGCCGATGAGGTACAAGTCCAAGCTGAGGTCAGAAGAACAGTCCAGATCCGGTAAGTCTTATTTTATTTTTTTCGGGGGCAGGGGGGGTCCATAAGTGGCCTGGTGTAGATGGAAAAATATCAGAGCTGAAACCTGGAGGTCACCACGGGTTTAACTGGGGACACATGGAACGTGGGGCAAGGAATGAGGGAGGTGGACGGCCTCCGGATTCAGCACCTTGGAGAGGGAAAATGGCCTAATAAAACAGGTGAATTCAATGAGCAATCAAGCCAGTGTGGACATGTGGAGAAATGTTCAAATTTATTTAACGTCCTCAGACAGAGAGATATAAGTCTGACTGGGCAAAGCTCAGTACATACATTTATACCTTACAAAAATCCAAACACACACACTCTCCCTTGGAACTGTCCCACCACTACACAAAGAACTTTCTCACAGATGAACAATTGGAGGGAAAAACAACTAGAGTTCATCAGGGCCATTCCCTGTTAGGTTAACATTTCTTTCACTGGCCAGATGGAGTTCCTCAAAACAACAGTCCTCCGCTTCATGCTTTAAAGGAGGCTCTGTGAACTCATTCTTATCTCTCATGACCTTCGTTTGGAGCCTATGAGGCTAAGAACAGACATATCTCTACATTTTTTTACTCCACACCAGCCACCAGTGCAAGGATTCACAACACATGTCTGGCAAGCCCTCAAACTAAGCATGCTTCTAGCAACAGTGGAGTGGAAAAGCACCCTTTTAACAGGATAAAATCTCCAGCAGAACCAGACTCAGTGTGAGCAGCCATCTCCCAAGACCGACTGGGGTTCAAGGAGACAGAAGCTAGAATGGTCTTTTTCTTTTTTGAATATCCTCTTTTTTGTTATATAATCTTTTGCCCTCCCCAATCCTCAGCTCATTAAAAAAAATTAGCTTGATCAAACAATCAATTAATTAATTGTTATGATCGAATCATGTCCTTAACTCATTATGTATTCTATAAAAAGTGTATTTTTTTAACCAGACCAAAACAAATAAAAAATAAGAAATCTGACATAATTCCTTTAAGATGTTGGGGTAAAACTTGAATTATTGTTTCTTTTTGTTTTTATTTTTACATTTCTCTATAAAAACATGACAATGTTTATTTGACTTTTAGCTGATGGCATGTAAATAACTGTTGTGACCATCACTGACATATCTGCACATATTCTGCAGACCCTAACCAGCATTGTTTCTAATGTAAATGATGTTGCTGCGATGTAAATGCATGCAGATAAAAATAAATACTCACACACACACAATTTTTGGACAGCAAACAAACACACACACACCCACACAGCCTGACACAAGTTCACCTGGGAACAGCAGTATTTGCTTTATGCATGAGGACAGGTAAAAACACACACAACATCCACAGAGGACACAGAATGTAATTGAATGTGACTCCCTCTGAATACTATCCATAGCTTGGGGATCCTGGCAGGTAATTGGAATATACAGCTCCCTAAACCACTGGTGAACTCCAGAGGGAGGCGAGGCTGTCAGATACTGATGGTCCGACACAAGTTTAGCTATGTTTAGGTGGCATTAGATCATTCTTGGATTACATAGAGGTGCATTGGTTAGCACTTTTTAATTTCATAAAGAAAAGCCTTTTGCCAAATCTCTGTTTGGGGCAAGGAGTGAAGGAGGTAGATTTTGCATGTTGAAAGTTCCTTTAAATGTTTTTCACTGGGTGCTCCTAAAGCTCACAGATATGCATGTTATGAAATTAAAGGAATAGTACACCCAAAACATGATTAGCCTTCATTTTCTACTCACCCCCATGCTGAACAACACTCTGGAGTACTTTCTTGATATCTCAAATGCATCTGGAGATCTGGGAGGCTTCTTGCTGTCTGCTGACATTCAAATAATGGAGGTCTATGGTGCCAGAGGCAGAAAGGTCCATAAAAGTCCACAAAAAACGTGTCAATATTCCTCCATACTGCTCGTCCAATGTATTCCAAGTGTCCTGAGTTGGTAGCGTTCATAATTTACTCGAAACGAAGTCATTTAGAATGTTTTTAGAGCATAAACAGTAGTGTATAGGATTTCCTAAAAGCGCGCACATGCGAGTTCACGAGTCTACAGAAAACGCGGCAGACCAAACCAGATGAAAGTGCGCATTCAGCTCGGCAAAGAACTCATGCTCTTCCTCAACAATGAAGTCCTTCAACATTCTTCTTTCGTTGTTTCTTTCTTTGCACAGGTAAACAGCACATTTCTTCTTCTACGCTTGCATTATCGGCAGAGCAGACACTGAATGCGCACTTTCATCTGGTTTGGTCTGCTGCGGTTTCCGTAGACTCGTGAACTCGCATGCGCGCGCTTTGGGGAAGTCCTATACACTACTGTTTATGCTCTAAAAACATTCTAAATGACTTCGTTTCGAGTAAATTATGGACCCTACCCATGCCTGTCGCTGTATCACTAACTAGTACGCTAATGCGTTAGTTTTTAAATTCAGTAACTCCGTTAACATTACTACATGATGCGTTACTGCGCTATTTTATAGTATAGCTAGAGACTTAAAAGCTGCAGTGAAATATTGTCTTCCTGTGTTAGAGAGAGGGAGACAGGAAGGAAACATGCTGAGGGCGTTTTTGTGTTTACCAACACTAGTCATCATGGCGGCTGCTGCAGAGCCCAAGTCGAGTTTCTTCACTTGGAGATATTCTCATTACTTTACTTTTGTCGAGAAAAAAGAAAGGAAGATTTTGGTTAAATGTAATTTATGCCTTGGATCAAAGATTCTATCTACAGCCCAGAGCAGCAACTCTAATCTGTTATAACACCTACAAAAGCAACATGCTGCGACGAAGCTAGAAGCTACCGGTGTCGTGCCAAGGTACCGTATTTTCACAACTATAAGGCGCACTTAAACATCTTTTTTTTCCCTCAAAATATGCGGTGCACCCTTTGGTGCGGTGCGCCCTATGTGTGTTGTAACTGCGACTTTTGAGACCACCTCATTGAGGAGATGATGAAAGAGTGGCTGAATGTAAGGAGACCAGGTGTTTTTTTTTCCACTCATCACCATCGCTGATGTGAAAAACATGGTGAAACAAATTAACCCTGTGCTTGCTGTTATTCAACCGCTGGACATCGGTGTGAACCGGACCCAGCAGGTGCAGCAGAAGCAGCGTGTTTACATGCAAAGTCAATGGTTGACGCGCGTATAGGCGCAGCAAAAGGTCCCGCAGCGCGTTTTGAGCAGCAGGCGCTGCGCGTCGGGAGCGTTTAAGCATCTGCCAACGCACTGCTGCTGCTTGAGATGGAAAAATTGAAGTTTTGCTGCTGGAAGCGCCGCATCAACCAATCAGAGAAGCTGATCTGGGAGCTGACAGCGAGACAGACACATCGCTCTGATGACATATGATATTAAGGCAAATGAAAAAGGCTGGATGGATGAGGAGATGATGAAACCGTGGCTGAGGCAGGTGTATGTGAGGAGACCAGGTGGTTTTTTCCACTCATCACCATCGCTGTTAATCTGTGACTGCGTGCGTGCCCATCTCACAGCCGATGTGAAAAAAAAGGTGAATCAAATGAACGCTGTGCTCACCGTTATCCCGGGGGGTTTGACAAAGGAACTTCAACCGCTCGACATCGGTGTGAACCGGCCGTTCAAAGTAAGGCTGCGAGCGGCGTGGGAGCGATGGATGACAGACGGAGACCACAGTTTCAAGAAAAGTGGAAGGCAACGCCGGGCAAATTACGCCACCGTTTGGGGATGGATTGTAGATGCTTGGACTAACCTGTCTGCTGGCTCTGTTGTTCGAGCTTTCGCAAAGCCGGCATTATTTCTGAGGAGCCGCCCGGCACGGAAAGTGACTCTGACAGCGAAGAAGGGGAAATTGGCATGTCTGATTTAGCGCAGCTGTTTAATTCAGAAACAGAGGATGATGACTTTGATGGGTTTGATTAATACTTTGTAATAAATACATGAATAAAGCACAATCATACTCAGTTTTGCTCCCGCTCTATTTTTCTACCTGAAAACTTAATTCAACAGCAGCCTCTGGGCGGGGTCTCCTCCTCTTCACCGCGGCGGCTGGCAGGTGTTTTTTCATCTAAATAATCTAAATCTTGCAGCTATATTTGCTGTGATCAGTGGGAATAAAGTAGTTTTAATATGTTTTTAAGTGAGAAAGTCCACCTGAAAACTTCATAATTGCAGTCAGTTCATCCAGATTATTATCCTGCCTATACTATTTCTGCCGGAGGCGCTCAGACCCCCACATACCAGCGGTGCACCGACAGTAGAAATCCCTTCAACAGCAGCCTCTGGGCCGGGCAGCCTCCGGGTTCACCGCGGTGGCTGGCAGGTGTTTTTCATCTAAATAATTTAAACTGCAGGCACCAGGATCCCGGCAATAAAAGCGAACATATTCCGTCGGCAGGTTTCAAGATTTTAAGTTAATTTAGGAGTGATCACAGCTCTGTCATCTGCGATGTGTCTGTCTCACGGCCAGCTCCCAGGTTTGTTTAATACTTTGTAATAAATACATGAATAAAGCACAGTCATACTCAGTTTTGCCCCGCTGTATTTTTAAATACGCAGTAGAGATATTTAAAGGTAGTAGAGGACGTGTACCTGTATATAAAAAACGCGCCCTATAGTCTGGTGCGCCTTATGTGTGTGTTAAATATAGAAATGGCACACATAACTGAGACTGCGCCTTTTAGTACGGTGCGCCTTATGGTCGTGAAAATACGGTAGTTATCCCTGCGAAAATTTGTATCCCCTCGTCTTGAGCGCGCACGGAGTAGGACGAACAACCCGAGTTAACTCTGCCTCAATTCCAACGTGCAGAACTTGAAATTTGAAAGGTTTTATGTGTATGAAAGTTGAGCTTTACTGTTTTATTCTTTACTTCACATGTTATAGCAGAATATCGCCAGTGATATTGATCTAAAACTAATAATAAAACACAAACGTTTGCTTGAAAGCTGGTCGCTGACAGCAGTGTCTACTCCTTCCTCTGAAAGCAAACAGATCCTTGTTCTTTTCCACACGTTCATTAAAAAAATCTCTCATTGTTTCCCAGTGTCCAAATGTTCTCATCCCATTGAAAACTGTTGTAAACCATATGCTTGTAATAAAAATGAAATAGAAAATGGAGTGCACGTGTAATCATTAAAGACTATATGCAGAAGGAAATAATTTTTTCCTGGTTGAAATTTAGTACTTAAATCTATATTTGTGTTTTATATTAACTTACAATTTATCACTGTTGTACTATCCTTAATAAACAGTTTGTGTTCTAACATCAGCCATTTTATTTCATCCCATATTGCCAGAACTGGCAACATGGGATGAAATAAAACCTGCTGTAATCTGTTCCCCCTGTCTAAATAAGACAAAAAAGGTCCCAGCTTTTCATTTTTGGCTTATAAGCATCTTTTATGATGACAATTTATTCCTGAAACTTTGGAGGTGATGGACCTTTATTTCTTAAAGTTATAAGGGGGTAACAAATTATAGCAGGCCACCTGCTGTAAAGGGCAATTTTGCAGGCAACTACCTACTATGTAGCATTGTCAGTTTGTTATGCCCTGAAATAAATTGGCACTTTGAAACTTATCTTTGCTGCTTGTATATAGAATTGCTTAGCATAGTGTTATGATGCAAATGCATGTCAAGTTCTTCAACAGATGGTATTATTCTCCAGTGCAATAACATTTCTGAAATGAAGGCCATAAGGGCATAATGTGAACCTTTAATGTGAACTAAATAGTTACTTTTCACAGTAAGGCATTACCTTATGGTGTAATTAACTGAGTTAGTAACTAAGTTACTTTTGAAATCAAGTAACTAGTAACAGAAACTAGTTACTGCTTTTCAGTAACTAGCACAACACTGGGCTAGATGCTACTGCACTTTGTGGACGATGAGCTAAGGAAAATCTGTCCCTTAAACTATTATCAATTCCCACCATAAAAAATGTTTTTCTGCTTTTACATAGCAGATTCTTGATTTGTAGAACCGGTTTTTAGATAAAAACCTCTCCTTGTATTTCTGTTTAACTCTGCCAGCTTCATAATGTCCACATACTCTGCTCTGTGGCTTTTGTCCCTTCTTGACTCTTATTTTTTATTTTCCTCGATTCCAATCAGTAGTGAGCATTGTATCTCTCTCTTATCAATAGTGAATCACATAATTATCATATCATAATTGCGGTAAAGATGGCTTTGACAGAAATCATTTCCCGTATCTAATGCATCGCTAATCAGATTTGTTCCCCCACTCACTAATTCGACCTCTGGTGATTGAGTTCTGGCTGTGTTTATGTGCCCTCATGGGTGGTTTTGTGTCATTGGTAGTGGTATCTACCAGCTTGAGTACTGGTGGTTGGATAACCACTGTACTCAAAAACATGTTTTCCTGCATATTTCTATCGCTTGCTGTTTTCTTTTTTTTTTATTTTATGGATTGACATGTGATTGGCATACCTTATCTTGTCACATGATGTTCCACAGGGCTGGGGGAACAGATAAGAGAGGGGTCTGTTTTAATAGAGGGACCAAGCATATGCCAAAGCTGAGTCAGGAAGTTATCATTGTCATAAAATGCATGTTGTATGTTTTAACCCAAGATAACAAGAATACAGTCTCCACACTGCATTTAACAACCTTTCTCTCTGCCTCTGTTCATCACAGCCAATTTAGAGGAGGAAGAAAGACAACTTCTATAATTCAGTTTCAATTTGGTTTATTTATGTAGCGCCAATTCACAACACATGTCATCTCAAGGCACTTTACAGTTCACCAGATCATCCAGTCAAATTGATTCAAAGTTTTCTATCTAAGGAAAACCAGTTGATTGCATCGACTCATTGACTCGTAGGCAATCCCTCACACTAAGCATGCTTGTAGCGAGAGTGGAGAGGAAAAACTCCCTTTTAACAGAAAGAAACCTCCAAAAGAACCAGTCTCAGTGTGAGCGGCCATCTGCTGAAGCCGACTGGGGTTCAAGGAGACAGAAGCAGAGATGTTAAATGCAGCTTTAGAAGGCGGCCCCGTCTAGGAACCACACAGTCATGCAGACGAGCTCTGAGCCAGCTCCCATGTAGAGGATGAAGAGAGCACATCCAGCCAGTCACAGTCAGAGAAAATGTAAAAAGCAACAAATTGTCTCAGAAAAGTACATTTTTGAAAGATGAGTATTAGCATTATTTTGTGATTTAAGGATATAAATATGTACTTTTACATTATTTATGGTGAAATGGATGAATATCTGTTTGCACATGTGCAAATGAGCTGATGGTATGGATCGGATGGTGACAGCCATCAATAGGCTAGCCCACCTTGCTATCACCGTGCTAACAATAGCCCACCTTACTATCATCATGCTAATATTAGTCTGCCTTGCTATCATCACACTAGCAATATCCCACCATCCATATCCATTCAATAAACTAACATTAATTCAGGTAAAAATATATTTTTTGTCCTACCTTTGCATTTAATATGTGAAAACGTTATAAGTAACACACAAATAAAATAATGCAACCATTTTTATAACCCACTTAATCATATTTGGCTGCTTTAAAACAATTGTTTCATGTTAGCAGGGGAGGACATGCAATAATTAAATATGATTATTTGGATGCCAAAAATATATATAAATTTTTTCATTAATCTGGAATAGCACAACATTGATGTTAAGTATTGAGGTCCTGAGCCATTCAGTGATTTATAGATTCAATTCAATTCAATTCAATTCAATTCAATTCAGTTTATTTATATAGCGCCAAATTCACAACACATGTCATCTCAAGGCACTTTACAGTTCAACCAGATCATACAGTCAAATTGATACAAAGTTTTCTATCTAAGGAAAACCAGTTGATTGCATTGACTCATTGACTCAAATACAATCCCCCACACTAAGCATGCTTGTAGCGACAGTGGAGAGGAAAAACTCCCTTTTAACAGGAAGAAACCTCCAGCAGAACCAGGCTCAGTGTGAGCGGCCATCTGCTGAGGCCGACTGGGGTTCAAGGAGACAGAAGCAGAGATACAAAAAGCAGCTGTAAAAGGCGGCCCCGTCCAGGAAACACACAGCCAGGCAGACGAGCTCCAAGGCAGCTCCCATGCCAGAGGACGAAGAGAGCACATCCACTCAGTCACGGTCAGAGAAACAGGACCACACTGGAAAACAGGCCGATCTCCAACATCTATTAACAAGGGTGTTGATAGAAGCAGCACAGCTGATGTTTTTTTTTCCAGGATGACGTCACAGCCAAACAGGAACAGACGAGGCAAAGCTACTCTGAGGAAAAGCAGAGAGAGCAGAAGGTTAGAGATTGAACTAACAGATTCTGCAGAATAGGAGAACAGAGAGAGAATGAAGCAGAATGATGAAATGGGGGTCCCTATGTCCTCCAAAAGTCTAAGCCTATAGCAGCATAACTATAGAGATAGCTCAGGATAACCTGAGCCACCCTAACTATAAGCTTTATCAAAAATGAAAGTTTTAAGCCTAGCCTTAAAAGTAGACAGGGTGTCTGCCTCACGGACTAAAACTGGTAGTTGGTTCCACAGGAGAGGAGCCTGATAACTAAAAGATCTGCCTCCCATTCTACTTTTAGAAATTCTAGGAACCACTAGTAAACCTGCAGATTGAGAGCGAAGTGCTCTGTTAGGAACATGAGGAACAATCAGATCTCTGATATAAGATGGAGCTTGGCCATTTAAGGCTTTATATGTCAGAAGAAGGATTTTAAATTCTATTCTTGATTTAACAGGAAGCCAATGAAGAGAAGCCAGGATAGGAGAGATATGATCTCTCTTTTTTATTTTCATTAGAACTCTGGCTGCAGCATTTTGGATCAGCTGAAGGCTTTTAACTACAGTTTGTGGACTTCCTGATAGTAAAGAATTACAATAGTCCAGCCTTGAAGTAACAAATGCATGGACTAGTTTCTCAGCATCACCCCTGGACAGGATATTTCTAATTTTTGCAATGTTCCTCAGATGAAAGAAGGAAATTCTAGAAACCTCTTTGATATGGGATTTAAATGACAGGTCCTGATCAAAAATAACACCAAGATTTTTTACTTTATTATCTGAAATCAGTTTAATCCCATCCAAATGAAGTGACTGGCTAATCAGTTTCTTTTTCAGAGACTCTGGTCCAAAGACTATAACTTCTGTTTTGTCTGCATTCAGAAGCAGAAAGTTAAGAGTCATCCAGGTTTTTATGTCTTCAAGACATGCCTGTAATCTATGTAATGGGTTAGCTTCATCTGGATTTATAGACAGATATAGCTGGGTATCATCAGCATAACAGTGGAAATTAATCCCATGCTGTCTAATAATTCTACCAATTGGGAGCATGTATAAAGTAAAGAGAATTGGTCCTAGCACTGATCCCTGTGGTACTCCACAGGTAACCTTTGAGCGTGTTGAAGATCTATCATTAACATGAACAAACTGAATTCGATCAGATAGATAAGATTTAAACCAGTCTAGTGCTGTTCCTTTAATTCCAACAAAATATTCAAGTCTTTCTAAAAGAATATTATGGTCAACTGTATCAAATGCAGCACTAAGATCCAACAGGACGAGCACAGATACAAGTCCATTATCTGAGGCCATGAGAATATCATTAGTGACTTTCACCAGAGCTGTTTCAGTGCTATGATGAGCTCTAAAGCCAGACTGAAACTCTTCAAAAAGTTCATTATGGTGGAAGTGATCGCAAACTTGTTTGGCAACTACTTTCTCAAGAATTTTGGATAAGAAAGGAAGATTGGATATAGGTCTATAATTGACCAAGTCATCTGGGTCAAGAGACGGTTTCTTAAGCAGAGGTTTAATTACAGCAATCTTAAAAGCTTTAGGTACATATCCCTGTAACAGAGATAGATTAATCACATCTAAAATGGAGGAGGAGATCAAAGGGAATACCTCCTTAAATAACCTGGTTGGAACTGGATCTAACATACAAGTTGAAGGCTTAGATGAAGACAATAATTTTGCTAATTCAGAGAGTTCAACTGGATCAAAGCAGTCTAAACCCGGTTCAGATTCCATGACTACCTCAGGTACAATCGCGGATAGAGGAGTGCTTATGATCTTATTTTTAATAAGATCAATCTTATTTATAAAGAATCCCATAAAATCATTGCTGCTAAGAGCAGGTGGAATGGACGGTTCAACAGAGCTATGGCTCTGGGTGAGTTTGGCAACTGTATTAAAAAGAAATCTAGGATTATTCTTATTCTCCTCTATTAATGAGGAGAAGTATGCTGCTCTTGCTTTACAAAGGGTCCTCTTGTACAGCAGTAAACCATTTTTCCAGACTAGGAAGGACTCTCGCAGGCCTGTGGAGCGATATTTTCTCTCCAGTTTCCTAGCATTTTGCTTCAAAGTACGCAGCTCTGCATTAAACCAAGGAGCAAGCTTTCTATTTTTAACGGTTTTCATTTTCAAAGGAGCTGCGTTGTCTAAGGCAATACGCAGAGAACTAGCAACCCCATCAACAAAATCATCAACCTGTGAAGGGGAATAAGCTAAGCTTTTGCACTCTGCAGCACTGCTCAGTGACACAGAGCAGAGAGAAAGTGAAGCAGATTCTTTAAAATTTATAACTGCACTATCTGATAAAGATCTACTAAAATTGAACCTTCTTTTGGGGGAGGAGAACTCTGTTAAAGTAATCCTGAAGGTTATTAGAAAGTGGTCAGAGAGGACAGGGTTGTGAGGAAATACTGTTATTTCTTCACATTCTATGCCGTATGTCAGCACAAGATCCAAAGTATGAAGATGAGAATGCGTGGGACTATTCACATTTTGAACAAAGCCAATAGTGTCTAAGATAGCATTAAAGGCTGCTCTTAAGCTATCGCCTTCAATGTCAGCATGGATGTTAAAATCTCCCACTATGATGACCCTGTCAGTATTTAATACCAAATCAGAAAGGAACTCTGAAAACTCATCTAAAAATTCAGAGTAAGGACCTGGTGGACGATACAAAGTTACAAAAAGAAGAGGTTTTCTTGCCTTGAAATTTGGATCAGGGAAATTAAGGGTTAAATGTTCAAAAGAGTTGTAGGTATTAATTGTTTTGGGAGTAATCAGTAAGTCAGACTGGAAGATTGTTGCTACTCCTCCTCCTCGCCCAGAACTTCTGGGGATGTGAAAATTTAAATAGCTTGAAGGAGTTGCCTCATTTATGCTCACATAATCCTCTTGCTGCAGCCAGGTTTCTGTAAGGCAAAACAAGTCAATGTGATTATCACAAATCAAGTCATTAACTAGTAGACTTTTAGAGGAAAGCGATCTTATGTTAAACAGACCGCATTTAATTGTTTTAACTTTTTCCCCAATTGGAGTTATTTTGATTTTAATTAGATTATCATGATTTACTCCTTTGGGAATCTTTGCTAATTTATTAGATTTTGGTCGTGGGCAAGACACTGTCTGGATGGAGTAAAGAGTGGGTAACAGTAGAGAAGCTGCAGAGATGTGTGTTAAACTACAACTCTGCTTCCTGGTCTGCACCCTGGGTGGTCAGGGTTTTGGAGGACTAATAAATGTGGCCAGATTCCTAGAAAGAAGAGCTGCACCATCCAAAGTGGGATGGATGCCGTCTCTCCGAATCAGACCAGGCTTTCCCCAAAAGGATTGCCAATTATTAATGTAGCCCACGTTGTTTTCAGGGCACCACCTAGACAACCAGCGGTTGAATGACGACATGCGGCTAAACATGTCATCACTGGTCAGATCAGGGAGGGGACCAGAGAAAATTACGGAGTCCGACATTTTTTTGGCAAACTTACACACCGAAGCAACACTAATTTTAGTGACCTCCGATCGGCGTAACCGGGTGTCATTACCACCAGCGTGAATAACAATCTTACTGTATTTAACCTTATCCTTAGCCAGTAGTTTCAGGTAGGATTTGATGTCGCCCGTTCTGGCCCCCGGCAAACATTTGACTATGGTCCCTGGTGTCTCTAATGCCACGTTTCTGACTATGGAGCTGCCAATCACCAGAGTGGGCTTCTCAGTGGGTGTGTCACTGAGTGGGGAAAACCGGTTAGAAACGTGAACGGGTTGGTGGTGACCAGTGGGCAGAGATCCACGACTACGCTTTCTGCGTACAGTTACCCAATCGCCTGGCTGCTCAGGCACTTTTGGAGGACAGCTACGTGGGGGGCCTACTTCAACAGCCTGAAGCCTGGATTCTAACTCTGACACCCTCGCCTCCAAAGCTACAAAAATACTACACTTATTACACATCCCATTATCACTAAAGGAGGCAGAGGAATAACTGAACATCTGACACAGAGAGCAGGAGAGAGGAGAGGAAGAAGGAAGAGTTGGAAAAGAGTCAAGGGAGGGAGAGAGAGAAGCCATAGCAATGCTAAGCTAGCGCTAGCCTAGGCTAGCTACTTCTTGCTATCAGAAATAAAACCGTGTGAAACTGACAAGTGCTCAGTAGAAAAGTGCAGCAGAAGGTGCTATGTTTTAAAGTAGTCACTTAGATACAGAGATATCACAGAGAAAATAACTTAACTTCAGATGGAGATCCTCTGAACCAGAGGATAAACAGAAGAATTTTAAAGTCTACTCTGTGAGCTACAGGGAGCCAGTGGAAGGACTTTAGAACCGGATTGATCTGCTCTACTTTTTGAGTTCTAGTTAGAACATGGGCAGCAGCATTTTGGACCAGCTGCAGCTGTCTGATGGACTTTTTAGGCAAACCTATGAAGACACTGTTGTAATGAAAAATTCTCCTAAAGATAAATGCATGGATGAGTTTTTCTAGATCCTGTTTGGACATTAGTCCTTTAATCATGGGGATGTTCTTCAGGTGATAAAAGGCTGACTTAGTAGTTGTTTTAATGTGCCTCTAAAGCAGACGTCACGGATAAACGGTCCGGACCCACCTGCTGGCTAATCCGGACCCAACCTGATTTAAAACATCTATAAATTACCGCATGTTGTCCGATGACAGTGTCTAACTTCACTTGCGCCGCTTCTCCTGTTAATACGGTAAAGCCCTCTGCAGCGTCTGGATCAGGCTACACGGGATCCAAATGATCCAATGAGCTGCTGTCAGTCTGGGTTGCTGCTGCTGCTACTTTTAGACACAGCAGGCAAACCTGTGGCAAGCCGGGCGATGGGAAAGAAGGAGAAGATGATGAGAAAAAGAGAGCAGAGAAAGTGTGGACTGCTGGAAGAACTGTGGTGAACTGGTGAAAGAAAAGTGAAATGGTGCTCAAAGATGACCCTGAACATTTAGAGGATGTTTGGCTCAACCTGCTGCTGTGAAGCAGGATTCTCCACCATGAACAGAATCAAAAATAAATATGGATCCAGGCTCAAAATGAGCTCCTTGATATGTGCTTTAGAATGGCTTAGTCTCCATTCAAACCAGGTTTAAAGCCTTGCAGGGCAGCATAACCCCTTGCTCACACTGGCTCCGGTGCGGTTACCGAGCCGACGGAGACCGCAACTCCCGCACACCCCCTCTCACACCGCCCTTTTGACTACAGTGCGGTGCGGCTCTGCGGCTCCGGCAACAGGTCCGGAGATTTAACAGAAGTTCACTTGAGTTCACGTAACTTCACGCGATAACACGGCCCAAATAAGGATATTTGCGATAGCTTGTTGCGGAGGGCTCCGGCACGCCGCAAGGATAGCTTTCTTGCGGAATTTTCTGCAGCGCCGGAGTGTCTCGGTAACCGCAGCCGGACAGCTCAGCAGCCAGTGAGAGAGGTTTACGTCTTTTTAACGACCTGGAATCACTGCGGCGCCGCACCCACCGCACCGCAACGGTAAGACCGGAGTTGGTATGAGCCTAGGGTAAAGCCCACTGCCAACATTAAGACAGAAAAAAAAAGAAAGAAAAAAAAAACTGTTCAGCTGCTTCATAAAATATGTGAATTAGGAAATTGTCTTTAAACCAAACTGAACAATTGTTGTTCTCAACTTAAAAAAAACACTTTTGATTTTAAAATTAAAAAAAATTTCAACATTTTTTATATTTTTTTTATTTTAAAAATCAATGTATAACATGGATGCATAAAAACCTGATTTTATTTCAGTGTCAAATTCTGTTTTAATTGATTGTAATTAAAAATGTCTACGGACCTTTACTGCTTGTTGATTTTATGTATTCGGAACCCGCTAATTTTTAATTGGTTACCCTTGCTCTAAAGGTTCAGGTCTGAGTCCATCATGGCATCCAGATTTTGGCCATAATCAGTGGTTTGTAATTGTAGTAGATGAAGCTATGAGCAAATTTTGTAATCTCCTTCTTCTAGTTCAGGTTGGTCCACAGACTTTCTATTCCCCTCCCAGTGTTCTGTCCAGCACAAACACGCTTTACAATGAACGTCATTAAAATTACACAGAAATTATTGCTGATTCAGATTAGACTGAATTTTTATGAGTCTAACAGCCTCAGAAAAGGTGTTTCTAAACACATTTGCCTCCTGATTTTCACATGAAAGTGGGTAAAGTGCCGTTAAAACTTGAAGCCCACACCTTTGATACTCTGCTATTGCCTGAGCTCTAGCAGGCAGGTGAACTATGATGGAGTATTAGGGCCACTCTTGAGATATTTTTTTTCTATTTTGAGAATAAAGTCATAACATTACGAGAATAAAGTTGCAATGAGCTTAGTCATAAAATTACGAGAATAAAGGCGTAACGTTACGAGAATACAGTTGTAACACTGTGAGAATAAAGTCCTATAAAATTAGGATAATTAAGTTGAGTTTTATGAGTCCACTGTCAAAGCTGTTTGATGGAGCTGGTCAGCCTTGATATGCTCGGTCCGAGCTTGAAGCTTTCTTTCTGAAACAGGTTGTGGAATGATGACTTTATTCACGAAATGTTACGACTTTATTCTCGTTATATAACGACTTGATTTTCAAAATAGAAAACATAAAAAAATTTCTAGCCTGGCCCTAATACTCCATCGTAGCTGCACACATTAAAGGTATTGTGAAGGATTTTTTAAAAGACTTTAAAAAAAATGCATGTGTAAGAGCATTAATGAGCTCATTTCTCCTCATGCACGCCCTATTTAAAAAGTGCTGTTCTCTTAGCTCACACGAGCTTACTCTGTCCACCTACAGCGGGGACTATATAGTGAACTTTATAGTGAACTAATTTTGTACAAATGATCACTGCTTTTTGCTCCCTCTTGGTCACGAACTCCTCCTCCACTGCACGGTGCCTGCACCATCTTTGTTATTAGGCGCCGCTGTCGGGCGACAGCGGGAAACTGTGGCAGCAAAGATATCCCAGAATGCTTTGCGAGGAGAGCGTTCCGTGCAAAGCATTCTGGGATATATTTGACTCTTCTGAGGCCTTTCTTTTCTTCCTATACACTTCGAAGACACTTTTTCTCTTAGGACCCTTGACAATTTTCAAAGAACCACTGTGAGAAAGTTGAGCTTCAATGACTGTCTGACTGTAGCTCAGCACAGATATACGCCTGAGAAAAAGATTGATAACGGGACGAGCATGAAGGACGGCCTTACGCAAACATATCACCAGAATGATTGACAATTAGGTGGACCACTTATTTAGATGATCCACCCAGAAAGGTCCTCCTTACCTTAAATTAAAATCTCTTTCCTTAATAAAGATATATACTTCTGGCCTAATTTTATGTCAGATGTTTAAGTTAATAAGTTATAAAGCACTGTGATGAACTGTCACCCTGTCCAGGATGTACCCCACCTCTCACCCATAGACTGCTGGAGATAATCACCAGGATGGATGTTAAAAGACTGATAATATGGTTATATTGACAGTAGCCTGAGGATGACTCTCTTAAAAGTGATAATTACTCTTACAAGAAGGGTGGAACGAGAAGATGTGACAAATGCAAGATGCAGTTTCTCCTGACCAATAGAATAATAGATTATGTCCCTACAGGTCAACCAGAGTTCACCAGCATAGGAGCTAATTAATAAAACACCCTCAATGTGTTTCTTTACTAGGTAAAATCTTACAATTTATTTTGATTACATTAAAATCTAAAAGTGACAACAAATAAAGATAAAACTTGTCAGGCGGTTTCCTCCTGATTAAAGTTTCTTCTACCCAGAAGATTAGTAAAGTGCAAGAAATCTGTCAATGTAACGCTGGTTTTCACAGATGTAAATAATTTAATGGTGGATCCTTTTGCCAATTTGTGCTACTGACAATTTTATCACTGTATCTAAATACGATTGAACGTTATAAAAAGAAAACAAACAAAAGCAGAGAAAGAAGAGGTGTGATAGGGATTGGGGGATGTGAAAGAAAGAGAACTGAGGAAGGGTGAGGCATGTTGAGTAATGAGCGCTGCTGCTCCCAGAACAATCAGGGTCTCCATTTTGCTCTGTGTTTCTACCTGATGTACAGCCTGAGCTGTGGGAACTGCTGTAATAAGACCATTTGGACCCCTCATTGGCGAGCATTAGCAGCAAATATCTCCTATAGGTCCAAAGACAGCCTGAAGGGCTAAAGAGAAAGCAATGTTATCTGTGCTGCTCATTTGGTTCAAGGTGATGTAAGCTGCTGGGGAATGGTCCCAGTCAGTTTGGGCTCATATTGGCTTTGGTGGCTGGATGGAGTTAGTGGTGATTGATTATATAGGGTGCTAAAACTGGATTCAAGAAATATTTAGATGTATAAATTTTGACAGGGTTTCATTGAGGTTTTGAGGACCCAAATGCAGAGGTGAGGATCCAGAGGAGAGTACTTGTAGATTTAATTAATTAAATGAGGCAAAAATCCGAAAACCCGAAGTACACAATACATGGAACCAAAAACCAGACAACTTCATGGGAAAACTCCGGTGGGGAGCCAGGAAAAGACGAGGAACCAGCACTGAGGAACTGCACAGTGAGAGTATATATGGGAGACAGAACAAAGACAGGACTAATGAGCTGATTGGGAGCAGGTGTGAACAAAGGATTCTTGAGAGGAGCTAGGGAAAAGGAGACCAACACAAGAGGGCAACAGAGGGCAATCAAGAAATACCTAAGAACACCAGAAAACACCACAAAATAGGAATGAATCCAATAAAACTAGGAAACAAAGAAAAACATGGATCAAATTGAAACTGAAAACTCAAAAGAAAACCTAAACAGAACCAAGACCGTGACTACTTTTAAGAGTTACAAGAAAGATAATAATAAAATGACAAAGGTGAACAAGTCCTTTTTATTAACAGACTTACATTAAGATGATGATAAATGACTTAATACTTTATCCCCAGATTGAAATGATGCAATTATTTTTTCAGGGTAATTTGGGGTTACATTTTCATTCACACAAAAGGTCCAACAAGATATTTTTTCTCCTATCATAGCTTCTCTTCATTGACTTTCTGTTAAATCCAGAATACAATTTACAATCCTCCTTCTCACATATAAAGCCATAATAATTAAGCTCCATCTGATGGAGCTTGATTATTATGGCTTTATTACCAGCTAAAAAAACAGAGATCTGTTTTTTCCTTATGTCCCTAACAGAGCACTTCGCTCTCAGTCTGCAGGTTTACTAGTTGTTCCTAGAATTTCTAAAAGTAGAATTAGAGGCAGGTCTTTTAGTTATCAGGCTCCTCTCCTGTGGAACCAACTACCAGTTTTAGTCCATGATGCAGACACCCGGTCTACATTCCTTTTTGCTAAAGCTTATAGTTAAAGGGGCTCAGGTTATCCTGAGCTATCTCTATAGTTATGCTGCTATAGGCTTAGGATGCTGGAGGACATAGGGACCCCTTTTCAATATTCTGCTTCATTCTATCTCTATCCTCCATTCTACAGAATTTGTTAATTCAATCTCTAACATTATGGTCTCTCTACTTTTTCTCATCATAGTAGCTCTGGTCTGTTCCTGTTTGACTGTGACTCCATCCTGGAATGAAATATCAGCTGTGCTGCTGTCATCAACACCTTAGATTACAGATGAAAGAGTATTGTAGTCCTGTTTCTCTCCTAGAATTGCTATGGACTCAGTTTTAACTGGGACCAACTGGATCTTCTCTCTTTCATCCTTTGATATGAAAACTGGCTCAGTCTTGTCTGCTTAACTGTTTCTTTCCCAGAGATAGCCACCTGTGGAGCTGGTTTACCGTTAGCTTTTCTAGCCTAGAAAGTGTTTATAGATCAATGCTTCTATGTTCTTCTTTTATGTTTGCCTTTTTTTTCTTTGAACCTCTAGTCTGTCTCAGCAGATGGATGCTCATATTGAGCCAGGTTCTGCTGGAGGTTTCTTTCTTTTTAAAGGGAGTTTTTTTTTCTACTGTTGCTGCATGCTCGATGTGAGGGATTGCTAAAGAACGAACGACACAATCCATTTAAATATCCTTTGCCAACACATAACACACAAAATCAAGTTGTGGATGCATTCAGATGTTTTTTCTTAATAGAAAACCTTGAATTGTCCTATGACAGTGACCTTAGATGACATGTGATAAGAATTGGCGCTGTACAAAAAAACTGAGATGCATTGAAGACAGAGGAAATAGAGTCACTTTATTGGGTGAAAATGAACATGCTGTACAGTAGGTCTGTTCAGAGACTAGTGCATCCTAAAGACAAAACCCCCAGACCTAAGATAAGTGGATTGGTGTATGCTGTTTAATGAGGTGAGGAATGCCCTCATCTTTAGCCCTGCCCAGTTCTTGTTACCACTCATCTGATCCACCTGCTTCAGCCTGTATTTCACCTACATTCAACCAGTCATCAGTGCCAGATTATTCAAGCCTTTAGTGAGTTCTCTAATGTTCCTGAGTGTTTCTGATTGCCTGATCCTGACCCCTCTCGCTCTGGACCTCTGAGCCTGCCTGTTCCCATTCTGATCTGTTTGCCCGACCCGTCTTCGGACTCCTGCCGGATTTCTGCCCTGCTGTGTACAGAACCTGGAACTGTTTCCTTACACCATCCTGGATTTCCCTTTGGTAACTCTTCAGACCTCTGATCCCCTGGCTCTAACTCCCAAGCACATCCTCGACATCAGCCTATTCTCTTTGCCCTCTGGATTATCCTGCCTTCTATTGTCTGTTCGATTCTGCTCTCCTGCCTGTTCTCCGACATCCGGGACTTCAGCATCTGGGACTCTCTGGGAGAAACACGCCACGTCTTGTTGGCAGTTGACCGGCTGGAACCAAAATAATCCTCTAGGCACGGACTGAACTTTAAGACGAGGTTAATGACTTACACGTTCATCCTCTGTCAGATAAAAGTGGTCACTAACCTGTGTTCTCCCACTGCTAAGGTTTTGATTTCCACACACATATACTGACTGGTTATCTAAACTCTCAAAGCTTTTTTTGCTATTTACTTTATTGGCCTGTTGTTTTCTTTTCGCTGTTATTTTAGTTTTCTGTTTTTATTTTTTTCCCCTCTCGTCTCATCTTGTTTGTTGCATACAATTTTATTTTATTTTATTCCCTGAATTTTCATTTTGAACAAACTACCAAGTGGAAACTTATGACAAAAAACATAATGTTCTGCTTGTGAATGCAAAGCTGTTGAGGTGTCATCTAGAGCCAGGATTCCCAGAGCTATATTGGCTAAACAGGACACAAAAAAACAAACATAAAAAAGCCGATCGGCATAACAGAACTTGTCCAGACCACTAGGGGAAAACAATCAGCATCTCATATTGCAAATTTTTAAACAAAACTTTAGGATTTTACATTGCAGACAGACTAGTCACTTGGAAATATACCAAACAGAATACCTAAATTACCACCTGGTTAAACAACCAGATATCCATCCATCCATATTCTTACACGCTTAATTCCAAGTGGGGTCTCGAGGGGTGCTAGTACCTATCTCCAGCTGTCTACAGGCGAGAGGCAGGTCCATTGCAGAAACAACCAGATATACTGAAGATAATTCATACTACAACTCTAAACTGATTCTCTAAGGTTGAAAATGGTGGTCCACTTTGTTCCCCTCCAAACGATTGACGTCATTTTGACATTGTTATTTTAGGCTAAATCTTTTCAGGCTGTCATAGTCTTGATTTAGTCCAGTAATAGTTGTTGAAAGGTAGACGCTGTTTGGACGTAAATCGCGTGGTCTTTTCAATCTCTTTTCAACCAATTTTTGCTTGGCGGTGTGGACCAGACTTTGGTCCCCACAAGGTCTGTTTTACCGCAGGTTAGCAAATATACCTAACATTGTCCTAAATACAAGCACTGTCACACACAATTCAATTCACTTTTATTTCTATAGCGCCAATTTACAACATTTCATCTCAAGGCACTTTACAGTTCACCAGATCATCCAGTCAAATTGATTCAAAGTTTTCTATCTAAGGAAAACCAGTTGATTGCATCGACTCATTGACTCGAAGGCAATCCCTCACACTAAGCATGCTTGTAGAAATAGTGGAGGAAAAACTCCCTTTTAACAGCAAAGAACCTCCAGCAGAACCAGGCTGAGTGTGAGCGGCCATCTGCCGAGGCCGACTGGGGTTCAAGGAGACAGAAGCAGACAAACACATACCTGATGCAGAGTGAAATAAATCAAGGACTTAAACATTTCTCAATTAAATCTTTTTATTTGAGACACATGACACCAAAACATTGTTTTTAGATTATGACCATGTCCATCTTTGACGGAAATGAAAGGTAGCTTCTATTTCTTTCGGTAATCACATATATGCTTACAAAACGTCCAAAAATATATTTCGGATGTTTCACACATGGTACAGTAGTAGCCATTTAGAATTTCCCCACTTTCCTTGATGGGTCCTTGGCTGGTCCACTACAATACCTTTTTAAACATCTTTTTACCAAAATATTCTTTCTGTCATGATTTGTGGACATTAAGATCTAAAGAGAAGTGTAATCTCATGGTCAGACCCTGTAATTCAGTGAAAGGGTGGAGTTAGCATAAAAAATATGCAAGAGGGGGTCTCTAAAGTGGCTGGAAGTTGGAGGGGATATTGCTGGGAGTTGCAGGGAAGTGGTCTGCCATTCGGATAGCGTTTGACTGGGAAGGGCCATTTAGAATGGCTGCTACTGTAGATTAAAAATTGCAGTAATAGCTATTCAAAATATCCCCACTTTCCTTGATGGGTCCTTGGCTGGTCCCCTAAGATTAATTTTTAAACATCAATCTTTGCACTAAAATATTCTTTCTGTCATGATTTGTGGACATTAAGATCTAAAGAGGAGCATCATCTCCTGGTCAGACCCTGTGATTCAGTGACAGGGTGGAGTCAGAATGAAAAAATATGCACGCCCAGGAGAAGGCCAATGGCTGGAAGTTGGAGGGGATTTGCCTGGGGGCTGATGGGAAGTGGGCTGCCATTCTGCTGGGAAGAGAAATTTTTAATGGCTGCTACTGTATATAAGAAAAAAAGTCTACTTGCAAGTAAATCAAAACCGAATGAAAAGACAGAAGAAAGAAATGAAATGTGCATTTAGCACACATGAAAAGTTCTTTCGAGTAAATCACTGCAGCACAAATCAAAGAATTGTTTAAAAATGATATTAAATTATTAGCCCTATGGTGGCCTCCTGGATTGTGTGGCAAATGCAAAATAGAGATGGCCAATTGATGGTTAGAAAACGCAGATCAAATGCTTCAGCAGGGCGTGAAGACTTTTATACAAAAGACAACTGCAGAGACAGATGTTCCCTGAAACGGGAAAACAAAAGCAATCATTCAGGATGTTTAGGGAGTATGCTGATTGCCAAAAAATGGTATCATTACCGGGATCATCATAAACATGCAAGTCAGCAACACACGAAAAGAAACGCTTCCCATCTGAGTGATTCAATTTCTCTTTTATTGTCTGACCGTTTATTTCAGAAAACGGAATGAATGAGAACAAGCGCATGCATGTGTGGGGTTTATCTGCCTGCTTATGTGTGTCCAAGCAAATGGAGGGTTGTTGTTTTTTTTTTCTGCTGCAGAGAGGGAGTAGAAGGCGATAAAGACTCTGTGAGTGGCAAGTGTACATGGATAGCTTCACATCAACTGCCAATATGTTGTGCAGCGGCGGTAACAGGCGAGGGTCTCGGGGGAGGGCTGCGGCAGAACAGGCCAGCAGCAGACGGAGAGGAAAACAATTTCTGGTGCCAATAACCCCGAGCGGCACAGATGAAAAATGTTTTAATATTTGCAGCTGCTTTATGGCAGTCAGGATGACAGTGATGGAGTCAATGTCAGCTTTTTCCTTTTAAATGTCATGCTCTGTCTTAGGCTGTCACAGCGATTGTGTGCTCGTGCTCCTGTTTGTGTGTGTGTGTGTGCCTACAGAATTGATCCTTTCCTCTTGTAAAGTGCTCAACCGTGCGCCCCACCCCATCCCTCCACCACCCTTCCCCTAAACCACCCCTCTGTGCCTCTCTTCCTCATGTCTCTCCTCCCCTCTTCTCCTCCCTGTATCCTCCAGATGTCCATAAAGACAGTGCGCTCAGCTGTCAGATAAAACTCCCCGAGCCCAGCAGCCATCATTTAGATAATCACTTCCTCCTCTTTGCATTTTGTTTGGATTTGATTATTTTTCATCTGCAGAACGATGGAAACCATAAATTACATTGTGTCCCTGATGAAATCAAACAAGCAGTCAGAA
The DNA here is from genome assembly GCF_016077235.1 of Cyprinodon tularosa. Lineage (NCBI taxonomy): Eukaryota > Metazoa > Chordata > Actinopteri > Cyprinodontiformes > Cyprinodontidae > Cyprinodon > Cyprinodon tularosa. Next base: position 1,112,492 of record NW_024039540.1, read on the forward strand.
TCACAGAATCAGCAAACGCAAAGATACGTTTGCCATCTTCAAGTTTTACAACACTGAGGCTCAGAGAGGCGTCCCAATCTCCACCGGGTTATTTTTACACTCAGCTCCAGAGCTTTCCTTGAGAAATAAACCAATTTTAACTTGTTTATTGAAATAAAAAGAAAGAAAGTAATCCTGTAAACTACAGACAAAATTATGCTACCTTCTTTCTAAAAGTTACATTAAAGGAAAAGTCTGGTCAGCAAGGAGTAAGCAATGGGTCATTATTGATACTTAAAACAAATAAGTTCACTGTGATTTTATGAATTTAGCGTTAATCGGTTTAAAAATAAAAACAATAATTTTGGTCGCGATCACTGAGTCTGGGAGCGGCCATTTTTGCCCAAATATAGTGACACCTCACTCCTGACATGTTCCGGCAGTGACATCACGGTAAAAGCAAAATCAATGGGAACTACTAGACACATCTGCAATCAACTACAATTATTGAAGATTTCCAGAGGACTTCACCATTGAAATTCACCAGAGCTATAGTGAAACTGACAATGCCCACGTGCATGGCAGCTGGATGTGTAATGATCTCAGAATATTGGACCCAGTATTCAAGGCGAGACAGGCAGTGGGAAAGTGTTTATTAACCAAAACAGGTGCGGGGCTGCTCGTCTACTGCAGGCGGATCTCTGCAGGGATAGGAGAATACAGGTCAGAGACTGGATGTGGAGCTGAATGCGACTTGGAGCTAGTCACTGACCTGATTCAAAGTTCAGTCCGTTCGCGGAGCTTTGACCGCTGTTGCAGCGGGCGACGCCCCCAGAGAACCTAGAGAGCGAGCAGCAGACGCCAAGCAGCAACAGAGTCCAGAAGGGAAGTCCAAGGCCGAAGTCAGGAGACAGTTCCATGTTCAGAAGCCGGTAGAATCCAGGACCAGATGCGACAAACAGAGCAGACAGGGGGAAGGCAAAAACTCGAGATCCACAGGGCAGAAAACTGGTCATAATCAGGGAAACAGACAGACTAAAGATTGCTCGGAAACGTCTCACCAATACACACGAATAACCTGGCGCTGATGGGAGGCAAACACACAACTTAAATAGTGGAAATGATCTGCGATAATCAGCCGCAGAACCAATTAGACAGGGGAGCAAGGAGCAAAGGAAAAAAACAAACCATCAGCGCCAAGATCATGACAGAAACCCCCCTTCAAGGGTGGATTCCAGATGCCCCAACAGGCTGATCAGGATGATCCCCGCAGTGGGGGTCCTGATCCCAGATCAACCAGGCCGGAATCCAGAACCTTTCCTTGGGTCCATACCCCTCCTAGTCAACCAAATACTGGAGCCCCCTGCCTACCCTCCTAGACCTGATGAGGCGCCTGACCGTGAAGGCAGGGCCCCCCTCTCTGAATCGGGTGGGTGGAGGTGAACGGAAGGGAAGAGGTCTTCTCTATCCCCATAATAGAAATCCACCAAACCAGACTCAGAAGAAGGGGGAGAAAAATAATCCGGACCAGGCTCCGGGGGTGCTGGGGCCGAGGTTACTGGAGGATCTGGGGTTCTGAAAGTAATATGAGTCATGGGTAACAGGAGAGCTGGGGAGGCAGATAGTCTGGTGCGTCCCAGCCCAGTTTTACCCCTAGAAGGACAAGAACTGAGGAAGTGTCCATCACTGTCACAGTAGAGACAGAGACAAAATCTGATTCGACATGCTCTCTCCTCCTTGGAGAGGCATGTGCGTCCCAGCTGCATCGTTTCGGGCTTCGGCATCCGATCTGGACCAGGGGCCGACATAGGTGTAAAGGGTGCGGAGTGATGAGCAGGTTAAGTGAAGGCCGTCGTCAGTGCTCTCCTATCCCTGCGACGCTCAGTGAGGCGAAGGTCAATCCGGTTGGCAAGGTCCTCCAGCTGCTTCAGAGTCCGGGGGTAGTCGTGGGTTGAAAGCTTATCTTTGATGCTTTCCTGCAGGCCAAAGAAAAAAACATCCATTAAGGCGTCCTTATTCCAGGAACAGTTAGCAGACAACAGGTGGAAGTCAGTGATGTATTCCATCACTGACCGATCTCCCTGTCTGAGAGTCAAAAGTTCCCTGGAGGCTTCCCTACTCGGAAGAACTGGACAAAAAACTCGGATTAGTTCCAAAGAAAAATTATTATAAGAGCTGCAGAAATCAGGATTATTCAGCCACTCTGACGTTCCCCATAATTTGGCCTTTCCCGCTAAAAGAGAGATTACATAGGTCACCTTGGCACAATCCGAAGGGAAAGCAGAGGGCTGTAACTCAAAATGAATCTCGCACTGAGTCAGGAAAGCTCTGCATTCATCAGGATCCCCTTTAAACACTTCAGGAAGGGACAGACGAGGTCCGAGAGAAGCTGGACTATCAGTAGAAGACGAGGGCGCGGCAGCTGTCACAGGCGGGGCAGCTGGGGCAGCCTGATTACGCAGGTAATCAAGGATCTCCTGCATGCCTGATTCAAGCTGGGAAATGCTTTGATCCACATTATTTCGCCACTGCCTGTTTGCCGATGGGTCCATGTTTTGGCCAGGTTATTCTGTAATGATCTCAGAATATTGGACCCAGAATTCAAGGCGAGACAGGCAGTGGGAATGTTCAAAGCGTTTATTAACCAAAACAGGTGCGGGACTGCTCGTCTGCTGCGGGCGGATCTCTGCAGGGATAGGAGAATACAGGTCAGAGACTGGATGTGGAGCTGAATGCCACTTGGAGCTAGTCACTGACCTGATTCAAAGTTCAGTCCGTCCGTGGAGCTTTGACCACTGTTGCGGCGGGCGACGCCCCCAGAGAACCTAGAGAGCGAGCAGCAGACGCCGAGCAGCAACAGAGTCCAGAAGGAAAACCCAAGGCCGAAGTCAGGAGACAGTTCCATGTTCAGAAGCCAGTAGAATCCAGGATCAGATGCAACAAACAGAGCAGACAAACTCGAGATCCACAGGGCAGAAAACTGGTCATAATCAGGGAAACAGACAGACTAAAGATTGCTCGGAAACGTCTCACCAAAACACACAAATAACCTGGCGCTGATGGGAGGCAAACACACAACTTAAATAGTAGAGGGACCAGGTGAAAATGATCGGTGATAATCAGCCGCAGAACCAATTAGACAGGGGAGCAAGGAGCAAAGGAAAAAAACAAACCATCAGCGCCAAGATCATGACAGGATGTTTGAATACATAGGGTAAAAGTGGAAAAAAAAGATTTATTTCACCTTTCCGATTCCTGATCCTCCACGGACGGGTTCGTCTTTGGATTGCCAACTTGAAGACGGAGGATTTGCCATCGAACTTCTGGCCATAGAATAAACACGTCATTAATCTTTTACTCTCTGCTTCACATAGTGCACTGGTTGTCGCCATCATGGATGATAGGGACAAACACCAGATACAGCACTGGGACTTGATCAACAGCCAATACCGCACCATGACGTCACAAACCAGTAGGTGGCAGTAGTGTTCTTTGAGAAACATGGATGCTTCCAGTAAAGCACATTCAAATGAAAATTACTCTTAATTAAAAACACTTATCATTTAATGAAAAGTATGTAATAATTTCATATTTAAAGTACTTTCAGAAGTTTCTATTTTGAATGTGGCCAGATTTTTCCTTTAAGAACAACTAAAAGATCAAAGCTTGTATTTCAATTTAACTTAACATGAGTTGGACCTGTCTTCCAAACTGCCTTGAGGTCACATTGCCAGTAAATAAAGTAAACACAAATTGTGTGTTTTTGTGCCACATATCTACCCCTGATGTGAGGCCCTATTTCAATTAAACATGTTTGTTACAGCAGCACAGCAGGAATGGTGTGATTGAAACATGACTGGAGGGGAGCGGCTTTGCTTATCTGACCCCCTTCTAATATGTTGATGGGATACAGATTTTTAAATCAACACCAGATTGAGGAGTTGACCTCGGGTATCTCACCTCCAAGAGTGGCCGCCAGTCTGAAGCTGGATCCCTGCTGAGGGTGTGATGGGGCTGGATGGAGGTGGCCTGTTGGTTCTAACTTGAAATGTTTGGAAACCTGTTCAGGGATGAACTGCTTGACACAAAAGACAAAACAGAAAACACAACCCTGCCGCAGTAAAAATTAACTGGCTTTGAACAGGGTCCACGATAATTTTTTTTCTTGATTAGCAAATTATCAGTTTGAAGAAACTGTATTTACTCAGATAATCTTAGTCTGATATTACTTTTTTCTAAGTGAGTTAAAATAATTTGCTGAAAAAATAAAAGAAAACAGGAAAAAATACTTTCTGTCATGATCTTGGCGTTGATGACTGGCTTAATTCCAGCCTCAATTTTAAACTGCTTGCTCCAAGTTGTCAGCGCCAGATTATTCTTGAGCCTTTGCTGTGAGAACTTTCTAGCATTTCTAATAGTATCCTGACACGTTTCTATATTCAGACCTGCCTGCCTACCCCTGTCTGATCTGTTTGCCTGGCCTGTCTTCAGACTCCTGTTGGATTCTACTGTGGACTGAACCTGGATCTACGTCTTTACTTTGCCCTCTAGATTATCCTGTTCCTGTCCCTTGCGTCTTGTCAGCCGACCGGCTGGAATCCTCCGTGGAATCATCTCCCGGCACGGACTGAACTGTCAAACCAGAGCTTTCTGCCTTAGACACCCTAGCTCCATCCACATCTAGTGAAAACTAGTGTAATTGGATGAGTCATAGAACGCAAACACTCATTGGTTAGCTAAAGGAAATCATCAGAAGCAAGCAGGTGTTCTTCAAACTGCTAACGTGAATTGTCTATGCCATGCTACAATGTTGGATTCAGAAAAAGATGTTGAAATGTCTGAAAGGCCGGACACAGGCGAGAGCGTATCGGGAGATGGAGACCAACAAGACCTCCCTCATCCTTGGCCCTATCTCAAAGAATTTTTCCAAATAGTCGAAAAACTGAGCCATCAATTCATATAGTGGCATCTGGCTGTTTTTTTTAAAGGTTACTTTATACTTTTATACTTTAAGTACTTTTTGGAACACATACTTTTTCACTTTTACTTGAGTAAAGAGATCAAGTTGATGCTTCAACTGCTTGTAGCGACAGTGGAGCAGAAAACTCCCTTTGAACAGGAAGAAACCTCCAGCAGAACCAGGCTCTGCAGAGGCCGACTGGGGTTCAAGGAGACAGAAGCAGACATACAGAAAGAAGCATAGATACAAAAGGCAACTGTCAACCAGCTCCACAGGTGACCCTGTCCAGGAAATATGCCAGCTCCCATGTCAGAGGATGAAGAGAACACATCCAGTCAGTCACAGTCAGAAAAACAGGACTACACTGAAAAATAGGCCGGGCTACAACATATATAAACAAAGGTGTCGATGGCAGCAGCACAGCTGACATGGTGTCACAGCCAAAAAGGAACACACCAGATGTAGCTACTATGATGAGAAAATGCAGAGAGAGTATAATGTTTGAGATTGAAATAACAATTACCACAGAATGGGAGAATAAAGACGTGATGAAAAGGGCTCCCTATGTCCTCCAGCAATTTAATAACCTGACTCCGCCAGATGGATTTGCTCCGCATATCCATCTGGAAACCTTGTGTTGAAGTAATTTTGGTAAGGGGCGAAAATACTGGTTACCTGATTGGCCCATGTTGGTGATAGACGGGCCAAATAAACCAATTAGATCAACAAAGCATATGACGTAACAGAGCGACGACAAAGCGGAGCCAATTGATAGATCAAACTCTTGGCGAAACTAGTCGGGAGAAGAGCAAAAACATCTTTTCCTCTGAGAAAAGCCTCCAGAGCAGTGTTTTGCTCTTCTTTCAGTGAAGAAATACTCTGTAATTCCGATAAAACTTGCTCGATAGCCAAGCTAACGCTAGTTTCATCGGCTGAAGCGGCCATGTTCTTTAGACTGAACTGTCACGCTTCTCGTTGCGTCACACCTTAACCCGCCTCAAAGCCAACGCTGATTGGACGTTCGTTTGGTGAACGGCTGATTAGCGAGTGAAATCTTGAAAGCTTGCGAGATCAGGATGGTCTCACGAGGCTAACAATTTAAGCCTATAGAGACACAAATTGAGAGAATAGCTTAGGATAACCTTAGTATTGTGGATGAGGGATAAGAAAGGTAGAGCCACAGTGTGGCCAAGATAGAGCCAAGCAGAAACGTCTGTTTGGACTGAAATTCGGGGAGGTTAGCATCTCCTAGCAGCAGCCAAACAAACACCAGCTTCTTCAGCCAACTCTCCCCTCTTCCTCTGTTTGGTCCTGCTCATATTCATCCACTCTTAAGATTTCTATATTTACATCTAATTCCACACTCTCTGTTTCAAACTGAAAAGCTTTGATGTTACCCAGAATGCTTTGCATACAACATGGTGATATCAGTGTAACAATATTCAATTAAAACGTATTCAAACTAAACAGTGTGCTGTATTTTGACTATATTGTTTTTACATGGAAAATTATTTTTTTTCAAATAAAATCTTTTGTTACAAATTATGGTGGAGCACCTAAAGTTTTAAAGAATTTGTTAGTTTTGGAAACTAATTGGGTTAGAGTTTTAATTAGATTAATTTCTTTCAGGGATCTCCTTAAACGGCAGAAAATTATCTTAAGTTACAATTACATTTAAATGCTTAAATTATGACATCATAAACAAGATCCAACAGATAAATTCAGGAAACAAAAACAAAGTTTAAACATTTTGGACAAAATACATAAACACAATCATAGCCCAAAATCTTTCAAAGATGATTTAACTTTTTTTTTTTCTTCTTCGTATTGTTTTAAAGTTTTTGTTCTTTTTTGTTTCATTTCTGTCTGAGTCCTCAGTGTCTCCAATGCATGGCCTAATTAAACTGCTTAATCAGTTAATGACTCCAGTGAACACCGTTAAAAGAGAATTAGGCACATAGAGATTAAGGGAAGGAGCTGTGAAAATGCTGAGGAGACTTTTCACCTGTCTCCTGTGTGAAATAAAATCCGCGAAGTAAATGAGGATAGAAGGCCATTAAAAAGTGAACAGAGAGTTTGCTGCAATTGTGCTCAGGACAAGGCAGCCAGTCAGGGTACGTGTTTAGGTGCAAACCGGTATGTCCTCACAAAGAGTGAAGTAAAGAGGCTTGTTTAATTAAGCAGATCCAAGGAAAAAGGAAACAAATGAAGAACAACAAAGGTTGGAAAGAGTGATAGCTTTTTTTATGGTTCTCAGGTGGATTTGCTTGGAATATTTGAACTGCTGATTTATTTTTTGGAGGGGGGATGTACATGCAAAGGAACTATTAAGTTGTATGCTTTTTAATAGATGCAATTGTAAATGAAAAAACTGCAATTGAAAATGTTTTTTCTTTTTCTTTCTATTAGCTCCTAGACTAAGGCAATCTTTTATTGTCATTTTTTTATACACAGAGTGTATACAAAATGAAATTTCGTTTTGTACAGCTTTCATAAAATTTCCATTTCATAAAGTTCAGCAGTGATCAAATGTAAACAGTGTGGGAGAGAAAACACATGGTGCAAACACGCAATGATATGAAAGTTAAGGGCATTAATATTAGGGCTGGGCGATATAGAAAAAAAGCTTATCGATAAAGAAAATGCATATTAATCGATATCGATAATTATTGAAAAGATTTGAAACCATATTTTATGTGCAGCTCTGCCAGGACATTTTATGATATTGCTAAATGATTTAATTTTAATAAAGAACACAAACAGACTTTGAATTAAATCTTTATTTAACCAACTTTTTTAACCATAACAGAATTGTTTTAAAGAAAAATAACTTAAGAGACCTGAGTTATGTTATTAAATACTGACAAAGAATAAACTAAAGTTACCAGAAAAGTGACCAAAATAAATATAACAAATAAATAAACGGACCCCCCCCCCCCCCCCCCCCCCCCCCATCAGCTTAGTTTCCCCCCCAGGAAACTAAGCGTAACCAGGTTCAGCTTAGTTTCCTGCTTTAACCTGAGTTATTACTTTGAAGTTGCTGGCCCCTCAGCATTTTTCTCTCAATTGCTAGAACTACGTGGGAAACTGCCCAGAACTGAAAATATATATATATTTTCCCGAAATTCCCGAAGATTCCTCAGAGGAGAGCCGCGCCGGGGCCTACACAGCTCGTACTCCTGCTGGTGTGAGCGGCTGAGATGATAAAAAAAAGTTGGTTGTGTTATCAGACTTCGTTTTCACTGGTTCCCTACACATTTTACAGATGACTGTGGTTTGTTTTTTGTCCGACTTGCCATGACCGAAATACTGCCAAACTGGCGAACTACAAAAACCCTTCTTTGGAACAATTTCCTACGCGTCTCCTTGCTGCGACTTCTTCATGTGCTCTGTGTTGTGGTTTGAGAGGGCGGCGCTTTGTGACGGCGTGCCTGGGTCCGCGATTGTGATTGGTTGGGAGGAAGTAGTGACTAGCATAAACCTACATGCTAGGCTACAATGAGAAGGAAGGAAAACTGTGTTTCTTTTTTATGGAACTTTTATCGACTCTCTTTTTTTCTATTGCACCTCACGTCTATCGATCGATATATATCGTTATTGAATTATCGCCCAGCCCTAATTAATATATATGTGTCAAGTTGGGTGGAGGTTTGACAGGACCCAAATGCAGACACTGAAGCTGAAGTGGTTTCTCGAAGATGTAATAGCAAAAAGGTTAACAGAAGCAAAAATCCAAAACATAAATCCCAAAAACCACAAAATCTGAGAAGCAGGACTACTCACAACAAGGGAGCAAAGAAATGATGGCAACCAGCCCAGTGGCTGAGCAGAAGGTGCATATAAAGGAGAGAGAAACAAAGATCATACTAAGTGTGAACATAGGAGTCTAGAACAGAGTTAGAGAAAAGGACACTAAACAAGGCAACAAACGGCAAACAAGAAATACCTAAGAACTCAAATACATCCAGAAAACACAGCAAAATAGGAATTAAACCAATAAAACTAGAAAACAAAGAAAAACATTGATCGAAGGGAAACTGAAAACTCAAAAAGAAAACTGAAACAGAACCAAAACAATATGGTGCAATTTGAGTATTTTGTGTTTGGTGTTGTCATTGTGATGCAGACTCTGAGACATGATTTTGGGTTTCTTTACAGTTCAGCGGTCTAATGGCAGTGGGGAAGAAGCTATTGCAGAATCTGCTGGTCCTGCATCGAATTCTGGGAAGCCTGTTCCCAGAGGGCAGCAGGGAGAACAGTGTATGAAATCATGTTGAGTTTGAGGCTTTATACAGTAGCCCAACCAAAGCCCTGTTTTGGCTTAGAAAACATCCAAACTAAAACGGATGAACGGGTCCACCTGTCTATGTCTCTGAAAGGGGGGTTGTTAAAGGGAAATGTTGGCCTGGCTGAATAGGCGAGGTCTTCTGTTCCACTATAAAGGGTTTGGGGTTGTGATCGTGGCAGAAAAGGATCAACTCTGGAGACAAAGTCCAGTCCAGTCCCTAACCCTATCTTTTTTAGAATGACTATGACCTCTTTACTAGCATCTAGCACATTTTATGTAACTCAATTATGCTACCTTCCCTCTCACATCTGTCTCCCCAGTGTTTTAGTGCACTTCCATTTTTGTGTGGCGAGTTTACAGTTTTTAAAAATACTTGTTTTTTAATTTTGGCTAAGTCTAGACTCTGTGGTTTCAGATATTTGTGATGCACTTGTTTTTTCAGTTATTTAGTTCTGTAGTTTTCAGTATTTTAACGCTGAAACAATTAACCCTGTAATGCCAAATGTATCATATTTGATACATAATGTTTCTGAAAGGTTTTGGATCTGACACCTTTTGCATAATTTAATGGTAAAAACTTTGCTCAAAATCCTATTGTACACAATCAGATGTACCTGATAACAGAGGGCAGAAGACTACACAAAAAATAATCTTGACTTATCACATAGTTAGAAATTATTATTATCAAAAATGTATTTCTGTTTTTTCTTTTTACATATTTTGTTAAAAGGCCAAATAAGGACTTCAAACCAAAAAAAAGTAATTTTCTTTTTTGTTTTACTCTTGGATCGGGCTTTAAAGGGTTAATGATATTTATCCTGATATATTATCATTGGTAATTTATTAATTATAAACTGGAGAATACAGACTAAAATATGTTATCTAAAAGTATAAATAAAAGGATTTAGATAATATTAGCTATTAGCAATAGCTAAAAAGAGAAATCCATTTGTAGTTATAATTATGCAGAAATTAAAGAAAATAGTTAAACAAATTGCATTTAAGATGAAAACACTCTGTCCAAAACTCCTTTAGTGGTTTACAGTAGTTTTAGCTTCTCCTGGTTTAAATTCTGTATAAAATATCCTTTAAAACCCTTTTTTTCTACCAGATTATTAATAGATTAATTAAAGCGTGATCAAAGATTACTCCATTAGCAAAATAATCATTAGTTGCAGCCCCACACATTTTAACTGTGCGTTTAACCATTTGTTGCTTGTATCAGCATTTGTTTCATCTGTTGCCAACTACACAGAGTATGAACCACAGGCACCATGATGTGGGACAAAATCAGAAATTAGTTTAATAACTCTCTCCATAGAAGTGAAAAGTTTGTTAAGGATGGCTGTGACCACAGCCTCCCTCCAGCTCCTGGTTTTTTGCCGTATCTAGGATCTTATTCTTTATGGCCCCGTTTCAGGGTTGTGATGTAGATGGACCAAATAAATTAAAAGCTTTGCTTTTAGCTCAGCTCTTTCTTCAACACCACAGACAGAAGCAGCCTCTGCATTACTGCAAATGAAGTCCTGTCCATTTATCCATCTCCTTTTCTATCTTACCATCACTCTTGAGGACTTTAAGATATTTGAACTCCTCTGTCTTTGGCATAATTTAACCCCCCCGCCATGTTTGGAGAGAGTAGTATTTGTCTTCCTGAGGAGAACCATCTACTCAGGCTTAAAGCATTCGTACTATTGGTAGCCTATAACTGGGCTTTGGTCGGCTGCAGGTCAGGGCCTAAAGATCCACATTAGAAATGAGCATCACAGCGTTGACATATGTGCATAAAAACTGTTCCTACAGGATCAGTGCAATGTGATGCAAACATCCCAGCAGGACTTAATCAAAACATCAGCCATCATTGGTTGGCAAGTCCTGATTCAGCAGAATGCTATGAAATGACCCCCTTTGTACTAGTAAATGGAAAAAAAAAATTTTTTTTGATGTTTGCCTCTGTTTACTTCATTAAACCTACAAGGACTCATCTCTGCATTTGGGTCCTCAACTAACCTCAAACGTCACGATGTCACATCAGAACTGAAGAAATATTTTGAAAAAGAAGCAAAACTATTCATTAAAAGGCTCCTTGTGTCCTAAATTTTCTTAAAAATAATGTGGTTTTCAGGGTCATAGCATACCAACAGAATCCCAGTTGAATTTCAGTGTCAGTACTAGATCTTCCTATTCTTTTTATTAACATCTAAGGGCAGGTTAGGACAAATGGAACACCTAAAAAAAATGACTTTCGTGCACGATTTAGATAATGAAAACAACAGTTACTGTATTCTACTTGTTATTGTTGACACAAAGTTAAAAGGAGTGATAGAATGATTAAATAGGGTATTTGGTGCAGGTCCTTAAGGTAAGGTAAGGAAAATCAAATATTTGCTGTTCTATGAGCACTGATGCAAGCCTGGTTAAAAGCCCCAGAATGAAACAACAGGTTTTCTTCCTTTTATGGTATGCATATTTAGATGAGCTGTGCGCTGATTGGTTGATTCACAACGAGCTAAGCTGTCGAGCAAAGATGCATCATAGCAACAAGCACTCACTCACTGAAACATCGAGATAGTTGATATGGTAGGGTGACCAGACGTCCTCTTTTTCCGGGACATGTTCTTCTTTTCATTTTAAAAAAAATGTCCAGGGGGAATTTCAAAATCATCTGAGATTTTGGTCGACTACAGCGCAGCACGTAGTCAAAATACACCGGGCACTCAGAACGAGCCGTCAGCCCCGGGGCTGGTCTGAGATCCCCGGTGGACGGTTCCTATGAACAGCTTAGCGACAGAATAATACTTACAGCATGCGGTTGTGATGGGCGGTCCGAACAGCCCCTCGTTTCAGTAAAAGAAGTTTAGCAAATCCTGCTTTAAACTGTCCAAGATTTTGAAAGCTGTCTTCTGTAAATTCTTAGAGCAAATGAACAGCTAAGAATCAAACTGTGCAGGGATCTTCTGATACACAAAAATAATTCATGCCTGTCGAGTCTTCAGATCCTTGGGAAGACTGTGAACTCTGGAACTCTGCATTTATGCCCATGGTTCTGGCGTATTTTCAATAGAGAAACTTTCTTTATTGTAATTCTTGTAGAAGTAAACCCAACTGTAGGCTTAACAGCTAAACTGGTGTCTTACATCGACTTCTATTCATGTTCAGGGACCAGTGAACCAGTGGGCTGGTCTGTATGTTAATTTCGGGGCGTGACAAAAGTACAGGCCAGAACCAAATCAACATCCCCGAATTGACATAAATTCAGGGCTTCCTTTGGATTAGCCCCTGTTATGGTGGAAGTTTAGAATTGTGAGATTTGCAGACAGAGGATGTGTCAGTGGGGTTTGAACTTCTCTGTACGTCTATTTCACCCACTGAACTATCGTTATTCATCTATCACAATGGAAACTTGGTTCTGCATTCTATGACCCCTTTAATACAGGTAAAAGACCAAGCTAAAAGAGGCTAGGCTAACCACCCAACTCTCCCCCGTTTACACCATTGCAACTACTTTGTTCGTCATAAACATATTTTTTGTGTTATCAATCAGGTAAAACTTAATTGGTCATTAGACACGCTCACACTACAGATGCTTCCAACTCTGCAAATAGATGGTGCGTTATGTTATTACCATTGTCCGGACAACCACAACGTTTTAATTCATCATGGCAACATTCATCCAGTCATGTAGCGTTATGTCACTGGCATGCACACGGCCCCGAGCAGATCTGTGCTGAGTTCGAATTCTGCAGCTGCGTCCTCTGAAGGCCAGATATGTCTGCCGATTACGTCATTGCCCGGCACCTAGGCATGTTCAGACTCCTCGTTATACTGCCGACAGATGCAACCTTCTTTTTGCCCATTTTTAAGGACAGGTCCGATGTATCCTATTTGGCCTTGTGTATTCTGTGATTCATTGCGAGTCCAAGCAATCAGATTGCTCGGTGCTCAAAGGAAAAAGGGAAATGGTGCCAAACAGTGGGGAATATTGTAAGTAATTGTAGGTTTAATATAATACAAGTGTGTGAATAATTCCAGCTGAAATTAATGAAAATAGTTGTTTTAAATGGTTATTGAGTCATGTGGTGGGTAATGTTTGGTTTATTGAAAGCTTTATCTGTCCTATATGGCGCACCCCCAGTACAGCTTCAGCCATTCAAAATGGCCCTTCCCATGTAAACGCCAGCTGAATGGCAGCCCACTTCCCTGCAGCTCCCAGCAAAATCCTCTCCAACTTCCAGCCACTGGCCTTCTCCTGAGCATGCGTTTTTTTATAATTTTTTTACAGGATCTGACCAGGAGATTACGCTTCTCTTTTTTTATTTTATATTAATGTCTACAAATCATGACAGAAAGAATATTTTAGTACAAAGATTGATGTTTAAAAAGGAATTGTAGAGGGCCAGCCAGAGACCAGCTAAGGGCTCATCAAGGACATTTTGAATAGTTACTACTGTACGTACACCAGGTGACCTGGTGCCGCTGTGTTTTGCCTGTCCAGGAAGCCTCCCACCCTAAACCCTGCGACCAGGCTGCTCTTTTAGAATGTACCAGGACCTTGTTCTGTCTGGCTCCCAGTTTTTCCCATTTGGCTTGTGAAATTCATGAGCTTAATGCAAAGACCTCTTAGTGTCCAACCAAACTTCCTTTGCTGATCCAAACCTGCACCACACCGTGGCTGATGTTAGTGTACAATTTCACTTTACTGCAGCCCTCACACCGCAATCATACTGAATTCAATGTGACCCCAATAGAAACAGATCCAACCATCACCTCTGTAATTGAATCAAATTTGTTGTATATGTATTAATATTATATAATTTTTTTATTCCATTCATTTAAAGAAAACAACTTAGCAAAACCTGAATAGGTGACAACTGACATCATGAATGAAAAGGAGCAGAAAGAAGTAAAAACATATATTATCTGCCCCCATTTTTAAGTATTATTTATTCAACCTGTTTCAAAATAAAAACAAAAAACACCATGTTCACCAATACACAGAAAACAGACAAACAAAAAATGAAAACTATACATCAGCCTATCCACTGTTGTGTCGACTAATTATAATGACCTTTCAGTTTCTATTAAACACTGAATAAGTTTTGGATTGCTTTAACACACTAATACTAATTTGTTACTTCAAGGCTGGACAATTGTAATTCTTTACTATCAGGAAGTCCACAAACTGTAGTTAAAAGCCTTCAGCTGATCCAAAATGCTGCAGCCAGAGTTCTGATGAAAAGGAAAAAGAGAGATCATATCTATCCTATCTTCATTGGCTCCCTGTTAAATAAAGAATAGAATTTAAAATCATCCTTCTCACATATAAAGCCTTAAATGGCCAAGCTTGTCTCCCTGGCTGTGTGTTTCCTGGACGGGGCCGCCTTTTACAGCTGCTTTTTGTATCTCTGCTTCTTTCTGTATCTCTGTTCTGTCTCCTTGAACCCCAGTCGGCCTCGGCAGATGGCCGCTCACACTGAGCCTGGTTCTGCTACTGTTACTTCCTGTTAAAAGGGAGCTTTTCCTCTCCACTGTCGCTACAGGCATGCTTAATGTGAGAGATTGCATTTGAGTCAATGACTCGATGCAATCAACTGGTTTTCCTTAGATAGAAAACTTTTAATCAGTTTGACTGTATGATCTGGTGAACTGTAAAGTGCCTTGAGATGACATGTGTTATGAGTTGGCACTATAGAAATAAACTGATTTGAATTAATACACTTATCCCACCAATAGACATCTTTAATAGAAATACATCCATCCTTAATGTTCTGTACCTAGATTTAGAAAAAAGGATATGTTCCCTTTAACTTCTTTCACTTTTAGAAATTCTATTTTGAATTTTGTTTGGTTGAATATTTTAATGTGCCATTTACAAACATTTTAAAATATTATACTCTATCAATTCACTAAGTTTTAATGTATGTAACTTTATAAATATGAGATTTGTGTGATCTCTGTATCTGCTTCCACTTATAACTCTTATTGCCATGACTTAAAAGGGAGAACCCAGTATTCAAGGCAAGACGGACAGTGGCATTACTTCAAAAAGCGTTTATCATAAAAACAGATCTGCTGATCTGCAGTGGCTAAAGCGTCTAAGGCAGTAACCTCTGCAAGAGAGAAACACAGGTTAATTACCACGATAATCTGGAAGAGGATGATTATGAACGTGTGAGTCACTAACCTGGTCCATGGCCAGAGAACGAGGTAGGATCCAGCCAGCGGGCCGCCAACAAGATGTGCCGCCCAGATTTCCAGATGCTGCAGCCCCGGAGAACATGCAGGAGTCCGAAGCCAGGTCAGGCAAACAGATCTGAACAGGAACAGGCTGGCTCAGAGGTCCAGGTCAGAGTTAGACAGGTGAATGGAATGAGTAATAGAGCCAGCCATCAGTACCGAGATTATGACAATTATGTCTCTGTTCTGCAATAAAAAGAGGGTTTTTAAATGTGATCCATAAGCATTACCTGATACCTCCACACAATATGTCAGATATGGTACAAGGCTTTTTCATTCAGGAAAATCTTTATTTTGCTTAAAACAAGGTAAAGGTTTTAATACTTTTGGAACAAATAATGCAATATTAATTCAGAATTCTACTAAAAGCTTTACTCTGAGTAAGAAGACAAAAAAAAAAATCATTAACTAAATGTATATGTTGAAACTGAGTTGTGGTGTAGCTATACACCTCTGCTCCACTGAATGCGGAAGCGCCATGTGAGCTCTGTGTCGCATAATGGGCCTTTCAGGCAGGAAGCAGAGAGCATCATTGCGCTCTGATGCCTATTATTTTTCAAAAGCATGCAATGTCCAAGAGCACAACAGGGCAGGGTAAAGCAAAGAGCAATGGTGGAAAGCATGGAAATCTTCTGAACAGTGTGGTCAAAGTTAAGTTCACACAGACATGAAGTTGAATCAATCAGATAAATTAGCATTGAATTAAAACTTAACTGAAAACAAATTTTTTTGTCTGACTCATTGTAGACTAAAAGAAAAAAAGAACACAATGCAGAAGTACTGGCCAATTGATGACAACAGATAAGCTCTGTTGGAACAGGGTACCTGACACACGGCCTGATGTCAAACCGTGGAACCCAGTGGTAAAGCAGCAAAATCTTGAAGAAACCAAGGAGAGACAATGGCAGGCCTGAACTTTCATCTAAACTTTCTTGAATCATTGTTGTATGTAATGTCCTGTCATCGCTAAATGTAATTGTGTATTTGAGAAAGAGCTACTTTAACACAATTGACTGGCAAACTTCTTTGGTTCAGTGGAAGTATGACCTGATTAATCAGCCATGATTTGCATTTAGCAAGGCCTTGCAGGACCTTTTCTCTCTGGTAAGTTATTTATTTATATAATTATAGCCTCTCATTTTTTCTTCGATGCATTAAGCTGCCAGTCTTGTCAGGCTGACAGGGTCAGTGCCCTCGTTCATTAAAGAACCTGGTGCAGAGACAAGATGGAGCTGCCAGAGAGCACAAAACTCACTGAAAGCAATAGTGTTTATCTTGAATCTCCATGTGATGTCTTCTGCTCAGTCCAAGCAAACGTAATGTGAAAAGCTGTCGTTGATAAAGTGGGTGTTGGGTTTACCTGAAAAAGGTCCTTGTTTTATTTCTCTGATTGACAATCAAAAGAAGGTACTATGCTGTGGACTGTGAACGGTAGGAGCTTCCCACAAGCAATTCATCGAAAGAGGCAGCACCTCTGCTCTTAACCATCCTTTGAAGTCTCACATCAGATTTTCAGATTGAAATAAATCTTTTAAATATGAGTGCTGACCCCAGGCAAAAAAATCAGATGAATGGATGAGCAAAAATTAACGGATATAGTCAAGAACTTATAATAGGCCTCAGACTAGCACTTATAATATGCTTCACATAACACTTATAACTGATGTTTTTCCTCCTTTTTTGTTTCATAACTCTAAAGACTTTGTTGTATTTTATTTGAAATAAGTGATTTACCAACTACTCTCTCTCTCTCTCTCTCTCTCTCTCTCTCTCTCTCTCTCTCTCTCTCTCACACACACAAATAACAATAAATTGGAAGAACTACTAAAGCCTTTTAACAATGTTTTTTACCCAAAGTGCACCTCAGTCCAAGGAACAATCCATGAAATGTTTGTGATGATATCCATCATTATCTGGGTTAAGGTATATTTTAAGATTCTTTAACATTATTTGATGGAACAAGCAGTCCCCCCTCCCCCAGATCTGGGAGCCATTTATTTTTTTCAATGGGGTAAAACTGTTCAAGGCTGTATGCAGGCAACATGTACCCCAATCAACGAAATCATTAATATATAAAGAGGAACAAATTATATGGTTGTGATTGAAGAAATGGATCATATTCTTTAACTTTTCCCTAATTTGAGTTATTTTATTTACTCCTTTATGATTCTTTACTAATTTATTTGATTTTGGTCATGGGCAAGACACTGTCTGGTTGAAGTAATAGCAGAAAAATGCAGAACTCCTTAAACTCTAATGATGTTGCGGGATCGTTTCAAATCACGGGTCTTTGGTCAAGGAGCTCCTAGACCTCCCCTGGGCACATGTAACAAGCACCTCTCCTGCTTGTAGGTCGGTATTTTCCTTAAAATCTCAAACCTCACCTTACTAAAGGGAGAAATGTCTAACACTTATGTTGAGATCAAAGATCTTTCTTTATCTGAGGATTTCAACAAAGTTCAGCTACAGATTGTGCAGCCCACGACAGTTTACGGTTGACCAGTTATACTAATAAAAGACAAAAATATATCTCTTTTTATTGTCCATCCTCCAGCTCCAGGTTCACAGACACAACCAGTATCCTTGGCATAAACATTGATTAGATGGAAGATCAACATTTTTTGGAACTGTCTCCCCTTTCTCCTTAACGTAGTGGATAGCTAAACTGTACTGTTGATAGCTTCACTGTAGCTTCACTCAGCTAATAAACTGAACTTTATTTATGATTGCAAAGTATTAATTATTCTAATAGCAGCATTTTTACGATAAACTATGCCAATAGAAACACCCTGTTCCACATCCAGTAAGTCCAAATTGTCATATTTTCCAATCTATTGTCCTTAGTGGGCGGGCCATGCCAAAATCTATATATGTACTAAATGAGGTTTTAAGTATTCAAAATGATATATACACATTATGCTACCTTTTTTTAATATAAATAGAAATAAAGTCTTCCTATGAGCTATGTAGGAGCATAAAAACTTTCCATGGATCGTTGTACAATTGAAATACTGTCTTGCATATATTTTAGTGAGATTGGAGGCTTTCAAGTAGGTGAATTAAAGGCTCTAACCACCTCTGCTTCGCGGATGCCTTTAAATGTCATACTTATTGTCTGCCATCAACATCACTCAGTATTATAGCAGGACAAAAAAATGGTAATAAGTAGGCTATTTTATGTTTTTTACTCTATGATGCCCCTCAAGGTGCTAAATCTGTTTTTATTTTCACTTGTCCTCCAAAACATTTTGTATAAAAGGATACTGACCCATTGAATCTTCACAGAGCAATCCATAAAACATGTTTATGCACAGCTTGCGAAACTATCAGATGGACCTTTTGGAAAAAGAAAAAAAATGGCAGCAGCTGCAGTTTGCTAAGTGCAGCAGGCTAGCACTAAATCTTAGGAGTTAAAGTTTTACTGGAGCGTTATGGGTAAAAATGCTCTGTCAGCCATCTGCCACCTTCTCTCCTAGCAGCCATATTTTCAGGACAGTTCAAGTCCTGAGAGAGAGCCGAGAGCTGACCACCTTAATTACAACCTCCTTTTACTGTGAAGGAGACAGAGGGAAGAATCTGATAGACAGAGAGAACAAAACTACAAGAAAGTTGTTGAAGAATGTGTATTTAATGTAGATTACCTAAATGGAGAGACAATCTTTATTTGACCAACTAGACAATGTTAAGGTTTATGAAAAGATGTCTTTGTCATGATTGCAGCCCCGTTAGCTGATCTGATTACTCACTTCATTCACCTGCCATTTCCCTCCCCGCTCTCTAATGATCATTGATCTTATTCACCTAATCCCTCTGCTATATTCAGCACAGCTATCGGGGCCAGATCATTATTCGTTAGTTCGTTCGTACATTCTTAGTTTGTTCCAGTTATATGAGTATTAGTTGTCCCTGGTTTATGTTTCCGTCCCCTAAAGGCCAGTGGATTTAGAGGGTTTGGTGTTTGTCTCCTTTCTCCTGATCATGTATCGGTTCTTCTCCACAAAGCCCTCAGGGTTTCGGCTTAGAAGAGGTCAGTTTTAATTCCTGCAAGCCTGGCTCCTAGGAGGTGATCCGTTTAAAGTTAGGTATTTATCCTGGTACCATGTCTTGTCTCTGTTCCTATCTAACACTGAGCTTGCCAGTCTTCATATAAGCATGCCTGTCTGAGGTCGCTGCTGGACTCATGGAACCTGCCTTCACGCTCTGTGGATTCCTGAAACCCTGGATCTGTCTGTTCCTGTTCGTATCGCAACCCATGGGTGGGCTACATTCTCCTAGATCTCAGAACTGTCCGGTTCTGAACAGTTTCTCTGAACTGGATCGGCCTCCTGCTTTCTTACTGTATCTGGGACACTTTGGACGGCTCTGAGCCGCTTTTCATTTGGCAGTCCATAGGCTGGATCTTGCCTTCCCCTGAGAAGATCGACTGAACCGTTAAACCAGGTAAGTGACTCACAATATTAATTATAATAATCTCCTGTCAGATGATCATGGTCACTTACCAGTGTTTCTCCCTCAAGAATTTCAGTGACTGGACGGTGCCCCGCCCCCCTCCTGCAGCTGCTGCGGACCGCTTATCCTCAGCAGCCCCCGTCCCGTTCTGTTCTGTTTTATTAGTTTTCTGGCATTAAATGTTTTGAAAATCTCCCATTGTCAGACTCGTGTTGAATACTGGGTCCATCTGTCCCGTTCACGATAACCTTCTGATAAAACCAGTGAGATTCCAATGATTATATTGTCCAAGACTAGACTAAGACTCTACATCCTCTGCAGGATGTTGAGGGTTAATTAGAGTTTTTCCAAGCGGTCCAAATGTGCTTTGTGGACCTGGGAAAGGCATTTGACTCTGTCCCTTGTGGTGCTGTGTGAAGGGTGCTCCAGGAGTTCAGAAACAGGGGCCCTACGTCAGGGGTCTCTAACAGAGGAGAGGAGTCTGGATGCCGGCATTGAGTTAGACATGTTGGGCTCTGACAGGGCTGTTCAGAACCTTTATGGACAAGATATGTATCCAAGGGCCAGAGAGGATTGCATCCAAGGGCCAGAGAGGATTGCATCCAAGGGCCAGAGAGGATTGCATCCAAGGGCCAAAGAGGATTGTATCCAAGGGCCAGAGAGGATTGCATCCAAGGGCCAGAGAGGATTGCATCCATTGACCAGAGAAGGTCGGGTTTGGGCATTTCGGATCTCCTCCGTGCTTTTTGTGAATGACATGGTTCTTTCTCCCTCCTGCCAACACCTACAGCATTTACTGCGACAGTTCACAGCAGAGTGTGAAGCTAACAGGATGAGAATCAGCTCCTCCAAGTCCAATGGTTCTGGGAGATTCTGGGACGTCGGGTATTAGCTGTCTAAATCGGAAGACACACAGCAACAGGAAATCCCGCCTGACTGCAATATTTAACATCTACATCACCTTTAACATGAGTTACAACAACGTTTAATTTTCATTTAGGACTAATACATTATTATTTTTTTTATATTACAGTTCTGCTATGGCCTAATCAGAGTAAAGAACTCTATCTGATTAAAATAATAAGTTCTCCATCACTGACTACCTAAGATTCAGTGCTATATTTTGCATTTAGCAAACTGCAGCTTCTTTTAAAAGTAATTTGTTTAGAGCTGCCTTGAACTGTTTGATTTGCTCTACTCCCTGCTTCTATCTTCATTTGCTTTTACTCTGCTTTTATTTTTCTTCTTTTTCTTATTGTTTAATTCACGTAAAACACTGATTTATCTTTGTACTGAATTGTACTATACAAACAATTGTCTTGCCTTCTGGGTTTTTGAAAACAGCTTTTTTGATAATATTTTCCTTCACAGGCCATATTTTTGAGTACTGTGGTTCTGTGGAGGCTCTCCAGAGGAGAAAATTGTGTATGAATAGCCTGACTCTTGTCAATATACGTCAGGCTCATGGATTATAGAAATAAGCTGCTACCATTCACCCTCTTTAAACTGTTTCACTGACACCAATGATCATCCACTGCAATTTATTTAAGGAAATCAGAGAAAAGGCAGCGCACTCCAAATTCAGGTAAAACATTTCAGATTTTTCTTTTAACCCCTTAATGCTTCAATCTATAACCATGCATATATAAAAATGTTGTGTTTGTGTTTTGCCTTAAGTAGTAGAAAAAACTAGATTGTTACTCTGACAATCTCACAAAAAATGAATAGAAATGTAGGTATGTTGCAACACCATCAGGGACCAGCCGTACAAGAAAACTGCACTTGCCAAATGTTTCTGGTCCGCAGTAGATGTGAAAGAATTGGCTCTGGGGAAAAGCAATCACAGTCTTGGCTGTTAGGGTCATACCAACTGTTTGTTGCACATTTTTAAAGTCCAGTCATATTCAAAATTCAAACTTCTGAAAGTACTTTAAATATGAAATTATTCCATACTGTTCAATAAATTATACGTTTTTTTAATTAAGAGTAATTTTCATTTGAATGTGCTTTACTGGAGGCATCCATGTTTGTCAAAGAACACTACTGCCACCTACTGGTTTGTGACGTCATGGTGCGGTATCGGCTGTTGATCAAGTCCCAGTGCTGTATCTGGTGTTTGTCACAACGCGCTATTATCCAAGTCATCTTGAAAACATTCTTCTTCCAAATGTTGGCTACATATTACGTGTTTTTTCTCTGGCCAGAAGTTCGATGGCAAATCCTCCCTCTTCAAGTTGGCGATCCAACGACCAACCCGTCCATGGGGATCATGAATCAGAAAGGTGAAATAACTAATCTCTTTTTTCCACTTTTACCCGATGTATTCCAGCATCCAGCTGCCATGCATGTGGGCATTGTCAGTTTCACTATAGCTCTGGTGAATTTCAATGGGGAAGTCCTCTGGAAATCTTCAATAATTGTTGTTGAATGCAGATGTGTCTAATAGTTCCCATTGATTTTGCTTGTAAAGCGGGGAGAATGGCGCTAGACTTACCGCACCCTGATGTCACTGCCGGAAGATAGCAGGAGGGAGGGGTTACTATATTTTGGCAAAAATGGCCGCTCTAAGACTCAGTGATTGCGACGAAAACTATTGTTTTAATTTCTTTAACTTATTATTTTTATGTATAGATAATGATCCATTGGTTATTCCTTGCAGACCAAGCAATAGCCATCCTTGTTTTGAAACTGCAGCAAAACCTTCACCCACGCCCAATGATAACCCAATGAAAACAAATGATAAGCAAAAGTAGGATAAAATTCTGGTCTTAGGAGACTTTGCAGCCACTACTAATATACAATATTTTTTTGCAGACCATTGTTTTATGGGGCAGCAGCAGACCCCACTTCACACGTCCAACTGGTTCTGGAAAACCTTGAAATATCATAATGGTTTTTTTCATTCTTCTCTGTTTTAAGATAAGGATAGTACCAATTTTCAATTTGAAAATTTTACTTAAAGCATATTAAATTTGCTGTTAGCTTCAAAACACCCTTTAAGTAGTTCCCTTGTTTGTTTGTTTTTTGTTAGCTTCTGAAAGTGATAGCTGCCTTGCAGACAGTATTAGTTGCTCCCATAATAAACTCTTGTTGAAAACCGACCCTACAATGAAAGAGAAAGTCAGAAAATACATTTTCATAAAAATAGCGCAGAAATGTAAACAGTTAATCTCACTCCCCTTTGATTTGATTGTGCTTGCTAAATACAAGGGGACCTAATCAAGCTTCAAAATAACTAACGAACAAATAAAAGCGAGGTCCTGAGAGAACTCATTAGAAGGCTTGTCAAACTCCAAGAGACTACATAATTACCAAACCAAAAATAAAAATGCAAAGCTATTTTATTTGTATTTACTTCTCTTTCAGAATAAGTGCTGAACTAAGGTCAATGAAACTTTCATCCCCTTTGAAAACTTTGATGAGGCAGGGTAAGTGTAGTGCTGCGGAAAGGGGATTATTTTTCTCACCTCCTCTAAGGCTGCAGATTAGCCCCTCACCGCCTTAAACCAAGACGCCCAGAAGCAGCTCAGTCTGTCCGTTTCTGTCACTCAGAGGAAAGGACGATGCCAAGCAAATGTTCCTCCCTTCTTCTTCCTCTGAGACATAGAAAACTAGGACCCAACGACAACCAATGTAACAAGTCAGGCAGATGTCTATAAATAACCAGTAGTTCAGATGAGCATCCTGGACACCAAACTTTCATTAATGTCAGACTTTGCAGATTGCTGTGATACTAAGTCTAATTTAAAAATGACACCAATAACATTTCTATTGGTTCATTTTATTAATAACACATCGCTGCTTTGAAAACATGCCATAAAACGCAGCCAGTCACTTGCAGAAAGCTCTTCATCTCTTCCTTACTCATTTTTTAAACTCATGCATGAATCGGTTTAATTAGTTTGCTTCCATAATGTAGCTCTTTACGCCCACATCTTCACAGTCAGCTTCCTTTGCTGAAATCAAACTGTGTAAAACATAAACTACTAATTGAATTAAACCTAACTCAGGGAAATGTAAGGCAAATATTCTGGTTGTTGACCATAACAAATCTTTCAGTTCAGTGTCAGGTCCTTTCATTTTGTTATTTTAAAGCTTGGTGAGGACTGAAGCAATCCTCTGCTTGAATCATTTAAAATATAAACCAATTTCTGATCATACATTGTCGATATATGAAACAGGTATATATATTTTTTGTGGCTCATATAATATATTACCTGAATAAATGAATATGGCAAAGGTCCTCTTTTTTATTGTGTTTGAAAATGTACAGAGGTATATTTTAACAGGAAGCGACAAATCATGTTCAGAATATTCTAAGAGTGTCACGATTCAGAACAGACAACCCAGTTTTCCTGCAAGACAGATAGTGGGATTATTTAGGCAAACCGTTCAGATGGGAACAAGCAGGCTCAATGGTTGAGAGGCAGAACAGGTCAGGATCAGGTAATAATAAACACTCAGGTAGGCTAAAAACACTCTCACCAGTGAGATAAGACAGGAACAGGTAAAAACTGATCAGACTAACCCCCAGACAGTTCAGGGGAAAACAGACTCTGCTTCTGATAGCAAACACTGAAGCAGCCTAACCACATAGGCAATACCGAATCTCCTGCATGCCTGACTCGAGCCAAGCAATACATAGCTCAACGTCCAAGCACCACTGTCTGTCTGCCAATGGGTCTTTGTTTGGCCAGATTATTCTGTCATGATTCTGAACAGCGGACCCAGTATTCAGGCAAGACAGACAGTGGGATTATTCAAAAAGCATTTATTAAAACAATGGGCAGCGGATCTGCAATAGCAACGGCTAGGGCATCTGAGGCAGGAACCACTGGAGAGCTCTAAAAACACTCTCACTACTGGCCAGAGAGATGAAGAATAAGGAGCAGGTGGATCAGATGAGCAGTATCAAGAAACTAGGCAGAATTGGACAGGTGAATAAAATGTTTAATTAAGCCAGTCATCAGTGCCAAGATCATAATAAAGAGTCCGAATTCCATTTACTTCTAAATTCATTATTTTAAGCCCAATTCAGATCCTTTCCTGTAGATCTCCTTATGTGATTCATTGCAATGTTTAGTTTAGCAATACGACAACTTGGATCTTCTATTTTATCTGTATCCTCCTCATCTGGATGTTATTTTGGTTCCTAATGAAATCAAACACAAAGCGCTCAAAGTGGTGAGAACACAAGCGCCAAGGCTTCTTTTAGACAGAAGCAGAGCAGCCCGTCTCCCCCTTTTTTCCTTTAGTTTTTTTAGCTGGTCGTCATTTCAGTCTTCAAGTATCATCATAGTCTGAAGAAAAATGAGAGGAGAAAAAAATAAACAGTCCAGTAAGTTAATCTACATTTAAGGCCTGGACAAAGAGAGCCGAGAAGTAAAGAATAAGAGAATATTTCCACATCTGCTGCTCTTGTAAACTCTTTTGCATCATCCTTAGCTGTGGCTATATTTCCTTCCCAAAATGACACTTTAATTAAACAAATTACCGCGCCTCGGGAGAAGGACCTTCAAGAACGTGATAAGGCCGAGGGGAGATAAAAGCCTTATAGGCAGTGTTTATCAGAGACGTGGGGTTTAAACCTTTAATAGGTAATGCCCAGATAAGTAAGCCTTTGTGGTGTTACTGGCGCAGAGATATTTTACATAGAGGAGCTTACAAGAATATGGGGGGAGGGGAGGGGGGACTGGATCAAACCAATGACTTATAGAGAGTCTGTGGTAAAGAAGAGCAGAAAAAGTCTTCCTTCACTCTGTCCTCTTTTAGTGATTATTATTTACAGCATACAAAGGCTTCAGACTGAGCTCACCCAGCCGTGTTTCTGGGTTTAACCTTGGCAAGAATGTGCAAACAGATTTTTCTAGCATTTGTGATAAGAGTCTTTAAAGTTTTCATAGATTAAGACGAGTCACACGCTTCCCACAGCAGATTTCACCTCCCATTCGCACTGATAGATTTAGGACAACTTTTAGAGACTTGAGAATTAGGCTTTAAAACCATTTATAATGTGAAGAGGACATCTGGTAAAAAATGGAAACTAAAATAAATAGTTGGGGAGCATGAAATCAAATTCTTCAAATCAATAATCTCCAAACATTTTAAGAGTAGTGGAAGTTATGTTTTTTTCTTTAAATATTGCTTCCTTATGTCACTTTTTTTAAAATTCCAATTAGTGAAAAAAACAAGGTGTCAAAAATTTGTAACACGTTTTTTAACAGGGACATATCAGGACAGACCTGAAGAACTGTGGCTATCTCAGATGGGCTTTTATAAAAACCAACAAGAAGAGGCCTGCGGAGAGGGAAGGAACATCGTCATTCCATACGTTGCTGGAGTCTCTGAAAATCTCAGGAGGATTTTCAACCAGCATCGGATCCCTGTGCACTTCAAACCCTGAGACAATAACTGGTTCATCACAATATATAAGACACCCAGACACAAGGCAGACAATGTGGTTTACTGAGTTAGCCATTGAAATTGTGTCTAATGTTAGCTAAGCAAATAAAAGTAATAAAATATAGATGTAGTAAGTCTTTATTAAATGGACGATGTCGTCGTTCTTGTACTTGCTTGTTGTATTTCTTATTTGAAAAAGTTATGTACTGAAATATATTGCATGTTATTTTGTCCAAAAAAAACACTCAAACATATGACAATGTATATATATATATGTATATATATATATATATATATATATATATATATATATATATATATATATATATATATATATATATATATATATATATATATATATATATATATATATATATGTATATATATATATTGTGTGCAGAAATATTTTGAATAGTATATTGACAAAAATACATTATTTGTAATTACCATAACAATGTAATCAATATCTTACATGTACATCAACATTTTAGCACTTTTGGCACATCTGTATTATTATGCTCCATTAACACATTAGTTTTATTGTGATGGATTTGTATGATATGTTATAGTACATGAGAGAGAGACTTCATTAACTTCATGATGACGTGATGTGCCAATTTTTTTTGTATTATATGTTAAAGTAATCTACTGATCCTATAAAACAGGGTGATCAGATGTCCTCTTTTTCTCAGACATGTCCTACTTTTCATACCTAAAAACATGTCTGGGGGGGAATTTCAAAATCGTCCTGGATTTTGGTAAACCACAGTGCAGCAGAACCGAGCCGTGACTGAACCAACCCGGTGACGGAGGCCGCGGCCCCATGCTTCCCGCCACCTGCCCAGCAAGACAGGTGGGGGCAAGTATGCCCTCCCTCCAAAAAAAAAGTGTCCCCCTTTTTAGCAACTGAAATCTGTTGACCCTAACTTGGAATCTATACGGACTATACGGACAGAATCTGTTAGTTCAGTCTCTAACGTCTAGGCTTTTTCTCATAGCTTTGCCTCGTCTGAGAGAAATGTCAGCTGTGCTGCAGCAATCAACACCTTTGTTTATAGATGATGGATTTTGCCCTTTTTTTCAGTGTAGTCCTGTTTCTCTGACTGTGACTGGCTGGATGTGCTCTCTTCATCCTCTGACATGGGAGCTGGCTCAGAGCTCATCTGCCTGGCTGTGTGTTTCCTGGATTGGGCCGCCTTTTAAAGTTTCCTTCAATCCCAGTCGGCCTCAGCAGATGGCCACTCACACTAAGCCTGGTTCTGCTGGAGGTTTCTTCTTGTTAAAAGGGAGATTTTCCTCTCCACTGTCGCTACAAGCATGCTTAGTGTGAGGGGTTGCCTTCGATTCAATGCAATTAACTGGTTTCCTTAGATAGAAAACTTTGAATCAATTTGACTG
This sequence comes from Cyprinodon tularosa, assembly GCF_016077235.1. Taxonomy (NCBI): domain Eukaryota; kingdom Metazoa; phylum Chordata; class Actinopteri; order Cyprinodontiformes; family Cyprinodontidae; genus Cyprinodon; species Cyprinodon tularosa. The sequence goes on from NW_024039540.1 coordinate 1,140,205, forward strand.
TATGATGTGGTGAACTGTAAAGTGCTTTGAGATGACATGTGATGTGAATTGGCGCTATAGAAATAAACTGAATTGAATGGAATCCATGAAGAGAACACCTCACCAACATTCTAGACACCAGCGACACCAAACTGCACTTTTATATTTTAGCTGAATGTATCTTGTTGGAAATTAGTTTCCAGGCTCCTCCTGACTCATACAGCAGAGATCTCTCTGGTGCACTGGAAGCTCACTTTGCACCACGACTCTGTTACAGCATTTATTTCTATTTATTTTTTTCTTCCACTTATTTCAGTCATTATTCGATTTAAGTCATAATAACATGGTTGAAAACAGACAATCCTTTGCCAGTCACATACTTGCTTCTGCCACTTTTGTTTAGTTTCAGAAAGCATGAAATGTTTACTTAAGCACATTTTTTAAAGGAGACTATGACATGGGAGCTGGCTCGAGCTCCTCAGGTACTGTGTCAAATAGAATACAATCAACCAAGGTAAAAGAAAGAAATCTGGTGAAAGAAGAGAATGCAGTTTCCCTTGCAGGTGTAAGGAAGTGGAGTCCTTTCACCACTTTGCAGTTCCTATAGCCTGAATCAAACCTGATACATGCCTATGCCTTCAAAGCATCCATTGCCAAGCTGTTCACGTCACAAGACAGGCACACATTCACTGTCCAACTCCTCTTTCATCTCACAACTTCAAAGAGGCCCATTGATTACACTAAGTGGTCATTACCAAACATCCGAGCCTGCAGCATCGGTCAAAGGGAACCACTGGAAGAAAAAGAGAGAAAAAATAGAGCGATCATGAGGCTGGATCAGAAGGGGATATGAAGGACAGGAAACGATGGAGACAGGCTGAAAGGCAGCAGAGTCAGGCAATGTGCAATCAAAAGGAGTCAGAAAGCTTAGAAAAAACATCACTCACAGCAGCAACAGTAAACAAGGAAAATGACAAGCCCTTTTTTTGTACACAAAGAACTTGCTGTTGTCGAACATGTGGTAAGAGTGTTATGTGAACATGGGATCCCCCGAGTATCCAACACACACTAGCAAACAAAACAGAGCTAAGATAATGCCTGCCAACAGACAAGACAGAGTATGAATCAGAGAAAGGGAGAAGGATGGTGAGTAAGAGATCCAAATAGAGAGAAAACATCAAACCTTCCTACAGCAGATCTAGAATAAAGGCAGCTAAAAGAAACATTAATCAAAGGGGAAAAGGGGGTCTGAACAAGAAATAATCTGGATGGATGGATGGATGGATGGATGGACGGACGGACGGACGGACGGACGGACGGACGGACGGACGGACGGACGGACGGGTGGATGGACTAAAGCAAGAAACTTAGTAAATGCTGTAAGGAAATCATCGGGGCCAAATGAAATGATCAAGAAATGTTTCCAAACTATGACCTGGGGCTGCACCACTTGGTGAAACAGCATGTGTGATATGCTGACATGACTGCTTGAAACCAGAGCTGAACTAACTTGAAGGCCAGGCCCTGTAGAAGTCTTTAGGAGAACCTTTTGCCAATGCTAATCCTGATTCCACACGGTTTGATGGTACAGCAGCAGGATTCTGTCTGTTAGACCCAAATGTTTCAAGATTATTACGTCACCATATGCAGCATTACTAGTGAAGGCAGCACAGACCTTTGTGCAGAACCCAGCAGCTCTGCCTTTGTTGAACGCATCTTTTCTTTGTGTAAACTGGTAGAACAAAAACATCTCTGGTGCAACAACAACATTTTAATTGACTTATTTATCCCTTCTTTTTATCCACAGTTAAATCCATCCAGTTAAAATATTGTTTCATTATATCTTAAAACTATGAAAACAACTTCCACCAGCGTCCAGCAACAGGGGTGAATAATCCTAGAATACTTGACAAACTTGACTTTGATGTTATCAGGTTTTCTGCCAGTCAGTTTCTGATTGTTTTTGATCACAATTGTTGCACCTGATTTCAATGTTCAGGTTGAAAAATGCCAAATTTAATTAATATGCAATACCTAAGTTGTTTATATAATGTCTGAAAGTTTCTTCGCCATATTTTATGTGTTTGTTATGTTTGATTGTAATATTACATTTTTAAAGTTGTTATTTTTTAGGGATTTTTATTCCTATTATTTTCTCTTTATGTCTTGCCTGTCATAGTTATGGTTCTATTTAGTTTAATTTTGGACTTATGGGCCTTTTCTGTTCAGCCTTTGTGTTGTAACTCTGTGTCTGGGTGAATATCGGGTTCATCTAAGGGAAATTGTGACAGTATGTTCTGACCAACATGATCCCGTTGCCAGCACAGAGTTCATGTTTGCAAACCAGTAAAATGGATCCAGCCCTGACCAGCCTCAGAAGCAGGTTGTAATCCGTGTTTAGGCAACTACAAGACAGTTTGGATGCCATCGCAACACTTAGCCCACCTTGGGTACGGGTTAATGCAACTAATCTTAGGTATAACTGGTCTCTTTGTGGAAATTGAGTGGAACCATCAAGCAGTGGTTTTTCATCTCTTCTCTCACCTCATCACACTTTACAATTCAGCCAGATGATCCATTCAAATTGATTCAAAGTTTTCATTCTAAGGAAAACCAGTTGATTGCGTTGACTCATTGACAATCCCTCACACTAAGCATGCTTGTAGCGGCAGTGGAGAGGAAAAACTCCCTTTTCACAGGAAGAAACCTCCAGCAGAACCAGGCTTAGTGTGAGCGGCCATCTGCCGAGGCCGACTGGGGTTTAAGGAGACAGAAGCAGAGATAGAAAAAGCAACTGTAAAAGGCGGCCCCATCCAGGAAACACACAGCCAGACAGATGAGCTCTGAGCCGGCTCCCATGTCAGAGGATGAAGGGAGCACATCCAACACGCGCCTGCTTGTCCTCCTCACCTTCTGCACCCACTGCTCCTGCTTCGGGATTGCCTACAACAGTCTTGTCAGTGGTACCAAACCCCTCCCAGCACAAACACCTTGCTCTTTGACAAAAGAAATCCTCAGTTGTTCCTCTCGAGGATTAGCCTGATGCCATCACCACTCCTCCAGTGCATTGGACCAATGTCCCAAGCTGTGACGCTTCGCCGTGGGTCCCAAGCCACAGTCGGTGGCCCCCAAGGTTTGAGTGCTGCAGTTGGCGGCCCCGAAGGGTCCGGCTGCAGAGACGCCAGCCTCCAGAGGTCCTCCTTCATCGCCATCCTTGAAAGATCCTCCTTCATCGCCGGCCTCATAATCAGCCTCCAGAGGTCCTCCTTCGTCAATGGCCTAATGGCTGGCCTCCAGAGACTCTGCCTTGTCTCAGGCCTCACGGCCGGCCTCCAGAGACTCTGCCTTGTCTCAGGCCGGCCTCCAGAGACTCTGCCTTGTCTCAGGCCTCACGGCTGGCCTCCAGACACTCTGCCTTGTCTCAGGCCTCACGGCTGGCCTCCAGAGACTCTGCCTTGTCTCAGGCCTCACGGCCGGCCTCCAGAGACTCTGCCTTGTCTCAGGCCTCACGGTCAGCCTCCAGAGACTCTGCCTTGTCTCAGGCCACACGGCCAGCCTCCAGAGACTCTGCCTTGTCTCAGGCCTCACGGCCGGCCTCCAGAGACTCTGCCTTGTCTCAGGCCGGCCTCCAGAGACTCTGCCTTGTCTCAGGCCTCACGGCCGGCCTCCAGACACTCTGCCTTGTCTCAGGCCTCACGGCTGGCCTCCAGAGACTCTGCCTTGTCTCAGGCCTCACGGCCGGCCTCCAGAGACTCTGCCTTGTCTCAGGCCTCACGGCCGGCCTCCAGAGACTCTGCCTTGTCTCAGGCCTCACGGCCAGCCTCCAGAGACTCTGCCTTGTCTCAGGCCTCACGGCCGGCCTCCAGAGACTCTGCCTTGTCTCAGGCCTCACGGCCAGCCTCCAGAGACTCTGCCTCGTCTCCGGCCTCACAGCCAGCCTCCAGAGACTTTGCTTGCCCTCGCCCACCTTTGGTGGGTTGTTTTATCTTTGGACTCTGATTTTGATTTTTGTTTCTTGCCCTCCTACCTGATCCCCATTCCGCCCACCCTCGCTGGGTTGTTTTGTTTTTTTGACTTTTTGGGGCATCTGATATCTGCTCTTAAGTGGGGGGCGCTATCAAAGTTATGGTTCTGTTTAGTTTGGTTTTGGACTTATTGACCTTTTCTGTTCAGGCTGTCACTATTTAGCGACCAGTAGTTATCACAACAGCTCAGTCTGCCTCCAGCCACCATCCCACTCTAGGTTAACCCCACCTGTTCCCACTAATTAGTATTTAGCTCACCTGTTCACCAGCCTACTGTCAAAACGTTCTGTCAGACTGTCTCACTCTCTCCTGCTAAGGTCGCCTGTGTTTGTATGCTGCACTTATGCCTGTTTCCTTCACTACTTTTTATATGTTGATATATTGACGCGGTACTACAGCTGAACTCCTCTAGTTAAGGTTGCTTTTATCTCCATTCTCCAGTGCTACCTGTTCCTCTGTGAGTCTCAGCTGCTTACGTGCCTGTTGTGGTGATTCCCTGGTCCACACGGCCTATTGGTTTTGTCAACATATACATCTGTTGGTTCTCTGCTCACCCCTGCAAATCAGCACTTTCAACAAGAATTATTCTGTGAAAAAAACTTATTTTTCCTCTCTGATTCCTGATCCTCTACGGACGGGTTGGTCGTTGGATTGCCAACTTGAAGAGGGAGGATTTGCCATCGAACTTCTGGCCAGAGAAAAAACATGTAATATGTAGCCAACATTTGGAAGAAGAATGTTTTCAAGATGACTTGGATAATAGCACGTTGTGACAAACACGCACTGGGACTTGATCAACAGCTGATACCGCACCGTGACGTCACAAACCAGTAGGTGGCAGTAGTGTTCTTTGACAAACATGGATGCCTCCAGTAAAAAAACATTCAAATTAAATTACTCTTAGTTAAAAACACTTATCATTTATTGAACAGTATGTAATAATTTCATATTTAAATTACTTTCAGAAGTTTGAATTCTGAATATGACCGGATTTTTCCTTTAAAACACAATAAAAATGAACTATTTTAACCATGGCCTGGACATGCATCGGCAACGTCCTGCTAAGGACTGGTGCAGCAGCAGTATTTATAGTTTTCTAATCAGCAGCTCTTTGGCTTTTCTGATCACTCAGTAAATAATGAAGATGTCAATATTGTCCCGCTCCTGTGACTCTGAGGCTCACTCATGCCCCCAAAACTCATTGGCTTGTCTGCTGTGCCTGCTGTTGCTGGATGCTCTGAAATCAACCTCATTAATCACACAATATGTTTGAAGAGTTCAAACTCTAAAGTTCAGCACATCCGCAAATACATAAGCACAGATGTGCATGTCCATGCTTTTTTCCCCCTCTCTTTTAGATACATTAACGGTCAAGCAGTCAGAATGTCCTGCTGTCAGGGAGTAAGCTCCATTGACTTGCATGTCCAGCTTCAGGAATTACTCCTCTAATCTTGTAGTGAGTTATTTGCTCCAAACCAGTCAGGCTAATCAGACAAATTACCCTCTTTGTGACTGCTTGACTGGCCAAAGAACTCCAAGAAAGGCACACAGTAGAAACTCACTTTGTCACTCTTACTCCCAAACACACACGCACATATACTCACAAACATTTGGTATAAAACTTCTACTACATTAAAGGTATTTTTTCAAAAGGCTAACTAAAAGTTGGAACAGATGATAACTACTTTTTGCTACCAGTCAGTCACGTAACTCCTCCTCCACCGCGCGGTGCCTGCGCCATCATTGTTATTAGTCGCCCCTGTCGGGAAGCAACAGTCTATGGCAACAGCGTGCCCCTGTGACAGGAAATCCCATAATGCTTTGCAAGGAGAGCTCTCTGTGCAAAGCAATCTGGGATATATCTGCCTCTTCTGATGCCTTTCTTTTCTTCTCATACAATTCGTAGACACTTTTTCTCTTACGACCCTTGGCCATTATTAAAGAAGAAAAGGTGAGCTTCAATAACTGTGTGAAACCCTAGCTCACTACAGATATGCAACTGAAAGTGAGCATGCAAAGAAAAAAATAGCTAACGGAAAGTGCATGTAGGACGGCCTTACGTAAACATATCACCAGAATGATTGACAATTAGGAGGACCACTTATTCAGAAGATCCAACTGGAAATAAAAGATCGTCCTGTATACCTTTTAAAAAAGAATACAAAACATTGTTCTGTTCCTTTGTTTATTTCTGTGTGTATGGCCACATATTTGTTACCCTTTAGGGATAATTTTGCAGGAATATGCTACTTTATGGGGACTTAAACAGTAGTTATTTGTAGGGACCAACAACTGGATAAGATGGAAAAAAAGCAGAGCTTAAAGTTTGGTTAATGCTTAACGGGTCCATTTGGCCAGATGTCGTCACTAGTAGTTTTCAAGCCACTCCATGCAGAGAGAATTTCCACACGGAGCACCGAGGATAATTTGTAAAGGGCTTATTACTTAATACAATAATTACACAGTTGTTTCTTCCACAATCTCTTGATAGTGGATAGTTATGAGCTAAATCACAGGATCTCCAGATGTTTACATTGGCGAACCATCACCAGCAGGAGCTGCTGTCCGCTCGCCATGTTTTCCTCGTGGATCTGTCCCTGTACTTTTGTACCTGTACATTTACAGCTTTATCAAAGCCCCTTCCTGCTGTTTGCGAGCGACAGGTCATTTCTCTCCTGGAGTTTTTCTACAATGTGTTAATAGTGGTGATATTTATCAGCTAAATCCCGGTATTTCTCTAGACGTATACATGGAAGCGTGGGAGCCCAAAATGATGTAATTTTGGCCAAGCTGAACTCGCAGATGTGTCAAGCATAAACCAAGCTAAACACCTCAGGACAGGACAGCGACCACCTGAAAATTCTATAAAACATCTTCTTAAGCTTATTTTTTTATCCAATTATTAACCAATTATCAAAAGCATAATCAATGAATTACTCGCTTGCAAGATAATCATTAGTTGCAGCCCCTAGATTCAGGACCAAATAGCTAAGGGAATTGGGTAATCGGATCTGTGTTGGATTAGGGTCTCTTCATGCTACACTGTGCCTAAGACGCCCAATTGCTACTCAACCTAGTGCCAGCAGTGGCCATTCAAAATGGCCCCTCCTGTTTAAAAGCCAGCCGAATGGCAACAAATTCCCTCCAGCTACCAGCCACTGGCCTTCTCTTTGGCATGCATATGTTTTTAGTCTGACTCCACCCTTTCACTGAATTACAGGGTCTGACCAGGAGATGGCACATCTCTTTAGATCTTAATGTCCAAAAATTATAACAGAATATTTTAGTACAAAGATTGATGTTTAAAAAGGAGCTGTAGGGGACCAGCCAAGGACCCGTCAAGGAAAGTCTAGGCTACTACTGTAAGCCGTGATTTCTTGTTTTCTCCAAATCAAGTGTTTATTTTGTATATGTGAAGAATATCTGTTAGATCACAATTTTAGCTTGATTCACACTTTCATTTGTAGCTCTAAGACACAGTCAGTTGATTACAGAGCAATATGTAACAGTCTGAATATTATTTAGTTAACTGAGATAGTCATGTCAGCATTTGTTACTGGTTTCTCATGTAGTTTTTTTTTTCTTGAGTAGATAAGACAATTTGTAAAGAAAAAAAATACTGTGCAACAAAGTATTGAAATATTTAAAATTTGTATTTTCTTTATTCCCAAAGAGTCTCAGAGAATCTCTACCCCACCCTTCTCCTCCACATGTCATAGCTGTTTCTACTGCAGTTAATGTTGAAGCCCTGCTTCAGTTCCAGCCCAGTGTTCAGGAATAAACAGCTGCAGGGTGACATAACCTTTCATGTAGTGCCAGGCTCTACATACACAAATAATTGAAGCCCTTGACCCTGTTGAGCAGCACCAGGCTGTAAGTACAAACCTGACATTTTGATACTGCTCCGGGGAACCCTTCTACTACTTATTTTTATATTTCAATAATCCATGTCAGCCTGAGGAGAGAAAAAAAGGGGGGGGGGTTATATGGGAACTGTGAATGATTAAGATTGTCAAAGCCAAATAATGCACTCACACGGCAGACTATAAATCAGGTTTTGTGACATTTTCAAAAAAAAAAAAGTGTATAAAGAGTAAGCCGGGTTTTATAGCCAAAACCACTCATGCAGTCACAAACACAAAGACATCCACACACATTGCTCCTTGCCCCAAATGCCACTCATTTATTATTTATATATAGTATATTTATTTATTTCAGCCTTTTCTTTCTTTCCTACTGAATGCTTGTAACCTTTTCAATGCAATATCCACCGGGGGTTTTGAGGTCTTGATAATGATATCTGGTTGTACGTGTAGACAGGCACCGCAGGGAAGGTCACTGGATGACGGTTGTTGAATTTGCGGTGGTGAGAGTATACTAATGCAGCAATGGACGAGCAGTTAAGGACTGACAGCTATTGACAGCAGTGAAGGAAAGAAGCCGCAGCACGGCTCCTAACAGTGGAAGGATGGGGCTTGTTTGCCATTGACTGAGGCCCAGTCAGTTCAGTCGATGGTTATCTCCTTCCTCTGCACCACTTATTATTTGCATGGCCCTCCTCCCTCCCTCTTTTTAGCTTTCACACTTTAATCATAGCTGCCGAGATGTTGTTTGCTGTCACCTCTGCCGAATTTACAACACCATCAGCTACATTTGCATATTGCCTAATATGGGTATTTCCGATTGAGGCCGTCTCTCAGCTGCTAATGGTCTCTGTGTTGTTGTTTCTGGGACATGTTCATCTCCCCCATCGCTGTAATTTTGTAGAGATAACAGAAATAAGGGTAATACCTCTGCAACTAATTTACTTATTTGCGTGGTATCAGCAATGGTAACTTCACAATCTGCAAAGCTTGTTGTTTTAGCAATGAAACGCCCATTAAACCTGCTAAGGTAGCTAATGTCAAGCGTTCAAGTCGGAGCTCTTTTTTCACAAGAACAATGCACCTCTGATAGGTTCCCCAAAATGGCTTTAAAGACAGACAGAGAAATACGCTGGTTGCTTAAAAAAAAGAACAATAAAAAATACTCCTGGTTATTTTGTGATTAATGTAATATTTTAGGGCTTTCTTTTTTCTTTTTTTTTTACCGAGGTCTTTTTAATGAGCACATACTGTATTTTACAATTACGACAGAATATTAGGGCCAGGCTAGAGCTTTTTTTTCTTCTATTTCGAGAATAAAGTCGTAACATTATGAGAATAAAGTCATAAAATTACGAGAAGAAAGTTGTAACATTATGAGAATAAAGTCGTAACATTATGAGAATAAAGTCATAAAATTATGAGAATAAAGTTGTAATAATACGAGAAGGAAGTCATCATACAACAACCCGTTTCAGAAAGAAAGCTTCGAGCTCTGACCAGCAGATGACGGCCGACCAGCTCCACCAATCAGCAGCCGGAGTCCACTTTGATATCCTGCCCAATTAAATGCTGGTGCTAAAAGATTTCCTTATTTGTCAAACCAATGCCAAAGTATAACTTCACATAATGCTCGACATTCCTGATTTTAGGGAAGAAAGTACTTCTTGTAGGAGAAGTCATAAAATACAACTTGTTTCTTTTTAGGACTTTATTCTCGTAATTTTACGACTTTATCCTCGAAAAGGAAGAAAAAAAAGCCTGGCCCTAATACCCCATGGTATGAAATAGACCCTCTCCCAAAAAAAAAAGAAAAAAAGCCACCTAGATTAAAGTCTGATATGGGGAGTGCAGTCTAGTGGTTAGGGCACTTTGCTGGGAATCCAGAGGTTCTGAGTTCAAGACCTGCTCCCACAGTTAACCCAACACTGCTCCCTGAGTGCTACAAAATGACAGCTCACTGCTCGTCTTTTTGAAAATAACTAAAAAATATATATATAACTAAAATCTAATTTTATAAACTGCCTAATCTGGCACTAAATATATATATATATATATATATATATATATATATATATATAGTGCCAGATTAGGCAGTTTATAAAATTAGATTTTAGTTGTTTTTTTATTTTTTTCTAAGGTAAAACTATTTGGCCATTCAGACTGCTATGGAAAAGTCAGATATTGATAGGGTTAATGATAATAACCACTTATTGTCAGAGAAAGAAACCACACAAGTTACTTTTCTGCAGATGAGGAGAGTGGAACCAGACGGAGAATGACACTCCCTGAATCACTGTGTTCAACTCTGTCAGGACATTTCTGTCTTCTGCTTTTATTATCTGACTTAAAAGAAGTATCCAGAGGGGTCAGAAGTTTACACATGATAAAGCATGACACTTCCTGTTGGTACATTCGAACAGATATGAATCCCATATGGGCAAAATAATTAAATTTGGTTCACCTTTATCTGCTGAGTGATCAGCAGCTGCAAAGGGGTTTGTATGTTCTACTGCTGAGCCTATCCTACTATGCTACAACGTCTTTTATTTGTTTGAAAACAGAACCAACAATAAATTTCTTCTCGGAGTACAGTATCTGGAAGCTCCCCATCAGTTTTTAAATGTTGGAAAGCAGCTCTAATAAGCTAAAAGCACTGCCCCTAAAGCAACTGACTGTACCCGTTATTCCTGAAAGTATTTAGAACAGGGGTGCCCCACCAGTAGATCGCGATCTACCAGTCGATCGTGGGCGGAGTTTCAGTCGATCGCGAGAAGTTTTACAATGTAGACCTATTTATGGCTATGCCAAAAAAACAACAATTTAAAAACACTATTTAAATCATTGATCATGAGAGGCCAAAGTGTATTTTCATAAAAATAAAATGAAAAGTAAAAAGTATGCAGGGAACCTTTTTTATGCATGCTGATTGCTGGGCATGGTTTGCCACGGTTGCTAGGTTGTTACCAGGGACTCTAAAGCGCGAAGAGGAATCTGCAGAGATAATGACATCTAACACAACTAACGGGGCTCCATCTATGGTTGGGCGCACTGCTGGATTCGTTGCTCTGTTCAAGCTTTCTGAAACTTTCTGGGATTTTTGGAGCTACCGCTGCATCATTCATCCACAACAGCTGTGCGGCAATATTGTAAATATGAAGCATGTCATGAACGTCGCGATGAAGATCGCTGGCTCTGTTCAGGTCGGGAGTTTACAGAGGCGTTTATTCCGTGCCCAGCTCGAGGAGGCAGGTGCAGACCACACTGATCTGCTGCTGCACACCGACGTCAGGTGGCTGAGCCGTGGCAAATCTTAGAAATATTTTTGGAATTTTTGCCCGAAATTAAAGGGTTTCTGAAACAGTGAACAACCCATTCTGCTGTACTTGAGCATAGGTTTGCATAGGGACTAGAGACTGACATTTTTTCGGGAATCCCACGGGTCACGGGATTCCCGTGGGATTCCCGTGGGATGGGAGTCAGTATTAGTAACAATCACGTGATTGGGACGGTACAGGATTAAACATTAACGGGAGCAGACGGGAGCGGGAGCAAACCAATAGTAACTAAAAAAACTAGGATCAATGCCAAAAAATAAAATAAAATAGAAATAAAAAAAATCCAGTACTGGCGCCGCCATTTTGTAGTTTTTTTCCTTGAAGCCTACACTATAATGCGAGTCAAAAAAACTACACAACTACACGATTTAGATTTCTACTCTGGCCCGGGATCGGGACAGGAAACCATTTTTTTCTGTGGGAGTGGGACAGGACAGGAGTGAAAATCCACTCCCCTGTCAGTCTCTAATAGGGACCATAGGGACATGTCCCTACCAAAATTTTGGACTGACCTACTTGTCCCTACCAACAATTACATGTGAAGAACATGTTTATAATTTACAATACAGCATTGTTGCAGCAGTAGAGGAGTTCTGGATGGAGAATATTGACAGACGAAAACAAGTTTTCTCTAAAATGCTAAATGTTTATTTTTGTTATTTTGGTATAATTCCTGCTCTAAGTGGGTCGCTTTGTGAGCTAAAGACATGTTTTAGAGTCTCTATACTCCAGTTAATGATTAATCGATTACTAAATTTGTTTACATTATTTCAATAATTGATTAATCCAATGAATTGTTTCAGCCATAAATAAAATACATGAAATGGGTTAAACGGAGTAACTACAGCCTAGATGTACAACTTAATGAAGCTAATCTATTAAATGCTCAGTGTCAGTTCCTCTTCTATTTCCAGATCTCATGTAAATACAATACATTTATTTGGCGTCCCTTGAATCTATTATTTCATTATTATTATTATTATTTAAATTATCCTGAACATAAAGAAAATGTGAAACAGAATATGTGGCTAATTGATACAGAACATCTACCCACTTTTCTGGATGCTAATAACCTTTTCGAGGAGCTTCAGCAGCAGTACTGTCGTCAGTGAGTGAGTATTTCCTCTCCACTGTCGCTCCAAGCATGCTTATTTTGAGGGATTGCCTTGAGTCAATGAGTCAATGCAATCAACTGGTAGAAAAGTAGAAAACTTTGAATCAATTTAACTAGAATGTTCTGGTGAATTGTAAAGTGACTTGAGATGACGTGTTGGGAATTGGCGCTCTAGAAATAAACTTATTTGTATTTAACTGAATCACATATAATATTTTAAATGATATTCTTCATTCACAACAACGAGAATCTGCACATTTTCCAAATGGCAAACATTTATATTTGTGTGATTCTTTTAAACAATAAACCTCTCAAAACAAATGAAATTTCTGTTTCTGCAAATGTATTTCACCTCTTTTGTTTATTAAATTATGCTCAATCAGTAGCATGCAGCCACAACAGCAGAGAATCGGCTCAAACACTCCTCTCCTCCTGTTGTCCTTAGCTGCATGTTGTTTTGATACACAGCTGCCATCTGTGTGAAATATTAATGCAGTGGGCTGATTTGGGGTGTCGAGCAGTGTCACTCATTTGGCTTTTAATCATGCGGCAGCTTGAGAAAAAAGGAGGGAAAATAACTTCCCTTCCTGGGTGGCTGTCAAAGTCTTCCCAAAGTCATCTGGCACGTAGGGCGTCATGCCTGTCACCTGTCTCTTCTATCATTGACAGCTGCATTTTTGGCTCATCTTCAAGTGGCTGAGTACTTTCACGTCTAGCCTCTGTTTCAGCCAAAACAAGGACGCAAACCATAAAAATTTTAATACGAGCCCAGTGCATCTTCAGCCCTCTTTCAGGACGACTTTGAAGAGAAGGAAATTTTTTATTAAGTTTTATTTGCATGTTTTCTGCATATCAAAAATCATTTTAAATATGTTGCCTCTGTTGCATCCTACACCTTGTCCATTTATCAATTAGCTTTATACTGTCAGGGCCCTTTCAGACATGATTCTGGTGTTCAGTTGATTTGCGCGGTTCTGTGGTGGCTAGCCATGCTAGTTAGCAGAAAAAGAGTAGTAAAGAATACTGTAGAGGCGTTAAGTCCTCAGTCCGCAGAGCTCCATTTCATTAGCGACCATAATCACAAACTTAGGTCATGTCATAATTTGGAGAGTTCAGCCCGTAGATATACAGTTTTATATATATATATATATATATATATATATATATATATATATATATATATATATATATATATATATATAGCTCCAGGTACTTAAAGATTCACTTCCATGCAGAAAGCCTGTATTCTGATCTTGAGCTACTACAGTATCCATGTCAGATTAAATAATACTACTTATACTTCAGCGATAGTATCAAGGTGCTACTTTATTGAATCTCTTATACTATATCCAATGGTTTTGCTGTTCTTTTTTTGCATCTCTCTTTGCAGGTGATGAAGCAGACTGAAGATGTTACATCATTGTCTCCACTTTACCTCTGCTTTATTTAATCTTTTCTCCTTTTTCCCTGCTTTTCCCTTACTGTTCTACTTACATTGCAGTGTCCATATAATCTGTACTACTCCCTGCATTAATTATAATAAATATATTTATATGCATAAATCAAGAGGAACACTATAGCGTACTGCTCAACTTGTGAAAGTAAAATCTGTTGGTCTCTTTTTGGCATCAAGACAATTATTCTCATTGCCACATTACCAGACAGGATTCTGGAGTAAAAATGTCGTGGATTACTGGATGAACTGATTAATCCAGGTGTGTCTCACCATGTTTACTGAGTTCAGACACACCTGGATTAGTCCGTATTTCCTGTAGAATCAGACAGAAAACAAAAGAGCTGCCTGTGCATAGAGCCCATTCTTTCTGACAGGGTCACTGAAGTATCAGGGCATTTAACCAATCATAGCTCACTGCTAATAGAATTTACACACCTTTTGTGCTTCTGCATACAGCTAAGATGCTACATGGTTCAGTGTATTTTAAATATTCTTAATGGATTAAAACAGTATAAATATTTGGTTGTTGTGTATTTAATTCAACTAAAAAACTTAATTCAGTTTATTTACATATATAAGCAAAATTCACGTGTCATCTCAGGTCACTTTACAGAGAAAATTCAACCAACTCATACAGTCAGTTTTGCTCAAAGTTTAAAGAAAAAGAGCTGATTGCCTCGACTCATTGAATCAACAGCAATCCTTCACATCAAGCATGCTTGTAGCAACAGTGGAGAGGAAAACTCCCTTTTAACAGGAAGCAAAACTTCCAGCAGAACCAGGCTCAGATCTGCTGAGGCCTACTGGGGTTCGAGGAGACAGAAGCAGAGATACAAAAATCAGCTGTTAAAGGCTAACCTGACTCCGCCAGATGGATTTGCTCTGCATATCCATCTGGAAACCTTCCGTTGAAGTAATTTTGGGAAGGGGCGAAAATACTGGTTAGCTGATTGGCCTATGTTGGTGATAGACAGGCCAAATAAACCAGTCAGATCAATGAAGCATATGACGTACTAACAGAGTGACGACGAAAACAACCACAAGCCAGACTACTCTTGCCGAAACCAGTCGGGAGAAGAGCAAAAACATCTTTTCCTCTGAGAAAAGCCTCCAGAGCAGTGTTTTGCTCTTCTTTCAGTGAAGAAATACTCTGTAATTCTGCTAAAACTTGCTCGATAGCCACGCTAATGCTAGTTTCATCGGCTGAAGCTGCCATGTTCTTTAGACTGAACGGTCGCGCTTCTCGTTGCGTCACACCTCAACCCGCCTCAAAGCCAACGCTGATTGGACGTTCGTTTGGTGAACGGCTCCAAATTTTCTTTAAAGGAGAGTAGCCAGACTGATTTGCGAGTAAAACCTTGAAAGCTCGCGAGATCAGGAAGGTCTCACGAGGCTAGTTCCCATCTAGGAATGAAAAGAGCTAATCCAGCCAGTCGCAGTCTACACTGAAAAACAGGACAATCTCCAGCATCTATAAACAAAGGTGTTGATGGCAGCAGCACAGCTGATATTTCTCTCCAGGAAGGTGTCACAGCCAAACAGGAACAGACCAGATGAAGCTACTATGAGAAAAAGCAGAAAGTAAGAGATTGAACTAACAGATTCTGCAGAATGGGAGAATAGAGATAGAATGAAACAGAACGATGAAATAGGATGTAAAGAATTGATATGGAACTTCTAACTACTTTTCTGGGTGCTATAACATTTTCGAGGAGCTTCCGCAGCAGTACTGTCGTCAGTGAGTGACTTTTTCCTCTCCACTGTTGCTACAAGCACGCTTAGTGAGAGGGATTGCCTTCTGGTCAATGATTCGATGTAATCAGCTGGTTTTCCTTAGATAGAAAACTTTGAATCAATTTGACTTGATGATCTGGTGAACTGGAAAGTGCCTTGAAACAATCTGGGTTGTGAATTGGCGCTATAGAAATAAACTGAACTGAACAGAAAGATGCCCTAATATTTCACAAAGTCCTTTCTATCCTGACCTTCAGGTCTGTGCAGCAGGTCATCCCCATTTCTCTCAACCACATTCCCTGTTTTAATAATCTTAAATAAATGCAACTTGTGCCAAAAAAACAAACAAAAAAATAATGATATTGCTTAAATTTTACATGTTTTAACTAATTGATATACATTTATATATATATGATAGGGTGTTAATGTTTTTTACATTTTACATTATTTTTCAGGGAAAGAAGAATCAGCCTTGAAATAGTGTTGTTGTTAATTACGACAAATGCATTAATTATTAAAGACGCAAACATGTCAGGCAAGCATAACTAATTATTCTAGCGTGTTAACAGTTGTTTAATGTTAGCAGCAGCTGAATTATTTAGAGCTCTGCTGCCATGTTTGGATTTTTTTGTAAATGGGTTAGAGAAAGTTTCAGCAGGATGTTGGAGAAGCAGGAAAACAAAAAGAAAAAACACATTCTCACACACACACACACACACACAGGAAAACTACATATGGGGAGGGGGGGGATACACAATTATAATTGACTGTAAAAAGGGATGAGGAGGTGAAAGGAAGCGCTGGTGTTAATTTAATGCATTACAAACAAAGCTGGGTTTTAGCTGGTTTTATGCGTAACGTCTGCATGTGTGTTTTTAGTTTCTGTCTTTGCATTAAGGGGAAATCTGTCAGTGCATGAATCTAACTGGATGTGACAGCAGACAATTTATGTTGTTATGTTTTAATTGTCACCTGATGTGCATGCAGTCTGGAACCGGAAAAGATCCTCTTCTTCACTGTGCCCCACTGGGAGGAGGCATAACCAAAAATATCTCATGAACCAAACTTCTACTTTTGTGGATCCGACATATTTGTACATGACATTCTGGAATGGGTGTGAATGCAATAAAAAAAATGTTTAATAAAATTAAGTTATAAACGGTAAGTAAAAACATGCTTAACAGAACAACTCTCCAAAGGAACCGGCAGATTCTCCATGTGATAGCTAATGGAGTGTTCAATTAGGCTGCTTTGGAGAAGGTTGCTTTTCTGATGACTTTAGCCCCATAGAAAACTGTCATACCAAAGCTGTCAATTAGCCGTTAGCCGAAGCGGTTGTCAGTTTTAATCATTCCTTTCCTGTTTCCTTACTCTGCCTCCAACATTGTGATTTGTGTCATGTGAAGTGGTCTTTGTTAAAGTAATTGCGCAAAACTCAATATAATTTTCATTATATATGATCAGGATATAAACATCCATCTGTCTAGTTTTTCATCAGGTAAACACAACCTTGCATATTAAACGTGTCATAAAGATGACAGCATCTGGAGTATGTCAGGAAAGCTTTGGCTGTAGTTTCATTGGGAATAGCTTTATTGGTGTACGCTTATCCTATCTATCTATCTATCTATCTATCTATCTATCTATATATCTGTCTGTCTGTCTGTCTGTCTGTCTGTCTGTCTGTCAGTCTGACTTATTACTGAATGGGTGAATTCATGTTTTCACTGTTATTTTAAATCTTTTAATCATTGTACCATCAACATCATGACATAATCTGAGCATATCAAGTCTCAAAACAGAGACCCCGTATTCAAGGCAAACAGACAGTCAGGTATCTCAAAAGTTTTTATTTAAAAAATATGGATCTGCAGTAACAGAAAGCACATCTAGCAGGAACCTCTGCAGAAGGGAAAACACAGGTTAGTGACCACGTTAATCTGACGGGATGATTATGAACCTATGAGTCACTAAACTGGTTTTATAGTTCAGTCCGTGCCAAGAGGACGAGGTTGATTTCAGCCAGTCGGCTGTGAAACAAGGTGCGGCGTGTGCCGCTCATTGAGTCCCAGATGCTGTAGTCCCAGAGGATGAAGTGCAAGCAGGAGATCAGATCTAAGCAGATAAAGGAAGGCAGGATAACCCAGCGGGCAGAGCCAAGCTGATGTCGAGGACATGTTCAGGGTTTTAGAACCAGGAGATCAGAAGTCCAAAGGGAAATCCAGGTCTGCTACATAAAGCAGCTACAAGGTTAGTTAACAGGCAGAATCCAGCAGGAGTCAAAAGACATACATGTATCAGGCAAACAGATCAGATGGGGACAGGCCAGGAACAAGTACTCAGAAACACTAAGGTGCATGCCTGATTTGAACAGAGTTATACATTCTTCTACATCCAAATGCGTTGTCTGTCTGCAGATGGGTCCGTATTTGGCCAGATTATTCTGCCAAGGCTCAGAACAGAGGAACCAGTATTCAAAGCAGACAGACACTTCATATTTCTCAAAAAGCATGTATCTAAAAATGGCGGATCTGCAGTAACAGCAAGGACATCTAAGGCAGGAACCTCTGCAGGAGGAAAACTGCTGAGGATGATTATGAACATGTGAGTCACTAACCTGGTCTTAAAGTTCAGTCTGTGCCCAGTGGAAGAGGTGGATTCCAGCCGAATGGCTGCCAATACCATGTGGCAAACACTGCCAGGACAGTTCTACAAGCTGTGGCCTTGAAGACTGCAGAACAAGCGGGAGATCAGATCCCAGCAGACAAAGAAAGGCCGGATAATTTCCTTCCCAGGGGAAAGCATAAGCCAATGTTGAGGACTTGTTCGGGATTCAGAACAAGGAGATCTAAGGTCAGAAGAGGTTCTGGAGGAAAATTTAGGTTGGTGACTTGAAGCAGCTCCAAGCTCAGCAGACAGGCAGAATCAAGCAAGAGTCCGAAGACAGATCAGGCAAACAGATCAGATGGAAAGAGGAAGGCTCAGTGGTGTAGAGGTAGAACAGGTCGGAATCAGGTAAGTATTATAAGCAGTGTTGAACCGATACTATACTAAAATGGTGGTATCAGTATTGGCGAGTACCAACAAATAGGGCCCCAATGCTAATTTGAGAGCCAAAAGTTTATTCAACTATTGTCACCCATTCCAGGTAGGCAATAAAAAGTTCTATTGGATTCACTTTGTATCAGTCTTTTTCCTGCATCACAAAGGTAGGCAGCAGCTTGATAAAGCCATGACGGCAAATATTTTACATCCAAGTAGTATGAAGTTCTTCATATATACACACAAACAAATTTCAAACAGATGATATCGGTATCGGGATCAGGGCCAAAAAATGGCATCAGCGCAGGACTAATTATAATGCCAGAAGCTTGAGAAAACATAGTTTTAATGTGTTCTGCTTTACTAGTTAATAAAGCTTGGCTTCTTAGAGGACGTGACTGATAGTTAAAGGTTGAAATTAGCATGTTTTCTTATTGAACAGACAGAATCAGACTGCAGAGCTTCTACATATCTTGAAACTTTGTTTCTGGCATCATTATATTAGTAAAGAGGTTCATAAATCTTTTTAAACAGAGAACAGAGAGAAGAAGGGAGAGCTGCAGATTTAAAGGTGAAACAGATTTACTGGGATATGCAACATGCAATAAAATATATCTTAACCAGAAAGTTTACAAGAAAAAAATCTGCTATGCTATATCTAAAATGCAGCATATCAATATTTTTTTTGGATGGTTGGATGGAATTGAAATTGTACAATCTAGGGTATCAATTTTAGCTTCAGAATCAGCTGTTATTTGATTTTCTTTATACATATATATATATATATATATATATATATATATATATATATATATATATATATATATATATATATATATATAAAAATATATATATATATATATATATATATATATAAATAAACTAAAAGGCATCTCTCTATCTATCTATAAATAGAAATATCAATGTGTTATGGTTTTCTTGCATTCTCAACAATAGAAAAGCATTGATATATATATGTTCGACCTCATTTTTAGAGAATACAAAAACCTAAAGAAAGTGTTCGAGTGAAGTAACTGTAGATCCATCAACTACCACCCAAATTTCCCCACCACCTTTCATCACAAAGTTACACCCTAGAATATGAAAGAAGTGAAAACATGTCAAATCGTATCTCAACTCATTGTTAATTTGCTGTTCATTGCTGATAAAGCTGTAGACAGAATAATATTTAAAGACCTCATCAAGAAGATGCTCTATACTCCTGTATTAATGCCGTGTACATCCACTATTATCATTGGGAGGATTCTGACCTGTTAGCAAATGACCGTCACTCTCATTCTCCTCCTTGTATTTTCTATTTTGTCACTGAGGTCATTGATGAACTAAACTCCTTCCCCAGTTTCTCTGTTTCTTTGAGCACATTCCTCTTTCCTCCATGAATCCTTCCCTCCTCTCTAGCCTGATAACCTCATGAATCATCCCGTCTCACCAGCAGACCTGCCTAACACCTCATTCCCACCGCAGACACCCCAACTTCCCCAATCCTTCTTTATTCTCACTAACAATTTGGTAATGAAATATTGATTTTTAGTTAGATTCAAATAGATGTTATTAACTTTGCATTGATAAATGTTCTCTCTTCCTCCTTCTTCACATACCTGCGTTTCTGAATAGTGTGTGGCTAACACCTGATTCACAATGAAGGCTTAACTATTTTACATGACCTACATTACTTCTTTTAGAGACCTTATCTTGTTTATCTACCTTTGACATAAACACACATTCAAACATAATCCTAGTGTTATAAACAGGTTTGATGTGTGCTGATTGTACCAATCTTGCTAAAAGGAAAAGTCGGGTCAGCAAGGGATAATCAATGGATCATTATTTATACCTAAAACTAATACGTTCTCCGTAATTTAATTAATTTAGCCTTAATCAGAAAAAAAAAATAATAATTTTCGTCATGATCACTGAGTCTGGGAGCGTCCTTTTTTGCCTAAACATAGTAACACCTCACTCCTGCTATCTTCCAGCAGTGACGTCACGGTGCGGTAAGCCTAGCGCCATTCTCCCCGCTTTACAAGCAAAATCAATGGGAACTACTAGACACATCTGCAATCAACAACAATTATTGAAGATTTCCAGAGGACTTTACCATTGAAATTCACCAGAGCTATAGTGAAACTCATAACGCCCATGTGCATGGCAGCTGGATGTTGGAATACATCGGGTAAAAGTGGAAAAAAAGAATAATTTCACCTTTCTGAGTCCTGATCCTCCACGGACGGGTTGGTCGTTGGATTGCCAACTTGATGAGGGAGGATTTGCCATCGAACTTCTGGCCAGAGAAAAAACATGTAATATGTAGCCAACATTTGGAAGAAGAATGTTTTCAAGATGACTTGGATAATAACGCGTTGTGACAAACACCAGATACAGCACTGGGACTTGATCAACAGCCGATACCGCACCGTGACGTCACTAACCAGTAGGTGGCAGTAGTGTTCTTTGACAAACATGGATGCCTCCTGTAAAGCACATTCAGATGAAAATTACTCTTCATTAAAAACACTGATCATTTATTAAAGAGTATTTAATAATTTAATATTTAAAGTACTTTCAGAAGTTTGAAATCTGAATATGACTGGACTTTTCCTTTAATGTCAGGAAAGTAAGGTTTTCATGACACTTCATCACCATCTCAAAGTCCAGGCAAACATGTTTTTTTAAAGTGCTTAAAGAAAATGTATTTCACTGTAGTAAAAACCACATCAATAGAAGAATGATTTAAATCAGAACAAAGCAAACTAAATAAATACAAAAATACAGATAAAGATTGGGAGAGAATAGCTAGGCAAGACAAGGCAAATTTATTTGTATAGCACAGTTTGTACAAAGACAATGCAAAGTGCTTTACATGATTAAAATATAGGAAAATAAAACACAATCAGAGCAAGTAGAAGAAAAAATAAATAAATAAAAAAGATGCAAAGACAAAAAAGAACATTAAAAGCAGTTGGACTAAAGAAAATAAAAAAGAAAAAAAATGAACTAATAATGTTTCAGTTTAACTTTTTAACTAGAACAGTCGAAGGCAATCCTAAACAATTTTTAGTCTTGATTTAAAATTGCCGTTGATTTAGCTATCTATATCAGAGTTGAAAGGTTTTAGGATTAAATTAAAGTATTGTAGACACCTTATTTAAGTGGGCTCAAATGAGACTCCATACTGGAGAGAAATATCAGCTGTGCTGCTGCCATCAACACCTTTGTCTATAGATGTTGGAGATCAGCCTGTTTTCAGTGTAGTCCTGTTTATCTGACTGTGACTGGCTGGATGTGCTCTCTTCATCCTCTGACATGGGAGCTGGCTCTGAGCTCGTCTGCCTGGCTGTGTTTCATGGACACGGCCGCCTGTGGAGCTGATTTACAGCTGCTTTTTGTATCTCTGCTTCTGTCTCCTTGAACCCCAGTCGGCCTCAGCAGATGGCCGCTCACACTGAGCCTTGTTCTACTGGAGGTTTCTTCCTGTTAAAAGGGAGTTTTTCCTCTCCACTGTCGCTACAAGCATGCTTAGTGTGAGGGATTGCATTCGAGTCAATGAGTCGATGCAATCAACTGGTTTTCATAGATAGTAAACTTTGAATCAATCTGACTGTATGATCTGGTGAACTGTAAAGTGCCTTGAGATGACTTGTGTTGTGAATCCGCACTATATAAATAAACTGAATTGAACTGTTGTACATTACTGCATGGTTTCCTATTGTAAAGCACTGCATATATATCCCACCGCCCCCTCCCATTTTAGACTTGACAGAAGATGGACGTGGTGGACCGGTAGCACCCAGGGGACAGAACCAGGGTCTTATATGTGGCAGCATTTTACATTTACATTTCACTATATGCCTGTTTCCCTTTTTTTTACTGACAGAAACACAATTTGCTTTTCCATCTGAAATGCTTTTGACTGGAAATCGGAGACAGAAATGTAATCTTTGGCCCAAACACTGTTCTTGGGCTCCCTGGAGTTTTACAACACAGAAAGCTTGAACTCCCTTTTATCCTTAGAACTGATGTTTTATTTTAGCTGAGACAATGGGGTACTCCAAACCCCACCCCCCCCCACCCCCACCCCCACCCCACCCCCCCCACCATACGGCGATCTGTTTTGCAAGCTTTTATCAACCAAACAGTAAGTTTTTCTTACACGTTTGAGTTTAGCTTCAGCCATGACACATATCAAAGCCAAGCAAAGGAACAGACTGGGTGTTCAGATATCTGAAATTTAATTTTTACTAGTAAAAATTACATCACTTTTCCCCATTCATGTGTGTTGGGTGGTTACTTTCAGATATCCAAAATGAAATTACTCCTATCTAAAATAAACATTCTAGATGTCTAAAAATGAGTTTCAGAAAGCTCTAATCCAATTGTTACTGGTCATAATTTATATTACACATCCAGTATACCTTGACTGCATCCAGTATTTTACATTTCTTTCTTTATATTATGATGACATATTTAAAGATTGAAATATGAGGTTCTATTGTGGAGCATTGTGACTTCATTTGCAGTGTTAGTCTTCAGGACGAAAACTTTTATTGGTTTTAGTCACATTTTATTCATTACGATATGTGATAGTTTTAGTCAGTTTTAGTCGACTTAAACTTTAAAAAATTAAATGGAGCCTAGGTGGAAGTTCAGCTGAAGAAACTGATTGCTCCTCTGCATCCACTACGACATAGCCAATCAGCTTTGAACCACACCTCCACAAGAGCCAATCAGCATCCAACATACATTCTAAAAGAGCCCCTCCTCCACCATCGTAGCTAAAGCTTCATCAGAGTTTCATTCCTCCCGGACCCTTACTGTGTTCCGCATCTCATTTAAACCTGTCCGGCAGAAGACTGCCATGTTGATCCTGGTTCTGCCAGAGGATTCTTCCCAATGGGAAGTTTTTCCTCTCCACTGTCGCTTCATGCATGCTCATCCTGGACAGGTTCTCTCAACCTCTGTTATCCAAACTGGACTTCCATCTTCCAAGTCCCCGAGTGAAGCTCTAGTATCAACTCATACTCTCCACTGGATCTCCCCATAAAGCTCAGCAGACCGTCTCACTAACCAGCAGTCTACAGACTGACCAACTTCATCTATCTCCACTTCACCACCAGTTTCAGGCCTGGGGGGAAATAGCCCTATTCTTTACTATAGTTCATGCATATCTATCAAAATTCAGCGCTATGTTTCCTGTCGAGGTCTGAGCGCCAAAGACCAAGTAATTGTATCAATGAATTTCTTTTAACTCTTCATGTGAGTTTTTTTAGATTAAAAAGGCTTTAGTCTAGTTTTAGTCAGTTTTATGTTGCAAAAAACGTTAACCTTTAAAATTTCAAATAACAACCAGATTCTTTACCAGACTGACAGCTCTAGCCTAGATACTACAATTGCTGCATATAGAATGCTGCTGTGCAACTGATCATTGCTGTTGGGCAGAAAACGTTGATTTATAGATTTCAAATAAACTTTTTTGAAGAAAAAAGTTATTCACAAAAGTTGTGAAAATAGCAGATCTAGTTCAACACATCATACTGTTTAATGCAGCAGACAGACAAGTTAACAAAATGTACAATAAAGTAAGGGTTTTAGACATAAAAGGTTTCCATAGTAAAGCAAAGGATTCCTGATCTACTATGAATTATGCTTTACACATTGTGGTTTGCCACCGTCAGTGTGTGAGTGTGCGCGTGAATTACGGGATATAGTGTAAAGTGCTTTGGTCAAATCTCCTGACTTGAAAAAGCGCTACATAAATACAGGCCACTTACCATTTACCTTTACAGATATATAAAATCTTGATTCACCCCCCACCTGCTTTATTGACCCCCCTGCTTCATTGATCCCCCCCCACTGCTCAGGGATCAAAGTAGATTTAAATTCACAGGGTTTTGATATAAAACAAAAATACAGAGGTTACTTACATAATTGCCTTGTAATGCCATGGCAACCCAGACTTAAATTGAATGAATATTCTAACTTTAAATGTTGAAATATTTAAAGGAAACAGAGAAAATGTTTTAATGACAATACAAGGAAACATTTACATCATTTGAATAGATGGATACAAGAACAATGAGGGAGAAATATTGTATGTACCTTTTCATCAGGCTCTTTATCCAGAAATAAAAAGAATTCAATGAAATATTTTATTTGGATATAACTAAGTGATTCCTTTTGGTAGAAATTAAATACTGTTTAGTATCACCTCTTGTGAGCTGGAAGAAATAATATCTTGATAGTTAGACAAAGGAATTTTTTATGCTTGGCAGCCCAGTGGGCACCGTTACATCAATTTGATGTTGAAGATTGGTCAAGATTTTGACTTCCATGATAATTATTCTACAGAAGCTTATAGTTGTAAAAAGGTCCAACCAATAAATCAATCTAGCATCCAAATACTGCCTCATATTGCTAATAAACATATTTGAACTTAAAACAATATCTCTGCACAAAAACTTAACATCAAATTGACGTTGATTTGATGTCTGGGAATAAGGTATTGAATTGATGTCATATTGATGTCACAAAGCATCTTGGGATAAGGGACTTGCAACAAGCATGAAGCTATTAAAATCTTGGTTGTGTTATTCATGCTGAAAATACATGCACCATTTGACCACCAAAAGTGGGGAAATGCATTATATTTCAAAAAACATTTTTGAATTACCAATTATTTTATTTTATTTTTTATAAAAAAAATTTTTTTTTTGCAACCCGAAAAAATAGCAATTGTAGAACATCAACTTAGTTTAGATGATCCAAAAATGATTAATATTAGAACTATTGACAATATACTTTACAGAATTGCTATTTTAAAGGCCATGCATGAAACACTGCAGAACTGCAATACAGCTGTCTTGTATTTCAAACAGAATTGGGTTTGTTTAGGCCATTTCCTTCTCAAAGGAACTTTTTTTTTTAATCCTAATGAAGGTCCGGTGAGACCGCACATTTATCTAAGTACATGTCGGGCAGTCGTGGGAGAGCGGTTAGGGTGTCAGACTTGGATCCCAAAGGTTACCGGTTCGACTCCCGACCCGCCAGGTTGGTGGGGGGAGTAATTAACCAGCGCTCTCCCCCATCCTCCTCCATGACTGAGGTACCCTGAGCATGGTACCGTCCTGCCACACTGCTCCCTTGGGGCGCCATTGAGGGCTGCCCCCTTGCACGGGTGAGGCATAAATGCAATTTCATGGTGTGCAGTGTTCACAATGACAATGGGAGTTGGAGGAGTTTCCCAAAGGGCTTTCACAAATGAAGCCAATACAAAACGTTGCAGAATCTTTCCGTCTGTGCATATTTTTAAATGTTTTTATTTTCAAATGTTTGACTTAAAAACAATGTCAAAATAACATCAATATCATTATTTGAGTGAAATTTTACAAAAGCTTGACATTGAAATAATGTCAAAATGACATAAATAAAATCATTATTTGACATACATCAAATTGATGTCAAAGGACTGATGTCAATTTGATTTACGTTTTTTGACCAAATTTTGATAACAATTTGATATCGGTGTTTGATGTCAAATTGATGTTTAATTGACATCTTTTGCCCACTGGGAGAGGATGATCGGCCACATAGTTTATTTGGTAGCAATGGAAGAGCCATACTTATGAGAGCAAACCGTCCGAGTGGAATGTAAAGACGCATTTCTGCACAAGCACAGATGGAAGACCAGAGCAGAGTTCATTATTTTTAACTATGAATGCAAAACATTGACTATAGAGCCCATTTTACCTGTTACATGTGGAGTACCACACGGATCAGTGCTAGGACCAATTCTCTTTAATATATATATGTTCCCAATCAGTAGAGTTACAGTATTAGACAGCATGAGATTAATTTCCACGTTTATGCTGATGATTTTCAGCTGTATCTGTCTATAAAACACACTGAGCCTGGTTCTGCTGGAGGTTTCTTCCTGTAAAAAGTGAGTTTTTCCTCTCCACTGTCGCTACAAGCATGCTTAGTGTGAGGGATTGCCTTCCAGTCAATGAGTCGATGCAATCAACTGGTTTTCCTTAGATAGAAAACTTTAAATCAATCTGACTGGATGATCTGGTGAACTGTAAAGTGCCATGAGATGACAGGTATTGTGAATTGGCGCTATAGAAATAAAATGAATGGAATTGCATTGACTTGAATTATATGGTGATGGGTTAGGGGTAAATACTGACGTTCTAACGCAGCCCACTTCTTTTATGTTAATATGGTTTCCACCAAAGGTACTTCAACTGGAATTTATGTTTTGGTGACTCTAACAGAATAAACCACTTCTTTTCTTTTCTACAAGGCAAGCCTGTGTGGATATATTTTACGACATGAGAGACACGTGCAGGCTATGGCAAGCAGTTAATGTGTTTCTACAGCAGTAACAACACGCTAAACACAGAAAATAAAATCAGACAAAACTACAAAGTTGCTCTCAGAATATTTGTTTTCCTTTCTTGGTTACATTTTTTTTTATTTCAACTTACATAAGAAATATTTTTTGGTTGCAACAGTTTTGGAAGAATATTCACTCTATAAAATTACTCGATCCAGTCGCTTTATTTGCATTCATTGTGATCAAACCTTTAGAAAGGTGGAGTCAGAGGCCACCTGTTCTGCCTGATGTTTGCTGTTTATGTTTAACATTAATTGGTTCCACTGTTCTTCTCCATCCGAACTGCCCAGATTCCTCTGTCTTGAAAGATGTAGAAAGCATGGAGCTTATTGCAAGGGTGGAGAAGTAACTGAGTAAATTTACTTGATAAATGTACTTAAGTACTTTTTTGAGTATCTTTACTTTACTTGAGTCCTTTTTTGCGGGGCGGGGCTAGTTTCTTGTTCATTTTGGCTCAGCTCAGCTCTGTGATCCAATTATAATCTGTTTAAACAGAATTTAACACTGAAATAAAATGCAGGTTTTTATGCATCCATTTTATACATTGACTTTTTAAATGAGAAAATATTTTTCAAGAATTAAAATCTAAATTGATTTTGAAGTAGGGAACAACAATAGTTCAGTTTGGTATATAGAACATGTCATGATTCACTTTTTTTTAATAAAACACCTGAACTGACCGTTTGTTATTTTTCTTTCTTTTTTCTGTCTTAATGTTCGCAGTGGGCTTTATGCTGCCCTGCAAGGCTTTAAACCTGGGTTTAAATGGAGACAAAGCCATTCTTAAGCACACATCAAGGTGCTCATTTTGAGCCTGGATTATGGCGTTACATTTATGTCATAACCAATGCGGGCAAAATAAACATACTCGCATGTATGTTAAACTACTTCTGCGCATGGTTTATCTACCGCCGCGCAAGAAACTGCTGCTTTAAGAGGAGAAAATCTCTCTCCGTGCGCGCCAGCTCCTCTACGCGGGCTTGGAAGCTCTCTGCGCGTGCCAGCCCCTCCCACACGTGCGTGGGATCTCCCTGCGCGCACAATTTTCTATCCAGCGGCCACGCTCGAAGATGGCTGCCCTCTTGAAAGCGTCTCTGCGCTCGGACCGATTTTCTCCTCGCGCGGAAGAAAAGTGTTTTTGACTGTCACTGTCCCACCTCGAGCCGTCGTCTTAACTGACGAACTGTCAGTCAAATGCTTCCTGACACTACTTCCTGTGAGATTGTGTCTGCAAGCCCCAATCAGGAGGAGGCTTACAGTTGTCAATCCTGTCAAAACCACTTTTCCTCCGCGCGAGGAGAAAATCGGTCCGAGCGCAGAGACGCTTTCAAGAGAGCAGCCGTCTTCGAGCGTGGCCGCTGGATAGAAAATTGTGCGCGCAGGGAGATCCTGCGCGTGCGTAGGAGGGGCTGGCGCGCGCAGAGAGAGATTTTCTCCTCTTGAAGCAGCAGTTTCTCGCGCGGCGGTAGATAAACCATGCGCAGAAGTAGTTAAACATACATGCGAGTATGTTTATTTTGCTCGCGTTGGTTATGACATAAATGTAACGCCATACTGGATCCATATTTATTTTTGAATCTGTTCATGGTGCAGAATCCTGCTTCACAGCAGCAGGTTGAGCCAAACATCCTCTAAATGTGCAGGGTCATCTTTGAGCACCATTTCACTTTTCTTTCACCAGTTCACCACAGTTCTTCCAGCAGCCCACACTTTCTCTGCTCTCTTTTTCTCATCATCTTCTCCTTCTTTCCCATCGCCCGGCTTGCCACAGGTTTGCCTGCTGTGTCTAAAAGTAGCAGCAGCAGCAACCCAGACTGACAGTAGCTCAATGGATCATTTCTATCACGTGCAGCCTGATCCCGGACGCTCTGGAGGGCTTTACCGTATTAATGGGAGAAGCAATGCAAGTGAAATTAGACACTATCATCTTACAACATGCGGTAATTTCTAAATGAATCAGGTTGGGTCCGGAAAAACCAGCAGGTGGGTCCGGATCTGGACCGTGTTCTGCTAATCCGTGACGTCTGGTCTATTCCATAGTGAAAGTGTGAGGAGAATCAAGACTCACCTATTTTCTTTTGTCTGCTTTTTTTAAATAAGAAATAATACTCAACAGGTTTTGTCTTATTTTCTGTTGTATTTTAATGCTGAAATTCTTTACAGATGGTGAAATTACTCTGAAAATTATACAGACATACTAATATTAGAACATTTCATTTGTATTTTGAATACTTAAGTACTTATAAATGCATTAACTTTTAAATACTTTAGTATTTTCAAAAGTAGGATCTTCAAAACTTTAACTTGAACAGATGTTTGACAGAGTAACTTTGACTTGTAGTTGAGGAAGATATGACTATAAGTATCAATACTTTTTAATACTACCACTACCACTAAGTATTCTGATGAGAACTTCGTCCACCACTGGCTAATTGACAGAACTGGATCATCCTTGTTGGGTTCATTCATGTAGCAGCTGTGTTTAGTTTCTTCAAAGTTGAGCTGTGAAAATTCCCATTTTCTCTACATACTGTATACCCCACAGCTGAGCCTGTATCTGTTTATCCTTGGAGTGAAAGTACACAACACAACTGCTAGAGAGCAGACCATGTGACCCTACTGGCCCTCCATACATGGTTGTGACCTTCTTTTGCCTGAAGATAATCCCTGTTCCTTTGCTCACCCCCTTACTGCTCTCAGGACATATTCAATCTAGATTGGATTGCTCTATTAAGTATGGAGACTGTGTCATGCTACATGCAGATAACCTTGTGTTATTAGCTCCCTGATGGCCAATCAATACTCCACTTTCTAGCTGCAGAGGCTGAACCAAGTCCCTCACCTAGATAATCATCTCTTAATGTTGGATGCTGAATAATTGGAAGCCTCTCAATCCCAGCCTGGTTGACAAGGATGGTTTGCATATTAAGAACATTGCACTAACGGTCTATCATTCTGAAGAGGGAGAATAAACATTCATATACATAATGTTTTTGAGATAATGAGCTGGGATACATTATGAAACCCCTAGAAGCCAAAAAAAAAAAGATTGATAAAAACAAGAGTGTGGTTCTTTTAGTGTCGATGTTGCTGTAATAATATGCATTGTGAGGAAAAGATAGCATTTCTAACTGACTGAAATAGATCTGCAGGAGAATTGAGTCTCCAGTGGCCATTTCTCTGTGGAGTGGGGAAATCATCTTCCCACTGAGCAGCTGCTCTCTAGCGGATGGGATTGACATGGATGATGAGGATGGTGATGATGTTTGAATGAAAAACTCCCTGTCCATCTGTTCAGACACACATTTTTACTGCCTTTCTTGGTGCTTTGCTTTCCTCCTCTGTTTTCTTTTGCTCAAACACAATTAAAGGTTGTTTTTCTTCTTGAAAACTTTCTGATGTGGAGCTTATTTTAGTGTGAGGACCTTAGAGTCCCTCAACTTAAGAGCACATGTCTCTAAAGCTTCCAACGTTTCAGACAGAACAGTCTCAGGATCTCCCTAAGTTGTTTTTTTTTTTACATTAAAATACATCTTTTTTTTTTTAGACATGTTGTTTAAATGCCTTGTGATGTGAGGACTGGAGCTACTGGATTTTCGAAGGTTACAAAGAATTGATTAATTCAAGAAATGGCTTCTTCAGACATCTGAATGTGCTCTCATGTGCCCCTGTTTTAATGGCTTCCGCTGACATGGCCCTCATTTAAAGTAAAACAGTATTTTATTCTGTAAAAACATTGTTATTAAACTCTTGTTTTACATTAACACCAAACACAGTTTCAGCAGCAAAAACAGAACCTGCTGCTTTATTTTGATGCTGGTCGACATTCAGGTCAGACATACCTTAAAGGTACACTATGCAACCGGTGTTGATTTTCCAGCTAGGCTGCCCCTAGAGGGCGAAAGTAAAAGTGCACTGTCATAAATATGCTCAACTGTTCTCCTGGTTTCTCCGTCAAGCCAGGCGCGGTTGTTTTGAGCTTAGCAGACAGTCGAACGCAACGAATCACCATGTCTACTGCGTGTTTACATGTTTAGTTCTGGTTCTAGGTATGCAGAGCAGGCTGGAGCCAGAAGACCTGAGTGATCTGGAGGTTTGATGCACTGACAGCAAGTCTGTGATGTATTTAGGTGCTAAGCCATTCAGAGATTTATAGACTAACAGAAGTATTTTAAATTCTATTCTCTGAGATACAGGGAGCCAGTGTAAGGACTTTAGAACTAGGGTGATGTGCTCTACTTTCTTAGTCTTAGTGAGGACACAAGCAGCAGCGTTCTGGATCAGCTGCAGCTGTCTGATCCACTTTTTAGGCAGACCTGTGAAAACACCATTGCAGTAGTGGATTAGTTTTTCTAGATCATGCTGAGACATTAGTGCTTTAATCCTGGAAACACAGTTGCCTCATATTTCAATAATTACAGTCATCTGTTTTCTAATTGTATGCATTCATAAAAAAATTTCCTATTACAGTTCCTAAAATTCATAGAGCACTTTTGTTCATCATTTAAACTATGCCAATATTTAATTCCATCCACAGATGAACACTTTAATTTTCATCATGAGAACGTAGAACATACTGTAGAACCTGGAAATGATCTTTCCTCTCTGACCAGGTCTTGGTTTAGAAGACTAAATACACCTTTAGCATCATCTGGTGAAGTATTTTGTTTAGCTTTCCACACAAAGAGCGTTGTTTTTATATCAACATTCAGACTACAATCTAAGAGTTTTGGGGCCCATCCTGTGCAAATTTATACAGAGGTCACTATGACTTAAAAAGGGCTTCACATCTTGAGTCCATCTCTTCCAGCTAAATCACATGAATCTGTGTATGGTTGCAAAGTCCACCTTTACCCTAACACCAGTGATTGTGCGCACTGTAGCTTCATAAAGTCACTGGTCACATTCTGTGGAGTCATTCACTGACTGGCAGGGTAAACTTTATCTAGCTGTCATCTTCCTGTCTGCCTCTCCCAGGGTGGTACTAAGGGCATGGACATCTGTGCCAGCTTTACGAGGGGAAACATCCAGCGAGTGTCAAAGTGAAAGAAGAGACATTCTCTTATCCAAACAGAAGGATATAACGGTCTGTCTGGCCGTTATATGGATGCTGGATCATAGATGTTCTGCAACCTGACAGCCAGCCAACAGCCCCCCCACTGGAGGCTGCTGTTCCAAGGGCACAGATATGGCCAGGCACCAGGGGAGCTTCAGAAAGGATCTGCTCTGTGAGGGATTTCGGGGTGAATGCTGTCATTCCTGGATCAGTGGAAAAGGCCGGGACCATGGACCCAAGTTCAGCACACATCACCGAGGGGACGATCGGAATCCGACTGACAGACTGCATCAAATAAGCTTATGAAATAGCTCAAAAGATAGACATGGTCAACTGTATGGACATTGATTATATACTATTTAAACATAAATTTGTTTACTGTTTTAATAAAATCATAAAAGATACAAGATGTAGACTAGAGTGGTCAAAATATAAAAAATATAATATATTCAAACAATGTATCCCGATATTCAATACTAACCTGGTATCTAATCTAAACTCAAGAGAAGATTTTTTTGCATGTTTTTTTGTCGTGTTTTTATATACAGTATATCAATTATTTGCAAAATTATTCTGATGATTTTTGATCATAGAAGTTCAACTGCTATAAAGTCACCGGATAAATGAGTTCTGCCTGAATGAAAGTCTGAACTTTTCAATGAAATGAAATCCTTAAATACTGGTTGAGAACATTATTTTCAAGCAGTATTTTAATATCAAACCTATAAATTCTTATATAAATTTAATGCAATTTCAATACAATATATTTACATAGAGATTCACTGTTTAAAACCTCTTTCAAAGACATTTACATGCATCCATAATCTGATGCTTCAGGTACTGATGTTATATTAGTTTTATTATTTTATTAACCTTGTGGCTGCGGCATGGTTCTAGGCTCAGTGTCAGAGATGGAGCAAAAAGCAGTGCAGCAGGAAGGCAGACAGAGTTTATATCATCAGCATCATTTACTGCACCTCAGCTCCAATCAACTAGACATGGAACATGTTCCTTTTGGAAAGAGGAATGTTAGTGGGTTCTATTTCAAATGAACTCAAATAAACAATCGATAAAATAACACTTGATTTTATTTATAAGTTCAGCAGCTCTACATTGAAGTGGTTTTCCTTCTATTCAGAGCAAGTAGGAAACACAGCAGCTACCTGTTAGGACCTAAAGGAACTGGAGGGAAGTAAAAAAAAAAAAAGCCCGCTCTCCCTGCAGAAAATGCGCCACGAATTAAGAGGGGGATTAAATTCCCTTAGGTAACCTACCTTAGCACAACGGCGGTCCAGCAGGTCAAAGATGAGGCTCTCCTTCTTAGGTCAAGGCATTTAATCATGTTAGCCACGCAGAGTCCTTTCCATAAAGCTGGGCATACACTTTACGATTCTTTGCCCTTTTCTGGACGATTTTTCACTCGTGCAGGAATTTTTTCAATCAGGCCGAGTTTCAGGCTCATCTTGCGTCCTACGTTGTGTAGTATACAGTGGGTAATGAGGGGCAATCAGCCTCTCACGACCAACTCCCGATCAGGAATAGTAAGGTAAGAGGTAAGAAAATCATGAAAACATGCTTGAAATTGAGTCAGCCATCTTGGAAAAATCCTGCTGTTAAAGCAGAGCTACAAGCCGAAGGGAGCTCTTTTTCTTCTTCTTCCAGATTAACGATTCCGACCAGCTCCATCTCTTGGCGCTGAGTCCGACGTGTGGTTTTTGGACATACATTGTGAGCAGGTAGATTGCATCAGAGCATCGGGCCATGCAGTGTACGAACATGCATCGTGAGCTGTAAAATTATTAAACCCCTGTTGTTTCGTCGCACAGTTTGAGGTGTAGCTTCATGCAGTGGATGAAAATATCTGTGCATGGCCGGCTTAATATAATCTCATTGCCAGTGCAGGTAACCAACATTTCCTTATTGAACTTCAAACACAAATAAATGGTTGTATGCTGTACCTGTACTTTTGGAAAGTTTGTAGCCAGAGGTACAAGATGAAATGGTTTTCCACTACTATTATTGATTATTATGTAAAACAATGGGATCAAAGAAGCATTTGATCATAAAGAAAGAAGCACCTTTTGTTTACTATGATTACAAAAGTTTAACTCTTATAGTTATTGCTCCCCCACTCATTTCCCCTCCTTTTCCTGCTCTTATCCATTAAATGTCCAAAGCTTTCAAAGCACAGCAATCTAAACTTGGAAAAACTCCTTTGCTCTTTAATCTAATACATGTGAAGTACTTCAGTGTTATTTGCATTCCAGTACAGGCAATAAAATCTTGTAGTACAAGTTTATGAGCTTTAGTAATTTGTGAACGTAATGAAGGATAAAAAAAAGGGATTTTGTAATCAACGGTAAAGAGAAAGTGGGAAGGAGAGGAAAGGCATGATAGTGCGACAGACAGAAACAGAGATAAATGGCGTGATCAACGTGGCTCATCCTCTTTGACAGCTTCATCAAGAGGCTGAGGAGACACACAAACACCCAAATATTCCACTGTTTTCTTAGAGGGACTTTTTGGCTTCCATCCATTTTTATGGCCTAAGGAAAAGAAAAAAAAAATATTTTCATCATGAGGCATTTTTGAAGAGCCTTCTGGTTTAAAAAGCATAGATTGAGGAAACCATTGAAACTCCCGAAGAACAAAAATATATAGATAGAAATGTTATTAATTCCAACCTGTAATTGTAATATTTTGATAGAACACAGCTCTTCCAAGTCCAACCGTTACCATAAATCTATATCTAACCATTAGCAGTACATATCTAACCCTAACCTAAACTAAATTAACGACTTAGTGCTAAGCCAATTTCTAACCCTAAAACAGCACTGCTCCTTATGGGGCCCAAAGTCACAGGATGCTCATATCGTAGTGCCTTTGTGTCGCAAAAATAGGCCTTAGAACATAAGCAATACATTTCTACACACATAGTCTCTCTACACTGTGTGATTGACAGCAAGCAGGTCCTGAGTGAGTGGAATTGTCAGGAGGGCTGTGGATCAAATGTGTGTCACCATCAACTGAGGGCTCAGTTTGACACAATGTTGCACTGAAACTGTCAGATCTTGTTCTGCAACGAAAAGTTGTGTAAAAATCCTAAATTCAGTAATTATCAATGTTGAAATTCTTACACAATACCTTATATATATATATATATATATATATATATATATATATATATATATATATATATATATATATATATATATATATATATATAATTAATTCCTTTATATCTTTATATTTGTATGAATTCTACCTACCTGCTACCTGCTTTTTCTTATTTTTTTTCCCGCTATAGCAGCCAACACACCATTTTGATAGTTTCACCCTTAAAAACGAGTAAAAACATTGATAAGACAATAATAATAAGACCTGATATTAAGCCTAACAGTTGTGGCATTGAAAAGAGTTATAAGGAATGTTTCCCAACTATAGGTAGACAGACTAACAGACTTTTCAAGCAGAAGGGTGGTGACTGAAGCAGTTGGTGACAAGCAGAAGAGACAGGTAGCATGCTTGAGGAGATAGATGAAGAATACACTGGTGACCGGCTAAATTGGCTGATAGTGGACCAGAGAATACATGTCTAAAATCAGATTTGATTATGGCTGACAGGCTGAAATCAGACTTTGATTGGACAGGATGATAGCTGACAGGCTGAAAGCAGGCTTTGATTGGACAGGGTAATGGCTGACAGGCTGAAAGCAGGCTTTGATTGGACAGGGTTATGGCTGACAGGCTGAAAGCAGGCTTCTATTGGACAGAGTAATGGCTGACAGGCTGAAAGCAGGCTTTGATTGGACAGGGTAATGGCTGAAAGGCTGAAAGCAGGCTTTGTTTGGACAGGGTAATGGCTGACAGGCTGAAAGCAGGCTTTGATTGGACAGGGTAATGGCTGACAGGCTGAAAGCAGGCTTTGATTGGAGAGGATAATTGGCTGACAGGCTGAAAGCAGGCTTTGATTGGAGAGGATAATTGGCTGACAGGCTGAAAGTAGGCTTTGATTGGACACGGTAATGGCTGACAGGCTGAAAGCAGGCTTTGATTGGACAGGGTAATGGCTGACAGGCTGAAAGTAGGCTTTGATTGGACAGGGTAATGGCTGACAGGCTGAAAGCAGGCTTTGATTGGACACGGTAATGGCTGACAGGCTGAAAGCAGGCTTTGATTGGACAGGATCATGTTTGACAGGCAGGAATCAGGCTTTGATTGGACAGGATAATGGCTGGCCGGATTCCTAGAATAAGGCTTTTGATGGGACAGGGTGATGGTTGACAGGCTGAAATAAGGCTTTGATTGCACAGGAGGATGGCTGACAGGCTGAAATTGTTGGGTTCCAGTTTGGGGGGTTAGTTTGTTTTCCTTTTCAGTTCCACCGCTCCTGCACCAGTGCCATCTGGTTATTTTGTCTTGGAGGGCTTGCCTACATGTTTCAACTACTCACACCTGCAACAAATCATCATCACCTCAGAGGAGTATATGAGCAGCAGACTGTCATCACCTCTTCGCCAGAGTGTTTGCCTGTGTTGGGTACTCTAGCCCCTCTGAGCTTTGCTGAGTTATTCTCTGAACTTTTCAAGTTCGAGTCCTTCCAGCCATGGTCCGTGAAAACCTCTCGAGACGTCGAAAGTTCCACAACTCCTCTCCTCTTTGATCAGACCACAAACCTCTCGAGACGTCGAAAGTTCCACGACTCCTCTCCTCTTAGATCAGACCACATCAAAGTCTCCTGTTGACAGTATGTTCCGCTGCTCCTCTGTGCTACAATTAAATTACCTGTCCGGCCTCCAACGTCACGTCCACCTTCAACCAGCCAAGGTCCCCACAACTGGAAACACATACCACCCTCCTATTCTGGCAGCTAGTTCAAGTAAGAACAGAGCATTCAGTCATCTGCATTTTCCCCACCAACTGTGATCTCACCTTTTCTATCTCTCCTTATGGGCAGTTGCACCTGGATTCCTGGCCGCAGGTCCCACCAAGCTGTGTTAACCTGGTTCCTGTTTTGTTTTTGTTTTTCAACTGAAAATAAACATTCTTACTTTTACAATTCTGTCTGTGAATGTTTCTGCTTGTGGGCAAAAAATATTAGACCCATTATGACAGAAATTAGGGTTTGATTGCACAGGATGATGGCTGACGGGGTGGGAGCACCCTTTGATGGTAAATGTTGAATGGTCTTTACCTATGCAGACTTGACCGAAGCCTGCCTCACTTTTCAGATTGCATCAATTAAGCTCTACTTTCAGTTCTCTGTTTTGTCTATCAAGCATAAGTGAAAAGTAATTAAACATAGATGGCTGATGTATGAAGGAATAGATATATTATAGAAGAAGATGATTTGTACGATTATTTCAATCTTTGGGGATATCTGAAAGATATTTTAGAAGATAACATTCAGGGTGGGAGTTTACCATGTGATGACTCGGATAGGAAAGAAACACAAAGCCCCATCAGGTAGTTCTTTAAAAATGAACAACTTCAAATTATGGTTTTATTTTGTCTGATTTTTATCTACCATAAAATTAACACTGGAGATGAAACTATCTATTACTAACTATCTATCACTACTTCATAACTGAAGAATAAAGGAAGGCTTTCCTAGCTTAAATGTGTTTTAAGTATTTTAATTAGTAAGATGGAATAAACTAAAATAGAAAATATTGCATTGAATTCTGAGGTATTTACAGCTAAGTTGCAAACTCTGTTGACAACTTATTATTTGGTATTTTGAATTTAACTTCTGCATTGCAGATCTGATTCTCTTCTACAAGCATATTGGTTTGCCATAGTCATTCTTTCTTCTGTTCTATGAAGAATTAAGACTGAGAATGGACCATCTTATTTGTTTTCACCTGCAGACATCTGTTAAAAAGCCGGCAGCAGCAGCAGATCACAGCTTTGACACCAGATGTGTCTCCTTTCATTGGAGATGAAATGGGCCTCAATGTTGTGGTTAGTAACTTTATCTGAATACTTTTCTCTGCCTTGTACCGTGAGAGGAAAAACAAAGCAGACAGTGATGATGGAAATCAGAGTGAAATATAATTATGCTTAATTATAAGTCTGTGTTTTGTTTCTTTCTGCACCACAGCAGGATTTTTACTCTAGAGCATCTTTCAAATGAAGGTCAAAGTTTGTTCTGGAAGGTGGCTTAAGACCTGTCTCTTCTCTGCTCGTATGCATATGTCTGTGCTTTATCAGTTGTTTTTGAGGGTGATGTTTGTGTGGAAGTTATGTTTGAGATTTATATCAAGTCAGAAAACTTAAATATTTAAACGTAAGTTTTTAATTTTATTATTGGTATTATTATAACGTTTTTTTTTTCTAAAGGTGAAATGGTCATAATCATTGTGATGTGATCCCTGAGACATTTGGAAGGCTAAAATATATAAAAATATCCAGATGTAAATGTCCCATTAATTAAATGGTAAATTTATTTTAGTATGAAATTAATAAATATAACATGTGTTGGTGGCTTTGATAGAAACGTATCTGTGGCATCGCTCCTGTGGTTCGCTTCAATTCAATTCAGTTTATTTCTATAGCGCCAATTCACAACACATTTTTTTTGAAGGACCTTTACAGTTCACCAGATCGTCCAGTCAGATTGATTCAAAGTTTTCTATCTAAGGAAAACCAGCTGATTGCATCGACTCATTGACTCAAAGACAATCCCTCACACTAAGCATGCTTGTAGTGACAGTGGAGAGGAAAAACTCTCTTTAACAGGAAGAAACCTCCAGCAGAACCAGGCTCAGTGTGAGCAGCCATCTGCTGAGGCCGACTGGGGTTCAAGGAGATAGAAGCAGACATAGAAAAGGCAACTTTCAAGGCAACTTGTGCTTAGAGAAATGTCTAAATCTGTCCCTTTGGTCAGCGAAAAATGGTTCAATGTCAATTTACCAACCTTCATTTGCAGATAATTTTAAACATTAAACAGCAAAAACAGGATCAAAATGGGTTATACCCTGAAGTATTTAATATGACTTATTTCTCACCAATAAATCAGATAGATTTTGTCCCCAGACTGCAGTGCCCTTCTCTGCCTGGTCTGACTGTTGGCTCACTTTCAGAATCAACTGAGTGACTCCAGATGTGCTGTTTACATCCTCCTTTCTCTCCCCTTGGTTAAAATCCTGCCACAAACAGCTGTTGTTCTGGACAGACGGTCAGTCAGCCTGAAAGCTGGAGGAGCAGAAGGACACTGAAAAA
Source organism: Cyprinodon tularosa (assembly GCF_016077235.1). Classification (NCBI taxonomy): domain Eukaryota; kingdom Metazoa; phylum Chordata; class Actinopteri; order Cyprinodontiformes; family Cyprinodontidae; genus Cyprinodon; species Cyprinodon tularosa. The sequence goes on from NW_024039540.1 coordinate 1,179,449, forward strand.
TGTGATTAACATAATTAAGCAGATGATGCAAATAAAACTATTAATTAACTATTTTCCTGGAAAAGTAATGAGCAGAGATTGACAAATACATCTCATTTAAATCCAGTCCGGATCCCTGTCCAACCCATCCTGGAAGTGTTCTACCAATTTTTGAAGCTGCTGCTTTCTCTTCCCCTATTTACATAGAAATATTGACAATGATAACAAATTTTACATAAGTCTCAATTTAAACACAAAACACACAGAAAAAAAAATATAAATGTATATATATATGTATAAGTATATATGTATATATATATATGTATATATATATATATATATATATATATATATATATATATATATATATATATATATATATATATATATATATATATATATATATATATATATATATATATATATAAGTATATATGTATATATATATATATATACATATATATGTATGTATATATATATATATATATATATACGTATATATACATATATATATATATATATATATATATATATACATATATATAAACATATATATATATATATATATATATATATATATATATATATATATATATATATATATACATACATATATACATATATATATATACTTATACATATATATATATATATATGTATATACATGTATATATTAGGGCTGCAACAACGAATCGCTAAAATCGATAAAAATCTACCTTTTAAAGCGTTGGCAACGAATTTCATCATCGATTAGTTGTGTCGCGCGATTAATGCGTCATCCGCCGCCGTCGTCATCACATCCACTTGACTGAAACGGGGGAAGAAAAAAAATACGCCAGCGCCGCAGGTGCAGTGTTGCCAACTCAGCGACTTTATGGCTATATTTAGCGACTTTTCTGACCCCTCCAGCGACTATTTTTCAAAAAAGCGACTAGCGACAAATCTGCCGACTTTTTACGGTCTCACTGGCAGCTTTTGGAGACTCTTACGTGAAAGCATGTATCGATCCTACTCCCCCCATCCCAACCCCGTTCTCCCGCCCCCGCAGGAGTCCCTCTCAGCGCTGCAGTCAGAGCAGCAGGATGTTTGACCTCAGCTTCCAGACTGCAAATGAAGCGCGAATGCGCCGAGATTGACGGCGCAAATTGATCACAATAATTAAAATAGCCTGCGCTTTGTAAAGTGAAAAAAGTCGTAACATGCAACTTTTGTTAAAACAAATTAACATAACACGGAAGCACCACTGTTATGATGCAGCACCTGAAAAGGAAACACGATGGAGCCTTCGATGGCAGTGAAGAGAGCTGATCAGCAGGATGAGTAACCATGTTTGTTTGGTTTTAAAGTGGGGAAACGTAACGTTAGTTTCTCAGGTAGCTCATCTGATGCTTTTCTTACCTTGTTAGTAGGTTACAGACAGTTGGCTACTTATTTTACTTTTAATTTCATTTGAATTAGCTTAAGCAGCGTTTATATCTACTTTATAAATAAATTAACTTGCAAATTATGAGGGCAAGGCTTTTAAGGTTTAAATCTTCTGGCAAAGATAAAGTAAAGATCCTGCAATTTATGGAAGTAAAGCAGAATAAAATCCAGCAAGATCAGTAATATGTCAATTAATTATATGCCACATTCCCATGTAAATATCTGTCTTTGGAGGATGTGTTTTTTAGCTCCCCTAGTTCTCTCATTTTTATTCCAAATACAATTTATAATTTGAATCACAGGGCTATTTTTATCTCTATGGTTAAGTATTTTCTCAAGTAGCAACTTTAACTGCTATACTTTCCTGTATTAATAGGCAGAACTCTTCTAGTCTAAAAAAAACTCATTTGTTGAAATGGGGGGACCTATTGTTTGAACCCCTTAGGGGCTTTTAAAAAAAAAATGCCTGTCTTTTTTTGCGCTTTATGAAACAAAGTAGCGTATATTTTGTGGATGTACAGCTACATTTCTGATGTAAGTTTGCGTAGTTTTAACACAAACATTTATTTTTCATATTGCACCAGTACAGTTAATGAGCAACCTGTACTTGTGTGCTTGTTTGTTCTGTCTAAAATGTTCATTTTGGAATAAAGACGTTAGTATCAAAAATATTTTTTGTCAGATTCAACGATTAATCGAAAAAATAATCGGCCGATTCATCGATTTTTAAAATAATCGTTAGTTACAGCCCTAATATATATATATATATATACTTATACATATATATACATTTATATATTTTTTATATATATATCATCAAAAAATGGTCTCGAGACAGGTCTTGAGACCAAGACCGATCTCGAGTACTACAACACTGACAGAGGAATGTAGAAGGGAGCTAGGGAAAAGGAGACTGACACAAGAGGGCAGCAGAGAGCAAACAAGTATTAACGTATAACTGAAGACTCAAAAAAGAAAACAAACATATCAAAAAAAGTACAGAGGCAGGTCAATATCGACATTATAAAACACCTTTTCCATTCACGAACCTTCTTTCTCCTCAATTATTGAATGACAAAAAAATAGGAGCATAACAACACATATATTTATTGTTTTGAATCCGATTATTTACATTATGGGGGGGTATTTTTATTCTTTATTCTACATGAATTAATGATGTATTCATCGTCTTTTTACCATTCTTATATAACCTGCATGTAATCGTATGTTTTTCTGCCTAATCTTTTCATTTTAAAGATGTTTAAACATTTAATCCACATGTAGAATTTTGAGCAGCCTTTTTACCAAACCATTTATTATTCTTAAGTAAATCTGCTGCGTTCTGTGAAATAAACACACTTTAAATCAGTTTGAAGTTCTTATCAGTAACTGTTTTGTCTTATTTTTAATATTGCATAACATATGAATGGCCTCCTATGTGTCACTCAGGAATGGAAAGAAAACAAATGCTTGTGTTCCATAAAAGGATGAAGATCCGCTACACATTATCCTCCACAGTATGTATGTGCTTGTCGTTCTGCATGAATTGGGTCCAGATGACAAATAAATAGCAGTGCCTGCATTGCTGATATTGCTCTTCCCTTTTGATCCAGGAGGATGTGGTCACAGACAATCAGAATTATAATTATGGATACAGCACTGCAGTGGGGACGCTTTAAAAATGGTTCTGAGGTGACCGGCGTTCATCTATTTATTTTTTTATAGGGGTCTGAGCATGAGCAACAAACATGATTTATTTCTCTTTGCTTTTAAGGGTGCAAGGCCCAGACATCCTGAAATGAGGTGGAACGCTGCGAAGAATTTCAAATGCACTATTAATACATCCCCCTCATATTGACGTTTAGGTGGGAATCCGTCTTTTTTATTTCTGTCATTTCAGGCACCACAGTCCTCCATGCATTTGCAAATGTGTGTGTGTGTGTGTGTGTGTGTGTGTGTGTGTGTGTGTGTGTGTGTGTGTGTGTGTGTGTGTGTGTGTGTGTGTGTGTGTGTGTGTGTGTGTGTGAACATTTATTTCCTCTCATCATCTGTTGAGTGTAAGGAGGGGGAGTGTGTAGGAAGGATGGAAGTGTAATGGTAATCATTTTTTTTGTGACTGCGTTCAGGGCCTAGAGTGGCTGTTGTAGAGGACTTTTAGATTGAGCGTACAACATGCACACATACCCCCACCACCACACACACACACACACTTAAATCCAGAAGAAGATATGCTATATGGATTGCATCCACCCCCTCTGGTTACCCTCCCTTCATGCAGCCATTTGATTAATGATCCAAATATGTGAATAAAATATCAAAACAACTCATCAAACCCTGGGGTTCCAAAGACAATACAGCTCAGGGGTAAAATCTCTGCTGTCTCTATTTGCTGTTTATATCAATTGATTTTTTTTTTTATTCTTTTCTTTTTGCAAAGATCATTCTTTTAGGTAATTTAATCTGCCGTTATATTTTTTTTCTTTGCATATTAGAAGTTATACAACATCAGCAGCTGTTAGAATTATGAAAATGCAGAAATTAGGACCGCATTTTGGTTTGGGGGTGTTCCTTTTAAAAAAAAAGTCTGATTTCCTTTGGTTTTTAGGTGTTTGCACTTATGAATGCGAGCACCCCGGTGAGTATGAGGATGCCTAATTCACTACGGTGATACCATCAGCCCCCTTCTAACACAACAGAGCACTAATTGACACTTTCATTAACTGCTAATTTATGGACCTATTTCTGTCTGCTGTAATGACCATTTCTAAGCCAGAGCCATGGGCCTGGCTAATGGACACGGGATAAAGGCAGGAACTTGTTTAATTATGATGGGAAAAGAGGCCATATTCCCCTTGACTTTTCAGCAGTCTATGATAGAAGCAGGAACAGGTCAGAGCTACAGACGGTCAGATTGTGTCTTTGTTTCCTCTGTACTCCTACAGTAGCTTTGCACTTTTATGTTTTTCATTTCTATCCATATTTTTATCTTAAGTGTATATATTAGTCTATTTTATTGCATGCCTTATACCCAGTGTTTTAGATATTTTTATAATTTTATATACCTATTCCATATTATATGTTTCATGTTGCACGATTGTACCATAAAAAATTCCTAGTTTGTGAACTCCTTCACTAACAATGGCAATAAACCTGATTCTGATTCTGATGTTCATCAGTCCTGTTTAGTGAACTGGATGTTTTTTGTGAGCTTCCTGTTAAAGCAAATTGTTTTCTCATGCTTACTTACAATAAGGGATTGCTGCAAATTCAAAACACTTGAATAATTCCTAAAAACAACTTGTGGATCAAGGAAATTTGATAATCAGTTGAATCTGACTGTATGGCATTTGAGTTTATTTAATGTTATTCTCTTCTAGAGGTGCATTCAGGAGTGACCAAAATGAATCATGCAAAGGACCCTGTTTGAGTGAATGTTCTCTGTAACCACAATAACGAAACCAAATTTTACTCCATCGGGTCGGCAGGAAGGCCCAATCCTTCACCTGCCGCCTGGATTCTCTGTTGGATTAAAAATCAGGAAATGTTAACATTACATCCTGCATATTGCCTTTTGTATCTCTGCTTCTGTCTCCTTGAACCCTGGTTGGCTTTGACAAATGGCTGCTCACATCGACCCTGGTTCTGCTGGAGCTTTCTTCTTGTTAAAAGGGAGTTTTTCCTCTCCACTGACGCTACAAGCGTGCTTAGTGTGAGGGATTGTCTTAGAGTCAATGAGTCGATGCCATCAACTGGTTTTCCTTAGTTAGAAAACTTTGAATCAATCTGACTGGATGATCTGGTTGAACTGTAAAGTGCTTTGAGATGACATGTTTTGAATTGGCGCTATAGAAATAAATAATACTAATAATTGAATAATTGAATTGAATCTCTTGAGGAAAGCTTATTGGTCATGTTAGAGGACCACTTGATCAATATTAACAACAGCACAGATTAGAAACCCTATTTTCTACCAGTGGGGGAATTCAGGTGTACCAGCAGCTTCAACGTCATTAAATAAATGTATTAACAACCTAATCTGTGAAATCAATACTCCTCATAACACACCTGTGTGTGTTTTTGTGTCCACAATGTCTTTGTCATCTGCTGAAACAGTTCTGACTGCAGCCTGAATCCAAGGATTTCTGGTTGTTTCCATGTGTCAGCTGCAATAAGAAAACAGATACTGAAAATTAGTGTAATTGTTGAAATAAGCGAAAGAAAAAAAAATCCTTTTTCTCCACTGTTGCCTTTTAGAGGAATCTGGGTGCCCGATGCATTCATCTTACTTTATAGGAATGAGCTGGTTTCATGCCTCGCACCTTATTCGTGTAGCAACAATTATCCATAAATTAATAAAACCTGACTAGTTATTACTGGGAGGAGAGGCAGAGAGAGGGGGAAATGACAGATCCAGAGAGGGAATATGAAGGGCTGTACAGTGAACAATCTCCTGATAATTAACAGGAAGATAAACAAAACATAAATTTGGATATTGCATTTATTTGGACTACCACTCAAATATGCGTGAACCAAGTTATTTTAATTAAAAGATAAATCTATGTGACACGCTGCTTCCCAGTTAATTATTCAGCGCTGTACAATAAAAAACCAAACCCATTAAATATGCCACGCACTCTATTTCCCCATTAACAATAAAAAGCATTCATCCTGGGGACAACATTTCAAATTCAACTGCTGATTCGGTTTGCATACCCAACCCAACACTAATTTTTTTGTCCTTTATTGCAGATATTTTCTTTCCATGTCTGCTCGCATTGCATCTACGTTTAGCTGCCATTCTCTTTTTGACTGATCCATTTGAGACCTTTGACTGAGAAACTAAAGCTTAAGCACAGTCTTGAAAAAAAAAAAGCTGGTTTGGACGGCATAAATAAAAATATTAAAAAATTAAAAAGAAAGGAAAATGATCTGAGTGAATTAGTGAGACAAGTTGCCCATGCCCTGATCAACAAAGGGGAGATAATTGATCCATCCATCCATCTTCTCCTGCTTATTCCAGTGGCGCTGGTTCCTACAACCAGCAGTCTATGGTTGAGAGGGGGGGTCCACCCTGTGTGTCTTAATGCTGGAGTACCTGGAGAGAACCCACGCATGCTCAGGGAGAACATTCAAAGTCAATGCAGAAAGAACCCAGAATCAAACCCAGAGCCTTCTTGCTGCAAGCAGGGGCAGATTTGGGAAATTTTGGGCCAAAACTTCAGGCAAAAACAGGCAGGGGGGGCCCTCTGAATCTAGAAGACAACACATAAAACAGACCCATTATACAGGTACAGAAATTTTAATAAAATAGACATACATTATGTGTTCTACCTTTCGTCCCTCTCTTCTTCTTGTTTTCATCTCTATGTTTTGTACTCAGCTGACTTTTCATGCTGTCTCAAAAGGAATGAAATTTTTTTTCAAGCACTAAGCTCACTTAGCTGATTGCTCCTTCCTGTGTTTCCAAAAAGGCCAAAGTAAATAACCCAGTCCTTCTTTTCACTGTAGACAAGTCATGATCTGCTTATCTGTTCTCCATTTTTCATTTGGATGAAATAAAAGCTGCATGAATCATGACGGCAGACAAGATAGAGGAGAGCAGGAGGCGGGGTTACCAATCTACTTGCTCTGGAGAGCAGAGTTCGCTGCTTTTAGATGTTGTCACCAAAGTCTCCAGTAGCAGAGAAAAGCCACTAGATTTGGCACTAGGCCCTTTTTTGAAATAAAAGTGCTAGAGGGGTCTGAGAAGTTGCTAAATATAACGACTAAAGCGCTAAGTTGGCAACACTGCTCTTTGCATCGTTTGTTTTCAAATGGTTTGCTGCTGTCTGTTTGGACCTTTCTGAACATGTGCCACAAATGGACTTATCCAATATAGTTTACAATGGGGGAGGGGCTGAGACACACTCAATATTATAAGCGTTCTGATGGCATTTTAGTAAAAGGATTTTTATCAAAAACATGATTAATGTGCACAAATAAGTAATAGCTGTAATACCCGTACATGTAATCAGAGTTTTATGGGGCCCTCAGGAACTTGGGGCCCTAGGCAACTGCCTAATTTTGCCTAATGGTAAATCCCCCCCAGTGTGTGGAAAATGCTTTTCTTACTCAGATGTCCTGTTGCTAAATGACACATTAATATAAATAAGTTTATATACATTTTATTGGTGTGATAGCATGTGCAACCACACAACAAATGGTCTGGTAATTCTTTCTTTAAATCTTATATTTTAATACAGTACTGTATTACTTTTTATTTTTTTTTTATTTGGTATTGGTTAAATATTTGGGTGCACACATTTAGTTAACAAATTTAGTCATTTCTTGCTTGTTTGGTTGTCTGTATATTAATATATCTTTGATTTGAGTTGCCAGTTCCTGGGAGGCTGTCATGAGTGAAGCCAGTAAAGGAAAGAGGCCCCAGCTGCATAGGATCTCCTCATTGACATGGAGGCCTAGTTGGACTGCTCCACTTACTTAGGTTTCTGTATTTGGTTTTGTTTTCTATAATTACATTTGGAAAGTTTAATTAAGTCCTCTTCCTCATAGGTTGCTGATTTAGCATGGTGCTGATTAGTTTGGTCTTTTGTTATAGTTTTGTTCAGGAAAATATATTTTATGTTTTCCCTCTTGTTTCAAAATGGTCTGATCAACCAGTGTGTGTGTGTATATATATATATATATATATATATATATATATATATATATATATATATATATATATATATATATATATATATATATATATATATATATATATATATATATATATATATATATAGGTTTAGATTATGCCGATTTTTCTCATTTGTTTTTTCCTTGATGGGCCCAGTCTTGTTTGAAGTTTGAACTTTCTTTTTTTGCTAAATAAATTTCTTACCATTTTTTCATCAATGACTTCCCTGTGCTTCTTTGATTTTTTGGCTCGGTCCCTCACAAGTGGGTTCAGACAATTGGAAGATCCCCAACGGTTGGTGATTTGCTGACTACATAAGAGAAGGAGTACCTTGCACCCTCCTTGAAGAAGATCATCTTGGACTTGAGGAAGAACCATCCTAACCATGCTCCACTGCTCATCAACAGATCAGCTGTAGAGGTGGTCAGCAGCACCAAATTCCAGGGGATGCACATCACAGACACCCTCACCTGGACTGTAAACACCACCTCACTGGTCAAAGGGGCACAAAAGCGCTTGTACTTCATGCGGAGGATGAGGAGAGCCCACCTGTCCCCACCCATCCTCACCACCTTCTACTGAAGCACCATAGAGAGTGTTCTCACTCAGCTGTCTCACTGGTGGTGTGGAGGCTGCAGCGCCTCAGACTGGAAGAAGGTGAGAAGAGTGGTGAAAACAGCAAAGAAGATCATCGGGGCTCTTCTTCCCTCCATAAAAGACATTTCATCCCAGCGCTGTGTGTCCTGAGCCGGTGACATCATCAATGACCCCTCACACCCCCACCATGGACTGTTCTCCCTGCTGCCCTCTGGGAAGAGGCAGGTCCAGTGGATTCCATAACAGTTTCTTCCCCACTACCATTAGACTGCTGAATGTTGTATAAAATGGGGTTTATTAAAAAAAAAAAAAAACTGAATGTTGAAACTAACTAATATACAGTCATATGTTTACCTTTATTACTGCTGCATTTTAAAAAATTAAAATGTCTTGAGAGCTGTACTGGAGGAAATTTCTTTCTGTATACACTCTGCCCCTAATCTTACTCTGCCAAGTAAGATTAGGGCCTTCCTAAAATGGGCAGTACCTTAACAGGAAGTCCTATTTAGCTCAACTTTGGCCTTTTCTGACCTTTTGGATGTTAGTGTGACATAACCAAAAGCAAGAGCTGCAATACTCTTTAGAAAACAGGCTAACCAAAGATTTTTGACTACGACTGATTACATGCAAATGCAATCCAGAAAAAATCAAATCTCTGACAAGCTTAAGTTTTAACAGCAACACAGTGAAGCACAACATTACCTCAGGAATTTAATGAGGCATTTAGCCCGATTAAAAAACATTAAGACACAGATGATGTAGTCTGACGTAGTCCGACTCAATTCTAGGCAGAATATGAGTCTGATACTGCTCCATAGAGCTGTGATTATGGGGCGTGTTTCGAACGAACCAGGAAAAAAAATGCCTCTGCACTCAATTGGATAGACCTACAACCAATAAGAGCAACGGAGTGCGTGACGTATGTTAAGCCACGCATAGTTGTTGTCCACAAAAATCAAAGCGTGCAGTTGCACGCCTATAATAAGAATATGAGACTTGATCGCGTTTCTCTGTTCCTCTTTTAAAATTAATTTGCTGTCGATATCTTCTAGAACAGACCTAATAGCAGAATCTACTCACCTAAACTCTCCAGCGGCAGCCATTATTGTTGTCACCCAAGCGCGCTTTGGTCACGTGGTTGATTATGTTACTGTTTGTCATCTGTCCATCATCGTATAAAGCCCGCCCTGACAATTTGATTGGATCGCCTGACAGTGGGCGATAATAGTCGCGCTACTATGGAGCAGAGCCAGACCGAACTTCCCCGACCTCAAACTTTGTGGGCGGGACTAAGTTTGGAATGGCACCCAGGCTACAGATGATGGGCATTTTACCCCAAATTAAGTCAATCAAGTTATTTCTAGGCAGCATCAGGCATCAGTTAAAGCCCAGGCTTTCCACAGAAGTCATGTTGGCTGTGAGTTTTCCAACACCTTTTGCATTTACAAAAGCAGGTGAATGAAGATAAAAAACACAATGGAGGGTGAAAACAAAGCATATATATCATGTATCAATACTTAAATGCTGGCATATAGACTTCGATACAGTTTATTACCACACTTACAAGTAATTAGGCAGTTCAAGCTTTTATTCATGGTAAACATGAGTGAACAGTGTTATTTTTAAGAGAAATTGTTACCGTAGTTACTTTTGTACTCTTGATAACAGTTGTGTTAAGCTGCTCATGCCAACTACAGCAGGGTTCTGTTCATCTTTTAAAATTAACAAGACTTCCTTTTGGCTATATATATATATATATATATATATATATATATATATATATATATATATATATATATATATATATATATATATATATATATATATATATATATATATATATATATATATAAAAATCAACTGTTTCCATCTTATAAACAAGGGGTCTTCAATGGTTTCAAGGTCAAGGATCCCCAAAGTGATGGCAGGATGGAGCAGGTACCCCCTCATTATATATATTGTATCAAATTGTGTTCTATCAAACTGGTCCTATAGTCATTCTATTACAGATGGAGTAATGTAATGAAAGTAATTTCTTCCTGGGATTATTAAAGTATTTCTTATTCCTGGTTGATGGGACAGGTGTTGTGAATGAAACGGTGCCCAGCTTGAAAGAGCTCCTGTGTGTCGCTGAATGTGTGCATTGATGACTGAAAGACATCTTCTGCCTCTATTCATCTGTTTACTACAATTAGTTGCAAAAATTGCAGGGGGAAATATTAAAAAATGCCTAATCAACCAAAACTTTCACGACCTCCATGCAATAACTCTGTGTCCCCCTAGCGGGCGCGGACCCCCTGTTGAAGACCTCTGCTCTAATTACGTGAGTATTTGTCCTGGCTAATAGTTTTACTGGTGTTAGCAATGCTTTTAAGTCCTATCCTCACAGTTGTTTTAGGTCTGGGTGGAAAAATCGATTGCATTAATGAATTGACATTTGGATTATTGGCATTTTAGGAAATAAGTTAATTGAATTTTTGTGTGATGGCGTATCTTCTTCTCCCTGCAGCTTCCGTAGTGTTATTTTAAAATTGCAATATGGCAAGTGAAACAGTAGGCGACATCATGGCTTCACCAGTGTGGGAAGTTTGTTCCTAAGAAAGGAATAAAATCATCTGTTGTTTAGATCTTTTATGGGTTTCCTGCGACAGCAAGAGACATGCTGCAATATTTGTCTAAAGGCCTTTGCAACCAAAAGGAGCACCACCACGGACATTTTTCAACACCTAAAGCTGAAAATGAAAGATATCAGTCACTCCAAGACGAACAAAACCACACCATCCAACAAACCTCAGCTAACAAACAGCTAACTGCAGCCAAATCTCTTGTACAAGGCACAGCATATGAGGGGAAAGGGGTACGATAGAAAACATCCACCGAAGAGGTCGCTTTGCACATCGCTAAAGACATGCCCCCATATATATACCATGGAGAAAACAGGGTTTATTATTGTTATTAAAACCTTAGACCCCTTAAAAACTCATCAAAAACTTGTAAGTCGCATAAAAAATAAATCCTCGGTTTTCATTTTTATCTATATTGCACAGCCTTAAGGTTTTCCATGAGACATTACAGCACGGTCAGGACTTATTTTTACTAGGGTCAGCAGTTCTGCCGTAATATGGCGCCATGTCTGTTTATGTCAGTTCATCGCACCCGTTGCTGGATTTCTATTTAGGCTCAAAAAGGCCAATCGCAACACTATGAGGACAGACGCTTGGTGTATATAGCATTAAGGCATATTATGTTACTAGTGGTTCCTAGAATTTCTAAAAGTAGAATGGGAGACATATCTTTTAGTTATCAGGCTCCTCTCCTGTGGAACTAACTACCACTTTTAGTCCGTGAGGCAGACACCCTGTCTACTTTTAAGGCTAGGCTTAAAACTTTCCTTTTTGATAAAGCTTATAGTTAGAGTGGCTCAAGTTATCCTGAGCTATCTCTATAGTTATGCTGCTATAGGCTTAGACTGCTGGAGGACATAGGGACCCCTTTTCATCATTCTGCTTCATTCTATCTCTATTCTCCCACTCTGCAGAATCTATTAGTTCAATCTCTAACGTTCTGCTCTCTCTGCTTTTTCTCATAGTAGCTTCATCTGGTCTGTTCCTGTTTGGCTTTGATTCCATCCTGGAGAGAAATATCAACTGTGCTGCTGCCATCAACACCTTTGTTTCAACCTATTCTCATTATGAGTGCGTATGAAATCGTACGAAAAGTTATGCACCGTAATTTCGTGCGTTTTTTTCGTCGTATGCGCATGCGCATCTGACGTACCATTCACGAATCTAGAAGATAAATTACAATTAGCCCTAACCCTGACCCTAACCCTAAGATATAAAACAGCAAACAACATAGTTAGAGACATGAATAAGTGATGATTGCACTTTTTTTCCCAGTTTTACGTCCGTCCGCGGATCTGCTTTTTTTCCTGTCTGCCAGCGCATGCGCACTGATGAGGTTTTTTGAGGAAAAACGTCCAAAACGTACGAAATAGTGTGCATAACTTTTCGTACGATTTCATACGCACTCATAATGAGAATATGTTGTTTGTTTATAGATGTTGGAGCTTGACCTGTTATTCAGTGTAGTCCTGTTTCTCTGACTGACTGGCTGGATGTGCTCTCTTCATCCTCTGGCATGGGAGCTGGCTCAGAGCTCGTCTGCCTGGCTGTGTGTTTCCTGCAGGGTGCCCCCTTTTACAGTTGCCTTTTGTATCTTTGCTTCTGTCTCCTTGAATTGAATTGAACTATGTTCCTCCAAAGTTCCCATGTCTGCGATGCCCTCCAAATGCCCTCCAAATGCAAAAACTTGGTAATATTGTTAGACTACCCTCACTGCAAAAAATGTTAATCTAAGTTAGTAATTATTTCTTAAAATAAGTGGATTTTTTTCTTAAATGGAGAGAGTAAGTGAGACACTTTGCCAGTGGAATAAGACCATTTACATTTTAAATGAGAAAAAACAATTGCAGTCTCTTATTTAAAGTGCACAATATCTAATTATCTTATTTTAAGGGCAAAATGCTCATTCCATTGGCAGATCATCTTATTTTCCTGCTTAAATTAAGGGTGAATACACTTATTTTAAGACATGTGTACTGATTTGCAGAATGTTTTTGCAGTGCTTGTGCAGAGAAGGCTGTTTGACTTTGGGACAAATCAAGATTGCTGATTGGTCAGTTATTGACCAGCCTCTGAGATTCCTGAACTTGGCCCAGTCATCGTATTCTACTCTGCAGAATAAAATAAACAAATTCAACACATTCTTTTCAAGTGGAAAGTGGGAATACCAACCAGGTGACTGTTGTTTTTTAAGGTGTAACATCTAAAATCTGTCATGGTACTGGTCTGGACAAGCTGTGATTTGGATGTAAAAAGTCCCTTTGATCAAGCAAAGGTATGTTGCAATAACTGTTGGGTAAGAAAGTGGTGCTGTTAGATAGAGCAAATATGTTTTAATGCAGGTTCACAACAATGAAAAACCCAGCTAAGTTGACTGATTAAGCCCAGAGGGCTTTGGCTAGGCATAAAAAAATGAAAGATTCACTTTGTTTTATCCCAGGTACAGTAATAGCTACAATATCATATAAGCTGGAAAAAAAACTTATTGTATGTGTTGCCTTTACACAGACCTGAGCAGACAATCCCGATTTGTTTGGTTCTAAAACTCTTTCTGCTTAAAAAGCTAAAGATAAACCATGAAATAATTGTCAGAAACATCATTTGTCCTAAAACTAAAGTTTTCATGGAACTAAATGTATATAACTACCAGGTTTTTTTCAAAGAACAGAAAATTTCCCCACTATCCGTCCAGCAGTTATGACTCTTTGCTAAAACAAACAGATCCTCTTATGCCGGGCATACACTGGGCGACAAACGCAATGGAAAATATGGAAATATAGATAAGTCATTTTTTATTAAAATAAGTGCACCTGTTCTTGGATTGAGGAGCTAAAAGAGATTTTTTGCCAATGGAACGAAACAATTTACATTTAAAATAAGAAAACACAGTTACATTGTCTTATTTCAAGTGCATATTATCTAATTATCTTATTTTAAAAATAAAAATACTATTCACTGCAAAAACAATCTAGAAATAACTAAAAATTACTTAAATTAAGTGTATTTACCCTTAATTTGAGTAGGTAAATCAGAGGATTTGCCAATGGAATAAGTATTTTTACTCTTAAAATAAGATAATTAGATAAAATGCACTTGAAATAAGACATTGCAATTGTTTTTTCTTAATTTAAATCAGAATTCTCTTTTTCCATTGGCAAAGTGTCTCACTTACCTCCTCAATCCAAGAAAAAATACACTTATTTTAAGAAAAAATGACTTATTAAGGTTTACATTTTTTGCAGTGTTGGCAGATCATCTCATTTACCTGCTCGAATTAAGAGTAAAAACAATTTAAGAGATTATTTTTAGATTGTTTTTCAAGTGCGCATGATTTAAAAATTCACAGCTTATGATTCATGTTCTCACACTGGAAAAACGTTCTAAAAAAGAGTAAAAATTTCTGAAATTCATTGTATTCACTCTTAATTTGAGTAGGTAAATGAGAAGATCTGCCAATGGAATGAGTATTTGTACTCTTAAAATAAGATAATTAGATAATATGGACTTGAAATAAGACAAAACAATTGTTTTTTTCTTATTTTAAATGTAAATTGTCTTGTTTTATTGGCAAGATATCTCTTTTACTTCCTCAATCCCAGAACAAATCCACTTATTTTAAGAAAAAAAAACGTATCTAGATTTCAATTTTTTCCAGGGCATACTGTGCGCCCAGATGCTCTGCACTGGAAAAACGATCTAGAAAGAAGTAAAAGTTTTTTAAATGTAGTGTTTACCCTTGATTTGAGTGGGTAAATGAAATGGTTTGCCAATGGAATGAGTATTTTTTACTCTTAAAATAAGATAATTAGATAACGTGCACTAGAAATAAGACAATGCAATTGTGTTTTATTATTTTAAACAAAAATTGTCTCGTTCCATTGACAAAATGTCTCTTTTACCTCCTCAATCCAAGAACAAATGCACTTATTTTAAGAAAAAAATGACTTATCTAGATTTCGATTTTTTTCAGTGCAGGTAGATTGCATAACACTGGAAAAAAATAGAAATCTAGATAAGTCATTTTTTCTTGGACTGAGGAGGTAAAAGAGACATTTTACCAATCGAACAAGACAATTTACATTTAAAATAAGAAAACACAATTGGTTTGTCTAATTTCAAGTCCTTATTTCTAATTTCTAATCATATTTTACGAATAAAAATACTCCTTCCATTGGCAGATCATCTCATTTACCTGCTCAAATTAAGGATAAATACACTTAATTTAAGACATTTTTACTCATTTCTATATTGTATTTCCAGCTTTAGATGACCAAACACTGAGTTCAGGCCTTCCTTTGAGGAGGCAGTAAGATTTCACGAATTTCTCCAACCTTCTATTTGCTGGATTCAATATGCATCTTTGAAGAGTTACTATACATCCTGATGCCTGAGCACAACAGCAGTGTGGAACAAGGAAAAGTATTTTCCCTCCTCGCACCAGCTCCCTCAGAAAATGTTCTCCCTAGATTGAATCTGATCATCACTGCAGCAAACACAATGGCCCCTAATAGTAGCAGCCGTTTGTTTGAGGGATGCCGATTACACCATCATCATAACCCACTTCACTTAGCTCAGTCAGTCCCAGACAGACGAGGGGGGGGGGATCTGAAAGGCAGAGTAGGAGAAAGAGTTTCTGGCCGTTTTAGTAATTTAGACTATTAATATAGCTGCCTTTTCTGTTGTTGGTGTCTTCTTTTTTTCTTCATCTATTATTCAATTTGAGATGCTTTAAATCGAATAAACGTATGGAGTTGGAAATGTGCTGGGAATATCAATAGGTAAAAAAGGCTGGGAATTAAAAGGGAGCCATTGGAAGCTCAGACATTCGATATCATCATAGAGATAGCAGGCAGTAAGGAGAGACATGCAGACACTAAAGTGTGAGCGCACAATGGAGGGGCATGTTGTGAGGGTGCAGCTGGGCAAAGTGAGGTGCGTGGAAGCAGCTACTTTGTGTTTGGCAATCTGACACAGGCTTTGGAGCCTCACTGGCTTTTTGATATTACATTGTTTGCTGCAAAGCCAGACAAAGGGGATTGCTACAAGTTTGGAGGCTTTGGATGTTCCAGTTGTCTGAATTTCCAGATAAGCTAGTCAGCGGCACACAATGAAGGCCCCTTTTATTCACGTGCAGTTTAATTTCACAGTCTCTTACATTACGTTAAGTCGAGAGGCAGAGCATCTCATCCCATTTTATACTTAGGGCGAGCAAAATGCGTCCAAACAACTCCACTTGTTTTTTTTTTTTTTACCAAATCTCCCAGCTTCTTTACTGTTAGTCAGAGTGGATTTAAAATAAAATAAAAATCAAGCTAAAGCGGTATCTTTCAGGAGGTGTTTGGTTGAAAAAATGAGTGCTCTGAATCAAAGGCCATGACAGAAAGAGTTAAGTGGTGGTATAAACTTTAGATTAAAATTGACCATTGCAAAGCCACAAAGAATTTATAATGTTATGGCTTAAAAAGTGCAGAAACAACAGCATCCTGGGGGGGATTGGGAAACCTGAGTATTCAGCTTTGTTCTGTGTCTAAGGGAATAATTTTAGGAAAGTTTCTGATAAAGGTTACAGTCAGGGTGTCCACAAACTTCAGGACCCATCATTTAAGTTTCTAGAGTTTTCTTTCATCTGCAGAATATTGCAAAAATTTGAAATCTCCTGTCGAGGAATGATGCTGAGAAACTAGTCCATGCATTTGTTACTTCAAGGCTGGACTATTGTAATTCTTTACTATCAGGAAGTCCACAAACTGTAGTTAAAAGCCTTCAGCTGAAATAAAAATGCTGCAGCCAGAGTTCTGATGAAAATTAAGAAGAGAGAAAAAAATATATCTCCTATCCTGGCTTCTCATCATTGTCTTCCTGTTAAATTCAGAATAAAATTTAAAAACTCCCCTTTCACATATAAAGCACTAAAGAACCAAGTTCTATCTCATATCAGGGATAAGATTGTTCCTCATGTTCCTAACAGAGCACTTCGTTCTCAATCTGCAGGTTTACTAGTGGTTCCTAGAATTTCTAAAAGTAGAATGGGAAGCAGATCTTTTAGTTATCAGGCTCCTCTCCTGTGGAACCAACTACCAGTTTTAGTCCGTGAGGCAGACACCCTGTCTACTTTTAAGGCTAGGCTTAAAACTTTCCTTTTTGATAAAGCTTATAGTTAGAGTGGCTCAGGTTATCCTGAGCTATCTCTATAGTTATGCTGCTATAGGCTTAGACTGCTGGAGGACGTAGAGACCCCCATTTCATGATTCTACTTTATTCTATCTCTGTTCTCCCATTCTGGAGTAATTTTTAGTTCAATCTCTAACGTTCTGCTCTCTCTGCTTTTCTCATAGTAGCTTCATCTGGTCTGTTCCTGTTTGGCTGTGACACCATCCGGAGAGAAATATCAGCTGTGCTGCTGCCATCAACACCTTTGTTTATAGATGTTGGAGATCAGCCTAATTTTCAGTGTAGTCCTGTTTCTCTGACTGTTCGGAGCTCGTCTGCCTGGCTGTGTGTTTCCTGGACACCTTTTACAGTTGCTTTTTGTATCTCTGCTTCTGTCTCCTTGAACCCCAGTCGGCCTCAGCAGATGGCCGCTCACACTGAGCCTGGTTCTGCTGGAAGTCTCTTCCTGTTAAAAAGGAGCTTTTACTCTCCACTGTCGCTACAAGCATGCTTAGTTTGAGGCATTGCCTTCTAGTCAATGAGTCGATCAAATCAACTGGTTTTCCTTCAATAGGAAACTTTGAATCAATCTGACTGGATGATCTGGTTGAACTGTAAAGTGCCTTCAGATGACATTTGTTGTGAATTGGCGCTATAGAAATAAACTGAACCGAATTTAGTTGATATGAAAAGGATTTATCCAAATAGCATGCCAAACTTTATCTGTCGAGCAGAAACTTTGGAACTGACGCATCAGTGGAACCTGTGTTTTCAGTGTACGCCTTGGCATGAAAGAATCTCCCAAAAACGCTCTGATCTTGTTTCTCTCTTCTGAGGCCTTTCTTTTCTTCTCCTCTTCACCTCGTAGACATTTTTTCTCTTACGAACCTCGGCCATTTTCAATGAACCGTGGTGAGCTTCAATGACTATCTGAAACCGTAGTTTATCACAGATATACAGCTAAAAATGCACAGAAAAATATAGCTAACGGGACGAGCATGTAGGACAGCCTATGTAAACATATCACCAAGATTATTGACAATTAGGAAGACCACTTATTTAGATGATCCACCCGGAAAAAGAAAATCCTCCACTATAACTTTAAATCACATGGAAAATATACTGGAATCATGTAAAGTGTGAACACACAGTAGAAAAAAAATCCCAGATTTATTTCTCTTAAATATCAAAAAATTCAATAAACCTCCTGTAAGGTTTTTTTAGTCAATTGAATCGTTCTTGGACTTTTAGAATCTGTTGTTTTATCTCACTGAAGTTATCATTTATATTTCACATCCCGTCTGTTTTAGACCCAGAAAACTCTAAACTATAGGAAACATGAAAGAGAGACATTAGAGCCCAAACAAGAGAAGAGAGGAAGAAAGAGGAGATGCAGCGGTAATGTTTTCATTAAGTGTGGAATTATCTGAGTCTGTTAATGAACCCCCTAAGGCCTTCTGTGTGGAGATCAGAGGAAGTGAGGATGAGGAAGTGGTGGGACGGCAGAGAGGGAGGATTCAGTGTCTGGAGGTGTGTGTCTGTGTGGGACTGGTTGGAAGGATTCATCATGCTGATATTATGCTTGTGTTTAACACATACAGTAGCAGCCATTCAAAATTGCCCTTCCCAGTCAGAAGCCACCGAATGGCAGCAAAATCCCCTCCAACTTTCAGCCACTGGCCTTCTCCTGGCCGTGCATATTTTTTCACTCTGATTCCACCCTTTCATGAATTACAGGGTCTGACCAAAAGATGACGCTTCTCTTTAGGTCTTAATGGCCACAAATCACGACGGAAAGAATATTCTAGATGTTTAAAAAGGAACTGTAGGGGACCAGCCAAGGATCCATCAAGGAAAGTGTGAAAATTTTGAATGGCTACTATTGTACATGACCACATCCCAGAACCTACATGTCATACTGCTCTGCCTCTGAATGCCATCATTTTACATCTAACTATGAAAATAGAAACAAAAAAACTAAAGGGTCTAAAGGTTCAAGAATCCTGCATTATTTTGATTTCATGATTGAAAAGAAAAGATTTTCTGCAAAATGGTCGTAGCTGTCATGATCTGTAATTCCTCTCACCTGCCGTTTTCCCTCCCTGCCTCAATTATTATTTATTCCTCTCACCTGTTTCCTTTGGTTTAAATTCAGTTCAGCCTGAGCATTCAGTGCCAGATCATTACTTGTCTTTCTGTTAGTCTGTCTGTTAGTTTTATTTCCTTGGTTCATGTCCTGGATCCTAGCAGCCATTGGAAAGAGGGTTTTTGTGTTTGTCTCGTCTCCTGATCGTCCACTGTTCCTCCCCCGCAGAGTCCTCTGGGTTTTTGGCTCATTATATGGGGAGGTTCAGTTTTTATCAAAGTAAGCCTGGCTCCAGGGAGGAGACCAGTTTAAAGTCCTGCTTCAAGTTCTGGTTCTATGTCCTGTCTCAGCTACCCTCTTCCACTGAGCCTGCCTGTCTGCACCTGATCCTGTCTGCTCCTGTGTGTGACCACCTGGTTATGCTTCTGGTCCCAGTCAGACTCTGAACCCTCCTGGGAGCCTGTGGATGCCTGGAAGTCTGGATCCTGCCACCTGTTTCTGTTCCTGCCTGATTTGGATCCTGCCTGTTCTGTCTGTTCCTGTCTTTTCTGGATCCCTGACCAGGATCGGCTTCCAGCATGTCCTCTGGGACTGCAGCACTTGGGGACATTCTTGGTCTGGACTGTTAAACCAGAGAGTCTGAGATTGGGCGGTGCCCCACCCCCCCGCCTGCAGTGTCCGCGAGCCACAGCTCCACTTTAGTTTTTGTTTAATAAACCTTTTTGAACTTTCCTACTGACTGTCTCTCCTTGAATACTGGGTCCTTCTGTCTCCGGTTTCCTGACAGTAGCTCTGGCATACTGTCGGTCTACGGACAAAATTTAGCTCCATTAACAATATGTAGCATGATATTTAATGCATTTTTTTATTTAATCATTACAAAAATGCATTTGTAACACATTCCCAACAGCTGATGTCTTCATCCAAAGTTGTACCGACATCTTTAAGGGCGAAGAGGCACCTTCCTTTTACTGACAGCATCTTGTCCGACGGGGATGGGGGGCATTGCAGG